>NC_089045.1:5727500-6345000 GCF_034140825.1 Oryza sativa Japonica Group
TTTTATTAGAATATAACCATGTGTGGTCTTATTCTGAACATTTAATTGCAACTAATTTAATGGTGCAATCAGATCATGAATCGAATGAATAGTTTAAAAGAAAAAAATCATTTAATGTTTAATAGTAAGTTTGTTATGGATATGTTAGAAGAGAGAGAATAGTAGGAAAAGTATGTTTCCGAAAGTCAAGACGACTACAAATCAGGTGTCCGATTTTTTCTAAAAATTTGGCGTTGTTTCACCCGTTGCATGAAAATGTTTTATTACTAAAAAAGGTGAAACACATTCAAATCACAAAATGAAATATTTTTCTACAATGTATGAAACAACGGTTTCAAATATATTGAACCATGAAACACATTTGAGTACGTCAAAAAAAAATTAAACACCATAGAAAACCCCACAACAACATTTCAATCTAATTAATAAAACATCAAGGTACATGAGTTGAAACATCAAAAATATTCGAAAGAAAAACCTAGATCTACCTCTTCCTCCGCTACAGTGGTTAGCCACCACATCGACCGATGTTGAACTTGGTGCAATGAGCTCGGCCACAACCACGTGGCCACCTTCATCGACACCGCGCGGAGCTCGGCCTCATCCACATGGCCACCATCGTCGACACTGCGCCGAGCTTGGCCACATCGACATGGCTACCGCCGCGCTGAGCTCCTCGTGGGCTTTGACGCAGAGTAGTTGATCGCCATGTGGAGATGATGCAAATAGAGAGGAGAAAAAGTGTGGAGAGAGAAGAAAGGGGAGAGAGAGAGAGAGTAAGGGATGAGGGAACGGATAAGAAACTAGTGAGGAGAAAGGCTAGATACTTAATCTCCCTATCGGTCGTCCGGATAGGATCGTTTCCAAAAGTACATGCATGGAAATAGCAAAAAAAAAATGTATACAACTAAGCAGGCAACGTTGAGGAAAAAAGCGCCTCATAATATAGACTTATGCCATGTTTGATTCAGCTTAGGATTATGATAATCTGGATTATTAGGAGTAAACTGAAACAAACAGATAGCTTATTATGATAAATTATTATAATCTATAAGCCGGATTACTATAATCTGGTAATCCACTCTAAAGGTGCTTTTTCTAGATTATTGGGTGACTAACAGCTAATAATCCAAAACTCAAACAGCTAACAGCTTATTTTATGTCGGCTTATTATAATCCAATTTATAGTAATCTGGCTCAATAATCCAGATTATAATAATCTTATGCTGAAACAAACAGGGCCTTAGACCAAATGCCTAAAGGGCGCCCCAAGCATCCTCGGAAACTTTGTCAGCCTCATATACACATCACTTTCTTGCATGCGTCTCCTAATTAGTTTCAGTACAACGTTATATTTGTCAGTATATATGCTTTTTTTTATGAAAAATATAGCGGTATAAATATAGACAGTCCCCTCACTTATCCTCCAACACTATACTCGATCTATACATGCTATTCCTCTAATTTTAACCTGAGCACAATTAATCAACGACACAAGATTGATTAATTACTAATTAGTCACACTCGAAAAAGAACAATGTCAGGGTCAATTCCCTCTGGCACAGTGACAGTCGCCTGCCACGTGTCCGGCAGCGACCGCGCGATCCTCCTCGCGCTCTCCAAGTAGCCCTCGAACTTGTCGGCGCTGACGTCACCGCCAACCTTGCCCGCCGCCGTTGTCTTCCTCGCCGTCTGGAACTCGCCGCCGTCGGAGTCGCTGCTGGTGGCGGAGCTGCTGCCAAGGTGGCAGTGGAGCAGCTCGCGCGCCATGAGCTGGCGCTTGAGCGCGGCGCGGCGGAAGGACCAGTCGCCGGTGGCCCAGTCGAAGGCGTAGAGCGGGAGGAAGCGGTGGCCGTGCGCCGCGACGAAGTCGATGGCGGCGAGGACGTAGCGGAGCTCGTCGCCGGAGAGGTAGTAGGCGAAGCTCACCCTCGTCCACCCCGGCTTCACGCCGTGGTACCCCCTGACGATGGCGGCGCGGATGCGGAGCGAGAGCTCGTCGCCGACGCCGAGCAGCGCGTGCCCGTACGGCCCCGCGCACGCGCACCCGCCCCTCGCCTGCACGCCGAACAGGTCGTTCAGTAGCTTCGCCACGAACCGCCCGTGCAGCGGCAGCCGCCGGTCGTCGCCGTCGCCGGGGAAGACGAGGAAGGAGAAGATGGGGAGGCGCGGGGCGGCGACGTTGCCGAGCACCTCCACGTTGGGGTTGCCCAGCAGCCACGCCATGGCGGCGTCGGCGTGGGCGCGCTCCCGGAGCGCGACGGCGCCGCCGCGGCCGACGCGCGCCTTGACCCAGAACGCGAGCGCGGCGCGGACCTTGCCGACGATGGGCGGCGTGCCGGCGTCCTCCCGCTCCTCGACGCCGGCGAGGTACACCGTGTCGCGCTCGCTGGCGCCGTTCACGTAGGCGACAGTGCCGCCGCCGCACGTCGTCGGCGGCTGCGACGACAGCCGGTACAGCGAGCGGCTCATCAGGAGGATCCCCGGCGTGCCCGGCCCGCCGACGAACTTGTGCGGGCTCAGGAACACGGCGTCGTAGCCGTCCACCTCTCCGGGCCTCATGTCGATCTCCACGTAGGGCCCACTGCTCAGTGAGACACACACGTCAGCTTCAGACACACACATGTACACCCCATGCATGCATGGTTAGTTAGCTAGCTAGGACATGCATATGCATTTACTCATGAATGATAAACTAATTAATCAACCATACGTATCTTTTTTCATATATAAACAGATTAATACTCAATCCGTTTCGTATTATAAGTTGCTTTGATTTTTTTCTATTATAAACTTTGCTAAGTTTGATCTAGTATATAGAAAAGTTCAGCAGCATTTTAAACACCAAAAAAACTTCATTAAATTTAACATTGAATATATTTTGATAATATGTTTGTTTTGTGTCGAAATGGCTACTATGTTTTCCTATAAAATTGGTTAAACTTAAAGAAATTTGAATAGTAAAAGTCAAAATAACTTATGATATGAAACGGTGAGTATTCATCAATTATTAACATCCTTTATTTTTTCAGAAAAAAAGTTCAATTATATGTTTGCATTAAAATTTCTGGTTATGCAATGATATCAGTATGAACAGGAGTACAGAGCAGAGAGATAATAATAAAGCAATCACATTGTTTCTGAATGGCACATGAAAAGAAAATAATTTCAGTGTCTTCACAAGCTAGCTAGCTTGTGATTCAGAAGTTCAGATGGGTTAAGACTTGGAACTTGGAAGGTCAATGGCTTTCACTATCAAGATGAGCTACTAACAAGACTCTTCGTTCTAATTAATTAATGTAAAACTAGAAAAAAAATGGATCAAGGAATTGGTTCGAGATTGCTTCTGTCATCATCAGAGAAGAAAACATCTACAAGGACTGAATAAATCTCCACATATAGTTTAATTAATGTGTGTACTAACACACACATTCTTTATCATTCTTGCATGTTATGTATTGCTTTGGTATACCATTTGCTAATCTTAATTATCAGGTCAAAATGACGATGTCATCCAATGCAACATGCATGCAGCAGCTGGCAGGTGGATTGAAATGCAAAAAATAGCCAGATTGGAAGTCAATACAGTGGAACAAATCAGGAAAAATTACCTGTTTCTGAAGAGGAAATCTAAGTAATCAAGAAACGCGCTATCTAACTCCCCTCTCTAGTTAGGTTAAGTTTTTGAATAAATATGCTGCTAAAATTAACCATCAATTTGACCAAGAAAAAACACCACATGTATATTGATTTCATCAGCAGATTGGATTGTATGTACAGTCCGTACTAATTAAGAAATGCGTCAACTGTCAAACTGGTGGATAGCATAGGATCATTATCGAAGAAAATGAGAGTTCCTTGCACCACTTGGAAACCCTAGCTTCCAATTCATGGACTTCCGATACTTGTAGATCATTGTATTCATACTTCATCAAAAACCCATTATAAAATCATGAAAAAAATGAAAATGTGATCCATACACATTTCATCAAATGGCAATAATCAACAATTAATCCAATTAATCCATTAGTTAAATACTCCATCCATTTTATATTATAAATCATTTGACTTTTTTCCTAGTCAAGTTTGACTAAGTTTATATAAAAGTTTAGCAACATCTAAAATACCAAACTAATTTCATAAAATCTAACATATGTTTTTTTAAAATACTAATATGTTTTTATAAAAATTTAGTCAAACTTGACTAGGAAAAAAAAACAAACGACTTATAATATGAAACATATGGAGTATTTATTTAATTAAGTAATGCATCGGGCAGTGTGATTATTAGCTGTGTCTGTGTGCATGTGCCACGTGTACCTGGCGGCGAAGTCGAAGCAGGCGAAGGCGCCGTGCTGGTGGAGGAGGCGGGCGACGGCGCGGGTGTCGGTGAGCACGCCGGTGACGTTGCTGCAGGCGGAGAAGGACCCCAGCATGGGGCGGTCGGCGTGCTCGGGGGCGCGCAGCGCGCGGCGGAGCGCGGCGAGGTCGAGGAGCCCGTCGTCGCCGGCGCCGACCTCGACGACGTCGGCGAGGCTCCGCCGCCACGACAGCAGGTTGGAGTGGTGCTCGTACGGACCCACGAACACCACCCACCGCTCCTCGGGCCGGAGCAGCGCCGCCGCGCGCTCCCGCAGCGGCCCCGGCGGCGCCGCCACGCCCATCGCCTCCTGCAGCCGCTTCACCGCCGCCGTCGCCCCCGACCCGCAGAACAGCAGCGCGACGTCGCCGCCCGCGGCGCCGCCGGCCCCCACGCACCGCTTGATGTAGCTCGCCGCCTTCCTCGCCATCCTCGTCGTCCTGCTCCCCACGTAGCTGTCCTCCGTGTGCGTGTTCCCTACAAGCATCGCATCGATCACCTCGCCATCGCCATGAACGTCGTGATCGAGCTCGCATATCGCATGAGATGAGAAGCGACATGGTAGATGGTACTGACCGTAGAAGGGGAGGACATGGTGGAGGACGTAGTCCTCGACGTAGCGGAGGCCGCGGCCGGAGGCGGTGTGGTCGGCGTAGACGAGGGGGCGGCGGCCGAACGGCGTGTCGAACTCGGCGCCGGCGCCGACGAGCTGGGACCTGACCCACTCCACCTTCTCCTCCGCCTCCGCGCTCCGCTCCGACTTGGCTCGGAGCAGGCTCAGCAGCGTCGCCGTCGACGTGGCCTTGGCGGCGGCGGTGGTCACGCCGGCCTCGCCGCCGCCGCCGCCGTCCCTGGCTGCTCCAAGCGATGGCATGCTTAGCTTTCTTGCTTGCTTCAAATGCTTACAAAATGCTGTCAATTGCGTCTCTCTAGTCTCTATATATAGGAGATGTATTCTAATAGCTCGAGTGGACGTCCACCCGTTTATTGCATGTCAACTAAATGGCTACGAAAAATTTTCAAAAAAATTGGCAAGATAGATCAATATGTAACACTCCACAAACATGCAAGTTAAAATTCAACTTCTACAAGTTGTAACAAAAATAACAAATTTAACTATAAATATACATATAGTAATTTGAGTTTTGTTTGTTATTTTTGTTACAATTTGTACCAGTTGAATTTTAACTTGCATGTTTGTGGATTGATACATTACATATTGATCTATCTTATTCATATTTTTTTTTTAATTTTTTTCATAACTATTTAGTTGACATGCAATAAACGGGTGGACATCCACTCGAGCTGTTAAAATAGTTTCCCTCTATATATAGGAGTATATGCACACAATGTTATCTACTAATTTAGTAATTTATGAATATCTTTTTTGGAGACTTTGTGAGCTTGTATATCAAGTTACTCCAACATATATCTCCTGTTTCATGTATTGATTCGAAATGAAGATATGCTCAAAATTCAAAGATAATTTATTGAGGGATGTTAATAGAATAATCTATCATGGTTTCATGAGATGACTTATGGGCCGGGGATTGCATGGTAATGTGATTTGCATGCCATGTGTGTTGCCAAATTGCAGTCGTCTATCGATTGTTAGTTCTGCCGATTTGTTGAATTAACTATAGACCTTGTTGCATCAGCTTGGCGAATTTTGTAAAGTTTTTAAGCGAACCAAGTCGTAGGTAGTTGTTTGCATACTTCCATTTGGTTGGTTTTCAGTGTAGCCGCATCGCCATGAAATTTCGTCAAGTGATTAATTACCGACAGTGCCGCCGGCTGTCAATTCATCCGTGGATAAATGTCGTCAAACAAATCTAATTTGTGTTGGAAAGCAACAAAATTGGTGAATTTCTGGGGGCTTTATGCGGCGACCGGGATATGAATTTTAATCTGAGTAGATTGGTCAGATTTGAGGAGACCTAAGCACAACACGGCTTGTAATTTTGTAAGTTATACCCGCTTTGAAATTTGCTCATGCATTTCAGAAAATATATGAAACCAGAAAAGAAAAGAAAAGGGCAATGCACAACAATCTTTATTAGCGGGCTCTTTCCGTTGTCACATAAGTAAATTTGGTGACGTAAACGAGAGAGAGATGAGAAAAACAAAACATCGTTGCTATGCATGACATATGGTTAGAGTCGACTCTTAGCATTTATTAAAAGAATATTTGTTATATGGGTTGGAGAAAAGGGAAAAAAATTAGTAACAAATTTTTTTGGTGTATTAATAGTTAAAGATAGTGTTGTCTCAATTGTTTTAGCTAAGAGCCTATCTTCACCTTAATTTGTAACTGCCCTAAGGCAATAGGAGGATTATATAAGAACCCAATGCTAATAACTTGCCGCAACCAATTGAGATTGGGCCAATCTATTTTGTCCATAGCCAGCGTTGTTTAGGATCATGGACGTCGTAGAGGCAGGGGAGAAAATGGTAAGGAAATTTCCGGTTGTCATTTTTGATTTGCACCGACTGTTTCTGTTTCAGTTGGTATTAGTAATTGTTAGTGTCGGAAATGGAAACGTTAATGTCTTCCGAAAATGGTAGCGGAAATGAGATGATGGTTTTTCCGACCGTTTTATCAGTAACCGTAATTATCCAATAATTTCCATCAAAATTCCGAAATTTCCCCAACAGACCAGCCAGCCCAACCCATCGGAAGCCTATGAATGAAGGAAACCTGGTAAATTTGTAGCCCATTAAGAGGAGGAAGTGGCCAAGGGAAACACTGTAACCTTAGGACGTACCATATAGTCTTTGCTGAACTTTGATTTTCTCAACTTATTGATGCTGAAGTTAGTTGAATTTTGTTTATATTGTTCACCAAACTTATTATCATATCATTAATAATCATATAACGGTGTTATGTGGAGTATAATGATGTAAGAATAAAGTTATAAAATCATCTTCATGCATAGTTAAATGTCTGACTATGCCACGCTCCGATGTTTCCGACATGAATATTTGACTTCCGAGTTCCAACCAATATCAGTAGATTCCGTTCCAATGATCCCGTTTCCTATATACCAATATTACCGATATCGTTCAGTTCTACCATTTCGATTCCTTTTTGAGAAAAAAATGAAAATAAAAAATGGTAGAGGATTTCTCCGACTGTTTTCATCCCTACGTAGATGTCCAAATCAGGGTTTTAAATTTTGAAATTGCTATGTCTGCCGGGGGCACCGAAATTACCGAAATTTCAGAAATATAGGAAATTTTGAATTTTTTTGGCTGAAATTGTTTGAAATTTTGACTGATACTGAATGAATTTGAATAAAATATGGCCAAATTCACAAAAAAAAATGCAAAAAACCGAAAAATTCGGGCGAGATATGAGCTTGCCGGTGGTGGGGAGGGGGGAAAAATTTCGAAAAATTTGAAACGAAATTTCAAACCCTGGTCCAAATAAAACATCCATCAATTTTTTTAACATGTCAAAAGAGTCAAATCGTTTCAGGTATATTCATTCCGCTAACAAGGAGCAACCAGGCAAGAGTGACAAAGAAACATTCAAAGTTGAGATTCAAGATAACTTCACTCAGAGGGCGGATCTACCTATTAGGCAGGGTGAGTCGATCGAACAAGCTACGAGCCTACGACCCTTGTCGCCCCCACATCCTCAAGACCCTCTACCCCCTTATAGTAGTTATTGGTTATCAAAATAAGGTATAATAAGGTGTAAACATCCAACAGATTATTCCGACTCTTCACAAAGCACGCACATCGCAAACAATGATTGAGACAGTTATGCGATTGAACTATAAATATGATATGTGTTGTGTTCAATTCTTTTTATCATGTGAGCATATCCGTTCTCTGCCCCATCTATATTTGTCTGCATTGTATAAAAAACATAAAGGATTAACGTCCAATTAACCAGATCATCAAGCATGCATCGTCATGAATATATATAGGCATTGATATTGGAAACCAATTAACACTCACGATACGCAACGGATAAAAAGGCTTTGGCGCTCTCACCAACCTGGTACACGTCGAAAAAAAAGGCGCTGATCGATCAGCTTGATGCACCAATCGCACCAACAGATTGGCGTCAAACAGAAATTACCGAGGGCCCTTCATTATATTAACATTCAACACTCCCAGTTCATAACAAATAAGCATACTTGGTGGAGCCAGAAGATATATGCAAAGTTAGAATGCAACTGTCATACATCAGACTTTCTGCATAAGATATCTAGGAAAGTTAAGTAAACAATTTATTTCTTACTTAGCAACTGCCAAAGTTCCAGTGAAATGTTTAGTGAGGGCAGAACATGCAAATAACAAACTTCAGGGGAAAAAAAAATTATAATTGTAAGTTCATATTGCGAGTTTAGTTTACTGCTGTTACAGATACAAAACCGGTTACAGCTAGCAGGAGCAGGAAAGGCTTCTATGATCTACAAACATTCTTAAGAATTTCTGAGTTTGAAACAGGAAACCAGGGTTGCCGGATCAAGGAATCGAATCACTTCCATCTCCAACACCACCCCTGAATCAACATCTTGAATCCCTTGATGTTAAGCAAACTGCAATTCGATGCAAGTAGAGACTCTGCCGGCAATAGGGTTGGTGGTGCTTGCTATTCTGCCAACCTGTTTATGAATCTCATGTCAATTCTCCACTTTCTTTCATATCTGGGCATTCATGCAACACAGCATCGCAACATCCTCTGAGAGAAATTGCAACCTACTGGAATCTGTAGCTCTCTTTAGTGTTGCATGTGGTTCCTCTAATGAATGGCTACTCTGAAGAATGCTCTCATGAAACATCTGAAGTGTGTCATCTGATGAAACTTCTTGCGCAGAGTTCTTCAGGTCTTGGAGTTGTCCAATTTTTCTTTCAAGCTGTCTAGGAGAGGCGTTGGGACTTGAGATCAGAATTGTGTAAGGAAAAAAAAATATTCTTGCACATGAGTAAGAAAAATGACTCAATAGTACCATGCCCAAGGAATATATGTATTTGGCAGGTGAGTATCAATTGCACCATCACTAACATGAAAAAAAAAAGTAATGTCCTGAATGGCTTTGTTAGCGTCAAATTCTGCAGTTCCAATTTGTGTTTCTCCCAGATTTCTGCAAAGCAAAGAAATAAGATTTAAAAAGTACACAAAAATGTCTACTTCGATTGGTTAAACATTCCATCTAACTGTACAAGTATCATAAAAGGCAACCTAACAAAATTAACATGGCTAAAGTAAAAGACATTTGAAGTACTTCAAAGAGGTCAATTAAATTGCAGATGCATTAATTAGACAGGACTCAGTACCTAGCTAGGAAAATAAACAAAATCAAACATTTACTAATTTGGTTCCATATCAACTTGAGCCAATCTTGTTGCTTATAAGATAACATGATTGGGACTTTTTACTTATCTTTATCTTTTTTTTTCAAAATAATGCCAGTTCAGTTTCAGAATTTCTCATAGAAACCATTGCATAAAAAATGTACATGAAACTACGATTAATCATGGTAATAATTCAACCGTACTTCAATTTAGACGGCACTATAATGTATGAGGAAGATCTCCATAGGTCATTTATTAGTTTACAAAACAGTGCATGGATTTCCAGCTTCAATTTTCCACCTGTGTGCTGACAAAATGCAGGAAAAATCTCTATATAAAATGTGGAGTAATAGGATCATGCTGATGACTTAACAATTTTAGTACCAATTTCTGCTTTGTAAGCACTGAGCTCAGCTCATCCGTGTTGTTACTGATTACATTAGTATTTGTTTATATGCTATCGATGGCTGTTTGCACGTGTGCCACTTATACTTTTTTAGTCTTAGAAGTTGTTCGCATATATTAGTCTTGTCTAAAAAATATATCAGATTGACTCAGGAGGTTCAAGGTTTTATTTCAAAAATTGGTTGAGTAATTTTATATCTCTGCCTAAGATGTGACATAGTTTTTGGTATAAGATTTACCCTTTTATGCAGATCAGTTGAAGGCAGCAAGACAGTGAGTTCATGGACATAAATTGGAATTCGAATTTGTGCGCATAAATTCTGAATTCTAATGAACCAAAGTAATGAGACTACTTATCTTCATTTTATCCCTCCACATGACTATAAGAACTGAGGAAATATCTTTTTTTCAATAACTTGCTCTTCTTATTCTTTAAAGATAGCGTTCTAAGTGAGGAAGCCCGCCTATGGAGTTTGGTGGGAGCTAAGGGACTCTCCCTGTTTGTGGACCCCAGCTAGGGCCTTTTCTTTTGTTCTTTTTGGTGTGTTACCGCCCATGCAGTGACTTGTTTTGTGGTGGCGTGAATTCTTGTACTTCTTGCTGTTTTTTGGCGTGTTTGTACGCTTTTCTTCTATTAATGCAATGATACGCAGCTCTCTTGCATATTCGAGAAAACAAACATAACGTTCGAAATGCATAACATTAAAAGTTCAGTTTACACAAGGAAGGAGACTAAGGAATTGATTATTCCTTTATAAATTTGGTATAGCGTTTACCTCAAGGCAGGAGCAGAAGATGCTGGTGCCTCTTTATCCTTTTTCTACTACTTGATTCTGTCCTGGATAAATGATTGCAAAGAGGCATGGTCTTACGTATTGCACATTGCAACTTGTATATGCAGCCGGACTGTCAAGTGTCAACTGTGTGAGAGCTCAACCAAATCTCTTGTGTTCTGTCTTGTAGAAAAAAAATGAATGTGCTGTGCTACTGTCACTGTTCTGCAAGCTGTTGTACTTCAATCCAACGTTAGATAGACATCGGCCTGAGTTGTGTAGCAATGGTAGCTGAATCAAGTGAAGTCTGAACTGCTGTGCAATTCTGGTGCTCTCTAGTTTACAGATCCACATGTGTCCACCAATAGTAAGAGCTATAATTTTTTGAAAGGGAAACTATTGAGATCCTCCAAATGGCCGTTTTTATCTCCAAGGTTTCGGATGAACAAAAAAAGCAGCCAGGAATTTCTACCTACACCCTGGCAATGGCAAAAGCACAATGAATCAGCTCCATCAACCGAAATCGCTGATTTTGAGCTAGTCAAGACCAAAATACAGATTCCTACATGCAATTAGCAGAAACATATTTGCACATCATCTGCATTTGAAAACTCGAGGAATATGGAGTTTATGAAGTACTGGTGAGTAGAGGCTTTAAAAACTTTAAAAGTATAATCAGTCTATACTTGATTCCTTGCCCTCCTATTCCAGGTATCCCTTGAATCTTCAGCCAAAGCTAGTAGCAAGTATAAAAGAACCAGCATAAATCTGATGCAGTGATGCTATCCAATTCACCTCTTCTATGCTCTCCTTCTATTCAGTAGTATGTAAAACATACAAGCATACACTTGACTGTTTTGAACTTAAAACAAATCAATATAGATGCCTCAATTTGTGGGGGAAAAAACATAATAACCTGGGAGGTAAAACAAAATGAATGAAATGAGAGCAGACAGCCATGCTATTAAATTCAATGTAGATGGCTGAATTTGTGGACTGTATTTCCTTCATTTTGGTTCATGACGGCAAATATTTCATATTTCAATTAATATGGTTTCAAGTAGAACGCAAACTGCACCAATGTGTTAATTATTGCCTAGTTTTAGACTTACCATTGGCAGAATCAGTGTGGGGCATCAAAATGTAGACTTAACCGTGGAATTACAGCCTGAAAATTGAATTGAACATGCTGGCAATGAACTAACCTTGATAATGTATCACAAACTGAATTATTTGAATAAATTCCACAGTTCTCCGCCAACCAGTTTAGGCAAATGCGTATGTATACATAGACTTCAACCTTATACAACAAAATACGAAACAAGAATTTTTGCTACGAATCACAATAATTCATACCATTAGTTAGTTCGTAGATGGAATTGAGCTTATATGGTGAAGAAGTAAGATTTGGGAGGGTGTAGAGACCTGAAGCGCATGGAGTCGTGGGGGCGAGCGCCTGCCTTGGATCTTGGCCACGGCGGCGCCCTTGAGCTCACAGGGGCTGCGACCCTCGATCCCAGGGCGGAGGCGGACGCGGACGGGGGGAAGCGCCGTCGGGGCGGGCGCGCCCTGACCTTATCGATGGTGACCTCCACGACGGCGTTGGTTTTGCTCCTCCCCTAACCCCCCGCGCGCGCGCCGCAACCGGGGTACTCGCCCGGGGAAGGCGGCGGAGAGGGCGGCCGCCGCTGGAAGAGCCCCATTGCCGTGACGAGGAGGAGGGGATGGCGGCGGACAGGGCGGTGTGCCGGCGGGTGGCCGCCCGTGTGGGCATTCGGTTTCGTTTATTCGTTTTTGTTTTTTTTTTAAGAAATTCGGGTGTGTCGTTTATTCGTTTATTAGAACTCACTCAAGACGGAGGGAATAACTGAAGACTGAGGCCTTCTTTAGTTTCCAAAAAAAAAAAAAATCACCCACCACATCAAATGTTTCGGCACATGTACAGAGTATTAAATGTGGAAAAAAAACCAGTTATATAGTTTGCGTGTAAATGCAAGACGAATCTTTTAAGCCTAATTGCACCATAATTTGACAATATGGTGTTATAATAAACATTTTCTACTGAGTCTTAATAAATTCGTTTTACAATTTTCAGGTGGAATTTATAATTTGTTTTGTTATTAAACAACATTTAATACTTCAAATATGTGTCCATATATCCGATGTGACACCCAGAACAAAAAATTTTGCTAACTAAACCGGGCCTGAACCGATAAGTACAATAGTTGGCTATACTACGGGTTTCGATAAGTACTCTATACAGTTTTTAAATCTAATAGAAAAAA
Organism: Oryza sativa Japonica Group; assembly: GCF_034140825.1. Lineage (NCBI taxonomy): Eukaryota > Viridiplantae > Streptophyta > Magnoliopsida > Poales > Poaceae > Oryza > Oryza sativa. The sequence goes on from NC_089045.1 coordinate 5,740,634, forward strand.
TACCCGTGCGTTGCAACTTGTAAAAATATTTTTGGATCGCTATACATTTTACTCTTTGGTTTTGGACTAAAATCTCATTCCTTACTTACTTTCCAGTCCCATCCTAGCCCGCTACCTTCTTTTGCTTGGCATGTCTCTCTTTGACGCAACCATTAAGTGGAGCTGTATGTCCAGCTCGCAAACCGGCGGCATGCTGGCTAGAGGCAGAGCCTAAAGGAGCACACGCTACTGAAAAGGGTGAGGTGCAGTAATCGGAATAGGACAGCACTAGCGAGATGCGACGACGCGGTCGTCAGGACTGAAGAATGCGCGTGCATCGCAAATAGGGATTAGCGCGCAAGCGGCGGGACTGGAGGCGGCGGCTGCATCGGTCGGCAGGTTTGCTCTTGTTAATTGTTGGACATTGATGGCTATAAGGGCTGTTGGGCTTTCCGTCATATTTGGCTAACCGATGGGTATAACCGAATAAAATTTGGTTAGTTGAGTATGAAGAGGTCTCGGTTCCAATTAGTTCAGTATCGGTCTTTTTTTTTGACCCCTGCATGTGGGAGGTGAGAGAGAAGACAGGATAAATTTTACTCTAACCTTGAGTGGCTGATATATGCCTCCTCTTACTCAAAGATAAGAGGAGCTTGTTCTCGGTGGTGGCGGATAGGGATTGAGCACTTTGAAAAAAAACCCCTCAAAATTTGTACTTTCTCCATTACATATAAGTCGTTTTGACTTTTTTTTATAGTCAAACGTATTTAAGTTTGATTTGACTAAGATATAGGAAAATATATTTGCATTTTTAACATAAAATAAATACACTATGAAAATATATTCAATGTTAGATTTAATAAAACTAATTTGGCATTATAAATATCGCTAATTTTTTCTATAAACTTGGTCATACTTTAAAAGTTTGACTAGAAAAAAAAAATCAAAGCTATTTATAATAGGAAACGGAGGGAGTATATTACACTGAGGTCCACCGCAGCTATCTCTCGCCATAAATACATGATCCAATGACTGCGAGCGAGGGGGCGAACCCTAAAATCGGCGGCACCACGTGGTAGGGTTTTTCGCCCTAGAACGAGCCTTGGATTCGTGGATTATGAGATGGCACAAGAAAAAAGTCGACAACAGTGGCAGAGCTGGCGATGTTATCGAGCCTGTGCAGCTAATAGTGTTTTTCGATGATCAACTAATTTTAGAACGTAGGTGGTTATTCTTATTGGAGGTGGGGCCCAAGCGATGGCTCGACCTACCTTGGAGATGCCTCCACCGCCATTGATCAAGGGGAAACAAGATGCCTAAATAGGATGTCATGCATGTTTAGATAGTGAGGTGGAGGATAGAAAGGAGGATATACGAGATTTCTACCAAGCAAAGCAATAAGATTATTTTTATTTTTCCTGGTAGAATTGCTACCGACATGTGGATCCACTAAGTTTTAATACCACATAAGCACCATGTAGCTGCCACAACTTATGATGAAGACCATGTTAGCGTGTCGTATACGCACAACATCTAGCGAAATCACCAATAATACCGTTCTGAAAGTCGTTTTACACCAGTTTTAAATAGTTGAAGAAATCAATATACCGATTTTTTGATTGAGGAATATAGATCAGATTTGACATATATGAAACAAATTGGGCCTTTTCCGAGTCTGTTTGTACTCAAATCCATTTTGCAGGCCCAAACGGTATAATCTCAGCATGCTTAACTGGGCCTCGTTGACTCCAATAATGGGCCTAATGGTTGTTTTGGTCCAGTTTTTAAAGTCTGTTCACTTTTGCGAAATTAATTTAGTTTTGTAACTGGAGATGAACTATTTTAATTAAGTTTAAAGTTGGCCAAATATTGGATTTTAAAGTTAAAGCCGGTTATTCTGAAAGGATAATTCTTTAGATACCTCAAATGTACTTTTGCGAGATTTTTTAATATTACTAGCTAAAGGCCCGTACGTTTCAACGAATATTATAAGAGATAAAAGTAAAATCAAAAGCAAACATTATAAGTTTATAGCATAGTTAGTTGATTAGGCATATAATGATATATTAAAAGCAAAAGCATTCATGTTTGTGACCTTATAACCCCACATATCAGCTTGTAACATCGGAGGCAGAACTGGAATATCATCATTAGTATTATTTAAAGTAGTATAAATTTGTGGTTGGAGTTGGAGGGTAGTCGAAATTGATAATTTCTCCTAGAGTTGTAAGCGGTTATTTGTATTATGTTTTTGTTTTTTTAATAAAGATGATTGTTGTTGTTTTCACTTAAAATCTGAATTCATGCAAGTTCCCTCTCGTGACAACAACAACATCACGGTCGCTTTTACGAGCTGAGCTATCATCTGTTCCAATCACAGTGATACTGATACACACTGTACTGACACTGACAGTATGAAATCGAGCTAGAGCTTTAGCTCCCTTTCGATGACAGCGCCCTGGCAACAGATTACCATCAGTGTATACTCGCAAAGTCACAATCACAATCAGTTGCTGTTTGTCTTAGCTAGCTAGCTTCTCACTTAATTAATTAACTAACAGCCGCCTTCTCGGCTGGAGTTCTTCTAGATATACTTACATGCATTTATACGTCGTCTAGTTAGTATATACACCCTAACCAAGGACCTAATTAAACCATCATTCATTAGTTGTACAAATCAGATCACATATCACAATCGCATACCGTGTTGTGACAGAAAGCTATACATATACTCCCTCGTTTCTAAATATTTGACGCCGTTGACTTTTTTAAATATATTTGGTCATTCGTCTTATTAAAAAATTAAGTAATTATTAATTTTTTTCTTATCATTTGATTCATTGTTAAATATACTTTCATGTATACATATAGTTTTACATATTACACAAATTTTTTTGAATAAGACGAACGGTCAAATATGTGTTAAAAAGTCAACGGTATTAAACATAGAAATAGAAACAGAGGGAGCAAGATGTAACGACATGATCCATTTTTGGTGATGGCTTTCGGCATGGTGATCAATTTAGTCCTCCGTTTATTTGAGCCTATTTTCTTGCTAGGGCTTTTAGTAGGGAGTATATTCATTAATGGTGCACACAAGTTTCCACTGGTGGAGAAAGCGTTTGTAGTCCCGGTTCGTAATCCCCCTTTAGTCCCGGTTTTCAAACCGGGACTACCAATCCGGGACTAAAGATCGCTATCTTTAGTCCCGGGTGAAATAACCGGGACTAAAGATCGAGCTGACCTTTTTTTTGCATGGCCCTGTTGCTGCATGGTTTATATATATATATATATGTATATATATATATATGTATATATATATATATATGTATATATATATATGTATATATATATATGTATGTATATATATATATATGTATGTATGTATATATATATATATGACCAAAATATATATTTACATTAAAGAAAATGTGTACATACATATAGAAAAATAGACATATATTAATTACAATCCATTATGATGTCCTAGCTAGCTACGATTTCGACGTAGTAGTAGTCGTTATCTCAGAAGCTAAGGACCTATGAATTGTATTTCCGTCGTAGTAGAATTCACCCTTGGGATCAAGGATTTGTTCGTTGATGAATCCCATGAGTTGTTCTTGAACCGCCACGATAAATTCCTTGTGTGTGATCAGGTTATCCCTCATACGAATAAACTATATGAATGTATGAAATTAATTAGTAATTAAACAACAAATCGATACGTACGCAATGAAATTTTGAATTTATTTGTACGTACATCGAGCTCTCTTGTGGTGATGATTTGGTCTGCAAGGCAGTGGCAATACTCGCACACGTAGTAGCCGCACAAGTTAGTTCCCTGCTTTTGCTTTGTGCACTATAAATAAATGACAAACGATGAGAGATCTAATTAATATACACTTGTATGTATTTGAATTGGAGATTGAATATAAATGTAGAGCATGTGTACTCACAGGAAAATTGAACTTCTGCCTAAGTCTTTCTCTCCATTTGTCGCGGACCAAATGACGGAACCGATACCAAGCCCTACATGGAGTTTAAAGCTATGATTCGTAGTAGCAATTAATTATAACAAGATTCTTAATTAACATAGGAACTTATGACAGTACCTATCTATAAGTTCGAAAACCTTGTCAAACGTAGACTCTTTTTTATCCATTGAGTCATATACGTTGACGGTGCAGGCCTCCAGGTCAAAGAGTAAAAGGACCCAGTGGAATCTGCAATGTGCGTGGGATGCATTACATATGAAACACTTAGCATGTTCGTACGGGAATGAAATTTGTTATAGGAAGACACTAAAAACTCTGTGTTGTACGGCAATAGTATGAACGTCTTGTAATGCTGTGCCTTCAGCAGATGGACGAGATTGTCCTCTGTGGCTTGCGGATACTGGTCGAGCATTGCGACGTTTACTTTCCGAGGGTCGATGAATCCAGTATCAAAAACCCCCCGCCGTCGGGCCCTTTGAATCTCCATTCTACAACGATAAAAGGAAGTATATATTATATATAGTCTACTTATATATAAGGACCTAATTAATTAAAGGAAACGTAATAAGAAATCTAACTGAACGATACTTACAAAATCCAGCAACTCATAATAGAGACGTCGAGGGCGTCCAGCTGGTATAGTTCGTAGATACCCTTGAAATTGATCCAGAGAATGTCATCTCCTTGCAAGAAGTCCGTGTCCCTGATCCTCGCTCCGATCATCTCTCTACTGGTGGCGCTCATCTCCATGTATAGTTGATGGAACTTGTACATTTGTGTGGGTAGGGACTACAGCTGCTCAGGCTTGACAAGCGGTTTACCGAGTTCGTACATGTATTTCACTTCCGCCTTTTCGATTGGTGCGCCTCGTAGCAATTGACCCGTAGTTAGCCCGGTGTCATTAATAAATTCTTGTATTCCAAAATCTTCACCGGTCACTAACGGCTCGATCTCTTGGTTTGGTTGCTCTCCAAGCTGAGGGACTGGTTTGGACTTTCCAGAAGATGCTTTCTTAAGTGTTCGCTCATAGTCCGATAGCTTTATGGCCTCCTTGGCAGGTGCAGACATACCCCTGAAGAATTTCCTGGCACTCGGGTCTATAGGAATCTTCTTTTCTGGACTTCGAGGCTTCAATTGTCTCCTGACTTCTGATGCCACATAAGCGTCAAGCTCCTCTTGCGTGCAATCGTACCCCAGGTCCTTGTTTTTTGCGGCGTCAACTTTTGCCTTCTTCGTTGCCCTTGTGGGGGCAGGCGGTGGAGCTTGGGGGGCCCTTGACTTGGAAGGTGCCGGACGAGGAGCTTGCGGAGGAGTCTGTGTAGGAGCCTGAGGAGGAGTCGGTGAAGGAGCCTGAGGAGGAGTCGGTGAAGGAGCCTGAGGTGGAGACGGTGCTGGAGCATGAGGAGGAGACGGTGCAGGAGCCTGAGGAGGAGATGGCGGAGCCGGAGGAGATGGTGCATGAGACGCCGCTTGTCGCCCAGGGAGGATGATGTACCGCTTGCGCCATAGTATAATGGCGTGGCTTGTGTCTCGTAGATGCGTCTCACCGTCTCCTCCAAGGTAATCCAACTCGAGGTCCTCGTATGTGCCTTCCACCAACTCAATTTCGACCTTGGAGTATCCTGCTAGAATCGGCCTGCAGTGGTAAGTACCTGAAGGGTCCGTTGGTATGGCCATGCCCGACGCCACCTTCACGTGGTGAGAGGTTATTTATTAGTAATCAACATTTATAAGCAGCAACTTGCGGAATGGACAAATCTAAAATCTATAAACTACGAGCTTACCTTTATTGATAAGTTCTTGAAGGGAATATGCAGCTCACATGGTGTCCGCTGAGTGATGTCATCAACGGGGCAGGTGGTTTCGTCCTGGGTTTGCATAGCGTCCATGCTCTGTGATCCTACCTGCCCCGTTGAGGCGCAGCTGCTACGATTGCCTGAAGGGCTCACCATTGCAGGTGGAATGGTCGGCTGGGGATCATGGGACCGATGTGCGGCCATGCGTTCATCAACCTTTCTTGCCACCTCCTCTTGCATGCTGAGCTCGTAGCTCGATACCCTGTACTCAAGATCTGCAATCTTCGCCTCGGTATCTCTCTTGCTCCTCATTCGACTCCTATACGTGTGGATGTCCTCCTTGAATCCAATCTTCCAAGGAATCACCCCTTTCCCTCGTGTTCGTCCTGGATGCTCTAGAGTCTGCAGGGCGAGTGACAGCTCGTCCTTCTCTCTGTCGGGTCGGAACGTGCCCTGAGAAGAGGCTTCCACTGTGTCCATTAGTCGACGCGCAGCCTCGCGTATCTGATCGCTGAAGACCAGGGAGCCATCAACTGGGTTGAGCGTTCCACCGTGAGCATAGTACCAGAACTTCGATCGATCCGGCCATTTAGCGGTGGCCGGTTCGATACCCCTCTCAAGCAAGCTTGTTTCCATCTCCTCCCACTTTGGCATCGCGACGCTATAGCCGCCTGACCCCAAGTGGTGATGATACTTCTTCTTGGTGGCATTTTTTTTGTTTCTTTCCATCATCGCCTGCCCTTGTTGACCTGTCTTATATGCAACGAACTCGTCCCAGTGATCCCTTAGCTTTGGGAATGTGTCGAAGTTCGGTGTCTGCCCCTTTAGGATATATTTCTGGTATAGATCTCCCTTGAAGCTCTGAAACTGTTCTACCATTTTCTTTAGAGTCCACCTTTTCACTGTGTCCTCTATACCCGCGGGAAGGGTGAATGTCTCGAGCATTGTGGTCCACAACATCTCTTTCTCTGAATCTAGGACAAAGCTCTCATGATCTCTGCGTGCCCTTGTTCTGCGCTAGTACACCGTACTGACAGGCACGTTATCCCGCACAACCCAACCGCTGTGTCGTACGTAGTTCTTGGCTGCTTCCGCCGGGGCACTAGGTCGGCCGTCTTCGTCCACTTCCGTTATGATGTGCTGACCCTCTAGCTTCTTTGCGGCACCTCGTTGCCCGCGTGCCCTCTTCTGTCCAGCAAAGGGTTGACTTCCACTAGCCTCCTCCTCCTGGTTCCCCTCCACATCCCTCTCCACGTTCCCCTCCTGGTTCCCCTCTGCATCCCTCTCCACGTTCCCTTCCTCGTTCAAGTACTGGTTTGGATCCTCGTTCCCCTCTTCTTCGTTCCAGTACTGGCTGCTTCCCTCCGCGATTGTATCGTACAATATCTGTTCCTCATCACGATCAGCCATCTGTTCATACAAGACATAGTTGGTAAGTCTATAGGTCATTTTTGCTTTAACAATCTTATATGCTAACAATCATATATGCTAAGTCTAACTTGCGTATATTAGAACCCTACACAATCTTATATGCTAAGTCTTATTACAAATCTAATAATCTTATATTAAAACTCTAATAATCTTATATTAAAACTCAAATAATATTGTATTAGAACTCTAATAGTCAACTATGCTAAGTCTAAGTGTCGTATATTAGGACCCTAGACAATAATTATATACTAAGTCTTATTACACAAATCTAATAATCTTATATTAAAACTATAATAATCTTATATTAAAACTCAAATAATATTGTATTAAAACTCTAATAGTCAACTATGCTAAGTCTAAGTGTCGTATATTAGGACCCTAGACAATAATTATATACTAAGTCTAATTACAAATCTAATAATCTTATATTAAAACTCTAATAATATTGTATTAAAACTCTAATAGTCAACTATGCTAAGTCTAAGTATCGTATATTAGGACCCTAGACAATAATTATATACTAAGTCTAATTACAAATCTAATAATCTTATATTAAAACTCTAATAATCTTGTATTAGAACTATGCTAACTCAAACAATCTTATATGCTAAGTCTTATTACAAATCTAATAATCTTATACTATGCTAAGTCTAAGTGTCGTATATTAGGACCCTATGTAATCATATATGCTAAGTCGTCTAAGTGTCGTACATTACAAACCTAGATAATCATATATGCTAAGTCTAAGTGTCATATATTAAATCTAATAGTCTTAATTGCATTAAAAATCTAACAATCATATATTTACATCACTTGCCTGCGCGAATTCCTTCGAGGGTTAGCTACCACTCCGGCTTGAGGGCCGACGACGACAACGTCTTTTCCGCAACATACAAAAAGATGTATTAGGATAAACGCAAAGTAACATATATTGTATTTCACGTTTGCGTTCTCGTTAAGTTCACGTTTCGTTCACCTACGTTCGTTCGTTCACGTGCGTTCACGTTAATGTACGTTAAGTTCATGTTCGTGTTCTTGTTAACTTCACTTTTCGTTCACGCACGTTCGTTCGTTTACGTACGTTCACATACAACGTTAAGTTCATGTTCGTTCACGTTCACGTTAGGTTCACGTTCGTTCACGTTCACGTACGTTCGTTCGTTCACGTACGTTTCGTTCGTTCACGTTCTTTCACGTTCTCGTTCACGTTCGTTCGTTCGTTCACGTTCACGTACGTTTCGTCCGTTCACGATCGTTCTTCGTTCGTTCACGTGGCGGCAGCGGAGCGGCGGCGTGGCGCCGCGGCTGTGGCTTGGCGCGGCGGCGGCGTGGCGCGGCGGCGGCGTGGCGGCGCGGCATCGGCGTGGCGCGGCGGCGGACCCCGAACACGACTCCGCCGCGCCGACGATGCCGAACCCGACCTTGATGCGGCCGCCACCGGCGACGACATTGGCGGCGGCGTCTCTCACCCCAGAGATGCGGCGGCGGAGGAGGCGGCGGAGGCGGCGACGACGACGCGCGCGAGACAACGGCTAGATACGACGGCGGCGTCGGCGCGGGGATGTCCTAGGCAGTGGCGGCGAAGGAGAAGCCGAGAGAGATTGATCGGGGAAAAACTTCTAAGTGTTGGTGGAGAAGATGAGGGCGCGCATCAGGAATATATACACCCCTAGATCTTTAGTCCCGGTTGATGAGAACAACCGGGAGTAAAGATACTCCCGGTTGTTCTCAACAACCGGGACTAAAGATATTTTCTCGCTATTTCCAAATTCTTTTTAAACCCGGTTAGGGTTAAGAACCGGGACTACTGATAAGCGCACTTAATATTAATTTCCATTACATATGTGATTCTAAAATAGAAAATAATGCATTAAAATTATTTAAAGTCGAAAAATTAATGACAATTACTTCGAAACATTATTGTTGTCTGTAGTAAATTAAGTGGATAAAACGTAATAAGCAAATATATGATTTAAAATTAATAAAAATTCTAATAATCATATATACTTAGCATATGAATAATATTAAATTGTTAAAAATTGTAATTAACATATGTATATACATACGACATGTATGATTTAAAATTAATAAAAATTATAATAATCATATATAATTAGCATATGAATGATATTAAATTGTTAAAAATTGTAATTAACATATGTATATACATACGACATGCATGATTTAAAATTAATAAAAATTCTAATAATCATATATAATTAGCATATGAACGATATTAAATTAATTGTTAAAAACTCTAATTAACATATGTAAATGCCACATGCATGATTTAAAACTTTTAAAAATTCTAATTATCGCATATAACTAGCATATGCATGATTTAAAATTGTTAAAAACTCTAAGTATCATATGTAAATGCCACATGCATGATTTAAAACTTTTAAAAATTCTAATTATCGCATATAACTAGCAATTACATGATTTAAAATTGTTAAAACCTCTAATAATTGTACGTAATTAACATATGCCATACAAAAATTGATTTATATGGATAATCAATACATCCAAAATAGTTTACATCGTGTACACAATAATTACGTCAATACATCAGCGGTGACGGTTGACCGCACGTACTTTCTCCTCACTATTGTTCCCTCCTTGTGATCGCTACGTGAGTAAGGGGTGTCTTCATTTGATAGGAGGATGCTAAGGTCAATCGTCACCGTGAAAGGGGGTTGCCCATCCAATTGATCGTAATCCTCGTCAGTCTTGTCCTCAACTCCGATGATTTTTCTTTTGCCTTGGAGAACCACGTAACGCTTCGGCTCGTCAGGCCCTTTGCCCTTCTTTCCTTTGCTAGACATGTCCTTCACGTAAAAGACTTGCGTTACATCATTGGCAAGGACAAAAGGTTCGTCCGAGTATCCAACCTTGTTAAGGTCAACCGTTGTCATCCCACTGTCATCAATCATTACGCCTCCACCAGTCAACCTAACCCATTGGCACCGGAATAGAGGGACCTTGAGAGGACCATAGTCAAGTTCCCATATGTCCTCGATGGCACCGTAATACGTGCCAGTTGTTCCATCGTGTCCCATGGCATCGATACGAACAACGCTGTTTTGGTTCGTGCTCTTCGTGTCTTGGGCTCTCGTGTAGAATGTGTACCCATTGATCTCATATCCCTGGAATGTGGCGATCGACCCAGATGGTCCCCTCGCCAGGAAGGCCAGTTGTTGGTTGATCGTCTCGTTACCCATGAGATGTTGTTGTAGCCACGCGGGGAAAGTATCAATGTGATGCCGTGTAATCCACGCATCGGACTAACCGATGTTTCTGGCGTGAACTAGAGCCAAGTGCTCCTCGATGTAAGGAGCTACCAATGAAGATTGTTGCAGAACCGTGAAATGGGCTTTACAGAATAAATTGTTGTCTACCGTCATTATTGCTTTCCTTCCGAGAGTTCCCTTTCCCCGTAGTCTCCCTTCATGGCGTGATTCAGGTACCCCGATTGGGCGAAGGTCTTCAATAAATTCTACGCAAAATTCGATGACCTCCTCTGTTCCATACCCTTTGGCGATGCTTGCCTCTGGACGAGCACGGTTACGAACGTACTTCTTCAGAACGCCCATGTACCTCTCGAAAGGAAACATGTTGTGTAGGTATACAGGCCCGAGAATACTGATCTCTTTGACAAGGTGACAAAGCAGATGTGTCATTATATTGAAAAATGAAGGTGGAAATATCAACTCAAAACTGACAAGACATTGTACCACATCATTCTGAAGGGCTTCTAATCTATCCGGATCGATGACCTTCTGTGAAATTGCGTTCATGAAAGCACATAGCTTTGTTATTGTTGCCCGGACATTGTCTGGAAGGATACCCCTTATTACAACTGGTAGCAGTTGTGTCATCAACACGTGACAGTCATGAGACTTTAGGTTTGTGAACTTCTTCTCCTTCGTGCTTATTATTCGCTTGATATTCGTGGAGTATCCAGACGGTACCTTTATACTCTCCAAGCATTCAAACATACTTTCATTCTCTGCCTTGCTAAGAGTGTAGCTAGCTGGACTCAAGTAATGGCTTCCTTTCTCCTTTCGTTCCGGGTGAAGGTCGCTGCGTTGTTCCATATACTTCAGATCATTACGTGCTTCCAGTGTATCTTTCGACTTTCCATATACACCTAGGAAGCCAAGAAGGTTTACGCAAAGGTTCTTAGTGAGGTGCATCACGTCGATTGCGTGGCGGACGTCCAAGAATTCCCAATAGGGTAACTCCCAAAATATAGAGTTCTTTTTCCACATCGCCGCGTGACCATCTTCGCTCTCTATAGGCTGGCTTCCAGGCTCCTTTCCGAACACTACTTTAAGATCTTTAACCATAACAAACACCGTTTTCCCGCTGTGATGTTTAGGCTTCGTACGGTGGTCCGCCTTATGTTCAAAGTGCTTGCCTTTCTTCCGTACCGGGTGGTTTGCAGCAAGGAATCGACGATGACCCATATACACAACCTTCCTACAGTGCTTAAGATACGTACTTTCTGTTTCATCCATACAATGAGTGCAAGCCTTGTACCCCTTGTTGGACTGACCAGAAAGGTTGCTAAGTGCAGGTCAATCGTTGATGGTTACGAACAGCAGCGCTCGTAGGTTAAACTCCTCCTGTTTGTCCTCGTCCCACACGGGGACACCTTCCTTTTTCCACAACAGTTTAAGATCTTCGACCAGTGGTCTTAGGTACACATCGATGTCATTACTAGGTTGCTTGGGGCCTTGAATAATAATCGGCATCATTATGTACTTCCTCTTCATGCATAGCCAGGGGGGAGGTTGTAGATACACATCGTAACGGGCCAAGTGCTATGGCCGCTGCTCATCTCTCCAAAAGGATTCATGCCATCTGTACTTAAACCAAACCGTATGTTTCGTACGTCCTTTCCAAAGTCTTTTAAATTTTCTGTCAATGTTTCGCCACTGCGAACCATCGGCGGGGTGTCTCAGCATCCCGTCCTGTTGACGCTCTTCAGCGTGCCATCGCATCATTCTAGCATTCCCCTTGTTCCTGAACAAACGCCTTAGCCGTGGTATTATAGGGAAATACCACATCACCTTAGCAGGAATTCTCTTCTTTGTTAGCTGCCCGTCAACTTCTCCTGGATCGTCTCGTCTAATCTTGTATCATAGTGCTTTGCAAACAGGGCAAGCTTCTAGGTTCTCGTACTCCTCACCGCGATATAGGATACAATTATTCGGACATGCGTGAATCTTCTGAACTTCCAGTCCTAGAGGGCAGACTATCTTCTTAGCCTCGTACGTTGTCTCGGGCAATTTGTTTCTCTCCGGAAGAATGTTCTTGAAAAGTTTCAATAAATCGCCAAATGCCTTGTCACTAACACCATTTTTTGCCTTCCATTGCAAGAACTTCAGAGTGGTATCCAATTTTTTGTGCCCCTGCTCGCAACCTGGGTACAATGACGTTCTGTGGTCCTCCGATTTGTATATAATCACCAAAATAAATTTACTAGAAATTTTGGCATGACCTCCCCTCTTTTTTGAAGAAATTTTGAAGCTTGCTGACAAATGTTACTAAAAATCCCATTATATTCCCCGCAAAAAAAAAATCCCATTATATTTAGTCTTCAAAACAGCTAGACCTTTTTAAGGGAGGATGGTGTTGCGCTAAAATGTACTCCGTAGTACTCCCTCCAATCCAAATTGATCTACATATTTCATAGGTACACAAATACCAAGAAAAGCTAATAACTCTCTCATACTATATTTACTCTAGCAACAAACTCAATGCATGCACCATCCCACTATTTCTTAGCCAATAGCAAATCAAGATATTGCATGTGGGTTATAAATACTTGTGTGCATGGATGCATGCATCAATGTCCATTTACTCCAATGCACAAATAACGAATAGACTTAATGAATGAACACAAATATGATGATCATTTAGAAATAACCTCAAAAAACTACATGTAGATCAATTTGGAATGGAGGTAGTAATGAATTTACAGTTGAGACTTTACACAACACGCATATCAAGGAAATAATGTTAGTGGGTGTTTGGGAGTGAGAAACTTCCTCTCTCCGAAAAATAAGTCCCTCCTATACGGACTAAAATTTTTGTGAGAGGGAACTTTAGTCCCTCCTTCCCAAACCCCACCTTAGTTGATCTGGACAGTGTGTGCACGTGGTACATTTCTCTTTTATTCCCAAACACCGCCTTGGTTGATGTGGACAGTGTGTGCACGTGATACATTTCTGTTTTAGTACGATATTGGTAGGCTAATTCCTTTGCAAAACCAAAAGCATTTTTTTTCAGTTCCACCTGAGTTTTGAAGCCGAAAAATGTTCTAACTTATAAACTAAAAGGCCAGCTTATTAACATCATAATTGAAAAGGCTAATAAACCAAAACAAACTGGCCCTTAGTGATCAGTGTAATGGTGGCCTAGCTAATTTTATTTAGTACTAATTTCTCAAATGTCGCAACTAAATGGCAGCAGCAAAATGTAGGTACGGCTCTCTTCAAGTGATTGTGTGCTTTAATTGCTACAAGGATTGTAATCTGTCCGTGCTGTCGGCACTGCAGTTAATCATTGCCGTTAGTGGCTTCACAAAAGATAAGCCAATATATTAAGTTAGCAACCGTAGCAAGACACGTACAATAAAAAGGAAACATTTTTGGGACCAAATGTACTTCGCGATGACAATTATATTAGTGGTGTTATTAGCATCCAATGAGTGACCAACATTACTGATTGAGTGTGTTGCAATTAAATTCATAAATAGCCGCGTAAGCAGCTACAGTTGTTTGCTTAAATGAGCCCAAATGTACTTTTGTCATTGCTAATTCCCTCTCTATTGACATTTGTACAACTTTTCATGGAAAACATTCTATGATTTAACACCAGCTGATTTTAGCTTGTGATGATTTTATTTGTATGTTTCAGAAACATAAAAGTACAGCAGAGCAAAATGAAACAGAATGACCAAGGTCATCGGCCAAATGTCTGGTTTAATTTTAGTATAAACCGGTCAGTACTCATCACTTTTTGGGTAAGGGTCTCAACATTTTAACCTTGGTCATAACCAGAATCAGTAACCTTTTCTCCGCCAAAAAAATAGTACTACTCCATTATTTTTTTTCTTTTATTTCACGCTGACCCATTAATCATGCATGCCTAGTTTCCAACCAATTAACTCTACGACGTAGAGTGATTAATAAGAGTCGAACACGATAAAATTTAGCTAGTTCTCTCAACCTCTCAACCTTTTGGTTATGACACTAATACGACATGTTAAGGTTATGATTTACATACTGAGACTTAGGCCATGTTATTAATTTTTGAATTATTCATCGCATTATTAAAATGGATTGTGTGTGCATGCTTTGAAATATATGTTTTTTCTTTTCAAATAAATTTCTCCTGCCTGTTTGTTAATATTATTTTGTAACAAAATTTATTCATTCTTATAATCAACTAGATAATCCACTACAATAATCTAAAATAAATGAAACGGGGCCTTAAAAATCTTAATTTGTTGAGGGAAAGTTGCCATTATTAATAACCAGGCCCGTACATTCACCTCCATAAATCATAGTACTATTTATGTCCTCAACATATACAAACATCGTGAAATTACTTTGTTGTACTAAGAATAAGTGCATTGTACAAAAAGAAAACCGTGACAAAACATGAAGCAACAAAGGAATTCAAGCACCAGATCTAGAGAGCTGGAAAAGATGAATTGAAGATCGATCTAGCTAGGCTGTGATATGTATGGGACAGGTTGACAGAATCACATGTAGAAGCTAGGTCTCTTTCTCACAACAACAGTGATCTTTGCATTGTCCATGAACAGCTAAGCACAAATCAATGCAGCCTCACTTTGTAGTTGCAAGCCACTACAAGGTACTCTGTTCTTGCTCCTCAATAAAAACAGAGCCCAACTAACACTGCCTACTTCCCTGCCAACTACTCACAAATGTGGCATTCAGATAAAGGCAATCCTGAAATAGGCTTGAACAGAGCAGAATACATTTGTGTTTTACAGAGACATTTAACAATTAATCAAAGCAAGGGATATAGTGCAAAGTTAGTACAAATTAGAGTGAGGAAGAGTGAAAATCTTGCATGGAAAAACAGAGTAACAAACCTAACAAATCAGTTGACTTGTAATTCAGTGAAAAATTTACACTACCTGGTAATTGCATTGCATATATCAAAGATGATAGAACAATCCATGTACTAGGCCGGCCCTAACAATATAACTGCACTTTAAAGCTCGTAACAAGAAGCAAATGGTAGCTTTTAATTTACAATCCAACCAAAGAAAAAAAATTAAGCTAGGGGACAGATCGTTACAGAGGTTTGGCACCACTTAGAATCAATGAATTCAACACTTCTTTACAGTTTCACTCGGCAACAAATCAACAAAATACCCCAAACCCAAGAACAAAAATGACTATATCTCACTTGTACATATATGTATATATATAAACATGTAGACCAAATTTATCTTATAACCCCTCTCTCTGTATATATTCCATCTTCTGAGACCCCAGAAAAGAAGAAAACTGCACAGATCCTCAATTAATTTAATATTTTTGGACCTTTATGCAAAATTTCTCTCTTCTTCTGTCCCAGCAAGATGCACATGAACTTGATCAATTCCTTTTAATTTCCAGTAATTTAATTATGATCTACACAATTTTGTTGATTTCAAGAAGAAATTAAAATTATGCCAACCATGGATGATTAATTTTCATCTCATTCTACCAGCTAATAGCTCTAGCTTAATTTTTTTTCAAACTCAGTTGAACTTGGAGCAGACTTTCCTGACCTCGCCGGCGGCGCCGGTGAGCACGCCGACGCTCCCCATCTTGACCATGGCGTCGGCGAAGTCCTGGCGGAAGTAGGGGCCGAAGAAGGCGCTGAGCATGCTGGAGTAGGTGTCGACGACGCCGACGGTGGCCGTGGCGTTGTAGAGCGCGGCGTCGGAGGCGATGACGGCGAAGCCGTTGCGGATGTTGCGGAGGATGGAGGTGTCGAACTCGGCCTCGCTGCCGCGGTCGAGCGGCAGCCGCGTGTTGAAGTCGCCGGGGGCGCACCGGGACTGGAGCTCCGAGAGGAACGCCTCCGGGATCGACGGGTCCGCGCCGCGGCCGCCGCCGGCGAGCGGGAAGTTGTACAGCCTGTCCTGCAGGAAGAAGCACGCCGTCGTCCCCACCGTGTGCGCCGCTGCAAACAAAAAACAAGAGTTCGTCGCCGTCGCCGGCCATGGTTAGGTTAGTGTGCTCGACCGCCTCGACGCCATGGTTGGCAATGCAAGGAGTCAAGAAGAAGATGAGGCTTACAGCTGAGGAGGACGAGGTCCTTGTCGTCGAGGCCATTGGCGGCGAACTTGGAGCGGAGGACGTCGATGGAGTCCTTGACGTCGGGGAGCACGTCGGCGTCGCGGAGGCTCGACGTCCGCCCGTCGCGCCGCCCCGTCGGCACGTCGAACGACGGCCCACCCGTCTGCAAACAACAACAACGGATCATATCAATCCATGTCACCGAGCTAGGCAGTACAGTGCACAGCGACGGAGCCTGAAAGATTTTTTGAGCCCGAACAAAATTCAAATATAACAAGTACTTGTTATAGAAATTTCATCATCAATTTACTCATAAATATTAAAATTTAAAGGAGTTTTCGCCGGCGCGGTGGGTGGACGTACGAAGGCGATGGCGTCGCGGGAGGCGAGGACGACGATGTCGGCGCAGGAGACGACGCCGGGGCACTCCGACTCCAGCTGCTGCTTGATGCTGTCCACCACGTCAAGCCCACGCAGCCCCTGGTGCTTGTTGTTGTTCACCTCCGCGTTATTCCCCACTCCCTTGATCAGCACCGACCCATCACACCCCTAATTAACCAAAAATATTATAATAGAAAATTAATTAAACTTAATTAAAATTCTAACAAAATATATATCACAATTGAAAAAATTATAATTTATTGTAATATTTTTATGTATATGTACCTTGGCGAAGCAGTCGTGGAACTGGAGACGAACAAGGGCGGGGAGGATGGTGCTGTCGGCGTCGGCGAACTGCCGGACGGCGGAGGCGACGGTGGATTCAGCTGTAGGGCATGACTTGGAGTAGAACCCCACCTTCAGCTGCGCATTGCTGACGGCGGCGCCGGCGACGAGCACCGCCGCCACCAGCAACATCGCCGGACCACCACCGCCACCACCACTCCTACCCATCTCAACCCAACAAGAAGAGATTTCAGAGAGATATCTAGCTAGCTAAGATAGCTAGAATGGAGAAAGAAGAAGGTGAGGAGGTAGGAGGTCGGAGGTCCAGCTGGGAACTGCGTTGAAGAGCTTTTATAGGGTTTTCTCCTCCATGGGTGGGGGTGTAGTACATGCAATGGATGGATGGATCATGGACAGGAATTATGTTTGCACTTTCTCGCAAATGGCGCCAAGCTGTAACACATGTGGTTGCGCGTTACACGATTTGACTTGAGTGAAGTCCCATCGTTTCGCTACAGTTGATTACAAGCCGTAACACTTATTAGTGAAAAAAAATATTTAATTATGGATAAAACTTTTGTAGCATTAGGCACGCTCTTAGAAATTTAAAAGCTAATACATTAGAAAATAAATTACGATGGAAATAAAATCAGAACCAACTCTAAAATTAAGATTTAAAATTCAAATTTTGGCTACGGATAATAAGCTAAAGAGCAATTGATGGAGTACTAGGTCCGACCTAGGAAATTAAAGTAGCTACAAAGTACACTTGTTTTTTTTTTTTGACATATGCTGCTGATTTGTTTTTTTTTTTCCCTATAACATGAAAATAAATCGTGTATATATGCTGACACTGAATCTACTGCTACTAGCTAGATACTCCAGTTTTCTGAATTCAAATCCTGCAGGTTACCTTCATGAATGCTATACACATGCATATACTATATACTAGTAATAGATATAGTACAGTACTATGCCCAATTTCAGAGCCAGAAATTTCCAGTGGACCATGGTTAATTGGCCCAAGCATGTACGCATGTGCACAGGTCACCGGAGTTATGTAGGACGGTTGATCGATGAAGCTTTTTCCCGGGCAGCAGATTGCCACTGCAAAACGGCAGTCAGCACGGAGAAAAGTAGCTGGTTTGTTCATGCATATGCATATGCTGGTCCTAACTGTGGTTGGCACCAATGGCTGGCTGAGAAAGAGCAAAGTAAATTCGCTCATGGAGTCAGGATAACTAATTAAACCAAAAGTATTTTTGCTATTGGGTCACATGAGTATGTCGGACATGGATTCATATATGCATGTTTAGGGCTTGATTGATTTGGAGAAGTTAGTGAGAATTGATGGCATATGCAGGCAACAGGTAGGCTGACTGCCTGAAGAATGGAAGTATCTGCAGCTGCATTTCTGAACTTGGAGATTTTCTGTTCAGAGGAGAGAAGAAACTTACTGTACATGGCTAGGAAACTTCTTGTCATCAGGGCAGTCATAGAGTTGCTTAGCTGGTGTTTGAGCCTGATTGCCTGACATCCATGCACATGCATGCTTGTTTTTTTTCAGCTTCTTTTTTCTTTCTAGGTTTGATTTTGACCTGACATTCTTCATCAGAGTCGTCAATTGCATACTAAATTAATATGTTTTCTTTTTTTTGAGAATTAATTAATATGTTTTTCTGGTTCAGTTAAATATACTCATGTGATTGAAATCTCAGAGGTGTCATTTTCACGAATGATCCACCATATACCATTAATTTGGTGTCATTTTCTCAGAGTCGGGGTCTCAGTTTGACCTAGGCTTCAAATCCAGGTCAAACCCTGTACTAGCTCCTATGTACACTTGTCAATAGTCACTAGCTAGGAACATGGTGTCACACAAACATTCCGTTAGTTTGCGAGAAAATAGTGTTCACGCAAATATTCTCCGCTTTCAATTTTCATAACTCTCAATTGCTGGCGGCCCGCGAATTCTCCCCCTTCCCCCTCTCGGCCAGCTTATTAGCGCAAGCGGACGCACCTTCAACCCGCCACTGATTTCAAATTGCAAACATCATTAAAAAAACTTTTCTGCAGTTCTAGACAAAAACTACTGATAATGCACTTGCTATGGATGATCACTTCATGATTCATCGTTCGCCTAATATTTTTAAAAATGTAAGCCCTCTTAGAACTTCTAGTTTTATCTCTTCTTCCATGCATGTTTGGCCTTATGAAATAAATGTCACCACTCTCACAACTAAATGACTTTTTTTTAGTCTAGTATAAATAAAGGATATGAAAGCTCTATCGGTTTGTTTTCTTAATTCATTGGAGAGTCTAAAACGAATTATATTTGAAACCATAGTAATACCCACTAGTGAAAAAAAAGTTTTTCCAGGCAGCCAAATGGCTCTACGCAACGCAAGCAAAGACTCTGCCATCAACTAAAGGCATGCGAAAAACGGTGTTTAAACCACATTCGTGGCCAAGGCATGCAACCCCTCGCCCACGACTATCCAGACGGGCGTTCGTGTCCGAAATACAGCCCGTCTGCACGGTGATGTGGGTATCGTTGTGAAAAATCGTTTTTTAAGTAGTGACTGATTAAGACTAAAATTTTATTTGGATCATAAATCAAGTTGCGATTAAGCAAGTGATTAACATTATTTATGTCCAATGAATTGAGAACACAAGCAAGCAACATATTGCGTCATCAATAGCCAAATAATTATATATACACATTAAAGAGAGAAGCTCCAAAGCTGACTGTGCACATATCAAATTATATATAAACCCCAAGCCGGCCAATTTAGCTGTGCCGATTGTGACTAGGCATCCACAGACAAGTATTTATTGTGCACATTATATTGGCTATCAATATATAGCATGACCATGAGTTGGGCCAAGCTTGCAAACTAGAGCTAGCTTAGCATAAGTGCACACGGCTGATTGATAACTCAACGGTTGCTCCTAGCTACTTCCACCGGTTGAACGGCTTTCCCATTTATTGCCCACGTTGCATGTCTCCTTCCAAATGTGTGTGTTAATTTGGAAGATTGCCAATGTGGTTTTATGCACGTTCACACTTCAATTTCTCGCGATTTCAATTTTTAGAGGTGATCCAGCTAAGCTATGCATGTTTGGAAAGGCCATTGCAACCGAAATAATGTGTAGAGGTTTTTTTTTTCTCTGGTAGAGGAGATAAAGGTATCTTTCTCTATGATCAAAAAGACTTATTTATTTTGATGTACAATGCACTAAATGATATTCTATTTCGCAACATTTACACGTTAATTGTTCTCTACTGCCGTAGAAAATAATAATATCAAGAAGTTACCTTAGCCATCTTAACTTGGCATCACAGCTTGTTTAAGCATATGTGTCTTTAGTTATTCTTTTTTTAAAAAAACAATTTAACCTCAAAAGTTGAAGATATATATAGATAGGTCGAAACGAAAAGGTATACACACCATGAATTAGAAAGCGCAAAAAATAAACGCAATTACAAATAATTCACTCTATTTTTAAAACATGACAAAACCATCCTGGTACGTTTTGCAGCGTGTCTATGAAACATATAACTTTGTAGATGAATATAAAAATGTTTCTAGAAATAGTGATAGAAAGAGAGTTCTGTACACTATATACTACTAGCTCTGTATTAAATAGATTCACCGTTGATTTTATTTGTTTTTTTCACAACTTTAACCACTTTTTTAATTAGAATAACTTTAATACATAAAAAAGACTGTAATATTTTAAAAATACTTATAAAGAAAAATCAATCAATATGAATTTTATGTAAAAATACTTATAAAACTAAATATTTTGATAGCATATATTATTATATGGAGTATTTAAATACAGAAGGAGTACTTAGTTTGCTTGGTAAAAAAAGAGAGTAAATTTTACAAAACTACAGATACTTTGACTAAATTATCACAAAACTACAGATTTAACATGATGTATCACAAGACTACAGATTTAACACTAATTTTATAACAAAACTACAGATTTAAGGTAAAATATCGCAAAACTACGATTTAGTAACAAAGTTATCACAAGCATACATGTTTAACTTCAATTTAATCACAAAACCTGGATATCTATAACTCAAACATTACATTACTGCAAAGGATCTAAATCCTAAAATCTGTAGTTTTGTGATAATTTTATTCTAAAATATGTAGTTTTGTGATAGTTAGTTTTAAACCTGTAGTTTTGTGATAAATTTATTGCTAAATCTATAGTTCTATGATATACGACCTTAAATCTATAGTTGTGTGATAATTTGGTCAAAGTATACGTAGTTTCGTGAAATTTACTTAAAAAAAAAAGCATCTTCTACTGATTATGCATGGACTGAGGAGGTAATTACAGTGTTATGGTGCATTAAAAGCTGCACCTAAGTCTCCGTGACGGCAGTTTCATTAATTAACTGTCAAACGGTTATTCACCGACAATATTTCAGTACCTAAAGTAACCTAACTGCCTCGGTGGTGGGTCCTTAAGCCAAGCGAATCTGTGAACTCGGAGATGTGTTATTTTCTCCTCATTTCTAACTTTGAATTATTTTTCACGCGCACGATTTCTAAACAGTTAATCACTATATTTTTTTAAAAAAAAATGATAGCAAAGTGATTGTAAAAATCATATTAATCCATTTTTAAAATTTTTAAGCCAATACATAATTAATTATACGCAGGAAGGGTTTCCAACTCAAAAGAACATAGTCAGAGGTTGTTCAAATTGACGCCGCGTAGCTAGCCCATCCGACGGACCCACTTACACATACCACTCCGCTTACACTTTCGTCCTTACTTCGTGTAAAAGGGTTAATCCGAGAGTGATATAGTTGTTCCGCTTACATTTTCGTCTTTACTTTATGTAAAAGGGTTAATCCGAAAGTGATATGGTGGTTCCCAACTCAAAAGAACATAGTTAGAGGTTGTTCAAATTGATGCCGCGTAGCTAGCCTATCCGATAGGCGGGCCACTTACATATACCACTCCGCTTACACTTTCGTCCTTACTTCGTGTAAAAGGGTTAATCCGTGAGTGATATGGTTAGAGGGACAAGCCCTTATAAGCTGGTTCCACTCTCACTAAACTAGCAATGTGGTACTAAACATGCGCACACAACTTACATGGCCCACACATGCCTAATCTTAATTGGGTCAGGATGTCACACCAACCATACCATTTTTTTTTTGGCAAAGTTGCCAAAGGTGTGCATACATTTAGTTTTTTTTTTGCCAAACTTCGACAAATACGTAAGAAATTCTACCAAAATTTTAGTAATATTGTCAATTTATCAAAATTTTAGTAATACATAAGCATTACTAAGGTTTATTTTGGCTACGATCCGAACAGCCCCTTACAAACCGCGAGAATTTTTTACCATATTTACCCGTGAGAATGTAAGTGCTAGTATAGCACAAGGCCACAAGCCGTCCGATGGGATAACTGATCGGCTCATATTCAATTTCCCAACCTAATTAATTAGTTAATGTTTGGTAGATGATTGATCATATGTACATTGTTCAGTTATTGCTGACGATTTGCAGTTTTGCACTGTGTATATACCGTACTCCCTCCGTTTCACAATATAAGACTTTCTAATATTGCACACATTCATTTAGATGTTAATAAATCTAAATGAATGTGGGCAATGCTAAAAAGTCTTACATTATAAAACGGATGAAGTACTAGCTAGTAGGTAATTTGACACCTAAATTTTTACTTCACATCGGTGATATATATATCGATCAAGTACATTAACTTGGTCGTCGGTCCTGCAATGCACATGCTCTTGCACGGTTGCACCTAGTCGGCCATCGATCAGGCCATAAACCCATAACTGCATGCGTGCTAGCTTGTCCATGCATATATCTGTACAGATGTACTAAAGTTTTTAGTTATAATCATGCTGTCATGTTGCCGGTTACTTTAATTACTTGGATTAGTAGGCCTGCATATCTTCTGTTCCTTTTTAATTATCAGAATGGCAGAATGCACGCTGGCCCGTTGGCCTTTAGGTTTTTAAGGGCCGAGCCTATTTGATTTATAACATTGAACGAATTATTATTATCGTGAATTAATTATTTAATTATAGAGATAAATTAAATATTAAAAAGATAAAGTTGAGAACTAACTTAAAACAAAGTGATGAAAGGGAATGAAGGGTAGAATGGTAAATTCTCTGCTTCCTTAATTTTCACAAGTGCTCCCTCTATCTAAAAATCAAAGACCTATTTCGTTTTTTTGCAAAAGTCTAAGACCTATTAGTAATCTATATGTGTTGAATTAAATTGTTAACCGAAACCCAAGAAGCCATCTTATTGCATGCAAGTGTATAGTTCATTTGTTTTGTCACATAGTGGATGAGTTAAATTACTTATTGGTCTTGGTGACAAAAGAAACATGTCTTGTTTTGGATGGAGGGAGTATATCTGAAATATCGTAAGTTTAAAAAAAAGATGGAGTTATTACAACTTAATATTATAAAAGAAGGCATTCAAAGAACATCGTTATACATTTTTCTTCTGAAAAGAAAAAAAAATCTATCATGCATACAAATTAAATATGCTGTTTCGACTTTGGTCGGGTTTGATCATGAATCACCTGGGACGTGACAGCATGCAACGATAAACAAAGAAAAAAAACAACCCACATATACACTCCAAGCCGTGTTTAGTTGTAAAACTTTTCTTCAAATTCCAACTTTTCCATCACATCAAAACTTTCCTACACACACAAACTTCCAACTTTTCCGTCACATCGTTCCAATTTCAACCAAACTTCCAATTTTAGTGTGAACTAAACACAGCCTCCGAATTAATAAATGCATCTCAAAATGAAAGCAAAGGTTAGCCTGAGCGATCTAAGAGTGTTCATGTGGGACCTATATTAATCGAGATGAAAGTGAGCATTCACTGCTACAGAAATCATAATATGTACCGGTTAGGAACCCTACATAGGTGCTAGATTTCCCAACCGACCTCATAGACGGTATTTGATAAGGAGGACTCAAATGTAGCAGTTTAGGAACTCACACCTTTAGGTATACGGTTTGAAAAAAAAAAGCTAACTCAACTCGAATTGAGTTGAGCCGATGCTTCAAAGCTACCAAAAATAAATAAAAGAAAACCTAATAACAAAAAAAGAGACAAGTTCACATTAGAGAATCAACAATTTCATAGATCACATAATCAAATATTCATCGACAAATTCACATCACAAAAATTCAAAAACCAAATCAAAGAATGCACCAATCACAATGGAGAACTCCACCTACCACCATCGCTCACTGGAGAGAGGAAGGGGAAGCCACCGCCACTGCACAGGGGAGAATGGGAGGTTATGTGGAGACGAGGGAGAAGCCATCGAGGGGAGGCGCTGTTGAGGGGAGGTGAGGGAGGTGATGTTGAGGTGGACGTCGCCTCCTCCCGCTCGCTCTGCCACCGCCTCATCGAGCCCCTTTCGAGCCGCGACGCTAAATGTGGGATGTGGGGGAGAGATCGAGAAGGAGAGAGAACCAGCTAGGTGGAGAGGAGGCGGCCTTCGGCGCTTTTGGTGCTGGGGAGAGGCGGCCGGCCGCCGCTCACCGGCGGACTCAGAGAGGAGAGGGCGATGCCAATACCCCCAGCGGCCAGCGGCTAGCCGCTAGCTCAACACGGCAACAACGCTGTGCGTGTGCGACCCTCCCCAACAGGCGGC
The DNA here is from genome assembly GCF_034140825.1 of Oryza sativa Japonica Group. Lineage (NCBI taxonomy): Eukaryota > Viridiplantae > Streptophyta > Magnoliopsida > Poales > Poaceae > Oryza > Oryza sativa. Next base: position 5,765,536 of record NC_089045.1, read on the forward strand.
AGCGGCAGCACGCCCTTCCCCTCCGGTTGCCCTCTCCACCGTCCTGTCCCCTCCTTTCCCCTCTCTTCCGGCGGTGCAGAGGTACGGCGGCGCGGCGGGGCAGCGCGCGCGGCGGCGTGGCGGCCACGCACAGGCGCGGCAACGCCACGCCGCAGAGGCGTGGCGGCGGCGCACCGACGCAGCACACAAGCTGAGAGCGTCTCTAAGACACACATCGAGAGAAGGATTCACAAACTCTGAGAGGTATTTCTTGATCTTTATTTCTGTGTTCTTTTATCCCTAATTTCCAATCTGATGCTATCCCTAATTAGAACATGATTTGAGGTGAATTGTTGTGGATCAGTGGTTGAACTTGTGGTGAATTGTTTTGGATCAGCGGTTGAACACTTGAACTTGAATGATTGATGTATCAATATTTGTGGAATGATGGATCATGAAAATATTTCTGTTTTTGCTGAATTTTGATGATGTTATTCAGTATTCAAGTAAAGTATCATGTTATTTTTGGGCTGAATCGATGGAGTTGCTACTCACTGCGGGGCCCCGCAGGGGTCGGGGGCGGGGGATGATTTCCACCCGCATGTCCACTCGGGGCCGGGGCGGGTGGAGGGTTCGGGGGTCGGGGGCGGGGCTATTCCAGCCCGCCCCGCCCCGTTGCCATCCCTACTAATAAGTCGCTCTGTTTTGTATGCGTAGGAGATTAGCTCCCAACACAGATAGTACACTACTATAGTGTATATAGACTTGCATTGGCTCGCGACTGACATGCAGATCCACATAAGTTGGGCCGGAATAATGGGAATCCCAACTCCGTGCGGGCCCATGTTAGCTGGGCCGACAGGGGAACCTGACCTCGGCGCTGACCCATGTGAATTGGGCCGTAATGCGCGGGCCAATGTAAGTTGGGCTGGAATGAAAATCCCGCTTCATGTTAATTGGGCCAAACGGGAATCCCGCATATGTTAGTTGGGCCGGAACGGGATACAAACGGATCGAACGGCCTATGACTGCGTGGGCTGTTAGAGAGACCGACGTGTATTAGGCCCAAGTATTGTGGGCCCATAAGAATGTTACAGAGCAAGAGCATTTGGGCCTGTCTTTTTTTCATCTTCATATTTTGTACCTGAGCATTTACGTTAGTTTCATCTTCATGTAGTTTGAAAAGATGAGATTTTTACAATGGAATCAAATTCGTATATATATCCATTCGTTCGCAAAATACCTCAAGACTTAATTTATAAGCTTGCAATGTGTGTTGTTTGTGATTACACAGCTAAAAAGAAAGAGAGAAGAACAAACAAAGAAACGGCCAAAGAAAAGGCCTGAATCAACAAGAAGTTCCTAAAATCAAATTAAAACCGAATTTCTATGCACTGAATTCATCTGAACCAATAATTCAGAGCAAGCCAGGGCGGGAGTGGAAGGGGAACTGGTACATCAAGATTGGAGCTGATGATGATGATGATCCACTCTTCTTCTTCCTCATCTCGACCTTCTCCACACCAGCATGATGATCACCATCTGATCCTCCTCCAATCTTCTTCTCCTTCTCACCAACTTCAGCAGCATCTGCATCCTTCGACTTCGAGCAGTACAGATTCTTCTGCTGCTGATTCTGATCTACAGGTTGCTGCTGCTGCTGCTTCGCCGGCGACACCTTCTTCTTCCCCATCATCCCAGCACCCAAGCAGCTCAAACCCATCACTTACTACTCCAATTGATCCTCCTCTCAATCGTATGTATGTACGTGTTCGTTGTTGCTCACTTGCTTGCTTGCTAGTTTTGCTATGATCAGATTGATCTGGGGCGAGCTGGTTTTATAGCTGGAGGTTAGGAGGAGGAAGACGACGACTGAACTGCTCAGGTGGTTTCCTTTCGTTGACTCAGCTAGCTAGCTGCTGCTGCTGCTGCCTTGGTCACCAAGGTTCTTCGTCTCTACTACGCTTGCAGGCTACTCATCTTCTGAATTCCGAGTGAGTAAATTTCGTGGTCAAATTGGATACAATTCGAAAGAGAAAAGGGGAAGAAGCATCGCGTCGCGCGTGTGCAACTGGACGAAAGTGGTGATGGTGACTGAAAGTGACACCGGGGTAATTAACACGAGGTTATCTTCAAATACCACGGATTTTCCCTTCTTTTTCTTAGAAGCACCATTGTTCTCATCCCTCCTTTTCCCAGAAAAACTGCTCCCTCCCCCCTTTAAAAAAAATCACTCATAAAAAACGCATGAAAAACAGGTATATATATCTCTGGATCCGTTGTAATGCACAGGCACGTAACTAGTCAGATGTCACTGTTGTTCGTCCTCATCTTAACAGATTGGTCCCTGACTATAGATGTTTCTAATCAATAAATATATAAATCTCACGGTTTTTGCAGTTGTGGAATTTGTACATCTTGATCCTTCTAGTATTTCTTAATATCATAGACCTAATAAACCTCACAGTTTTGCAGTTCTGGAACTTTTACACTGAGATCCTTCTGGTACTCTTATTATATAAATAAACATTTTCCATTATACAGATGGATCTTTTTAGTGTATTTCGTGCCACACTCAGCAAATTTCTCAACGTCGTCACTTGTCAGCTGCCCAAAAAAAAAAAGTTGAATTTACTTAATTTTTAATATCTTTTTGTTATAGTTTGTTTTTCAGTGTTGCACATATATAAAATATTTATCTATTATTTTTTGTCGCAAATAAACGTTAATTACGGTTTAATCACCCTTTGTCAGCTGCCAAAAAAATTGAATTTTGAAACTTATTTTTTAATATCCTTTTATTATAGTTTGTTTTTCGGTGTTGCACATATATAAAATTTTTATCTATTATTTTTTTTTTGTCGCAAATTACGGTTTATAATCACCCGTAGGTGAAATGGAGGTGCGAAACGGTAGGAGCGAAAGCATCTGGTGCTGAGGATGTTATGCACTTGTACTTCAATGCTTTCGTTGATGTCGATGAGCTAAAGTTTTTATTAGCTTAATAAAGGTCCATTTTAGAAATAAGTTTACGGACGAGTCTCTGTTTGTTGAATAAAATATGGGATGGAACCAGCTGTAAAAGTTGCTGCAGTTTTTCTCTGAGGTTGTAGGTTTGGTGTTTCTCAAGCTCCAGTTACTGGCATGCGGGCCCCGCTCCTGAACGATCTATGGGGCCAACAATATCAGATAATCAGAACAGCCCTTAAACCACAACTCGAGCGCACAAATCTCTGATGACAAATATCCCACATTTACATGAACATGTACCAAATTCAAGCCACCATGGAATTCAAAAACAGCACGTTTGGTGGCTCTGAAGTCATAAGACTTAAAAAAGTTCTGAAAAGTGAAGAGGGTGACGAACTGAAACTCGTATAAATATATGATAATATTACGCCAAAAGATCACTGATTCTTAACAAACTCTTTGCAGCTACAGACACTGGAATTCATACCGTACTATTACTGATTGACAAAGCCAGAAATTTGCCCAGGATACACAGAAGAACCGTATATCATCATTCACCCAAGGCAGGCTGCTCAAGCTGCCCAATCTTATTACCCAACACCATAATCCCCTGAAAAACCTCAGTTCTCCATGCGGATGATGCAGCGGATGCCCTCGCCCTTGTGCATCAGGTCGAACGCCGTGTTGATCTCCGAGAACGGCACGCTGTGTGTGATGAACTTCTCCACCTCCAGCTCCTGAATTCACAACAGCGGAGGTATGCATATAAGAGCATGGACACACCCAACTTTCAGAAGTTCTTGATTGAGGTCGATGAACATTTGAAGATTTTGCGACTACTCTTAGTTTGTAATAGTTGGATAAAGCGAAAGGAAGGATTCGCGATTTGTATTCACCTTCTTCATGTAGAGCTCGACGACGTTGGGCAGATCGGTGCGTGGCTTGTAGTTGCCGAAGAAGGTTCCCTTGAGAGTCCTCTCGTTCAGGAAGTTCATCGGGTGGGTCTTGAACTCGGCGTCCTTGTGTGGCACGCCGACCAAAACAGCAACACCCCAGCCCTGGATTCAGAACATATAATATATTTAGCATCTTGTCGAATTAACTGTATTAAGTGGACAATATGCTGTTTTCAGATCTTACATCATGAACACATTCAAATGCTTGGATCATGGCGTTGATGTTGCCAGTGCATTCAACGCTGCGGTCAACTCCGCCATTGGTCATCTCAGCAAGTACCTAAATTACCATAACACACTGTATCAGTACAATCAAGTGATACAGATTTTCCTTTTCCTGATGTAAGGGAACATACATACCTGCTGAACTGGCTTGTCATGGTCCTTTGGGTTCACAAATTCAGTGCAACCAAATTTCCTAGCTGAAGATATACAAAATATATAAGATGACTTTAAAAGACCATCAAACAAACTGATGATCTGGTAAATCAAGAGGATTTTACCTTCTTCAAATCTGTTGGCGTTCAGGTCAATGCCAATGATCCTTGACGCTCCTGCAATCCTTGCACCTTCTGCGGCCTAATCAGACAATATGTAGAGTAATTAGATGGATCTCTCATTGTAATTGAGAACATTCAAGGTGAGTTCAGACACTCACAGCAAGGCCTACAGCTCCTAGACCAAATATCGCCACCGTCGAACCCTTTGGTGGCTTTGCCACATTGATTGTAGCACCAAGACCTACAAAAGGAAATTGCGACTCAGCATCTCAACTTACATTCTATCAAGTAAGAAGAATGCAAGAAACAAAAAAAATTCTGCTTACCAGTAGAAATACCACAGCTAAGAACGCAAACTTTATCAAGTGGAGCTGCCGGGTTGATCTTCGCAACGCAACCAACATGCATGACAGTGTACTCGCTGAAGGTCGAAGTCCCGACGAAATGGTAAATGGGCTTCCCGTTGATGGAAAAGCGTGATTTGCCATCACCAATCATCACACCCCTGTCAGTGTTGATCCTGAGCAGATCACACATGTTGCTCTCTGCTGACTTGCAGTGGGCACACTCCTTGCACTCCCCAGTGAACACAGGGAGAACATGGTCACCAGGGGCAAGATCAGTCACACCCTCTCCAACACTCTCCACAATACTGCAGAAATGAATAAATTTCAGCAGATATGAACAATAGGAATCTTTTACTCAATGGAAGTGTTAAAAAAAATAATCCACGCTGTATTTCAGAAAATAGAAAGGGTACCATGAATATGTTAGGTAGCATAAAGGTCAAGCAATGCCTAATTTATATGCCCTTTGTCAACTGGAAAATACAAACTTATTGAAGAGAAGTCTTCTAAAGGGTCAATCAACGCCTATCACAAATAAATCTGCCAACTTCAAAAATAAACTACCAACTACTAACTGAAAGAAAAAGTTTCTTCCTTGTAATAAGTTATAAATTGATAAATCTATCAAGATCCAACTGAAGACCCACAAAAAAAGCACACATTTATAATGTTTGACACAGGCAACAGCATGTGCCCATATGATTCTTTCCCATGTTGTCCAGATTACCTCAGCCAAATGTTCTACTAATGCCAAGCCAATAAACAATGAACCCCCCCCCTAAACTGCAATTAGAGGAAGATTCAACCACAAAGCATAGTTTTAAGTACTTAACAACATGCCACATCAGCAACCAGAGCAGTAGAGTAAACCAAGAAGTAACAACGAGCCAATTAATTAACAACACAACACACCAGCAACCAGAGCAGCAGAGTAACCAAGTAGTACTAACAAAGAATCAATTAATTAACAACAGGCCACACTAGCAACCACAACAGTGGAGTAACCAGGTAGTAACAACAAATCAATTAACTAACAGCATGCCACATCACACATCAGCAACAAAAGCATGCATCAGAGCAACCAAGTATTAACAAGAAACAAAATCAAGGAAGAAGATGCATAAAAGCACATACCCTCCAGCTTCATGGCCGAAGATCCGAGGGAACACGGGAGTCTGTCCCTAAGAGATTCAGAAGCCACACAAGAGGCGCAAGTCAACCACACATTGGAGCAGCTATGGATGGATAGGAACTGAAGAAGAGGAGGTGAGTAGATACCTTGGCCTCCCAGAAGTAGACGTCGGTGTGGCAGAGCGAGGTGAAGAGGATCTTGACGCGCACCTCCATGGCCTGCGGCGGCGCCACCTCCACCTCCTCGATCACCAGCGGCTTCGCGGCCTCCCATGCCACCGCCGCTGCACAGATCCAGCAAAATCACCCACCAATCCACCAAAAAAACATAATCCTGAATGACATTTTTCACTAAAAAAAAAGATATGCTTTTCTCCACAGCTTCTGCAAGATCGGTAATGTTCACCCAAGAAAACTCTAAAAAGAACACAATCCAAGAATTTCATCTACAGCGCCGCTCCAGTAATAAAATGCCTAAAAGTTCGCCCAATCCAAAGCAAAATCGAACCAAGAAGAAACAGGGAGGGGAGGAAAAGCACTGACCTTTGCACTTGATCACCTTCCCTGCGGTCGCCATTACTCTCCTCCCCACAAAATCCCGCACAAACCACCAAACCAAACCAAACCAAAATCCCTCCTCCAAAGAATCTCACTCACTCACTCAAATCACACAGATCAAATCAAAACCGGTGAGGAGGCTAGATGAACCATCCCCGTCTATATATAGCTCCTCCTCCTCGAAGGAAGAAAGGAGAGGATGGAGGATGGAGGGTGAGGTTTCGCCACTTCCTTCTTCTTGTCTTCTTGGGTAGCAAACCACGGACGGAGTGGGGCGGCGTGGCACACAAACCGGGCCTCCTCCCCCTCCACCTGGAAGCGGAATTGCAGCCGCTGTTTTCGCCTCCCCCGACGCCGATGGTGAGTGGCCGTCGGATGCGCGACGGCCGGCGAGATCTGCGGCTGGGAGCTGTCGGCGCTGGGTTGCACCACGCGTGGATTATTAGGAAAGTAAATTGATTTTAGTTAGGGCGTGGTTAGGGCCAGTCCATAACATTATACATGATTTTTATAAACTCTAAATTATCAAGACACTACTCTTTCAATTTAAACCCAACTATTCCATATTTCAATTTAATGCTATTTATCTCACATGATGTTTTGGATGTTGTGTAAAAACCGGTTTTCTTCTCTTTCCTCATTTATTTACTTGTCACATCATTTTTTTTAGATGACGACTTATTTAATGATATGTACATTATCCTAGTCATTGGGTTTAGAATACACTTACCACTACCTCCGTCCAGAAAGAAGAAAGAACGTAGCTTTGTACTGTTTATATGCCACGTCTTATTATTCGTTTAAAATTTCATTTATATTTCAATTATTATTAGATGATAAAATATGTAGTATTTTGTGTGTAACTAATTCCTTACATCTATCTATCTATCTATTATATTATTAAAACAGCTTTGAAAGGAGGCACCACGTTCGCTGTGGGGGCTAGAAATTCTCACATTAATCGGAGAAAAAGAAAAAAAAAGAAAAGGAGAGTCCAAGTATAAATACAATATAAAAATAGCTAAAATTCGGAATTAAAAATAAGCAATATTGAAAAAAATTTCCATATAAGTACCCAATACGAGAATAATCAAAATTCGAAATAAAAACTATTATATTATTAAAACAACTTTGAAAGGAGGCATCACGTTCGCTGTGGGGGCTAGAAATTCTCACATTAATCGGAGAAAAAGAAAAAAAGAAAAGGAGAGTCCAAGTATAAATACAATATAAAAATAGCTAAAATTCGGAATTAAAAATAAGCAATATTGAAAGAAGTTTCCATATAAGTACCCAATACGAGAATAATCAAAATTCGAAATAAAAATAAAAAAATCCAAAATTATAAAAATAAAAGGATAATCAAGTAGGAATACAATTTAAAAATAGCTGAAATTCGGAATTAAAAATAAGAAATATTAAAAGAAGAGTCCATATAAGAACCCAATACGAGATTAATCAAAATTCAAAATAAAAATAAAGTGACATCTAAAATTAGAAAAGAAAATGAGAGTTTTAAGTAGAAATACAATTTAAAAATAGCTGAAATTCGGAATTAAAAATAAGCAATATTGAAAGAAGTTTCCATACAAGAACCCAATACGAGATTAATCAAAAGTCGAAATAAAAATAAAATAAATCTAAAATTAGAAAAATAAAATGATAGTCCAAGTAGGAATGCAATTTTAAAATAGCAGAAATTCGGAATTAAAAATAAAAAATATTAAAAGAAGAGTCCATATAGAACCCAATATGAGATTAATTAAAATTCGAAATATAAATAAAAATAAAGTCCGAAATTAGAAAAAAAAAGAAGAGTTCAAGTAGGAATACAATTTAAAATTAGCTAAAATTCGGAATTGAAAATAAGCAATATTGAAAGAAGAATTCATATAAGAATCCAATACGAGATTAATTAAAATTCAGAATAAAAAATAAAATAATATTCAAAATTAGAAAAAACTAAAAGAGAGTTCAAGTAGAAATAAAATTTTGAAACAACTGAAATTGAAAATAAAAATATTAAAAGAACACAATACGGTATTAATTAAAATTTGGAAAAAATGAAATTATAAAAAGAAAAATAAGATTTCAATTAGGAATATAATTTATAAATAACTCAAATTTGTGATAAAAATAACGACTATTGAGAGAAAATACCATCTAGAATACATGACCAGATAAATTAAGTCACATGCTTATAAAGGAGTAGAGTGGCGGCGGTTGATACGACATATAAAAACTGTTAATAAAACACCAAATAAAATCCTAATGACAATTAAAAGGAGGGACGACAGGCATGCCGTAAAACAAAAAAGCAAGGGAGTTGCCATGACTTCTATAAAGTTAAAAAAAACCATTGATAATCAATGACAATAAAAAGAAGAAGGAGCGGGCGGGGTGTATAGGAGTATAGTTGACGGGTCTTCTAGAAAATAAAAAATGAATTTCAACGATAGTTATGTTCGATTTTTAGAATCACAATGACAATAAAGAGTAGGCGGCAAACGGGCTATAGAGGAGCATAGTGATATCGTTTGACGGGACTTCTAAAAATTAAAAAAATGGAACCCAACAAAACAATAAACTCTAAAAGCTACATGGTCTAATTTTTAAAGGTTCGAAACTTCTAAAAAGTAAAAAAAGAAGGGAGAGAGTGGGCGAGCCGTAGAGGAGTACAATGGCAAAGCCGCTGACGGTTTGGCGAAACTTCTTGAAAAGTAGGAAGTAAAAATAAACCCAAACAATAATTATGTTCGAATTTTAAATCTCAATGACAATAAAGAGAAGAGACGGTGGACGGGCCGTAGAAGAGTACAATGGCAACGTTTGACGAGACATATAGAAATTATAAAAACCGAAACCCAACGTGACTATAAACTTTAAAAACTATAAGATCTAATTTTTAAAAGTTACAAGAAGAATGAATAGAAATAGCGGTAGATCAAGCAAGTAAATAAAGAAGGAGATGGCATAAGGGGTAGTAGCTGGTGTGACTTTTAAATACTATATAATTAAAAACACAGGGATGATAATGTCACGCCCAGAAATTTAGCCCAAATTTCCAGACTATTTTGTGTATTAAATCCCTGTCCAGGACCAGCCAGGGTACACAAAACGACAAGTAATATACAGTTCCAAACGTAAATAAAGCGTAAAATACTTACAGAAAAGGCACTTAGTCCTCACACCGAAACAAAAACAGCAGCAGCGGAAAAAGGCGATCCTAGCGGGGCTTCAGCTCCACTCCACAGGCAAAACTCAACTGGGGTCTGAGCCTTGGTCCTCTAACTTCGTCTTCAGCTCAGAAGCACTACACTTCTGAAAAGGGGGAATAATAGCAAGACTGAGTACAACCACCGTACTCAGCAAGCCACACCAACGATGCAGACGTGCAAGGGGAACACAAGGACGGTTTGTGGCTATTTGCATAAAGGCGGTTGTAAAACATTTTATTGAGCAAAACAGTAAAACTGTTGAGTAATTAAAGTAACATTAAATCTCCACTGATCAACGCTACACCACGTTGAACAGGCCCAACCAACCCACCTAAACTACAGTGCATTGGGTCGATTTATTAAGATGGGACTAATCACGGTGAATCTGGTCGACCGCCCATAACCGCGGGCACGGCTATTCGAATAGTTTTACTCTGATCAGAGGTGTACAACTGTACCCACAAGACACAGCCCCACGACACGTTTCCGTGCGCCGACATGCCACCACGACATACCGGAAAGAGGCCGTGACAGGACCCTTCGCATAACCCCCTCTAGCCAAGCACACCACACCTCAGGTTTCACCCCCGTTCCCAGCGGGCAACGGGCAGTCCCCTCTCGTGCCTAGGTGAATCCGGAAGCGACAGAGGCCGTCGCAGGGCCCGCCCCGCTCCATCACGCCCACCCTTGCCTGGATGCGTCGACTAGAGGAAAGATACACTACAAGTCCAGCCGTTGCCCACGCTGGCTTGTGGTAAGTACGATAAGTTCTTCCAGGGCATCCCGCGAACCGGTCCTTAATTGCCATGGGTGCGACCAGCAAAACCATGCACCCACAGCCCACCATTCAGTTGCATTTTAGTTGGATAATTACGACCATGAAGCATGGCCAGATGTCTCGAGCACGCAGCTCAACAAGATACTAGAATGTCTAATACTGCAATTATCCCATCAACTGAGCTAGTGGTAATTAAGCATGGCTAAGCATATAGTTCTAGCTAGGTCACATAAGTAACATGAGCTAGTCGATTCATTACCCAAGGTTGCCAAAGAATAGATATCAAGTAAACATGGCACAAGCGAGCAGATAGGTAAACCCTGATCCCGTGTAATTAGCAAAACATGCATATTTATTTGCAAACGGTAAAACATTTGTAAATTAGGATCAACATGCTCAAAGGGAATGTGTGACTTGCCTTGCTTCTTCACTTTGATCTTCCGAACTCTTTTCCTCGCGACCGCGGACTTCCGAAACGACGGAAACTACACGCTGGCACGCAAAACGAGGAAAAACTCTAATAAAGACCAAGAAAACAGTACATAAAAACTAAACAAACATGTAGAGCTCAATTTTAGATGAATTTTGCAAGTTGAATGGCTCAATTCGGAGTTCGAATGAATTAGATATGAATTTTAGAAGTTTTGAGCCATTTAAATGAATTTCTAGAATTAAACTCGATTTATTGCGCAATTATTAATTATTTTTACAAAGGAAAAGGATCTCGCTGACGTCAGCAAGGGGCGGCCGGCAAGCGGGCCCCACTGGCAGCGGCTCTATAGGGGAAAGGAGAGGGAGGGGTGGTCCACCGGCTGGTGGGCCCCACCGGGCAGTGGCTCAAGGGGAGGCGAGGGAGGCGCCGGCCGGGCTCGGCTCGGCCTCAAAGCCGACCGGCGGCCATGGCGACCGGCGGCGGCACGCGCGGTCACCGGCGGTGACCGGCAGCGCGGGAGACGGCGGCGGCCGGCGCGAAAGCGGCGGCGGCGGCCGAAGACGACGGCGCACGCGCGGAGGACGGCGGCGCTCATGGGAGAGAGAGGAAAGGAAGGAGGAGAGGGGATTCCTCACCGGCGAACACGGCGGCCGGCGCGAAGGGAGAAAACGGCGGCGACGACCGGTGATGCCGAGGCGCGAACGGGCGGCGGCGGCACCCTAGGAGAGAGCATAGAGGGGTTAGGGAAGGGAAGGCGACCATGGCGGCTTGAATTGCCGGCCGGAGACGGAGGGGAGAGAGGGTCTCACCGGCGCGCGAGGAGAAAAAAAGGCTCCGGCGGTGATTCGCGGCAATGAAGCGGCGGCCGAGGTGCGGGCGGGCTCGGTGAGCGCGACGGCGGCGATGGTGCGGCGCGGCGGCGCGACGCGGCCGACTGAAGGCGGTGTGTGGCGGTAGTGGCTCGGCCTCGCGATGGGAAGGTGGTTCCGGCGGTGGAGGAGGGAGATGGAGTGGGGGCCGGGGTAGAGCAAGGCGTGGCGATGCTAGCGGCGGCGGCGGCGCGACGCGGCGGTGGCTAGGGCGGAGAGGAGCGACGGCCGGAGCTCGCCGGAAAGCGGCGGCGCCCGGGCTCGCGGTGCGGACGCGATTTGTGGCACGGGAGAGCTCGGGGAAATTGGGGAAAAGAGAGAAGGGAGCTCGTGGATGCTTTTTATAGACCGAGGGAGCGACGGCGAAGCCGGGGAGCGGCGGATTTCGAGGGGAAGTGGGGCGGCGTCGTGGGGGAGAGAGAGACGCGGGAGGCGGCGACGTGGCCGGATTTTGCGGGGAGAGTGGGGGAACGGCGCGGACGTGAGCGGCGAGGTCCCACGGACGAGCGCGCGCGCGGGGTGGAGGAGGTGGGCGGAATCGGCGGCGACGTGGGGAGACCGTGGCGGCGGTTTCGGCTGAGGGAGCCGGAGGTTAGGGATGGCCCTGACAGGTGGGGCCCACCTGTCGGCGGCTCGGGGGAAAGGAGAGAGGAGGAGACGGTTGGGGGGGCGATGACAGGTGGGGCCTCGGGTCCACCTGTCGGCGAGGGGAGGAGGGAGGAGGCTGGGGGTTATGTGGACTTGGAGGAGGGGGAGCCGAGCTGGGCCGACCCACGCGAAGAAAGGAGGGAAGGAGGGAAGGGAGAATGGGCCGAGCCCAAAGACAAAGAGGGGAAGTTTATTTTGTTTTCTTTTTATTTAAATTAGTTTAATGAACTTTGTGACTTTAAAACTATTTCTCGAGCTCCGAAAATTCACGGAAAATTCCGGAGAGTACATTAGGGCACAAAGAATATTACAAAATATTCCCGGCCATTGATTTTTAAGGGAAAATTTTAATTCTCCCATTATTTCACTTGATTAAATTGATTTAACTTTTATTTAATTTCTAGAAAATGCATTATTTAATGATTTTTAATCCCGAACGAAAATCGGGGCGTTACAAATCTACCCCCCTTACAGGAATCTCGTCCCGAGATTCTGGGATGGCTAGAAAGAAAGCCGGTGCTGGTCAGCGGTCTGACTGATCTGCACATTGAACTGCCACATTCTGCTTCGAACTGATTGATTGACTGGTTGATCAAACCTGCACGATTGCACTGGCTGGATTCGACCTTTCTGTTCCTTTGCTTTGCCAAAACTGGACCGACTGGTTCTGCTTGAACTGACCTAGGCCAGAACTGCGGATACTCCTGAAACTTACTTATCTTGGACTGAACTGTTGAGGTTGGCAATTTTGGTAACCTGAGAATTCACCACGCTGGCTATAAGAGGATGAAAATGGAATCTGGCATTTATAAATCATTTACCCTATGTCCGCTTCGACTGGTCCCAATTCAAATAACAAGTAATTCCAGGAAAACCTGCTTGACCTGTCTTTTGTCTGAACTGCAACCGTCTGCTTGACCTGTCTAAGCTAAGCGGTTGAACTGGCCTCATGGGTGTACCTTAGAATTCAATCGGTTGCTCGGGGATCGGCTTAATTCTTCTGATACCTTGCAACATACTTCTTCAAGTGCTACCCTGATTGCGGCACTGGTTGAACCTTCAACTAAAACAGCGACGAAGTGAGGCAAAACTCTTCCCCGAGACCTACCCCCCTTACAGGGAGTAGTCTTACTTCCGCATGGCTGGGATCAGTTGAACTGTTGTCCTTCAAATATAGCCAACACTTCTCTGATTTACAAAGAGCCCTGACTTTGAAAACTGAAAACTTCATCGGTCCATCAAATTGAAGCAATGGCGATGCACTTTCACCCCGACAAGATTTGGAACTTAACCCTTAGTTGATGATAGGAAATTCCACATAAAAGAAATTCTCATTTAGCTCCTGATCTTACTAACTCTTAACTGACTTTCCCATCAGTACTAACTGCTGGCATGACTGTCCTTCTTCTGACCTGACTTCGGTGTCGTCCACCTAAATGGGTTGTGTAGTTGATATCTCAAAACTAAACTGACCGACTCGCATTGGAATTGACACAACTTGAGGAACTGGGGTGCTGCGAATAGAGCTGTTGTCTTGATGACGCTAACGCCTTGCCGTTGAACAACCTTGCAAGAACTGACCTTGTAAACCATAACCACTATAGGTAGCACTTGTTATTCCTGGGATTGGTGGTGGCTTAGCTGTGCTGATTTGCTGAGGACTTAGTGGCGTACTATCTGAGGTTGTGGGTGCTTCCTCTTTGAAAACAAACTAGCTTTGGCTCTGATCCTAATTCCAGCTTGCATCTGAGCTTGTACTTGTTGTTGGAGACATTGTCGTTGCATCTGCTGCTTTGGACTCTGCGGTTGCGGTATCAACATCTGACACATCCATCATTAGATCTTGGCTAGCCAGGATCTGACCAGAGCGAGGTGCTCCGACTCAGCTGGTAGCTTGTTGTCTTGAACTGATCCACTGACTCTGACTGCAACACACTACTGCTAGAGTTGCTTCCGCTACATTCGACCTTGCATCGAGCTTTGCATCTCCTGCATCAATACACCCATCTTCTGATCTTGGACACCAAAAGTTGATCATGAGCAGGGTTCATCTGGCGTTGGGGCACCTTGCAGCTTTCAACTAAACCATTGATCTGTGGCTTTAATTGATCTTATCTCTGACACTGACCATCTGCTGCTAGGACGGAAGAGAGGTGGAAGAGAGGGGTCGCTAAAGATAAGGTACTAAACCACTTGCCTACTGATCTGTTGTGAGTACACTTTTATTGTTCAAGTTGCTTAAGCAAACAACCTAGTATGGTCGCATCCCCACCAATGATGCAAACCATACCCCTACACACAAGCAAACAACACACGATCTAGAAAGCTAACGGAACTACTCTTCTGGGAAAGATTGGGTTTAGGTCATCTCCGAGAAAACTTCACTTGATCTTCGCAGAACGACGACTCTGAACTGATCTTCTCGCTCCTTGCACGAAGCTTGAGGCTCGAATTGACTTGACTTCCGAACAGACATGAAGCTGACAGCTGGTCCTCTAGGTGTGACAACTACAAGAATTGGAGAGACTGGGAGGAGAATTTTGAAAAACCGTTTGACAAAGAAATGCCGAAGGGCGAGAGGAGACAATTTGCAAATAGGGTTTTCAGAAAACTTGTCCTTAGGGTTTGACCATTTGGCTCAACCTACAGTCAAGTTGGCTCTGATACCACTTTGTCACGCCCAGAAATTTAGCCCAAATTTCCAGACTATTTTGTGTATTAAATCCCTGTCCAGGACCAGCCAGGGTACACAAAACGACAAGTAATATACAGTTCCAAACGTAAATAAAGCGTAAAATACTTACAGAAAAGGCACTTAGTCCTCACACCGAAACAAAAACAGCAGCAGCGGAAAAAGGCGATCCTAGCGGGGCTTCAGCTCCACTCCACAGGCAAAACTCAACTGGGGTCTGAGCCTTGGTCCTCTAACTTCGTCTTCAGCTCAGAAGCACTACACTTCTGAAAAGGGGGAATAATAGCAAGACTGAGTACAACCACCGTACTCAGCAAGCCACACCAACGATGCAGACGTGCAAGGGGAACACAAGGACGGTTTGTGGCTATTTGCATAAAGGCGGTTGTAAAACATTTTATTGAGCAAAACAGTAAAACTGTTGAGTAATTAAAGTAACATTAAATCTCCACTGATCAACGCTACACCACGTTGAACAGGCCCAACCAACCCACCTAAACTACAGTGCATTGGGTCGATTTATTAAGATGGGACTAATCACGGTGAATCTGGTCGACCGCCCATAACCGCGGGCACGGCTATTCGAATAGTTTTACTCTGATCAGAGGTGTACAACTGTACCCACAAGACACAGCCCCACGACACGTTTCCGTGCGCCGACATGCCACCACGACATACCGGAAAGAGGCCGTGACAGGACCCTTCGCATAACCCCCTCTAGCCAAGCACACCACACCTCAGGTTTCACCCCCGTTCCCAGCGGGCAACGGGCAGTCCCCTCTCGTGCCTAGGTGAATCCGGAAGCGACAGAGGCCGTCGCAGGGCCCGCCCCGCTCCATCACGCCCACCCTTGCCTGGATGCGTCGACTAGAGGAAAGATACACTACAAGTCCAGCCGTTGCCCACGCTGGCTTGTGGTAAGTACGATAAGTTCTTCCAGGGCATCCCGCGAACCGGTCCTTAATTGCCATGGGTGCGACCAGCAAAACCATGCACCCACAGCCCACCATTCAGTTGCATTTTAGTTGGATAATTACGACCATGAAGCATGGCCAGATGTCTCGAGCACGCAGCTCAACAAGATACTAGAATGTCTAATACTGCAATTATCCCATCAACTGAGCTAGTGGTAATTAAGCATGGCTAAGCATATAGTTCTAGCTAGGTCACATAAGTAACATGAGCTAGTCGATTCATTACCCAAGGTTGCCAAAGAATAGATATCAAGTAAACATGGCACAAGCGAGCAGATAGGTAAACCCTGATCCCGTGTAATTAGCAAAACATGCATATTTATTTGCAAACGGTAAAACATTTGTAAATTAGGATCAACATGCTCAAAGGGAATGTGTGACTTGCCTTGCTTCTTCACTTTGATCTTCCGAACTCTTTTCCTCGCGACCGCGGACTTCCGAAACGACGGAAACTACACGCTGGCACGCAAAACGAGGAAAAACTCTAATAAAGACCAAGAAAACAGTACATAAAAACTAAACAAACATGTAGAGCTCAATTTTAGATGAATTTTGCAAGTTGAATGGCTCAATTCGGAGTTCGAATGAATTAGATATGAATTTTAGAAGTTTTGAGCCATTTAAATGAATTTCTAGAATTAAACTCGATTTATTGCGCAATTATTAATTATTTTTACAAAGGAAAAGGATCTCGCTGACGTCAGCAAGGGGCGGCCGGCAAGCGGGCCCCACTGGCAGCGGCTCTATAGGGGAAAGGAGAGGGAGGGGTGGTCCACCGGCTGGTGGGCCCCACCGGGCAGTGGCTCAAGGGGAGGCGAGGGAGGCGCCGGCCGGGCTCGGCTCGGCCTCAAAGCCGACCGGCGGCCATGGCGACCGGCGGCGGCACGCGCGGTCACCGGCGGTGACCGGCAGCGCGGGAGACGGCGGCGGCCGGCGCGAAAGCGGCGGCGGCGGCCGAAGACGACGGCGCACGCGCGGAGGACGGCGGCGCTCATGGGAGAGAGAGGAAAGGAAGGAGGAGAGGGGATTCCTCACCGGCGAACACGGCGGCCGGCGCGAAGGGAGAAAACGGCGGCGACGACCGGTGATGCCGAGGCGCGAACGGGCGGCGGCGGCACCCTAGGAGAGAGCATAGAGGGGTTAGGGAAGGGAAGGCGACCATGGCGGCTTGAATTGCCGGCCGGAGACGGAGGGGAGAGAGGGTCTCACCGGCGCGCGAGGAGAAAAAAAGGCTCCGGCGGTGATTCGCGGCAATGAAGCGGCGGCCGAGGTGCGGGCGGGCTCGGTGAGCGCGACGGCGGCGATGGTGCGGCGCGGCGGCGCGACGCGGCCGACTGAAGGCGGTGTGTGGCGGTAGTGGCTCGGCCTCGCGATGGGAAGGTGGTTCCGGCGGTGGAGGAGGGAGATGGAGTGGGGGCCGGGGTAGAGCAAGGCGTGGCGATGCTAGCGGCGGCGGCGGCGCGACGCGGCGGTGGCTAGGGCGGAGAGGAGCGACGGCCGGAGCTCACCGGAAAGCGGCGGCGCCCGGGCTCGCGGTGCGGACGCGATTTGTGGCACGGGAGAGCTCGGGGAAATTGGGGAAAAGAGAGAAGGGAGCTCGTGGATGCTTTTTATAGACCGAGGGAGCGACGGCGAAGCCGGGGAGCGGCGGATTTCGAGGGGAAGTGGGGCGGCGTCGTGGGGGAGAGAGAGACGCGGGAGGCGGCGACGTGGCCGGATTTTGCGGGGAGAGTGGGGGAACGGCGCGGACGTGAGCGGCGAGGTCCCACGGACGAGCGCGCGCGCGGGGTGGAGGAGGTGGGCGGAATCGGCGGCGACGTGGGGAGACCGTGGCGGCGGTTTCGGCTGAGGGAGCCGGAGGTTAGGGATGGCCCTGACAGGTGGGGCCCACCTGTCGGCGGCTCGGGGGAAAGGAGAGAGGAGGAGACGGTTGGGGGGGCGATGACAGGTGGGGCCTCGGGTCCACCTGTCGGCGAGGGGAGGAGGGAGGAGGCTGGGGGTTATGTGGACTTGGAGGAGGGGGAGCCGAGCTGGGCCGACCCACGCGAAGAAAGGAGGGAAGGAGGGAAGGGAGAATGGGCCGAGCCCAAAGACAAAGAGGGGAAGTTTATTTTGTTTTCTTTTTATTTAAATTAGTTTAATGAACTTTGTGACTTTAAAACTATTTCTCGAGCTCCGAAAATTCACGGAAAATTCCGGAGAGTACATTAGGGCACAAAGAATATTACAAAATATTCCCGGCCATTGATTTTTAAGGGAAAATTTTAATTCTCCCATTATTTCACTTGATTAAATTGATTTAACTTTTATTTAATTTCTAGAAAATGCATTATTTAATGATTTTTAATCCCGAACGAAAATCGGGGCGTTACAGATAAGGTTTGGTCTTTCGAAGTCTTAAGACAATGAGATAGCTATTTAATAAATTTTAAGTAAAATCATAGTAAAAAGTATATGTTTTGTTTAGGTGCTAGCCACGCAATTGCGCGGGCCACTTAGCTAGTTTCTTAAATAATACGGATGGTTAAACATTGCACGAAGAAATTACAGCTGCATTTAAATTAGGACGAAGGTACTAGGCCGCGTTCGATAGCGTGAGATTGAGGGGATTGGGTGAAAGCAGCACTGTAGTCCACCGAATAATTTACTCCATCGTGAAATGCAGTCCAGACTGTCCAGTGACAGGTGTTAGACAGCAGTAGACGGCGCCGTTTGCTACTGCACAGATGCCATTCATTTGGGCTTAGGTAGCTGTAGCGTCTATTTTTTTCTACTTGCAAGATGATAGATATTTTTTGCTGTCTCAAATAGTAGTTACAGCGTTCTATTAAAAGTAGTGACGACAAATGCAGAAAAAAAAATATTGCAATTCGACATATGGGAAAAAAATTGTTGGAAAAATAAAATATACTCCATCCGTTTTTTAATAGATGACGCCGTTGACTTTTTCTCATATGTTTGACCATTCGTCTTATTTAAAAAATTTACATAATTATAATTTATTTTGTGATGAGTTGTTATATCACTCATAATACTTTAAGTGTGATTTATATCTTATACATTTGCATAAAATTTTTGAATAAGATGAATAGTTAAACATGTGAGAAAAAGTCAACGGCGTCATCTATTAAAAAACGGAGGTAGTAGCAATTTGAGCAACGTAATGAAAAAAATTATTGAATACGAGTTGGCACAGTCCAAAGACTTGAATGCAGTACATAATACATATATCCATCACGAAATGGATTTCTTATTAAATCGTACATCTAATAAAAAGCTCGTACACTGTACAGGAGATAGTTCATGTACTTCTACAGGTTCTCCACCGAATTGGCAATGGCATCACGGTATGCGTTCATCGCTTGTGCGCTATTGCCGGCGTAATACATATTGGAGAAGGGGGGTGCCATTGGTGCTATAGGATTACCATTATACAGAGGGTTATTGGCCTGGAAGTCATTTTGCTTGCTGTCGATTCGGAAGTTGTGCAAACAAAACGCTGCCAATATTATGTTGCTCTGGACATTCTTGTATGGGTTGTACGGTATGCCTTTTAAGATTTTCCACTGTTTTTTCACAATTCCAAATTGCCTCTCAATTATATTACGCAGCTTGGCATGTATGTAGTTGAACTTCTCTTCCCTTCCTTCTGGCGGTGGAGCGCGTGGCCCCTTGAATTGATCCTTGTGGTACCGTACACGTGGGTACGGTGCCAGGAAGCCCATCCTACTCGGATATCCGGAGTCAACAAGAAGATATTTTCCTACAAAATAATAAGTTATACATGAAAACTATCAGTGCACAATTAATGAAGTGCTATATGGTGTACAAATGTAGTACTTACGAAAAGGTAGTCTTGGAAACTCCTCTGGATATGAGTCAATAGCTTCGTTTAGGACTCGATTGTCATGCACTGATCCTGGCCATCCGGCATCGGCAAATATAACTCTACCATCGAATCCAACAATTGTTAGGACATTTTTTGTTGTCTCGTCATGGCGATTCATGTGTTCTATGGCACTATCCACACCAACAGTGACCGGAATGTGTGTGCCGTCAATAGCACCTACAGCAAACTGGAATGGTCCAAAACGACTATCTTGTAGTAGGCGACGAGGGATGTCCGTAAAATTCAGA
The DNA here is from genome assembly GCF_034140825.1 of Oryza sativa Japonica Group. Classification (NCBI taxonomy): domain Eukaryota; kingdom Viridiplantae; phylum Streptophyta; class Magnoliopsida; order Poales; family Poaceae; genus Oryza; species Oryza sativa. Next base: position 5,785,726 of record NC_089045.1, read on the forward strand.
TCAATTGGCTTGAGTATTTTCGACCCTAACATAACCATTCGGCTAAGAACCCTTCGAAAATAGATAGACACCGTCGAGTTCGACCGGACCCAACGATTGTTCGACTCCCTTGCAGAATTATTTCCTGCCATTGTGAACAAGAAGATTCCTAGTGCCTCCAAAGAACTTACATCATTACTCCCATGCAGGTTGTAAGGGGCATTTTCCATAATTTCCATGTAGAGTGTATATCTGATATTCCGTTAAACGGAAAATCGCACGGCACTGTGCAGGATTCGCCATTGTCTCTAGCATCCAAGTTATTCCAAATTGGGTTGGGACACGACGAGGAGCTCTTGGAGGAGCAGCTAAAATCTCTTGCATCATTGCAATAATAGCGTCATCCTCATCGCTCGTGTATTGCCCTTCAGTACCATCCGAACTCCACGATGAACCGTCGCTCATTGTGTGATTCCTTCGAAACAAGAAAAATATATAGCTTACATTAACCATTACAACATTATTTGTAAAAAAATGCACGCATGGTGTTCAATAAAAAAATTAACTGCATAAAAAATTTCACAGTGACATACCACAAGTACCAGTTCAGACTACAAGCATTAGAAATGAGTAAAGCAGATGCTAAAATCCTACTGCAAACAGTATGGTGAGCATTATTTTTTATGCCTCTCATATGAATCTCCTCCTCTCAGTGAGCTCCAGGCAACTGACCAAGCAAGAGCAACTCAATAGAACCCATTACCATCTACGCTACCAGGACCCCCACCTCCACCAGGGCCACCCCCCTACCAACCTCCAAACCCTGTATGACCTCCTGAACAAGTTGGCGGGGGTACTCCTCCACCATAACCCTGCTGGCCAGTTGGCGGGGGTGCTCCTACACCATAACGCTGCTGCCCAGTTCCTCCTTCGTATCCAGGCTGTCCACCTCCTTGGCCACCAGCTCCTTTTCCGCCAAATTGCTTTTGCCATGTCTGTACTATGTAATGGGACCGTGACTCGGGTGTAGGGCAGTAATCAATGAACCATTGACGCCAATAAGCACGCTCAAATACATCCAGTGCCATAAAGAATAAATCACTCCCTGGGTTATGTCCATCAGCTACCACCAACTGGATGCAAGCTGCTGCACTTCTAGCCCTGTCCTCTTCCACCTTCCGGGAACGGCTCTCCATCGACTGCACTCGCAAATCAGCTAGCCGGTGCAGGGCATCACCGGCTGAGTCACTTCGACTCTTCTTTGAAGCCGATCCACTCGAAGTGCCAGCTTCATCTGCTGGCCTCTTGCCTTTTTCTGCACTTGAAACTCCTGGAGTCGCAATGTTTTGTTGTTGAGCTAGCAGCTGTGAGATATTGATGTTGGGCCTTGGAGTTGGCTGCTGAGGAGGTGCTGGTGCTGCGCCTGCAACAGCAGAGTGGTTCCCTACCACTGTGCGCCCCGAAAAAATAGCACAGTGAAGGTCGATGTGCTTGAGAGGGGAATCTTTGAAGACACGAGCTCCGTCCTTTTTCTGCGAAAATGGTTGAGTAATAAAATAAATTTACATTGAAATGAACATAAGTAGTTTCTTAAATCGATTTTCATTTTTGCATTTTGTTGACGCTTTTTGAACTAAAAAAAAGACAGCAGCATACAAGTACATAACTAATGTACGCAGCAACATAGCTATTATTGGTGGCACCATGTTTTAACATCTGCAGACTGCAGGTAACATTTTACCTAGATTTTACGGTCTAACTAATTCAAGAAAATGGAGGAAGTACTATATGATATTGATATGCATTGACAATAATAGCAGATGATGAGCAGACTAAAAATCAAAAAACTTTATGCCATGTAAGCAATGTGACATGTCACATAGAGGTTGATGTCATGTCAAACTATGGCATCAACAATAGCATAGGAATACCAAATATCTCAAGATATGGCTCAGTTTTGTTGAAAAGACCTACAAGAGAATAATAAAAATAGTACCAACCATGCATTTGCTGCTTCCTAATCAATTTATTGGAAGGTAGTGAATGCAGCAGAGAAATTGTACCCCCATTCATTATAGCAAAAAAATTACATTCTGATTTTGTATCCTAGAAACACAAGGTTTTACAAAGGTACATAACACTTTCTATGAACAATATGTATGATTATACCTAAAAATAGATAACTGTGGAGATTTCATGAACTAAACAAATGTCATGGGTCCTTGTGTTAATGCAAATCAGTATGGAAATCACTATCTTCCTAGTTCGACCGAACACAACATAAGGGTAGGTGACATACCTGGTCCTTGTCTTCCCACCAATCGTCGTCAGCAACAATGGCTTGAGTTATCGGGTCACGGCCAATGCCGGTAGCCTTTGATTCCAGCCACGTCCAAAGCATCCACCTTTTACGACATTGACGCCATATGTACTTCACCTGATCCTTGGTGAGGTTTCTTCCGATTCTCTCCTTCATCTTCTGTATGAGGTTCTTGTAGCCTTGCGGCTTTGGACAAGTGGATGTTATGGTCATTGCGGACAACTCCTCCAAGCATGCCTCAAGAAATATGCCAATTTCATCGTCGCTCCATCGGATTTTACCCTCCGCCATCTACCACCCAATGTTAACAAAGCACAAATGCAATGGATCAAAAACAAATTACAATGGGCATTACCTTTTGTGGCGAGATGGGCCGGATCAGGTCCAAATCGAGGGACCGAACAACCGTCGCCGGCGACACACGACGGACGAAAGAGCGAACGCCTTCTGGGGAGGTCGCACAAACGGCTGTTAGGAAGCGGGCGGCCACATTGATGTCATTGTCACAAGGAGGGGCAGAGCTGGCGTCAGATTTGCCAGAGGCGCTCGACCCCGTCCCCGAATCCAGATTGATGAGCAGTCCGTGAGGAGCCGGTGCGGCGAACGCCAAAGGCACAGCCTGCCCCTTGGCTGCAGTCGACGGATGGATGTCCTCCCCTCTCTTTCGCTTTGTTCCCCTGGTGCCCATTGTCCACCCGGAGAAGGAGGCCTCAAATAGGAGGCCGGAGGCGAGAAGATAGCTTCCAACTCTGCCGAATCTTGACGACACTGTGACACCCGAGAGCGCTCCACCGAGTACAGCCGCATGCGGCCAAAGCTGCAGTGCCTGATGAGCAGCTAGGTGACGCAGACAACACCGGCAGCGCTCCCCGACTTCCGCCTGGCTTGATGGCAGCTCCGCCAGAGAATCCCCTTTCTCCGGCCTCGATTCGCCTTTTCAGCAGCTCCCGTGACGAGTGGTCGATTTCTCCGCGTGCCTAACAGCCCCAGGCTGACCACGACGACCACCGGACGACGCTCAGCAGTAGGGCACAACGATTCCAGCCACGGCAACCGCGCGTGGAGCCGTCGACGACCGAGAAAATTTGGCGAAGGAAGAAGGGGATCGATGGGAGAGAGAGAGAGCGAGCACGGCTGCTTGCGCTGGTGGTGGGTTGGGGACGGATGGGCCGACGAATCGATCCATCCAAATGCCGTCTGTGCCGTTTGTACAGGTGCCACGTTTAGTCACCAACGCCATTTAATATGCAGTAAATTATTCAGACATGTACAGTGCTGAACAGTGCACAATTCACCAAATCCCCTCGATCTCTCGCTATCGAACGCGGCCTAAGACTACCAGGAAGAGTGTGATGACTGATGAGAAGGCAGGACAGCTCATGGGGTCAACTGGTGATTGCTGTGATGCGGCGCATGTGTGATGAGTGGCGAAAAGAAAAAGGGATTTGGTGTGCCAGGCTGCCAGCGTGTGTGCTTGTGTGTGAAGAAGATGACGATTTTGGTCGTTCGGTTTTGAATAACGAAGGCACTAATATCACTGTATCAGTGGTTTGACAAATAGAAGTAGATTCGCTAGATGAATGGTGAAGAAATGATGATCTACATGCCGTCTTTTTTCACCGTTAATTCATCGACGTCACGATTTTGTGCGATCGTGGTCTCGTTCACGGTGTCTTAAGATTTAGGCTCTTTCGTGATGCAGGAGTTTTACCTAATTTCCTAGGAGTTCGTTTAGCGTTCCATCCGTTGTTAAGTATAAATATTTTTAGGTTATTTAATAAATACTAAGATTAGATCAAAATGTTTTTAAGTCCTTTTAGGTTGTCAATTATTTATACTATTCGCTCTCGAAGCATCTGATTTGGTTTCGAAATATTAAAATGATGAGAATTAGTATAAAAATGCTTATATTATGTTACTCCCTCCGTTTTTTAATAGATGACGCCGTTGACTTTTTCTCGCATGTTTGACCATTCATCTTATTCAAAAAATTTACGTAATTATAATTTATTTTATTATGAGTTATTTTATCACTCATAGTACTTTAAGTGTGATTTATATCTTATACATTTGCATAAAATTTTTGAATAAGACGAATGGTCAAACATGTGAGAAAAAGTCAACGGCGTCATCTATTAAAAAACAGAGGTAGTATAAAATTTAAATCCTATAAATACTTACATTTTGAAATAAATTAAGTATTTAGTTAGAGAGGTAAGACACGCATACATACACCACCACTTGGAACGCACACATAGCACACTCAAATGGTTTACTCAGAGTTGCGGCTGCGCTACATCCAATAGGAACATTGCCACAAGCATAGGCGGATCTAGGAGTGGTCCAGTGGTCTCGATATGTGCCTAAGAGCAGGTCCAATAGCATGCTATAAGCCAGTTATAAACATATTTTAAAGAGATAAAGGAAAAGAGAGAAGAGCGGCGGGCTAGGACTATAAGACGTACTGTGCGTATAACATGTAGGACCAGGTATTAATAGTATAGTAAGCAACTATTATATGAATTGGCTATTATGCTGGCTATGGATGATTTGAAGCTAGTAGTTGGCTATACTATTAAACTTGCTCTACTAGCTTCAATTCATCTATAGCTAATCTAATAGCTCATTCATACAATAGTTACATACTACACTTTTAAGAGCAGGTACAATAGCAGGCTATAAGCCAGCTATAAACATATTTTAAGAAGATAAATGAGGTGAGAAAAGAGCAGCTGGCTATAAAGATTTGTAGCCAGCTGTAGCACGGACTCCAAGACGCAGTGTGTGCATGATAGGTGGGACCATGTATTAATAGTGTAGTATGTAACTATTGTATGAACAAGCTACTAGATTGGCTATAAATGAATTAGAGTTAGTAGTTGGCTGAACTATTAAACTTGCTCTAATACATGGTCCCACTTAACATACACACAGCGCGTCTTAAAGTCCGTGCTACAGCTGGCTACAAATCTATAGTCCACTGCTCTTCTCTCTTTTTATTTATCTCCTTAAAATATGTTTGCAGCTAGCTTATAGCCTGCTATTGTACCTTCTCAAATAGCGCCAAAGCACGCTAACTAGGGCTGTGTTTAGATCCAAAATTTGGATCCAAACTTCAGTCCTTTTCCATCACATCAACCTGTCATACACACATAACTTTTCAGTCACATCATCTCCAATTTCAACCAAAATCCAAACTTTGGATCCAACTAAACACACAGCCTAGGTATGTGCCACGCAAACATGCAGCACATAAATGGGAACGAAATACTCTGTCCATGACTATAAACTTAAAATCAGCTCTGATTGATTGAGCTACACAATCGATAAGCCGTAGAAGAAAAAAGTGAAGCAAAAACAATTTGTTGTAAAATTTTATATGTATATCATTCTGATATAGAAAATAGACAAGAAAAATAGATAATCAACTATAAAACAAGTTTAAAAGTCTAAATTTTGTTGGAAGCATAAGCCAACAAGCTTGATGACTTTGTTGGCTTATTTGTTTTTTAAATAAAATCTCTACTTATACTTTTACGTATTTATACTAAAATTTTAAATAATATGAACAATCAAACATTATAAAAAAATCAACATTAACTCATATTTTAGAACGGATGGAGTACCATACTAGTCCAGGCTGTGTTCGGCAGGGAGGGTTAGGAATTCTCCCTCCAAACACGCAAAACAAAGTGGTTAATTAGCATGTAATTAATTTAGTATAAGCTATTTTTTAAAAAAAATGGATTAATATGATTTTTTAAAGAAACATTCGTATAGAATTTTTTTTTTAAAAAAACGTTCAGTTTAGCAACTAGCAGTTTATTAGGAAACGTGGAGTTGGGAACTGAAGCTCCAGGGAGACTCTACAACCAACCCATATACGAATACTACAAACAAGATTGGGACAGGGCACCTGGCCAAAGCTGCTGGAGTGTGGAGCACGCGCATGCATGCCGAGTGGCGTCCTTTTTCCCCAACCCCAACCACGCGCTCTTGCTGCCGCCTGCCGCCGCGCGCCCACAGCTTCTTCCGCTCATCCACCAGTAGCGATCACCGCATCAGAACAAAACCGAGGAAGATCCAAAGATTCAGACGGAACGGAGTTACGGACCCCGCGATCTGATTCCAACGCTTCAGAAACCCGCTTGCTGCTCGGTCAACATCCAGCGGCAGCAGGGCAGCACCAAAGAAAACATCACGATCGAAAGAACAAGAAAACCATCACAATCCTGGCCAAGGCTCGCAGGCGCGACGAAAACCGATTGAAATTCGCAGCTTTCGACCTACGGTTTTTTTTTTTTGCTATTTCAATTATCAGATATTTACATAGATTTTTTTGACTTCCATCTTACTCTCTCCTTGCACATGTTACTTTTGTCATCAAGACTAATGAAATTAAATCATCTTACATGCAACAAAGATTAAGAAGTGAATGCAACCAATAAGTATTTAGATGACTCCTTAGGTTTTATTCAAACATTTAATTTATCTCTTCGTTTATGTTATGAAATATTTGGGTGATCTCATCCATCTATATGGATAGAGCAGCAATAAATCTAGGACAGGTCGTGCCCCACACCTCTTCTCGCCTCACGGCGATTCTAACAACGGACGCGATGGTTCCCAAACCATCGCGTCTTCTATTACCGCCTCTCTCCCCCTATATATTGTAACCATTGTTATCAATAAAGGATCGCTCATTCATTCTCTACATTCTTGTGTGCAATTCTCTCTCTCACTCAATCTCTCTCGCTCAATCAATTCTATTCACAACACGTTATCAGCACTTTCGCTCTCGCGAAGGAGATCGCGAAGTGAAAGGAAGAAACATCGCTTTTGATCTAACAGAAAAGCGAACAGAAGAATCAACAAAGAAGGTACGATGCCTACCTTTCATTGGATCATGGATGTCGTTCTCGGCCTCCCTCGCCATCAGCGCGCACGCAGGCTTCACCATCTTCTTCGTCGATCGATGAGGAGGGCGCGCCGGGGATCCCGCGGAGGCAGGGCTAGGGTTGGTGGCCGCCGCCATTACCCTCGTCGTGTGCCTGCAACTCCGGTTGTGGCCCCCCCGCCCGTCCCTGTCGCACCTCCTCCTCCGCCTTTGGTTGAGGAAGCACCTCGTCGGATCCTTGTGCAAGGGGTACAGTACGGTGCCCACCATGGATGGGAGATGGCGGTGGAGGCGAATGGCGGCGGCGGAGAAGGTGGAGGTGGCGGTGCAATTGGTGGCGCTCCACGGCGGCGGTTGGCGACGTCGGCGCCCCCACAGCGACGCCCCCACGGCGACGCCCCACGGCTTCCCCATGGCGGCGTCGGCGGTTTCCCCACGGCGGTGTCGGCGGCGGCGAACTGGCGGCGGTCGGCGGCGGTTGGCGGCGAAATGGCGGCGGTGAGCAGCGGCGAAAACGGCGGCGGCGGCGAAATCGTGGGGGCGGTTAGGGTTAACCCTAATCCCCCCCCCCCGACGGCTCCCCCTGCTTTTTTTGCTGCGGGCCGAATGGGCCGGCCCACCGCCCCCCCCACTTGCCTGCCGGCCTAGTGCCACACGGTGGTGGGCCGAATCCTTTAGATTTCGGCCCACCACCCAATTTATTGTTTAAATTTAGTTTTTATTTTTATTTTCAGCAGCAATTACCCTTTAGTCCCTATATTTTATGTAATTTAGTCGAAACAGTTCATCAGTTGTATAAACAATTATGTAATGATCCTATAGACCACTGATGTTATGTGTTTATTAACATAGGTGTTTATTTAAATACCCTGTTTCACTAAATTTATTTGTTGTCTTAATAACATGCCTTTTGCATATTATTTCAAGACACGCTCTACTTTCTCGCTTTATTAATTTACAAAATTCTATAAATTTTGTATTTTGATTTAGCAAATTCCATTAATTATGTCCAACATAATTAATGGAGGATTTAATGCATGTTCCACTTCATACTTTGACTTGGAAATTAATTACATGTCGATGGAGTCCTATACTTTGGTCATATCGACCATAACTTAGGCAGCGAGTATCTCGCCCATCATAAAGTGGTCTACATTTTGAGATGATTACCTGATGGAGTCCTAGAAATTGGCCGCACTGGTCATAACTTAGGCAGCGAGCACCTCGCCCATCTCACAGAGGTCTACATCTCACGATGATTACCCACATGTGTTCTTTTCCAAGAATATGTTTTGAGAAATGAGATTGTTTGAAATTTGGTTGAACACAAGGTAGTGGAGTCCTAAACAATGGCTGCGGTATATTCATCAGAATATATTTGCCTGGAGACCGTGTTTTAGGCAGCAAGTATACCTTGCCCACTATTAAGAGATCTACTCCACTGTTTAATTACTTGGAGATTAGCCACATTGTGCCACCTAATTTCGAATTCTAACTCAAAATTGTCAGGTCCATAACCTACATCTTTCGAAACATTACAGAATATGAAGTTTTACATTTCGCATTGAGATTTCAACCTTAATATCATGTTTTTATTAATTTACCTCTGTAAATTGATAATGTTAACCATGATTGTAGGGACATGGCAACAAAAGAGTTCGACGAACTCGCCCTCGATGGGACTAACTATCCCATCTGGGCTTCTGATATCAAAATCAATTTTGCCTCTCGGGGGATTCTAAATACAATTGAGGAACCTAATGATGGGGATCCAGCAATTGAGCCCAGGAAGCTCAATATAGCCCTTTTTCTTTTGAGACTCTACATTCACAAGGATCTCAAACATGAATACATGTTAGAGACGAGCCCTCTCAACCTTTGGAAAGCTCTAAAAGAGTGTTATGATCAGCAAAAGGAACTCATTTAGCCTGAGGCTAATTATAAGTGGGTTCATTTACGCCTACAGGATTTTAAAACTGTGGCAGGATACAACCATGTTGTTCATAACATTTGTTCCAGGTTGAAGTTTTGCGAACAAGAGCCAACGAAGGCAGAAAAGATAGAGAAAACTCTATCAACTATGCTTCCGGAGGACACGATACTGACTCAACAGTATCGCGCTAACAATTTCCAGAAACATTCTCTGCTTATACATACATTGACTCAGGCAGAAAGACACCATGAGCTTTCTTTAAAGAATGCCCAACAGCGCCCACCGGGCTCTGCTCCACTGCCTGAGGTGCACTTCAATGTACAGAATAATGCTGAGAATAAGAAAGGATTCAAGGGAAATTCTTCGAATAATCCTAAGAATCTGACTGGAAAGCGCAAACGCAACAACAACAGGCGCAAATTCAAGGGTCGAAAGAAAGGAAAAGGGAAGGGTAAGGCACCACAACCTCGTAGCAATGGCAACAAGCATTGCAACAGGTGTGGATCTGACACTCATGTCGCTAAAGACTGCCGCATCCCGAAACATCTCGTCCTCTTGTACCAAAAATCCCTCAAGGACAAAAAAATCTTCTGAGAACCCAAGATTTGAAGCCCACTTCAATCTTACACATGAAGAGCGCCCTGAGGTTGCAAGTTCTCACCAGGCTCCTGCTGAACCAGAGAGCAACCTCAATGTTCTCCCAGAAGATGTCGCTCCACTCTCTACGATGGACGGTATGTTCATCGAATACTGCTCAACGGACCAACTTGGAGATTTGCAATGATCTCGGTGCGTCCTACTTGGAGATGAAGCTGCCCTTATCTCAGTGTGCTTGAAACAGTATATTGATATCCTATAAGTTTGCCAAATAATATTGGTTGTAATAAGTAGATAAGTACGAACTCCCTTGTATTGTAAGGTTGTATGGCTTGCTAGTCATTAGAGTATGTACTATTAACATATGTATTTGATGTTTTAATTATTGTATGTATGTATATATATTGGATAAAGAATTCTTAATCATGCAATTCTTCTTTCATTATAGATGTCTAAGGATATCGCTCCGATTGTAGAGGAATTATGTCTTGTGGACAGTGGTACCACAAACTCTATACTTAGGGAGATCAAATACTTTCAAACTCTCAAAAAGAGAGAAGGCAAAGTTTTGACTATCGCTGGGCGCGATACTGTGATAGTTGGCTCAGGAAGAGCAAATATTACACTCCCAATGGGTACACAAATTACAATCGAGGATGCTTTATTTTATCCTGATTCAACCCGTACCCTATTAAGTTATAGAGATATCCGTCAAAATGGGTTCCATATTGAAACCCATATGGATAATCGAGAAGAATTTCTTCTCTTAACCAAACAAAACGGATATGGCAAACGCATTTGCGAGAAAATTCCATCTCTCACATCGGGATTGTACTATACATACATTAAGCCCATTGCACATGTTGCATACAAAGTAATTTTTCAAAATGTTGATGCATTCCACACTTGTCATGATCGACTTGGGCACCCTGGTATCGGGATGATGAGAAAAATTATTGGCAACTCTATTGATCATCATTTGATCACTGACAAATTTCCCAAATCCTCTGATTTCGTATGCACTGCATGTGCTACTGGGAAACTGATTTTGAAACCATCTTATCTCAAAATCAGAGCCGAACCACTTAAATTCCTTGAACGCATTCAAGGAGATATCTGTGGCCCTATTGTGCCAATATCTGGACCGTTCAGGTACTTTATGGTTTTGATTGACGCATCTACTAGATGGTCTCATGTGTGTCTTCTATCGACACGAAACCATGCCTTTGCCAAATTGATGTCACAAATTATAAGGCTGAAGGTAAATTACCCTGAACATAGGATTCAATCAATCCGTATGGACAACGCTGCCGAATTTACATCTCATGCTTTCGATGATTATTGTATGGCATTGGGAATTCAGGTTCAGCACTCTGTTCCATATGTCCACACACAAAATGGTTTGGCTGAATCATTGATCAAAAGAATTAAGCTTATTGCTCGACCATTATTGATGAATTGCAAATTACCTTCGTCGTGTTGGGGTCATGCAGTTCTGCACGCTGCTGACCTTGTCCAACTACGACCAACTGCATATCATGAAACTTCTCCAATGTAGTTAGTACGTGGAAATCCTCCAAGTATTTCCCATTTGCGTAAGTTCGGTTGTGCTGTATACATACCGATTTCACCACCACAGCGTACCGCTATGGGCCCACACAGGAAAGTGGGGATCTATGTGGGATTCAAATCTCCGTCGATCATAAAGTATTTAGAACCCTTAACAGGTGATCTATTTACTGCCCGGTTCGCTGACTCTATCTTTGATGAGGAACATTTCCCGGCATTACGGGGAGACTTCAAGTACCAGAAAGAATGCTAGGAAATTGATTGGGATGCCCAGGGTATTCCAGCCTCAGACCCACGTACTACTGAAGCTGAACTTCAAGTTCAGAAAATTATACATTTGCAAAGACTTGCAAATAACCTGCCAGATGCATTTACCAATTATAAAGGTGTGACCAAATCTTTCATTCCCGCTCAGAATGCGCCAGAAAGAGTGGAGGTACCAAATAAAACCACTCAACTTCCACTCACTAAAAAGAGAGGAAGAAGTATGGCCACTCAGCGAGAAACAATTGCTAATAAGCAAAGGAAGACGGTAAATGCAAACCAACCTTTAGTTGGTACACACCAAATTAATACTATATATCAAGCAGATCGTGATAGTCTGCAACCTAGCTCAGTGGTGCACAATGTTGAGACTAGGAATTTGGAAGACCATAGACACATTGTTTCGGGAGATCACAATGAGTCTATAAGGGTTGATGAAATTGCCATCAATTACTCTGAAACTGGAGAATCTTTTGATAGAAGAGCTACAATTGTCGACACTAATTTTTCTGAACAAATTGCTGAGTGCCTCCAAGTTGATCCAGAACCTAGGTCTATAAAAGAGTGCCAAAAGCGCTCTGACTGGAACAAATGGAAGGACTCAATTGACGCAGAATTAGCCTCGCTTTACAAAAGAGATGTATTCTCGGCTGTAATGCCTACTCCTCGTGGTATCTTTCCTGTGGGATACAAATGGGTTTTCGTTCGGAAACGGAACGAAAACAACGAGGTGGTGAGATATAAAGCAAGGTTTGTAGCACAAGGTTTTACGCAAAAACCTGGCGTTGATTTCAACGAAACTTACTCTCCAGTTATGAGTGGTATAACTTTCCGATATTTAATATCATTGGCAGTACAAAATCGTCTATTTATGCAATTGATGGACGTAGTGACAGCATATCTTTATGGGTCACTTGATTCTGATATTTACATGAAGGTTCCTGATGGAATCGACATCCCGAATCAGAAGGTAAATCGTAACATGTATTGTGTTAAGTTGCAGAAGTCACTTTATGGCTTAAAACAATCGGGCAGGATGTGGTACAACCGATTAAGTGAATTCCTTTCGCTAAAGGAATACACTAAAAATGATGATTGCCCGTGCGTCTTTATCAAAAATTCCCCCACAGGATTTTGTATTATCTCGGTATATGTCGATCTCAACATCATTGGCAATACACAAGATATTAATGAAGCACGTCATCATTTAAAGACGGAATTTGAAATGAAGGATTTGGGTCAAACCAAATTTTGCTTAGGTCTACAACTTGAGCATTTACCTTCTGGAATCCTTGTGCACCAAAGTGCATATACCCAGAAAATTTTGGAGAAATTTAATATGGACAAGTCATATCCTTCCAAAACCCCTATGGTGGTTCGATCTCTAGACGTGGAGAAAGATCCATTTAGACCAAAAGAAGATGGAGAGGATGTACTTGGTCCTGATTTTCCATATCTTAGTGCTATTGGCGCACTTATGTACCTTACAAATAGTACGAGGCCAGATATTGCTTTCTCGGTAAATCTGTTAGCAAGATATAGTGCTGCTCCTACCAAACGCCATTGGACTGGAGTTAAGAATATCTTTCGATATCTTAATGGCACAAGAGATCTTGGACTTTTCTTTAAAAAGAACCAGGATTCGACTTTAATTGGGTATACTGATGCTGGCTATCTATCTGATCCCCACAACGCCAGATCACAAACAGGATTCGTATTTTTACAGGGTGGAACTGCTATTTCATGGAAGTCTTCTAAACAGACTCTGGTAGCCACTTCCACAAATCATTCTGAAATAATTGCATTATATGAGGCATCACGTGAATGTGTATGGCTTCGCAGAATGGTTAACCACATACTAACATCTTGTGGTATTGGTTCATTGGAATCACCTACCATTATCTATGAAGATAATGCCGCTTGTGTTATTCAGATGGAAACTGGTTATATTAAGAGCAACATCACTAAGCATATTGCTCCTAAATTATTTTATCCTCATGAGCTTCAGCAACATGGAGAGATAAACATCTTGCAAACTAAGTCATGTGATAATCTTGCTGATTTATTCACAAAATCTCTACCATACTCCACATTCTTTAAATGTGTCGAAGGAATTGGTATGAGATGACTTAAAAATTTGCAGGATTCAGGGGGAGTATCTTTCTCTAGAAAATAACCTATTTTTGTCATATTATACTCTTTTTCCTTTGTATGAGTTTTACCCTTTAGGTTTTCTCATCCAAAGTTTTTAACGAGGTAATATCAACATAAGCTTATATGTCCTGTCATTTGGCTTTTCCCCACTGGGGTTTTTACTAAATGATAACTGTAGACATTATACTATTTTGGATCAAACTATGAGCTTTACTCATAGATCTAAAATAGTCAATAATATATATCACGGTTCTCTCCTTATTTTTCCCACTGGGTTTTCGAGGAGTTTTACGTGATGTATTTAACTATAATTATTTCTAAGATTATCTTTACAGATATCTGGAACACTAAATGAGCAATGATCAAAGCTGGATTCGATCAAGGGGGAGTGTTATGAAATATTTGGGTGATCTCATCCATCTATATGGATAGAGCAGCAATAAATCTGGGACACGATGGTTGGTTGTGCCCCACACCTCTTCTCGCCTCACGGCGATTCTAACAACGGACGAGATGGTTCCCAAACCATCGCGTCTTCTGTTGACCATTGTTATCAATAAAGGATCGCTCATTTATTCTCTACATTCTTGTGTGCAATTCTCTCTCTCACTCAATCTCTCTCGCTCAATCAATTCTATTCACAACAGTTTAAGTCTTTGGTTGTATAAAGATTACAAATAGGAATAACTTATTTGGAAATACTCAAATGTGAAATATATCTAACTCTTGTGGATGGAGGGAGTAATTTTTTCAGCAGAATCTTAATTCAAAATTTATATTTTTATTCTTGTATATTTAACTTGTAGTTACACTCGATTATAATGCATTTGCACTTAGTTATATAGAAAAAATTGATTTTTTTTGCGGGGAAGAAAAAAATGATTTTAGAACTGTTTATTATCTATATTTGTGATTCTTTTACATGTTTGCAAAATCGGTTTTGCTAAAAAACTGTTGACAGTTTTTTGTTTGGAAAACTTTCGATTTTCTAGCCATTGGATGCGCTCTAGGATTCGTGCAACATATACGGCCAGAATTAAAAAAAAGTTCGCATGGGCAAGGCAGTCATCGAACATGATGCACACGTTAAGCTAAGCCATGCACCTTCTTATTAGCAATAACTCTTTTTTATTATATATCACTTACACCCTAGTTATATATCACTTACATCTTAGTTATAGAGTAGTTACATAACACTTACACCCTAGTTACATAGCACTTACACCCTAATTACAGAGTAGTTACATGATAGTTATAGGGTAGTTACATTGTATAAAATTATGATTTGCAATTTTTTTAGGAGCGCATATTACTTTTGAATTTGAAAGTTTTTTTCCCTTCTACATGTAGGCCAATTTCTTGTTGTTCAATCAGCTTGGACACTAAAATTCATGGTTTGTACTAGTGTGGATTGTTCCCCTATAACCATTGATGACAAATCCTGTAGTCAAAAAATTTGAAAGTTTTGGACCTCAAAAACTGTCGACAACTCCCTAGCTAGTCCCTTGCAAAATTTTCGTCTGTCGAAAAAATCAATAGATGCTCCCATCGACCTATTGGAGCTAGATCGAATCGATAGAATCTGGTAAGCTTCAGCAAGATGCGATGAAATTTATGAATTTCGTGTGGATTTCGTTTCGATGTTCAAATTGTAAAACCTTCATACTGGCTGCTATTCACCTCTTTACTGCACAATCAATTCAGTTCCAGCAATAGTACCTCACACTGCTAGTAGTTTATTACGATTTCAGAATGGTACTAATTTACAGGGTAAAACTGGTGAAAATCTGCTAAGCCACAATGCTGACAATAAACAAGATCAAGCCATGAAAGGAGGGAGTAAACAGAGCTGACTCCACACAAGCCCTGTCTCACGACCATTATTAAACTTAAATGGAAAACCTCAAACTTCTCATCCATTTTTTGCTTTCATTTTTGGTTTCTTGTATGCACTGAAACTGCAAGAGAGAGAGAGAGAGAGATAGATCATCATCATCTCTACTCATCCATCCTCATGACGCAGCGGAGACTCTCCCCCTTGAGCATGAGATCGAACGCCGTGTTGATCTCCGAGAACGGCACGCTGTGCGTGATGAACTTCTCCAGCTCCAGCTCCTTCAGACATCAAACACCAGAAATCATTAGCATAAAATAGTGATCAATCAGTGGCTCATTGGAATCACTGACCATAGATTTCTGAACAATGCACATTCAGGTTGCAAATCTGATTCTGTTCTGCAATTATTTTTACCTTCTTCATGTACAGCTCGACGACGTTGGGCAGGTCGGTGCGCGGCTTGTAGTTACCGAAGAACGTCCCCTTGAGCGTCTTCTCGTTGAGGAAGTTCATCGGGTGGGTCTTGAACACATCATCCTTGGTCGGCACGCCGACCAGCACCGCAACGCCCCATCCCTGGATTCAGGTTTCAGATTGCCACTCTTAGTTTTCAGGATACAGTTTACAGCAGAACTGGAGGCATTGCTGAAATGATCATCTTCAATTTGTTACTATCATGTTTCATGTTTGTAAGAAAGAGACTGACATCATGGACACATTCGAAGCAGGATATCATGGCGTTGATGTTGCCCGTGCATTCAACGGCCCTGTCGAGTCCACCGTTGGTCATCTCAATCAGCACCTGAGATCACCATTGCAGAGTTGATGTTTAAGTATGTACACTCCATGTCATGAACAGTGTGTGATAATAAGAGAAATTAGTGAGGCAATGTGATGTACCTCGTGCACTGGCTTGCTGTGGTCCTTGGGGTTTACGAAGTCAGTGCAGCCAAACTTCTTAGCTGAAGAGATGAAAACAAGTTGCAGAGTTCAGTGTTCAATCCAGAACATATACCAAACATGTAATTTTCACTCAAAGATGATAAAAGATTGTACCTTGTTCGAATTTCGCAGGGTTCAGGTCCACACCAATGATCCTCGATGCTCCAGACAGCCTGGCACCTTCCATAGCCTATAATCATGTAATTTTACAAACATTCATCAGTTTGAGTTTCAAGATCTCAACAATCTGCAAATCAAATGGAAATGATATATCTTTGTGCGTGTCACTTACAGCAAGACCAACAGCTCCAAGACCGAAAATAGCCACGGTCTGGCCCTTTTTCGGTTTCGCGACATTCACTGTTGCACCAAAACCTGCAAGAACAGCAAAATCCCATCAACTTAATGCATCAAAAAAAAAAAGACCTTTCAAATTTCACTGTGAAAACTACTACTATCATAATCATGAAGCCATCCATCATCTTACCGGTAGAGAAACCGCAGCTGAGAATGCAGACCTTGTCGAGAGGCGCCTCCGGGTTGATCTTCGCGAGGCAGCCGACATGGATGACGGTGTACTCGCTGAAGGTGGATGTGCCAACAAAGTGGAAGATGGGCTTCCCCTTGATGGTGAATCGGGACTTGCCGTCGCCGATCATGACGCCGCGGTCGACGTTGATCCTGAGGAGGTCACACATGTTGCTCTCCTCCGATTTGCAGTGATCACACTCCTTGCACTCGCCGGTGAACACCGGGAGGACATGGTCGCCCGGCGCGAGTTCGGTCACACCCTCTCCCACACTCTCCACAATGCTGTGAGCAAAAAAATTGTTTTGTTAGATCAATTTGATTGTTAGGATTACACATATATCTTCCATGGAAATGGAAAAAAAAAAGGGGTCCATTTGAGCAGAGAAGTGATAAGTAAGTCAAGTTTAAACAGTTCATAAGATGGATAATGATTCAGTGTGTCTTTTTCCTTTGAGTACCTCAAAACATCAAAGGAGAGAAAGTAATAAAGCACTAGCATAGAGGAGCACATGAAGAAAAGTATATTATCCTAGGAATCCAATTGTCGTTGTATATGTCATCAATGACGCTGTTCTTTGATTCTTCATATGATTTTATACCAAACCAGTAAAATATCATGCACAATTGGACACTTGGTAGATTTCTTTACTGAACTTAATGAAAATGCCACTGACTAATCAGGACTCCCCAACGTGCACACTAACTATAGTTAGTAACCGAATACCATAAACCAAACAACCTATGACGTACAAGTACACACTAAATTCCACTAAACACCAAAAGCCATTTTAAAACAAAAAAAAAACAATACAAGAACAGAATAGACTGAACCACTAAACAGTGTAGTAGAAGAACAAGAATTGGACAGGGTTGGTTCAGATTACACATACCCTCCAGCTTCATGGCCCAAGATCCTAGGGAAAACAGGTGTTTGCCCCTGCGAAGATCAAAGCAGAAACCACACACACACCAAGTTAGTTAGTCACTGATCATTCTTGCAAGCTTGAGAAGGTGAGAAAGCTCAGCCATGGCAGATGCTGATTAATTACCTTGGCCTCCCAGAAGTAGACGTCGGTGTGGCAGAGGGCGGTGTAGAGGATCTTGACGCGGACCTCCATGGCCTGCGGCGGCGCAACCTCCACCTCCTCGATCGACAGCGGCTTCCCGGCCTCCCATGCCACCGCCGCTGCAAAAACCCCAAAACCCGATCTAATCAGCTTCTCCTCCCCACAAAACATCAAACTAATTTTCTCACGAACCGCTCCAAGAACAGCAAGAACGGACCTTTGCACTTGATCACCTTCCCGGCTGTCGCCATTAATCCCCCTCTTTTTCAAAGAACAAGAAACCACTCCGAAGAGATCGAAAGCTCAGGTTTTCTTTTTTCTTGAATCACTCGCAGTTCGTTGCTTGGAATTCTGGTGAGGAGACGAGAGGGGAGGAGGGGGTGTATATATAGGGATCAGAGAGTGGTAGGAGTCTCGCGGGCAAGTACGCCTGAAGACAAGCAAGTGGAGGAGGGGGGAAAGAGGAGGAGGCGTCATCTGAATATTTTTTGCTTGGAAGAAGAGGAAGGCTCTGCGTCTGCTGCATGCTGCTGCTGCTTGCCTCCGCCGGTTTTCGAGCTTCGGTGGTTTTCCGGTTTCCGGCGGATGATGATGCATTGCAGAGTGAAGACAAGGAGGATGGATGCCTTTTCTTCTCTCCAATAGTAATTCTCCGAATTTTCAGTAAGGTTTAGTGCTAAGATATGCCTAATCAACAGTCAAATCGGCAGTAATTAACGTTGATATGCGGTCATATCTGTCCAACTATGAATTAATCTAGATTATTTAGAAAAGCATAATGCATTGACTTTTTTTTTCTTGTGATGAGGAATAATACTTCCTCCATCCACAAAAGTTAGACATATTTCATATTTTAGTTTTTTCCACATAAGTTGTTCCTATTTATAGACTTTATGCATTTAAAACTTAAATGAAGAGATAAATTAAATATTTGATGAGAATCCAAGGAGTAATTTAAATACTCATTGATTGCATGTTTACATTTAGTCCTTGATTTTGAAATATCCAAGATAATTTAATTTCTCCTTGATCTTGGTGATAAAAATAATGTGCAACTTTTGTGGATTGAGATATTACCTTTTTTTCTAAGATATCTGTTGGTTTATAATGATTATCTATGTGTTTATAATTTATATAGTAAATTTTAGAAAACCACATGATCTATAGTTAAATTTACAGAAAATCACATGTACTAAGACATGTTGCACACAAACACATGTTTTATGGTCTCAATGTTTTATAAACCCCATCTTTATTAAAATCTTGATGAATTTCAGCATATCTCAAACAATTTTTTTAAAAGTGGTGAAGAATTAAGCTATCAACTTTAGTAAAAAACTTAATAATTATTTTTTATACAAACTATATCTTAGATTTTTGAGTAAATTCACGCATAAAACCCACAATAATGGGATTTTATGAAACTTTAAAACCGTAATAACTAGGGTTAAATGTCACGTGTCATAATAACTATGGTTTTCTACAGTTTTTTTTTTAATTTAAACCTATCGCATTTATGAGCACATCCTAAAAACTGGGTTGACATATCTTGAGATTAATGAAGCCACCATAGCCGCCTTGCTGTCAACTGGTACGTCTTGCCAAGTCTAGAGTTTGAATCCGGGTGGGCAAGTTCCCTTAGAGTAAATGTGGTGGTTTATTTTAGCTTTTATTTTAGTAATAATGATAAATAAATAGAAGATGAATTGCTTTTTATGTTTATTCTTTGCTTATGTTTTCAATATTTGGTATTATAATTTTTTGATTGGCACAAAATAGGGTATCCTACATACTCTCTTCATTTATTAATATTTGAGGTTTAGGACAAAATTTAATTAAACTTTTAAAACTTCCTTATAATCTATATTTATCAAATGTTTAATTCAAAAACAAACACTTATTGTACGTGCAAAGTTGTCCAAAAAAGTAATGCTACTATCATAATATCACAAACTAGATTTTATAAATTTTTATAATATAAAATGATGGTAAAATTTCTAAAATGTCTGTCCGAATCTTATCTTATAACATTAAATATTTATGATTACAGGGAATATAAGTTTTGTTATCTTTGCATGGCACTAAACTTATGTACAAAATTAAGTGTTTTCACTGTTAGAAAAGTTTTCTACCTATATATATTTAAAATATACATTATCTTTGGTATGGTCAAACCCTACACGATTTTAAATTTGAGCTGTAGGCTCCCATTGAATGGTACAAGGATCTCAATTTATACTTATATTCTTAGCATTTTTTTGCAATCTAGAAACTTTCCACCAGATCATTGTCAAATTTTTCATGCAACTATACTTTATTCTACCAACTTATAAAAACAATTGCTCGCACACGCAAGCTTAACCCTGAAAATTATCGTTTTCTATCTCCTCAAAATGATGATATTTCTCATATAATCAATATATAGACTGTCGTTTTCTTTCGCACTACCTAAAATTGAAAATACATACTATTTCCTAATTTCAATGAGGTTAAAATATTTGGTATACCAGAGAAGAAAAACAAATGTATAAAAAATATTCAAAAGATCAAATTCTACATCAATCCTACCATTATAATCCAGGTCCGGCCAATTGTTCACAGTACGCATATTCTGGATGCCCTGCTAGCTCACTGTTCTTCCTACTGATATTTTTATTTTGTCTGAAAACTCAAACTGACGCAAACTCAGTAACAGTATATTCCTCCTTTTCTGAATCTTCCAAAGCCCCACTTGCAGAAGCACCAGTAGCTAGCTAGACCGACACGTCATCGGCTGTGACCCCCCCATAGGCGTCAACGGGGGTGACGTGGCGATGTGGCGTTGACTTCTCGCGAGTCCAAAACCGGGGCAGCGCCAGCGCGGACGCCGCGGCGCCGGAGGAAAGCTGAAAATATCAAAACAACAGCGGCCGCGCCAATGTATATACGCCTTGTCGCTTTCTGCCCGCGAATCTGGACCTGACACATGGCGTATAAACCTCTTGTGCAGTTGTACTGAGTTCGTTGAATTATTATTATTTTTTACATATTTTTTATTTTGGGAAATAAAACCTCAAGAAACTCATTTTTAAATCTAATGGCCTCTTTTTTTCGCTTATACTTATACTTATCAGTTAAAATTTGAATTTTCAACCTTAACATTTGGAGCTGATTTTAAGTTTTTTCATCAAAGTTTATTTTTCAGCATTTGCTTTTAGATCGTTAATAACACGTATGTAAAAGTTTTATTTACAAATTACTTTTCACTTGTAAATATGCCGTTTCGCTAAACGATGGCTCCGTAAACCTATTAGTCACTCCATCCCGTCTAGCATGGTTAAACAACAAAACCCTTGTTAAGTTTGGTTGGCGTGACGAAATAACATTACCCCGCTAAAAATGTTTAAATTTGAAAATAAGTTTATAGATAGAATGTTTTTAAAATTAAAAACAAAAGATGTTTAAAAAAAAAAAAGAATCACGTCCATTGGGTTCTCTGCACCTGCTACCTCTGGGCTTTTGGCGGCTGTAGCATGTGGGAAGGGTTTGATGCTTTTGATGGGTTTAGGTGCCAAACCGTGCAATTAGCCACGGTTTGGAGGATAACCATGAGCGGCTAATCACTTGATTAACTAGCAAAGTTTCTCTCGCTTAATTAGTTTAATGCAAACACTAACTGACTAATTAACCAACAAAGCAGAGCAAGCTAGCTAGGTTCGTCTCGTGCTTGCAGTTGCAGTTGCAGGGTTGCAAAAACCATGCAATCCTGGTGCAGGAATTTGCAATCCGTATGGCGCCCTGCCTTGGGATATGATCATGCTGCATCTGGTAGTAACATGCATAGGATTAGTTGACCTGAAAAATAATGTCAAATTGGCTGGCTGGATTTGGACTCTTGCCCACTGATCACTGCACAAAAAATATGTGTATTGATTAGTTGGTTCATGCAGAGCCGCCCATCAGTCACAATTGGATTTGAATTCTGTACTTTTAGAGTTTAATGAGCTTGCATGGATGTGGATTCGAATTTTGCATGGAGATCATCGTACTAACATTTTGGTGGGCATGTGCCAAATGGATTAACAGAATACAACGGGATGGTGTGACGTACAGATTGGTCCTTCTTTTCAATGTTGGAAGCTACTCCCTCCGGTTCTATATTAATTGACGTTTTGGACAGAATCTCACTTACCAAGAAGTGATTAATTAGGTTGCCTATTTCCTGTTTTACCCCTATTAAAAACTTTAGTGTAGCTCTTTTATCAAAAACTCTCATGCGACCTGTGTGGCTATGGCCTTTAGTTTCAAAGTTGGAGTTAATGCGTCGTTGCTTGGGACGTTGGGAGCCTGCTATAGTTGATGAGCTACTGAAGACAAGCGCTACATGCATGCAAGGGTATAGCAGTCCAAAGTGACAATCAAATACCAAAACGTCAATAATTTGCATCCAAAAAACACAACCCTCAAACGTCAATATATTTGATACCGGAGGGAGTATATATACATATCTTACTACATAATGAATTTTTTCTACTCCTTTTATTCCATAATATAAAGCATTGCTAGTACATCTTCATTCCGGCCACGAGTTCCTCCGCTAGCTTAGGCCCTCAAGATCTTTAATTTTATTAAGTGCACGTATTATATTTATTAGGGTAATCCAAACTAGAGAGTTATAATAATTAGTTTTTGGTTTTTGGGTTAAAAGTGGTTGTGTCTTATATTTTGGAATGGAGGGAATGGAGGGAGTAATTTGTATGGCCAATATTTTCTTCATCGTTCAGACATGTTATTTTATTAAGTTCACCAAATTTAGTTTTGTAGTCGTTGTGCTTTGTTGTTTGCTTCATAACAGAAGCAGTGGTATTATTCTATTCAAAATAAAAAGAAAGAAATATCTCCGGCATAGAAACATCGTTTTAGAGTAATTTCTAACATATTTTCTTTATCAACTCAATATTGATATAGATTAGGGCCCTTTTCCAACTGTTTTACTTCATGAAGGGCAACGGGCGTGTGACAAATTGGACTTTAACTGGTATGTAGTTTATTTATATGTAAAGGAAAAGGTGGGCACCACAATTCACAAAGACAGTAAATTGCACCAACGGTTCTTAAATTTGTAAGTAGATTTCACCTAGACCTATGAACTTCCAAAGCATGCATCGAGATTTTTAAACTTATTTTATTGTATCATCCTTATCCAAAGTCTGGTTTGACCATGGTCTTACGTGGCATGCCATGTGGATGATGGCATGAAATTTTTTTTCTTTTTCTCCTTTTTTTCCCCTCTGCTTCCACCGTACCCATCGGTGCAAGCTTTTGCCGACACCCATCTTCTCTGGTCGCGACCTCCTCCGTTGGCTCAGGCCCTCTACTCCTCCCAGCTCAAATCCCATCAGAGCAAACCACAACCGGTCTGAGGTCATCGTTGCCCCCAGACTTAATGCTGATTTGTTCGCCAGAACCAGAAGTATAAATTGTTGTGGATAGGGATCTAGTAAAAACATCTTTTGAGGAATGGGCCAGACCCGGCCATTTCTCAAGAACAATAGCTAAGGGCTCTGATATTCGCTCTGCTGTTGGGTCTACCCCGCCACCAGCGCCTCTGCCCCCGATTACTAGCGTTGTCGCTCTCACTGCCTCCCTCTCTCTCTCTCCACCTGCCTTTGGTGTTGCGGCTGCCTGTACTTTGGTGTTGCGGCTGCCTGTACCGTCACCGCTAGTGCATCTAGTGGTGGAGGAAGAAGTGAAGAAGAATGGTAGAAAAAAAGGTGGAAAAGGAGGAATTTGGCCATGTCATCATCCATGTGGCATGTTAGTCAAGCCTATGAGTAAATGGGACTTTGGACCAGGATGATACAATAAACCATGTGTTAGGGATCTTGATGCGTGTTTTACAAGTTTGTGGATTTAGGTGAAACTTACTTTTATAAGTTTAAGAACCGCCGGTAGAATTTACTCGTTTACAAATATCAACATGATCTCTGGAGTCTGTACATGTGTGATGAATGGAATTGGAATTGACACATTAAAATATCAAACTAGAAAAAAAATTAAAGCGAAACTTGCAAGCTAGAATGAAAAGTTAGCGCACGAGAATAAGTGATTTAGGCCTCTCAACAATGTATTAAATAGAGATATGGACTATGGATATTGGTATATTTAGAAAGTTGCTAATTACCACATTATAAAAACATTGATTTTCACAAGAATAAAAAAAATACAGAAACAATCGATATATCAATAAAATTGTTCCACTTTCTATATTTTGTTTACTATTTCTATTTTCACCGATTACCATTTTCATATAGCTTGGTTAATAAAATCAGAAGCGAGTGTCGGTCGGTCAGGAATTTCCCGACCGTTTTCACCCCTTTAGATATCAGCGTCTAGTGTATCCTCGGAAGATCTTTTATCCTTTTGGTTTTCTTCTTTTAAGTCATTTTTCCTTCTTTGCTCGGCTTTGTAAATAAACTTCTTTATTAATAAACTCTTAAACTTAGGTCTTGCCCCATTGTTCGTTCTCTTTCAATACTAGTAGTGTAGTGGCCACTATGATATTATGTGACCTTATTATGGTGACTAGTAAGTCAGTGATCCATACTGCTTACAAGATGTAATCTGTCTACTGGTAGAACTGGTAACATGAAGCCAAAACACTTGTGTTAGAAAGGTCTCTGATAGCGACGCCGTAGATCCAACTAGCAACATATATAATTTGACAAGTGGTGCAATTTGCAATCTAATATATTTTGTTGGCTTCACTTTCCAAAAGGCATCCATTTAACTTTATCAGAAGGAGAAGTACTGTACATTGTTCAGACCTTATCCTCAAATTACTCCACCAAGCATGAATTCTCCATCTGATAGAAATCTAGAGTATAATTAGAGGTAGTTCTTTTCTTCTTTTTCACCTCCGAGAGAGGGCCCAACATAACTTGATATTAATGAAGCCAACATAAACATCTCGTTATCATATTTGAGATTGACGAATTCATCACAGACATCTCATTATTGACTTGTAGGTTAGTTCCGCCACAAGTAACTTAATCAATTGAGTTATACTCACTCTGCCAATTAAGGCTCAGTTCGTTTGTGCAGGTTCCCAACCCCTTCTCCTCGTTTTCCGCGCGCACGCTTTTTAAACCGCTGAACGGTACTTTTTTTTTTGTAAAAAGTTTAGTTTATATACGAAAGTTGCTTAAAAAATCATATTGATCTATTTTTAAAATTTTTTTTTTGCTAAAACTTAATTAATCACGCTCTAAATGCTGTTTCGTTTTGCGTGCTGGAGAGTGAGGCCCTCACTCCCGAACACAGCCTATGCAGTTCTAACTTGAATTCTATAGCAAATAAATTAAGTTGTTATTAAAATTTATAACTATATTCAGTAGTCATAGTTGAGTTTGTTTGTATGTACTACCAAAGTAGCGTGGCTAACACACAAGTTTAATCTCATTTAAAGCCGATACTGGGTTTATGGGGCAGCCTGTCTCTGCAAGTTGCATCCTGCAACCTGGCTACAAGAAATTAAGAACAGATTAGCCAACTAGATAGCTAGAGCTCACCAATTATGGAGCCCCAAAACCCAAAGATTCTGCACTTGTATGCTACCATGACAGGGAGTAGATGCATGCATCCTCTGAATTTCTGAGAGTGGGGAGCTCTGTGTATAATGCTGTGCTTGCATGTGCAGAGAGGATAGGATTTGTTGTGTTCTCTGTGATTACTTTGGGGATGATAGGATTTAATCATGCGCTAACCAGATTCCTTTCCTGTCGTTTTGACACACAGGAAGATGCCTCAAATGATGCCATTTTGGATGGTGTTCAGTCTGTGACACAACACAGGTCAACTTTTTATCTCTTATAATCCGTCCTGTTGATAAACATGTCTTCACCCAACTTAGGTGAATATTATGATCTGCAAAAATTCATACCAGAATGTAGATTGACAGATTGCACATTATGTTTCATAATTTAGTTATATATAGATTGCACATTACATTAGAGAGAGCAGATGCGCAATACAGAAAGGCGGCAAACAGTGTAGCGGTGGAGCCAGCATATATAGGCTCAAATTGATCGAGCCAAAGGCTATCCGCTATCGTAATTTGCGCAATTTCATATTTGTCTTGTAAATTTTCAGAAAATTCACAGTATATATAATTTGTGTCCACCCATGTTCTCCATGAACAAACCTGAAACCGCATTCCTGCAACCGTGGCTAGCTTATTGCTGTAGCATAGGTAGTTTTAGCCTCTTATTTTCTCCGTTTATACAGTCGCCGCCGCCGTCGATCGCCGGCGGCGACATCGATCTGGATGGCTAGTCCTCCATCCTGATGATGCAGCGGAGGCTCTCCCCACTGAGCATCAGGTCGAACGCCGTGTTGATCTCGGAGAAGGGCACGCTGTGCGTGATGAACTTCTCCAGCTCCAGCTCCTAATTAATTAACCAATCCATCAGGCAGAATTGTTATGATCAGTCCAAGATGATGACGCATTTTTGCAGGCATTGATCATCATCACTAATCTCGAGCTGGAAAAGGGTATGGATTAATTAATAATTTGGACCTTGTTCATGTACATCTCGACGACGCCGGGCAGGTCGGTGCGAGGCTTGTAGTTGCCGAAGAACGTGCCCCTGAGCGTCCTCTCGTTGAGGAAGTTGGTCGGGTGCGTCTTGAACGCCGCGTCCTTGCCGGCGACGCCCACCAGCACGGCCACTCCCCACCCCTGCATCGTCGTCGTCGTCGACGGCGACATCGTCGTGCAGAGGGTTCAGATCATTGACACAGCTGATCACTGAAAATATATATGATGGATGAGTGGATGAGACGGCGTGCGTACGTCGTGGACGCACTCGAAGGCGGAGATCATGGCGGCGGCGTTGCCGGTGCACTCCACGCTGCGGTCCACGCCGCCGTTGGTCATCTCGATGATCACCTGAAATAGTTATCGCGTCGGCCATAGGATTTAGCTCAACCAAAGGTACCACTCATCAGTTTCATATTACAAGTAGTTTTGATTTTTTTCTCAGTTAAACTTTTTAAAGTTTGATTAAGTTTATAGAAAAATTTTATCAACACATTTATAATATTAAATTAGTTTTATTAAAACTCACTTTTAATATATTTTAATAATATGCTTATTTTCTTAAAAATATTGCTATTTTTAATATAAATTTAATTAAACTTTTTTACTTAAAAAAAAGTTCAAACGACTTATATATAGGCATGGTTTAGTTCCTAACTTTTTCTTCAAACTTTCAACTTTTACATCAAATCAAAACTTTCCAACACACACAAACTTCCAACTTTTCCGTCATATCGTTCCAATTTCAACCAAATTTTCAATTTTAGCGTTAACTAAACACACCCATAATATGAAACAAAAGGATTACTACAATTTGAAGTCTTGTGTGAGAGCATGAAGAGAGTGTACCTGCTGAACGGGCTTGTCGTAATCTTTTGGGTTCACAAAGTCTGTGCACCCAAACTTCTTAGCTGCAAATGCAGAGGAAAAAAGAAACCCAATGTGACATTCTGATGCTGACCTTCCCTTTGTCTTAATTTTAGAAAAAAAAAAGGCATCTGAATTTGCGTGGATTTATCTTATATATTTTTGTCAATAAAAACAGTAGCAATATCCTTATGAGAAATTATGGAGATAGGGTTCTTGCAGCATACAGTTTAAATTCAGTAGAAAAATGACATTTTCCAGGTTCCAAAAAAGAGCCGTAGTTACCTAGTTCGAATTTGGCCGGGTTCAAATCGACGCCAATAATCCGTGAAGCACCAGAGATCCTTGCACCTTCCATGGCCTATACATGATCCCCTCACCAAATCAGAAATCTTCTTTCAAAAATACTACTCTGTTTGAGAAAAAAGATGATTAAGGGCTACTCGTACTCTGTCTGAGAAGAGCAGAAGTGACAGTCACTTACAGCAAGACCAACTGCACCCAGGCCGAATATGGCTACTGTGCACCCCTTCGGTGGCTTGGCGACGTTCACAGTCGCGCCAAATCCTACAGAAATGTACTATATTCTATAAATATAATAAAAAAGTTGATGGTCGGAGTTTCAAAAGTTTGAGCGAATTTTGCCTTAAACGTCATATATTTGTTATCGGAGAAGTACAATATTTCTCCCATAATTGTGGTGTATGTAGGTCACTAGGTTCAGGTTGTATTATATATATCCCTACTCTTACAATGGCAAAAGTTTTACCTTGAAAATAATTTTAATTATATCATAAACATATTTTTTCAGCAAATACAATATTTATAACCAAAGAAAGAAAGCACTCCCTCCAGTTCTTATAATGTTTAACCATTCTTCTTATTTAAAAATTAAGTATAAGTATCTAAAAGTATAAGTTAAGATTATTGTTTTTTAGATAAAACAATTCACAATAAAATGAATGTTATTTGTATACTTAGCTTTTTTTTTTAATAAAATGAATGATCAAACGTCACATCAAAAGCTAATAACGTCATACATTAAAAATCGGGAGGGAGTACAGTATTTCTCCATGATTGTTGTGTGTGTGGATGTTGTATGGATCATCCTACTTAAACCTCACCAATGAAAAAAGAAAAAAAACACAAAGTTTTAGCATACCGGTGGAGATGCCACAGCTGAGGACGCAGACCTTGTCGAGCGGCGCCGCTGGGTGGATCTTGGCGACGCAGCCGACATGGACGACGGTGTACTCGCTGAACGTGGAGGTGCCGAGGAAGTGGTACACCGGCTGCCCTCCCCTGGCGGTGAACCTGGTCTGGCCGTCGCCGATCATGGCGCCACGGTCGGTGTTGATGCGGAGGAGGTCGCACAGGTTGCTCTCCTCCGACAGGCAGTGCCGGCAGTCGCCGCACTCGCCGGTGAACACCGGCAGCACGTGGTCGCCGGGGGAAAGCTCCGTCACCCCCTCGCCCACACTCTCCACAATCCTATGCACACGTACAAACAAAATTATTTAGAGAAATTTTTCAGTACTTCGAGGTACCAAAATTTTTAGTACAAATTCGGTACCTCCTAGTATAAGAAATAAGATGTACCAAATTTTACATTGGAAAATATGGTACTTCTGGTACTTCCTTTAAGATTGTAAAAATCACTCAACTATTTAAGCCTGAATTTCATTGTACAGAATTACACGTCGATGAATTGCAAACTATTTTGCCAAGATGATACTACCTCCGTCCCAAATTAGTGGTCGTTTTGACTTTTCTCTTGCAATATTTGACCATTCGTCTTATTTAAAAAATTAGTGCAAATATAAAAGCGAATAAATCATACTTAAAGTACTTTTTGATAATAAAGCAAGTTACAAACAAAATAAATAATAATTCCATACTTTTTTAATAAGACAAACGATCAAAAGTTACAAACAAAAACTCAAAGCGACAAGTATTTTGGGACGGAGGTATTAATTGTTTGTGCCACTGAAGATTAATGGTTCTTGCTGAGGGTGTTCTTGGTTTGTAGTAGTTCTTACCCTCCAGCTTCGTGGCCGAAGATCCGAGGGAACACCGGAGTTTGCCCCTGACAAGAATCATTCAGTTTTCAGACTTATGTTCAACCAAGGACCAAAAAGATTAACAAAATTCAAGCTAGTAAACATCTGAATAACAAAAACTGTATATTTTGGGAATTGTTCACACTCTGCTTCACATCCAAACCAAGAGATGGTCAAAAAATCAAGCATAATTCAGACACTGGCAACACTGAACTTCAGTCTGTAGTTCTTGGCCATACACCAAAGTGAATATAATAGTGATGGAATTGGTTGGTTCAGAATACCTTGGCTTCCCAGAAGTAGACGTCGGTGTGGCAGAGCGCCGTGTAGAGGATCTTGAGGCGAACCTCCATGGCTTGCGGCGGCGCAACCTCCACCTCCTCGATTGACAGCGGCTTCCCGGCCTCCCAAGCCACCGCCGCTGCAAACCCAAATCCAACTCTCCATAAAAAAAAAATATTTCAGACCTCAAATCTGCATGACATATGAGTGTACATTTTTCTGTTTTTCCTCTGCAATCTATGCAGTTTAGTGTCCTGAAATTTGTGTCCGTGTTATGATAATGACCAAAAGCGGCATCAGTGCATTTCTGAGTTTATTTTCCCAGGAGAATTTCATCTTGGAAGAGTTCTGCAAACATGAAAAAACCAGTGTAAACCAAGACTCAGACCTTTGCACTTGATCACTTTCCCTGCAGTTGCCATGTTGTCCTTCCAAGATAACGCTCTTCTGTCTTCTCCAAGCTAAGATGATCTAGCTAGCTAAGTTAGCTATGTCACTTGAGTGCTAGCATGGGGATGGATCATAGTATATGTAGACAGATGAGGCGCCCTCACCATCGCCCACTTGGCCTATCAGCGAAATTAGCTGCCATTCTTACGCCTGAGATTGATTAGTACCCCTTGATAGTTGCCACAACTAATCAAGACCAGTGACATGACACTGCCCATCACCTCATTTCACAGGTCACTCCTTGGAAGTGTTCATGGGGTGACCTGTGGATACAGGGAATGTAGGCCTCACAAACCATATAATTCGTCCAAGTTTTGGTTTAGGTAGATTCAAGCTAAATTCCCCTTGTTAAACATGCTACTATTTTGTAAAGAGGCAAAGGATACGGATTTAATAAAAAAAAAAGCTCGAAAAACCATCAGGGCATGGAGGTGTATTCACTATTTAGGGCATGGAGGTGTATTCACTATTTTGCTGGAGAAATTTTATGATCCTTGAAAGGGTATGGAAGAGCTTCACTGTAACTTCTCAAAATGAGTGATTTTATTCTATTGTTCTTGAGAGGTACCAGGAGGCACCACTTCTTCTTCTTCTTCTTTTTTAACCAAAAGTTATACCTTGAAGGGTCACATGGGGCTTGAAAATGTATTTTCCTTGTGATAACATTCATAGTTTAGATATTTTAGAGGTGCTTATAATAATAACGAAATAATGTATTAGAGGTGCATTCATGATTAATGGTTGATATATCTCTTTAAGTGACGTCTCTCTCTCCGAGTCATGTCGAAATGCCACTACGGTCATGGCTAATTTTCACATGCTTTCTAGATCAGTATTAAAGTGGAATCATGTCGTTGGATATTTCCCAAGGGACGACCTACCTAGGAGAATACAGTTTACATGAAACAACTCAATTATTTTCTGATAGATCAAAGTCTGATTGCAACACACATCACTACAAATACGACTGACAACGTATGTGAGGCAAATTGAATGCCATATCTTCGCAAATTTCCAGGATTAGGATTGATGCACAATCTTGCTTGCTTACGTAATGGTAAGAAATTATGCATTAACCATTAGCCTCTGATTGTTTTTTTTTATAAAAAAACAATATTTGCAAAATTTTCATTGATTCTTCCGGTTGGTTTCCAAATTTCAACTCGGTGATGTGTTTCTTCTTCAATTTTTCCACGACTGGATTTTTGGTTGTCCTTAGTATGTGTCTTTTAAATTACTGGTTTACCCATGATTTTCATCTGTGGCTTATGGTGTCTGTTCATTCTTCAATTAATCAAGCAAGTGTGGTTGCGAACATTCTAGTTTCGACTATGCCATGTACTCCCTCCGTTCACACATACCTTTTGGTTTTGACTAGCAATGGATCAAGTTTGACCATTATTTTTCAAGCAACATCAAATTAAATAGGATAGTTTGAAATATAAGATGCTAATAAAGTACTTGAGATTACATTTCTAGTAGTGCAACTTTGATGCTAAACAATTACACTGTTTTAAATATAGAGTAAAATGCACGGTCGGAACCTAAACTTGGAGCACAGTGTCTGTTAGAGTTTGTGTCGAATATGTGTACTTAGTCGGTTACAGTTTAGGACTTGGAGCTGTAAGAGGTATTAGAACTAGAATAAGAGTCGAACTCTGTCTTAGGATCTCTCATAAATAGAGGGGCATGCCTGTTGTAACCGCATGACGACTTAGCATAGCGAGAGGGAACGGCTGCCGGCGGTGACCGGCTGTGAGTCGTTGTAACTCTGATACGCTGTATATGCTGGATCGGGGAGGAGCGCCCGTAATCAGTGCCCTGGAGATGTAGGCCTCGGCTGAACTCCATTATCAAATATCGTGCCTCGGTGTCGTCATTATGTTTGGATCTACTATGGTGTTTCTTCTGTGTTTGGTTTCCGATGGTAATTTCGGGGCCAGTTGGATAACAAGTGGTATTAGAGCCCAAGGTTTGGAACCTGTAACAATTTCCATGGGTCACATGATGGAGAGGCCAGGTAACAAGTCTTCGGGGTCACATGGGTTGATGTGACGGGGGAGATTGTTAGGCCCGAGGCCCAGGTAACAAGTCTTCAGGTCACATGGGTTGATGTGACGAGGGAGATTGTTGGGCCCGATGTGTGATGGGGGAGATTGTTGGGTTTAGTCCCACATCGGTAATTGATGATGGGAGAGCACGACTTAAAAGGTAGGGGCGGTCCTCACTCATCAGACTTGTCTTTTGGGTTGTGTAGGCCCAGAACCTAAAGTTGGGCCTGTGGTGGAGCAGGCCCAATGTGACCTGGGTGATCCACAGTTGGTGGCCCGGGCTGCGCACTCTAACAGTGTCACTTACATTTATTATCTACCCTATAATTCACCAACTCACTTTTACACCTACATTACTCATTCATCAAATCCAACGGCTCATATTTCTCTACCCCGATCGAACGATCAAGATCAGCTCCGCCTCTCTTCCGCGTGCCGATCGCTCATCACGGCTCCATTTCCGCGCCTCCCCTGCTAACCCCCCACACACATCACGCCCTCACGGCCTCACCCCTCCCTGCCGCATCTTCAACCCCCAACTCACGCATCGCCCCCCTCCTCTCTCCCGGACTCCCCGTCATGAGCCGCCAGGTCGCCGTCGCCACACGCCGCTCCTCTCCCCACTCGCCGGAGGAACTCTCTCCAAACCCTAACCCTAACCTCCTCTCTCTCCACGAATCCGCCCTGCACGCCGTCGCGCGCCGCTCCCCTCCCCACTCGCCAGTTTCCTCCACGTCTCACCTGATCTCCACCTCGAAATCCGCCACCGGAGCAGCGTTGGGTCGTCGCCCTCGGTGGCTCATGTCGCACTGTCGCCCACCTTCGTGCCGCCACCGGTCTCCTCCGCACGGTTTGTTTTTTCTTCCGTTGTCCAGTTTCAATATCTTCTCCCTTCCAGTTCATTATTTTTCTTTGGCCTGGTTGATTTTTTTTACAAACCGGCCAATTTGATTTTGGCTGTGATGTACCAGCAAGGTATGTTTTTGAACATGCACATTATGTTTTCTATTGAATGCTGCAGAAACAGTCCGCCACCCTGTTCGTCAAGCAATTTTGTTATCGATGGTTGGAATGTATTACGCCAATGTGTTAGTGCCAACTAATTTTTGGGTTGCTGCCTGAAATGCTAACATACTATTCTATGCATTCATGATAGTCTGGGGACAAAAGGAAAAAAATATTTCGTGCTTTAGGGGTCAAAATAGGACATGTGATAGTTGGTTGTTCACAAACAGCTAGCCCAGCATTAATCCACTGATGGTCTGCTTGCTGAATTTATTTCTAAGTAATTAGCAATCTTTGTTTAAGCTTGAATGATTTGTACTACAAATTTCCCTTGTTTTTCATGGTATCAGAATAGATTGGAACATGCTAATCTTCTGCTCAAGAAAACACCAATGTTGGAGATGATCACAATTGTCCTCCACTGCTCTTGATCATTCAAGCAGGCATGTACTTTCTTTTGCAGATGGGTACACATTATTGTGTTATGCATTTAGCTACTTGATTAAAATATCATGTGATTTTATAGGCATGTTCTTTTGAATTACCCTGTCTTTCCTGCAATTAATTTATGCAGTATACTAACTGATTAGCACGATCTCATGAATACTACAATTGCAGGCACATATACATACATATACACAAATATATGCCATGGTGTGGATGGAAATCGAGGAGGAATTCTGCATCTGCACTCTATTGACAGAGTTCTACTTATATAAACATTGCAAGTGATGCATCTTTCGGTAATTCACCATAGATAGGCATTGTACTAAACTACTAATACTATAATCTGCAAGTAATACATATCCATCTATTTTTTTCCCTTCAAATCTGCTAGACTTCAACATACAATTTCAAAACCCCAGATATGTGGGTATATGCAGGTGATTTGCAATCACCAACCCCAGATATTTTAACCCTTATAGCTAAACTTTGAAGTCCATATGTTAGGCGCAGAGTGGTAAAGTGGTTTATGTCTATTTTGATCGAGCAGTTTGGCGAGCGGAGACGTGGAATTATACAATGGTAGTTCAGGAGAATTGACATAGGCATAGGTACTATTTTTACTGATAGATGTATTTTGAAATCTTCATGGATTATGGAGCGGAATAGCTAAACTTTTCTCTGCTGTATTTACTCTGCTGTAACTTAGATCCAATTGTGCAGTGTTCATGGTATGTCTGATGTTGCTTAATTAGATATGCTTATGCTCTTAGTGGAATCACTAATAAACATCGCCGGATATGTGACCTTTTAGATATGCTTGTGTGTTTGCTTCCTGGAGATTTGGTTGGGTTGGAACAAAATGTTATTTATTTGCTTTAAAATGCAGTGCCCTATGTATTACGAAAATGTACTTCCTTTAATTGAGTCTAATGGCTTAGAATCACTATGATATTGTTTAATTGTGTGGAGAACATGACAAAAAATATATAAAATGGAAACATAATATACTGCTGCTGTAGGATCGAATCACAAGAACTAAGCCAACCAGAGGGAGGGGGTGAATGGTTGGTATACCCAAAAAACCGAAAACTTTTAGCGGAAATAAAAGTTACCCTCGAAATCGATGGAGATCGGTCTGACCGAAGTTGCCTTGCCGGTCTGACCGCTCGGATGTCGTCGGTCTGACCGGTATAGATCAACCGGTCTGACCGCCGAAGCTGCTCGCCGCGCTTGTCACCGCCGCCGGTCTGACCGCTGTGCTCCCGCCGGTCTGACCGCCGAAACCTGGTAAACACAAATCGAAGAACTCTTAAAGTGGATGACGACTTTATTGATTCTCTCTGTTTTTACAAAGTGCACCAACAGCACTCCTTACAAAAATTTCGACTAAACTCGAAACCCTAACTCGAAACTCAACTCTATTGCTCTCGAAAGCAATACCGGGAAGCCTCACGCTCCCCCTCTACGGTCATGTGCCGCGAACAACCGGAATTCACGATCCACACGTTCTCCTTTCTTGCCACCAAAGCCTACACACAAGCAGAAGTCGAAGCCTCAGTACTGGGATTAGATGATAATAAAAATTTAGGAATCCAGTACTGAGACACACGACCAGAAGATCCAATAGACATATATCCACGTGCAAAATCAATTTTAGAATTTTTAGAAAAATTCCTCCGAGGCCGGTCTGACCGAGGTACAGTGGCCGGTCTGACCGGGGGCCGGTCTGACCGCCTCTGTACCACCGGTCTGACCGGTGCCCGGTCTGACCGAGGCTGTTCAGCCGGTCTGACCGGTCCACATAAAATCACAGCAGTATCCTGTAAATTCACCTGTAAATCCAATCATCTCCAAAACCACTTCGTGAATAAATTCCAAATACAAAATCAATAATCTCCAATGCCCAATTGTTCATCACAGAATAATAATCAAAAACACCTTTGATTTTACATCTGCTTCCTTGTATTTCTTGGGAGATTCTTTTTCAAGGTCATCACTGATCGAATGCTACGAGTCTAGGAATCTTTAAAGTTCGATTTTCCTTTTGGCATGTATGGATGTATATTTTGGTTTAATCTTGTCATAATTTATTTATTTATTACTACTAGGTCAGGAGATAAAATTCTCCTTCAAAGCTCATTATATAATGTTACAATAAGGATAACATAACCTTATCCAAACTTGTGATTAGTCAATGCTTAATTAATTACATCATTTTGAGTCATCGTGGGTGAAACTTGGTACATTTATGTTAAACATGTTATTGATAGCACTTCCCTTTGATGCACATGTAGGCAGCTCTTACCCTGAATTCATATAATTGGATTAGCTGAACTCAGTGCCTCCAATGGTGATTGAATAGGAATGGTGATTGAATAGGAAGGGAACTAACTAGGGTAGTATTCAGTTTTGTGCTTGAGATCCTGGTTGCGGAACTGATATGTACTATTGACTTGAGTCATATTTAGTTTTGTGCTATATTATGTTGATTTTTTTTACTCATTTTTGCAGAACGAAGGATGGCGCTTGACCCTGGATGAGGAGCGGATGTCCTGCTCAACGA
Organism: Oryza sativa Japonica Group; assembly: GCF_034140825.1. Taxonomy (NCBI): domain Eukaryota; kingdom Viridiplantae; phylum Streptophyta; class Magnoliopsida; order Poales; family Poaceae; genus Oryza; species Oryza sativa. The sequence goes on from NC_089045.1 coordinate 5,822,119, forward strand.
GAACTACCGTGGATGCAATTTTTCTTTCAGTTTTGGTGACTTCAGTGCTGCTATTTTATGAGATTTTCCGTTGTTTGTGATCAGTAAGCAAGCATGTACTAATCAGTTGGTGGCACTGAGCATGGCTCTTTCTTTTTAGATCAGATATGGTGTTTCCTGCATGATCCTTAGCTGCCTATCCCCCACTGCGGTGGCTATAGATCACTGCAACAATCCCATTTCCCACCTTCAACAGCGACGCCGATCTAGAGCTCCGTCAACCCTGGCCGGTCAGTACCAGTTATGAACTTTCTCATGCCATGGCTAATCATCAACCTGTCATTGCTTGCAATTTGCTGGTTGTAAAGAGATGGAAGATCATTTGTGCTGGAATATCATTTTTTGGCTATGAAGATTCATCATACACCGTCAGGTGCTATGTTGACTACTATTTGTGATAGAAGAAGACATTGATGTGGGGGGAAACAGAGAAGTCCTGAATCAAGGAGGTAGGAGGTGGAGCAAATCTATTTTGGAGCTAGGCATGTCTTTTTTTTTTTAATCAGATGGCACCAAGTCACCTAGGATGAGAGGAGCTCATACTATGCGAGTTTAATGTTGACTGCTCAAATTTATCTATTACCACTTTTAGGATTAAAACTTTAGTATTGTGAATGAAAACAAGAAATGATATTTATTTCATGCCATTCTTTTATATCCATTTACAACCTTACATGAAGCTAAAAAAACATGGTTTGTAATCAATTACACCGTAGCGTTTAGCACGGGCATATTACTAGTCTTGTAAATTGCTCATTTATATCTGTAATCTTGCTTTGATAACATATCACCTGAGGTCTAGGGTGCTGACATGGCTGTCCACGGTAACCAGCATCTTGAATTTTAGCCTCCTTTAAAACCCACCATGGTGATAAATTTGCACTTAGCCCTTCTCTCTCAATTTGTCTCCGATCTGACTCCTCTCTTCTCTATCTCCCCTCTTTTAAATTTGGGTGGGGAAAATGGTGGCAGCGCAAAGTGCGGTAAGGGTAGGGTGTCTAGGAGGCGAGGGAGGAGGCAAAGTGTGGCATCTTTTCATCGTCACTGCCATGGCTCCTCCAAGCTACTCATCATTTTCAAGTAGCCTAAGGTCCATCGTTCATCTTCACGATGATGATGGGGATGCACCAGACTTCCAAGACCATCCTCTCCCTATTGTGCTATTTATCTCTGATTGCCGACCCTAATCATCTCTTTTTTTTCCCTCTAGGGGCGCGGTAGGAGTGGTGGTGGGAGTCAGATTGGGGGTACCGTACTTTTGGAGGGGCCTAGATACAAGATGTTTTCCATTGTGGACAGCCACGTCGGCACTTGAGACTGGTCAAAGGCACTTTGGACTTCGAGTGATACATTAAACCAATATTACAGACCTAGATAAGCAATTTGCGAGATTATGGACCTACGTGACACCCTGATCTAAGTTAATTTAAGGAGTGACCATGTATGAGTAAATTTTACTTTGACCAACCAATGTTTTCACTTTGGACCAGGTATTTTTTCCTTTGTGGCACTTTGGACCTGTATAGTGACCTTCGCATTTCACTTCTGAGGTAGAATACCGATCTATGTCTTATTTCTCATTAAGAACCAACTTACAGTGAAATGGCCACACTAGAGTAGCATAAAATAAACAATTGTAGAGGAGCCCATGAAATAAAAACCATAAGAAAATAGCTTTTGTCAAAATAATCACTATTAACACCTTGAAGACTTTCTTCTATTTCTTCATGACTTTCAACTTCTAGTTGATGTATAGATCTAAGGCACTTGATCAAATCAATTGTGTAGAACTTTCTTGTCGCCTAAGAGTTACCTCAATCATCTTACAAATGAAGAATACACATAAGGGATGAGTATGAAAGGGACTCAACAAGTCTAACTGTAGCAATCCAACAAATATATGCCCATAACCCACCTGCATAATAATATATCTCCAAAGCCCCATAACCCAACAAGGAATTTTATGCATGTTTATAAAATAGTGTTATAAAAGATCATATTAAGTAATTATAAAATCTATTGCATATAAGGCATCATAGGTATTAGATCCTCCGATAGGTTCCTTTCCTAATGACTTCGCAATTTCTACACGAAACAAGGAGTGACATATCATAATTCATACACTCTGTAAAGATGTGTCGCTGTACCCACACACGCCTTAAACATTTTAATGCTCACGCCCGTCCGCGCTTGAAGCACACTTCATGGTGTATGCCAACAAGAACACAAACTTTTCATCAATCCAATATGTCATACCTTTGCAGCGATCCCTGCAACAACAGCAGATCATTGGATCCGGCAACAATAGCAATCCACATCCTCTACTCGAATTCCGCAACAACATAATCCTCATCGCTAGCCCAAGCTCACGAGGTTCATGGAAGTCCATAAACCACAGATATAAGCCAATAAGAAAGTATTACTAGGCTAGTCCGTCCCATACCAGGTCATGTGGTCGACACGATCGCTACAATGCTTGCATACCGTATAACAAAACCTTATGATGATCAATATATGCAACTGAAACCCCATGACAATGGAAAGTTCGGAATGCACCCATAATATAACCGGCTGCTCCACTAGTCAATCAAATCCATCAACATATTTATTTTAATTTCCTAAAGTACAATTTAATGCAAGGTTATACATATAAATTGAAATTACGAAAATATAACAATAGATGGTCAAAAGTGTTGTACTTGCTTGAGATACCCGCAATCGAAGAACGAATACATCAACGGAGAACTCCAAAAAAATCCAAGATAAATGACCAACTGAAAGAAATAATAAAATACTACTAAATATGATAATGGCTATATGAATATGATGCATATGCAGGGTTGTGAACTTGTTTTTATTACCTTTGTATAGGTGAAGTCAGATGTATTTTTGATTTGTCTGTGTAAGTAAATTTTAATTGTAAACTATAAAAATAGGTTTCCAAAACACATATTACACTCTTATTTTAAGAAAGAGTAATTATTTACTTAGAAAAAAAATTATTCAATAGCCTCTAAATGTATTGCTTTCAATAGAATATACATTTTGGTTTGTTTGAAAAAAATAATTTATAAGGTATATTTTGAAGGAATATTTTTATTTCAATTATGATATAAAAAGTTAAGTTGTATTTGTATTGACCTAAAGAAAATGTACACTTCAAATTAATTTTAAAAATCAGATGGACTGAATAATACTAAGTAACTACACCAGTACATCAGAATTTGCAAGAAATAGTTTTGAAGAGTTTAAACTAATTTACATATGTCCCAATTCTCATACGTTCTTTTGTATTATAAAGGAATAAGTTCACTTTGACTCCTTTAATTAGTGGCCGAATCTGATTCATACCCTGAACCATAATACCGGATATCTCGACCCCTCAACTATTAAAACCGGTGCAATTTAACTCCTTCGGTGGTTTTGGAGGGCGGTTTTGCTGATGTGGTGCCTACATGGCGGTGTTGACCTGGTATTTGTCCCATGTCAATGGGTCCCACAAATATTTTTGGGTGAATGATAAATGGGTCATATATATATAATGCCACGTGGAACAAAGACTAGGTCAACACCGCTATGTAGGTGCCACGTCAGCGAAACCGTCCTTCAAAACTGTCGAGGAAGTCAAATTGCACTGATTTTAATAGTTGAGGGGCCAAGATATCCGGTATTGTGGCTTAGGGATACGAATCATATTTGGCTACTAGAAGGGAGTCAAAGTGAACTTATTCCTATTCTAAATAATTCTGCATTTAATTTCTTGGGCTAGCCCATCTAGCAAAGTCTCCAAAACTCGAAAGGAATAAGTTCACTTTGGGTCCCTCTATTTGTCGCCTAGTCTGATTTCCGTCCCTTGATCGTAAAACCGGGTACAACAGGTCCCCCAACTTACGAAACCGTTTAAATAAGGTCCCTCGGCAGTATTTGACTCCGGTTTTGGCTGAGGTGGCGCCTACGTGGCTAATTGACTCGGTCTTCATCTGACGTGGCATTGACGTGACGCTTACGTGGCAATTCGATCCGAAAAATAATAAAAATTATGGGACCCACATGTTAGTTTCACACACACAATAATTTAAAAAATGGTGGGGCCCACGTGGACCCCACCTGTCATCCTCACTCAGCCTGCAAAGGGGGCAGATCGGGCCGACCCATCCCCTATACCCTCTGACCCTATCTATCTTGGTGCCTGGACTCGCCCCGTCTCTGGTGGAAGTGGAGCCGGCCCGTTAGGTTCGTGGCCGACCCACCATAGCCGCGGGCTGGATGCACTGAGCGTCTGAGCCACCGTGTCCAGTGAATGGTTGACTGGCTGTGTTAATGTGTTATCATTGAACCATTAAAGCAAGTAGCTATACGTCAATTCAATTATACAAGATTAAAAAATGAACAATCATTTTATATTAAACTGATATCATTTCTTTACTATACTAATTTTATATAAGTCAGATATCAAGTGAAATAAGGAAAAAAAACACATACACTGGCATTATATCTGAACACATACTAACATACTAGAAATTTCGATTGTGCGAAGCAAATCAACATCACTACAGCAAAATAAATAAATAATCAAAAACGATACCAGAACACACTGTATACCCAATGCAAACATTCCGAAATGACTTAATCTTTTGCATTCAAAAGTACAAACATCAATCACTGGGTACTAGCACCTAGTTCAATTAAAACTAAGTACATGCATATACTTATATCATTCACAAAAATCGATCTGAACAACCCAAATATCCGGTTCATTAGATTGAGATCAAACAAAATGAAGCCTTCCAAGATCAAAGTGGGCATCATTTGGCATTCCCTAGCTTGCACTGTTCGTTGAATCACCCAGGTCCAGATTCTGCAGGTTAACATGATGGAGAGATCGAATGATCATGGTATAATGACAGGAAGAAAATATACAATAATTGTTTTAAAAAGGTAATAACCTGCAATATCTCTCAGAAAAAGAAATGGTGCATTTATGTTTTATGGGCAACAACTGAATCAAGACATGAGCATATGCAGACAGACAGAGGAATCAAGGCAGTAGGTGTTCTAAGCATTTGAGTATTTGACATATAAAACATGCTTGAAAAACAGAAGTAATCTGCAGTCACCCAATAGTATTCACAATCAGAGATTAAGGAATACAAGAATCATCTAACAGGTGCTACACAAATTTGCAGATTTTACTAATTTTCTTCATTTATCTAGCAGAAAGTTTCAATTACTGCTAATTTAAAGTTTCCTACTGCCTTGTGTTAAATAGATGGTCTTTTACTTTGTCTCTGTACATACAAATCAAACCAAAACCGAGCAAGACAGATGAACAAGACAGGGTTCATGGAGGAAATCATACCTGTGCTCACGAGGGAGAGAAACCCAGCTGGACGAAGGTGGCGATGTGGCCGGGTGTCCTCCGAAACCCTCGCCGTTGCTGCCGGTGGAGTGTCCTCCGTAGCACCTCGCCGGTTGGCCACCAAGCAGGTAGCCGCCACCCGCCGGTGCCTCCATCCGCCGCCGAAAGAAGGAACTGCATAGAAGAGGAACCAAAGAATCAAGAACCAAAGAAAAGAAAGAGAAAATCAAGAACCAAAGAAAAGAAAGAGAAAATCAAGAACCAAAGAATCCGTTGCTAGTTGCTACGATGGGAACCACAGTACGTCTTGGGGGGAGTTGGAGACGGGAGGAGGACTGAAAGAGCACGCCCAGCCGCCGCCGCCTCAAAACACGGTGGAGCACACCGCGAAGTCGAAGCTGCCACCGCTGCTGCCGCCGCCTCCGCCTCCGTCGGGAGCCGCTGCCGCCACCTCGATCCGTGATGGAGCTGCGCCGCCACCGCTGCCGCCTCCGCCGGGAGCCACCGCCGCCGGCTCGATCCGTGGTGAAGCCGCACCGCCTCAGGCCGGGACCCGTAAAGCCGCCGCCGCCGCCATGCGAACGCGAGCAAGCGGAGCGCTCGAACAAGGCTGACCCAAAAACCCCTAGGGTCAACTGACTCCTGGACCCATTGTCACCTAAGAAAATATGGGCCGGCCCGAAAACCTATTGGTGCCACAAATTTAGGTTCGGGCCACGGACCTAATGGGTCGACCCGCCCCACTTGCAGGCTGAATCCTCACTGCCCCTCTTTCGCTATTCTTTTTTCTCTCTCTCTATCCTCTCTCCTTCCTTCTCCTCCGTTGCGTCGCCGCCTTCTTCGACGCCGCTATCCGTGTCGCCGCCGCCGACCACCCAGACACCCTCCGCACGTGCCGGGATGATGGTCTGCACGAAGCAAGGCGACGAGGCCGAAGATGGCGAGCATCTTGGCGAGCAGCGCCTCGGGCCTCCCCATGGCGGCCTGCACGAATGCCACCGCCGCGGTGCTGTTCGACGACGCGGCATCCCTCCACCCCGCCGCGGCGTCCGCCGCCGCCGCGACGGCGTCCCCGGCGGCGGCGAAGGCGGCTGCCACGGCCCCCTCGACGGCAGCTCTGATGGCGCGGAGGAGGAGGTAGCCGAGGTAGCCCAGGAGCTGGACCAGCCTGAGCAGGAGCACGACGGCCATGGCGGCGCCCTTGAACACCACCGCGGAGGAGCAGGTCATCGTCGTGCTCAGCCCGGTGATGAACAGCTTCGCCATGGCCATTGCCATCGATCGCCTCTTGTCTTTCTTTTGCCTGAACACGACGTGTTCTTGAGATTTCTTGATGAAAATTTGTCGAACACAAAATGTACGTTCTTGAGATTGAGCAGGGAGAAGAGATCAAAGAGGAAGGGATAAGAATTTGTTTAGTCGATTGGTTGTGCCAGGGAGCTCGCCTAGCCGTCCGCCGCCCTTCTAGCTCGCCGGCGGGAGAGGAGGGAGCTTGACATGGTTCGAGCGCGGCGTAGGCGGCGGGAGGACAACGAGCGCGGTGTAGAGGCGCTCGGCGATGCCGTCCCGACGTGGCGGCGGCACGGATGGTCCGGTGGTCAGCGGAGGTCGGCAGCGGAGGTCCCGGCGCGCGCGGAGGTCGGCGGCGGCGACACGGATGGTCCGGTGGTCGGCGGCGGTGACACGGATGGCAGCGTCGATGGCGCCTTCCAGGGCGCTACCGCGCTGCTCGCCTTCACGCTGACCGGTGGCGCTCCGGTCGGGGGGCGGCTCCGACCACGCCCGCCGCCACCGCCGCCGAAGCTCGCCTGCTCCGCTGCCCACCCGCGCCGTCCTCTGCCGGGGAAGAAGAGAGAGGGGTGAAAGGGAAGAAGAGATAGAAGGGAGAGGGAAGAAGAGAGGAGTGAGGCTGACATGTGGGGCCCACATGGCCCCACCATTTTAAAATTATTTCTTTTTGCAGCTGACATGTGGGGCCACACTTTTTATTATTTTGCTGAGATATAATTGTCACGTAAGCGCCCCGTCAATGCCACGTGGGACGGAGACCTAGTCAAACAAGCCACGTATGAGCCATGTCAGCCAAAACAGACTTCAAAACTGCTGAGGGACCACGTTTGCCTGGTTTTTATAAGTTGGGGGACATGTCATACCCGGTTTTGCAGTTATTTGCCACTTTTGTGACATGACAATTAACGATTTGCCACACTGTATCTATGACATATGGGCCCTCATGTGTCTATAACATGTGGGCCTAGTGGTAAATCGTTAAGCACCGATCGTAAGAGTGGCAAATAGTTAAAAGACCCGACAAATAAGGGACAAATAGGGGAAGGTACCTATAGTGAACTTATTCCAACTCGAAAAGCCCATCCTTCTGTCCAGACTCCAGCGCCGCCGCTTTCCGGCAGCGCCGACAACGCCGCCGCTCTCCCAAGCGCCGGCTGCCGCGCCCCACTCCGGCGACCCCCCCCCCCCCAACAACCACCCCGCAGTCGCCGCCACCCAGAATTGGTCCCGCAGCTCCCCGCGAATCCGGTCCCAAGCTAACCCTAGCCGCTGGCCTCCTCCTCTGCTGCTGCTGCTGCTGCGACTCCCTACCGCCGCCGAGATGGCCGGTGCTGAGCACCGCGCAACTCCTGTGGCGTACGGTTGGTTATCTATTCCAGAGGTGAACTTCTTCCCCCTTCCTCTCATGTGCTACGATTTGTGTTCTCTTCTTATGGGTTGATGTTTCTATGAACCAACCGTGATGACTATAGACTGCTCCTGTTGTTCAACTTGATGTGCTCTGCTAATGGTTATTATCTGTTTGTAGTTCTAAGTTTCTAGTTCAATTGAGACTTGCTATGTATGGTTGGATGATGGCTATATGTTATGGTCTTATGGACGAATGAATGAATGCTCACATAGCTAGTAGTAATCCTATGAAATGCACTACTGAAATTGAAAGCACCCTAACATGATTCTGTCCTTATCTTACTTGCGGCATGTATAAGTGATTGGCTATTGGAACTAGTAAACACACTGTACACATCAGCTCCTTATGGAGCTTCACTTTAGCATTGCATCAATTCGCATGGCTGGATCCTTTTGTCAATCAGGAAAAGAAAAACATCTATACTACTCCCCAAAACTTGATCAGTTAACAGATTGCTCTAGATTTTCTACTGAAAAGAAATTCAACCTATAAAATACTACATCCGTCCCAAAATAAGTGCAGCCATGAGTTTCCGCGCCCAACTTTGATCGTTTCTTTTATTTAAAATTTTTTTATAATTAGCATTTTTGTTGTTATAAGATGATAAAACATGGATAGTACTTTACTCGTGACTTATGTCTTTAATTTTTTTCAAAAAAATTTCAAATAAGACGAATGGTCAAAGTTGAGCGCTGAAAACCATGGCTGCACTTATTTTGGGACGGAGGTAGTCATGCTAGAATTGTTTATAATTGAAGGACTTAGATTATTGATTAAATATGGTACTGATTAATGATGTTCTGTGCTGCTAATTATGGCAAAGATTAAACTACTGACTGATTGGAGCTACAGGTTAAAATTTAGTTTTCTGCTGTTATGCATACTACTATAATTTAGTCGAGATATCATGTCATAAGTAAATATATCTACCCTGTCTATTACTCTATATATTCAGAATAATTCTTGTACTGAAGCATACTGCTACATGTTTTACTGGATACTAATCTAAACTACTGATGTCCCTAAGATATGGTATTGTTGAAACTAGAGGCTAATTTGTTAAGGTTATACTAATTCTAACTAATTATGTGTTCAAGATTTATCCTATAGAATTAAACCTTACTGAACCTAATATCAGGGGAACTACATACACCAGTAATCCTCAACCCATCTTAGTGATGAAACAAAAAATATCTTCTACTTGTCATTTAGACCAAAATATATCCTATCTGTTACATAGGCTATTCTACAGTTTAGATTATTAATATAATCCTTTTTGCTGAATCTGAGATATTCTTGTTCAGTTTAAGTTCATATAGATGCATCCACACAACTCCTAATCATAGTAAACCATGTACTTGATGACATGCTTCGAATTTATTTCTTTCTTGATTTATCTGCTTGACAATCTTGCATTTGATTTGTTCTGGTGTTAGTGGTGAGATTTTTTTGATCTGGTGAGCTCTTTTGTGCTTCCCTTGTATTAGTTCTTCTCCTCCATTATTTTTTCTCCTGTCAATTTATTTTCTTTGCTCTGTTTGTTCTGATTTCTGCCATCTTGCTTGAGCTGCTACAGGTAGCTTCTCCTGAAATTGGTTAAAGTGTTTCTTCTCCTCTTGGAGCTTGGTTGGCACCTGGAGTATCAGCCCTTCCTGGAACTGAATCACCTTCCTGATCTGAAGCTCCTTGCTCCACTTATAACTCAGGTATCTATCTCCTGCTTCTCCTTCTACTCCTCTGACCTCTCTCTCTCTCTTTCTCTCTCTCTCTCTTTCTCTCTCTCTGGTTGCCTGACCATGGATGCTATGGTTGAGCTGTGGTGTGTGTGGTGTGTTTGAGGTGTAGAACTTTTGGTTGGTTATCTCTCTTTCTCCTCAATCTCCACTTATTTCTAGCCGAGGCTGCTTGCTGTTGTTGGGAACCTACTACTGCTACCGCTGCCGATCTTCATGTCTTGAAGGCAGATGGTACTACTACCGCTGTTGCTTGTGTTGGTTTCTAAGACCAAATGACTTGGTCTGGGTTGGGAGGAATGGATTCACATCGATATGGTTGTCTTGCTGAGATTTAAGTAGTGACTCACCTGTTTGAGTTTTGGTGGTTTCATGCATGCTCGGTGGGATGATGGAGAGAATTCTACTCCCTCCGTTTCGTTTTATTTGACACCGTTGACTTTTTAGCACATGTTTGACCGTTCGTCTTATTCAAAAACTTTTGTAAAATATGTAAAACTATACGTGTGCATAAAAGAATATTTAACAATGAATCAAATGATAGGAAAAAAATTAATAATTATTTAAATTTTTTGAATAAGATGAGCGGTCAAACATGTGCTAAAAAGTCAACGGTGTCAAATAAAACGAAACGGAGGGAGTACTAATTTTCAATTTGAATGGAAATCTGGTAAAGTCTGACATGTTTGGTACTTCTGCACCTGAGTCCATCAAGTCTAGCAAATTTGGAGGTTATCCTTAGTTTAGGGATCGATTAGTAATTACCCTAAAACTTAGGGGATTTTATATGAAACTTACAGTCTTTGGGAATTCATGGAGATGGCTCAACTACTGCTTTTGTGCCCTGAATATTTTGGTTGCAAAATCTGTAGCTTGTAGCAACACATAAATTTTCTTTGTTGCCTATTTTATAAAAACTTCAAACCTCCTCAATTGAAAATTGTGTGGTCTAAGATCACACAAATATCTTCTAATGAATTTAATTTCTTCTTTCAACTTCTATGCAGAGAGTGTGAGTTTGATTAATGTTGTATAGAAATACAGTGTATAGGTGCAACATATGAGGCAGCACGCCGCGCAGCAAACATGCCTTAAACAAATTCCATTAAATGTAAATTAGCTATTACTATTAAATAAGGATATGCTATAGACAATATATATTCTAAATTAAGTGGTCAAGGACCAATTATGAAGGATGTGTTACATAGAACACATGCATAGAATTTTGTAGAGAATAGAAGTTAAAACATGATGAAGAATTTGGGGATAAAAACTTATACCACAAGATGTGGAATCTAACATTTTAGACCTAGCATTATGTAACAAAATTGAATCTTCTCTTAACTATGAACTTAAATTCCTGGCAGAAAATAGCAAAATACGCTTTCATCACTGAAGGTCCGTCGCGAAGGGATGCAGCAGGATACGGATGGATTGACGGCCCATACTGATTATATTCAAGTGTAAATTTCCCTGAATAAAACCGTAACAGAAGTCGAGGACGATGGACGACGACCTGACAAAAAACTCTGCTGAATATGACAGCTTCATTCATCCTGCAGATCAAAAGAGCGGGTTTCGTCAAATAATTAGAAATATACTGTTAAATAGTACTATCAATGTTGTCTCGCAGCAACAAACTGTGAAACGAAAGGCAACAGAACTAGCCTGGAGTGAACTTCTATGATCTCAATCTCCATTAATCAAGGCCTTTGATTTTTGCAGCCTGGAGTGAACTTCTATGCTGTATGAGTTTATGGCTTGCTAATTAACGCAATTTCTGCAAAACAAATAAAAGTTAACATTTTTGAAAGCATCGACTCTAGTTCACTTGAACGGAATACCTCCTGAAATCATGAAAAATTGGTGCTGAATAAAAAAAAAAAGACAAAAGAAACCGTCCCTTCCCATTTGAGCTGGTAGACGGCCGGTCACTAAACGTTTTCTTTATTTTACAGTATTGAATGACAATTAGTTCGAAACCAGAACATACTAATGACATATCAGAAGGAAAAAAAAAGATTTGGAAGGCAGCATATGTGATAAATATAGGCTTTTCTGCATGGAAGAATCCTGGAAAACAACGCAAAACAAGATAAATTCTGTACTATGAAATGAAGATGATGTGAAAGAGTGGGCACATACGATTTGTTTGACATGAGCAAGCGTCTTCTTGTTATCCTCTAATTCGCACCACTCCCTTAATTCACGGCAGTGAAAAATTAACATATATTCGAGCATGGTGAGTTTTTTTATGCCCTCAGGCAAAGACTTGATTTCATAACAACCCTTGATCTCAAGTCTCTTGAGAGAGGTGAGGCGTCCCATGCAATCTCCCAAATCATTCAGGTTTGGACAATCTGAGATGCTCAATTCCTGGAGAGAGACGAGGTCTCCCACCCACAGCGGTAATGATGTCAAGCTATCACAACGGGAAAGACTTAGTTTATGTAGCGAAGTGAGACGCGTGATGTTCTCATGTGTTGCTTTCACCTCAAAGAACTTTATCTTCAATTCCTTGAGAGACCTGAGATGACCCAACCAATCTGGCAGTTGTGGCTGATGGCTATAGATGCCTTCCAGAGCCAGTGATTGGAGGGTGGAGAGGGCTCCAATAATCTCTGCTGAGATCGTAGGATCACCGAAATACTGGATCTTTAAATAATTGAGGGCAGGGAGGTGATGAAGCAACCTCCACTCACGCAGAGGAGAATCGCATTGTTGGACCACTAAAGAAGATACCAGAGGAGTGGAGCAGGATGTACTAGTGTGTGGTGCATTTCCTGCCCATGAGGATATGATGCCATCACTTCTCACAATAGTCCACTTCTTAGCTCTAGGCGGACATGGTGTAAGCTGCAGTTTGGGGCAATTGGAGATTTCCAATTCACAAAGGTTAGGAAACATAAACTCGCTCACACTATCCTCATCGCAAGAGTACATTGTGTTCCACACTTCTAGGCTTGGCATGCCTTCTATGGTAAACTTCTTCAGTCGAGGAAATGGCCCTGGGCCGCCACAAAAATCCTCATCGATTTTCACCACGCTCTTCATTCTTTCAAGACACAACTCTTCCAGATTAGGTAATTGGCCAAGTGGTGGTAGCCTGACGCACTTGGGCATTTGTGCCATGGTAATTTGAATAAGATTAGGGAGATAAAGGGAAATGTCCATTAACCAGGATGGATATTTGGTGTCTTTATAACCTTCCATCCGAAACTTCTTTAGAGATCTTGGAGGAACTAGCTCACGCAACAAATCTATGTCCTCCATAGACCTCTTAACATGTTGAGTCCAATGCAATTCCAACTCTTTGATTCTTTGCTTTTCAATCAGTTCTATCTTCTGGACCTCTTTGACCGACCTCACATTTTCAAGACATCTTATCTGCAAGTTAGGAGGATTCACATCATTAAGCAGAACAAGGTTGCTAGAAGATCCATCATCATTAGGTTGCACCACAAAGCGTGGTAATGTGAGTAAATTTTTGTTCCATTGTGGCACCTTGGACAGGTCACTACCATTCAGATTAACAAACTTCAGGCTGTCAGCTTTACCTATACTTGCTGGTAAACTACTCAAAAGTGGGCAATCCGAGAGGTCAAGTGTATGTAGCTTTTTGAGTGTATCAAAACAGTCAGGTAAGACGACGCCATTAAGATATATGTTCTTCGACAAGACCAAATGCTCTAGGTTGTTCAGACAACCGAGGAAACTGATATCTATTGAAGAACCCAAGTAATTCAGCGAGCCTGACAAGTTCAAATACTTGAGATTGATTAAGCTGTTCAAACCTTGAGCTAGCCTTTCCGTATAAAAGTGTTCTGTAGACAGATTCAAGTATTCAAGTTTGGTGAGGGTACCCAAAACTTCTGTTTCTAACCTCCCTTTCATATAGGAGCAACTTGATAAGTTCAAATATACCAGTTTCGAGAGGTTACCCATAACTTCAGGTAGTTGTCCAATATTCCGGCAGTATGATAAATTCAAATATTTGAGATTGATGAGACTCTCCAAGGATTCTGATACACCAGTAACATTAGAACAATTTGATAAATCCAGATGAATCAATTTTTTTAGTTTGCCAAATGACTCTGGCAGTTCTTTCAATCCAGAACAACCTGACAAGTCAATGTACATCAGACTCTCCATTTCTCCAATTGACTTTGGCAGTGTCAAGATTGCCGAAGACCCAGAAATGCTGAGGAAAATTAATTTTGAGAGCTTAGTTATACAATTAGGGATCATTTTATCCTTGATCCCAAGAGCTTTAAGATATCTCAATTGCTTCAAGTGACCAATGGAATCTGGCAACTTCTGTATGGAGCACCCGCTTAAATCCAAGACGCGCATGTATTTAGCAGATGAAAAAGAAGCATCTCGGAGCACATTTTCTTCATTTTCCAGATAACGCACCGCCCTTACCTGGGTAGGAGAATGAGTGAGTGAATTCAATGGCTTGGTACAATCATTGAGCAGCGCAAAGCGGCATCTGCACCTCCCAGTAATATTGCCTTGTTTGCTAGCATCTAAAATTTCGTCGACCATGACATATCTTGCTAAGTCATGCACCAGGTCATGCATGGTCAGCAATGTAACATCCTCTTGATGCACTTGAACAATCTGCAACAGAAGAACTTGTCAGAATCAGGTTTTGGTATTCCAGATTTTTTTTAAAAAAAGTCAAAATATTGCAGGGCTGACAAAGCTAACGATTTTACATACTCTCTCCGTTTCATATTATAAATTGCTTTGACCTTTTTTTTTTTTGTCAATTTTCATTGGTTTGACCAAGTTTATAAAAAATCTAGCAACATCTATAATGCCAAATTAATTTCATTAAATATATAACATTAAATATATTTTGATAATATATATTTTTTTCAAAATGCTGCTATAATTTTCTATAAGTTTAATCAAATTTAAATTTTTTTGACTAAAATAGTGAAAACGACTTAGGTGGTGTTTAGATCCAGGGACTTAACTTTAGTCCCTGTCTTTAGACACTAATTTAGAGTATTAAATATAGACTACTTACAAAACTAATTACATAAATAAAAGCTAATTCACGAGACAAATTTTTTAAGCCTAATTAATCTATAATTAGAGAATGTTTACTGTAGCATCACATAGGCTAATCATGGATTAATTAGGCTCATTAGATTCGTCTCGCAAATTAGTCCAAGATTATGGATGGGTTTTATTAATAGTCTACGTTTAATATTTATAATTAATTTTTAAACATCCGATGTGATAGGGACTTAAAAGTTTTAGTCCCATCTAAACAGGGCCTTAGAATATGCAACAAAGGGAGTACATTGCAATTTAATCCATTAGGTCTAGGTCTATTCATTGAGATGTGATTTACTTCGTCCCAAAATATAAAGGATTTTGAGTGGATGACCTATCTGGATTCATACTACTAGAATGTGTCCCATTCAACCAAAATTCCTTATATTTTAGGATGGAGGGAGTATATATTCAAGCAACTCTTCTTTAACTTGTGCTCAACCCAGCCTCAGGCAATATCTAGAGAATAATTCTTAGGTGTGTAAGTTGTCGTTAGAGTCCTTTCGATCCCAAAATAAGCTTGTTTTGGCCTAATAAAATTAAGCTGCCTTACAGTGAAACTTGGTAGCAAGGCATTATATGGGCATATCCTCCCATACCATAATTAATTGGACTAATTCTAACTTACTTGAAATGGTGTAATTTAAAAGTCTCTTCTTCAGATGTGCAGTATTACAAAATTTCAGATATTTTCAGTATTACAAAATCTCACATATTTAAACAAAACATCTGATTTTTTTATTAAATACTTATTAATTTTGAATAATTATGTGCTAAAAAATAAACAACTAGTTTCAAAAGTAATTATAATTTTGTTCATAATTACTGCTTGATATAAATGGTAAAATAAAATTTGAAATGCATAGTTTTCAATAAACTTGTCCTGACTGCACATGAAAATATATATGCACGCATATGTTTGACCATAATATAAAAACTTTTTCTGAGCGTGCATACTAAAACATAGTACAAACGTAGGCGCTCACCACACGCGCACACTAACTCCTATAAACTACTAACTCTGATAAGCCATTTCCATATTAGCATTTGTTCTTAGAAAATAATAGCCCTAACTAAGACATGTCATTGCTCATCAATATATATATATATATATATATATATATATATATATATCTTTGTGCTATGAAACAAATTTTTTTTACATAAATCTATCATATACCGGCAGCCGAACATGCCAACATATTTTCTGTCTTAAAATATAAGGCTTTCTAATGTTTTAAATCTCTCATTTATTTTTACCCAATCTTATCTTAGCTAGCCACTCAACTATAATAAACCCCTCATTTAATGAGGGGGCACATTGTCTTCTCTCTCCATCCTTAATCTCTTAAAAAAAGAACATTTTGGAGGGAGGAAGTAGTATTTCATTAAGATATGTCTTCATGATGGTAGTAATTAAAGACCTCCCAAATGAAATTTAACTTGCGTATTCCTCGATCTGAACATAGGGCATGTTCACTTTGATGCCAAAAAAAACCTTACCAAATTTTGGCAATGCCAAAATTTTAGTAACTATATAAGAAATCTTGCCAAAATTTTGGCAAGTTACCAAAATTTGGCAGCAAACTAAATGTAGCCACTTTTTTGGTAACTTTACCAAAACTTGGTAAGGTTGAAAATGACGTTAAAGTGAACAGGCCCATAGATGTTGGAATATAATGGAAGATTACCTCAAGGATCTTCTTGTGCTATGCGTCCCGATTGATGGAACTCATGGCTATCTTGTGATGGACTAATTCTAACCCTACTGTTGCATATTATAGTGATTCTGTGAAGATGGCTATAATAGAAGTGCATGAATACATGCAGCATATTTGAATAATTTCCCTAGAGTAGGGTCCAAGAAAATGTCAAAAACTGCTTAGCTGTAGAGGTAAGCAATAACTCACCGAAGGTGACTTTGAATATTGAAGGAAGGACATCCCCATAAGATGACAAACATAATTCTCACCATTCTCCCAAATGGAGAATATGCCTTGTTTTTCAACAAAACCAAGAGAAATCCATTGGTAAATCAGATCATCTTTGACTATCTTTTGACCTTTCGCAAATAGTGCACAATAGGCAAAGCATAACCTCAAATATGGAGACATGTTATTGCAGCTTAACATCAAGGATGCCATAACATTGTGATGCTGGTTGGATCTATCTTCCGAATTGTTTTCATTCCAGATATCACTGTTTTTCACTGTGTTCCATCTGTTGACTGTCATGGATCTCAACATGTACCCTAGTGCTTGAGCTGCTAACGCCACACCTCCACACTTCAATGCAATCTCTCTTCCAACCTGCTCCAGCTGATCTTTGTCAGGTCTAGTATCAAACTCAACCTTCTGTTTGATTATTGTCCAGCACATATCATCAGTCAAGGGTGGAAGCTCGAACGGCGCAACAGTACAAAACTTGTTTGCAATTTCTTTCTCACGGGTGGTTACAACGACAATCACCTTACTGCCAATGCCAACATCATTTACCAATATAGCCCTCAACCTGTCTAATTCAGATTGATCAATCTCCCACAGGTCATCTAAAACAACCATAATTTTCTTGTCACCAAATGGCTCTGCAGGGTTCGTCTGATTACTCAATTGACTCTCCTCTTTTGATAGTTTTGACATTATAGAACTGCGAATTTTATTTAAGTCAAATGCCTGGGACACATAGACCCATACTTTTGAATAATCATTGAGTCGGGTATCATTGAAAACCATTTTCGCAAAGGTTGTCTTGCCTATACCTCCAATGCCATATATAGGAAGTATTATTATCTTGTCCTTGATATTGTCAAACAAACAAGACAATATAAAATTCTTCTGTTCAGTACGCCCTACGATGAATGCTTCGTACTCCTTGGGTGATGTTTCCCGTTTATCTGGAACATGCTGCTCACTGAAGGTAGAGCCTTGCTTGAATCCAAAATTATGATACTGATCTGTAATATCCTTCAGTTCTAGTCTCAACTCCTTCATCTTATGAACCATGGTAAACTTGGTAATTTTGGGGTGATGGAAGAGCTTACGTGACAGCTGCAAAAAAAATCCATTAATTTATTACTTAGAGTTAAATAGGGAGGAACTACAACACGGCATACCATTGCTTTGGTTTAGCGAAAATGCTATTTGGCGGACTGTGATATCAACACACGCTCCTTCCCCCGGTCTTTTAGTTGCAATTTCCCTTTTAGTAGCAATTTCCCTTTCATTTACAGATGAAAGTTTGAGACATTGAATTGATTATTTTTTTATAATTCAGATAAAAGTTTGAGGCTACATTTGATAATGATTTTTTAGTTAACTGTTGTATGATTGAGTATAGAGTTTTTGATTTTTTTTAATGAAAGTTTTAGATTTTGAATTGAGATTATTTTAATTCATGATGAAAGTTTGAGGTCAAAATTGAAAGTTTGTAGAGTTTAAAGTTGTATGATTGGAGTTGAAAGTTTTGCATGAAAACACTACTAAAAGAGGGAAAAAAAGGGGAAGGAGTATGGGCGGCAAAGACACCTACGCTAGGTTTTCAACAATCCGCTTGGTTTAATTAGGTATCACACTTACTTGAAAAAAAAAGGGTTTCACTCCTATTTCACGCAAGTGTCATAACTTTAATTCATGTGTATCACCTATGGTATCGTGAACTATCATGGTGTTTCCCCATGAAATTTCATGGTTTTACCTGGTAATATCATTGTTTTATGCATATATTATCTGTATCATCAATGTTTTAAAGAAGAGTCATTAGTATTCATCAAATGTCTTATGGAGGTTTCAAGCACTTTAGATAAGTGTTGTAACATATGAAGAAATTAAAATCTTTGAAATTAATTATTATAAAACTGTTAAAAGTACATATATGATGTTCTTTCCTTTGTGATTTTTGTGAAATAAAAAAAAAATTGAGAACAAGTTAAACTCACCCAAATTAAAACAAGTGCACATACATAGGCACCTACGCTTGTGACACTGATAACTTTATAAAACACTAGAATAATGACAGAGACCAGATATAAGTTCTAAATAATTTGTAGAGAATGTTATGCCACTAGCGATCGCCAACAACATTCAAAGGCTAAACACGACCAATTTACTACTACCCATAATCGATGTATTAATGGACCAAATACGATAGTTAATCTATCTATGATATTATTAAAACAATTTTGAAAGAAGATATCACGTTCACTCTGTAAGCTAGAAAATCCCATATTAATCGGAGACAAAGAAAAAAAAGAAATTTCAAATAAGAATATAATTTAAAAATAAACTGAAATTCAGAATAAAAATAAGGAATATTGGAAAAAAAGTCCATCTAGGACACACCACAATATTAATTAAATTTGGAATAAAAATAAAATAAATTTAGAAATTGGATTTTCAATATGAATTGTAGATTAATTAGTAGAGTTGTATGTAAAATACAAATCATTTGTGTGGAAATAGAAGTTAATTAAAAGATAGGAGATTTAATGAAAATTATTCCGAATAGAGCCACGATAGTGGACACCAAAAAACAAAGTAAATTCCTGAATCAAACCACATGGATTGGCAAGTAGGAATCCCAGTTGGACTTTACTATGCATGTATATGTTTCCTTTCTTTCTCTCTCATTAGAATATTAACAAAGGCCTTGTTTAGATCCCAAAAATTTTTGGCCAAAAACGTTACATCAAATGTTTGGACACATGCATGGGGCATTAAAGGTGGGGAAAAAAACCAATTGCACAGTTTGTATGTAAATTGCGAGACGAATCTTTTGAGCCTAATTACGCCATGATTTGACAATGTGATGCTACAACAAATATTTGCTAATGATGGATTAATTAAGCTTAATAAATTTGTCGCGCAGTTTACAAGCGGAATCTGTAATTTGTTTTGTTATTAGTCTACGTTTAATATTTCAAATGTGTGCCTGTATACTTCAAAAACTTTACACCCAAAATAAAAAAAATTTCTTGCCACGGTAGAAAAGCTGATTGGTCTGTTATTCGGACCATATAACTATTGCTCGGATTCCAATCAGGATACCGTGCCACGGGACTTTTCCTAGCAACCTAGGAGAAAGGTTCGCCGAACTTTAGAAAGGTTTCCATGTAGTAGTCCTATTGATGCCGCAGGTGATAATGAAGAAGAGGGGTGGCAGGCAGGTGACCATATTGGCGACAAAGGAGATAGAAAGGCAATTCCCGCTGGAGGGTGTGCCGAGGGGTGGTAAAGTATTAAGTGGCATTGATGGATGGTCGGACTTGTAAAAACTATAAAAACAGAAGCCCCTGCCCCCAACAATAATGTTTAATTTTGTAAGAAGAAGAGTAACTAGATATAGATTAGTGCAGGGGGTGCCAAAGGGTAGGGACATGGTGGCTAGCTCCGAGGGATGAGGGATGACAAAAGAGTAAGGTTGAACTGGTGGCTCAAGTGAATTTTAAAAGATATAAAGATTGAGTTATAAAAACTATAAATATAAAATATGATGATACGGTTTGATTTTTAATGTGCCAATAACAATAAAGTGGAGGGGCAGTGGACGGGCGAGCGGGACCCCAACAATGACAAGGTTCAATTTTCAGTTGTGAATGACAAGGAAGAGGAGAAGCAACTGATGGGCGAGCAAAGAGTGGGAAGCATGGTAGAGGTGGCAGCCGGCGAGACATGCACAAACTATCAAAAAGGAACCCAACAATAACATGGATAGTGTTTCGAAGGTCTCGACGACAATAAAGGGAAGAGAAGAGAGACAAATGAGCAGAGGGCCTGTGAATGGTGGGACTTTAAAAAAACTAAAACAAAATATCATGATGATAAGGTTCTACTCCCTCCGTTTCAAAATGTTTGACACTGTTGACTTTTTAGTACATGTTTGACTGTTCGTCTTATTAAAAAAATTTGTGAAATATGTAAAACTATATGTGTACATGAAAGTATATTTAACAATGAATCAAATGATATGAAAAAAATAAATAATTATTTAAATTTTTTGAATAAGACGAATGGTCAAACACGTACTAAAAAGTCAACGGTGTCAAACATTTTGAAACGGAGGGAGTATTTTTTAAGGTGATGATGGCAATAAAGGGGAGAACATCGATGATAGGTGGATGAGCGGAGGGGTTGGACCGATGGACGAGCAAGGTAAGATTTGCTTCAGATTTGCTTCTTTGGAGTACATATGCATAATGCTTTCAGTAGAATGCGCTCAGAATTGATACAAACATAGGGATGTTGTGAAATTACTTTCCATTAACTAGATTTGGTTTCATGTGCCTGCAAATTTTTTAGCCGTGCAAAGAATTGTGGAGTTCCCAAACAGTCCCCAAATCAAGAGAGGTTAATATATCTCATATGGAGAATTCAGAGGATACTCTTTAAAAAGTGGAACATTAATCCAGAACCACAACTATGTTGGAAGAAAATCAAGACATGATAATCGACACACCTAGATGGATCCAGGGCTCTATTAGCATTAAAGCCAAACAAAAAGAAAGTATGAAGACTTATTGGAGATGTAGCTAGCCTAGGACTAGGAGGAAGGGACAGTTTACCATTCGTGCAGCTGGTGTAGCAGTTTTGGCCTCAAACTCCTCGAGCATGTCGCAGATGTCATAGGAGGCGTTCTTGAGCCGATTCAGCCACAGCTGCACCGTTTTCTCCTTGATGGACCTCTTCTCCGCGTCCTCCATCACCGCTTCGATTGATTCCAGGGTGTTCCTGAAGCACTCCAGGTCCCTCCTGAAGTCCCTGTGCAGCTTGATCTCACCTCCGATGGCGGAACCCAGCTTTCTCGTCGTCTCCTTGATGGCGGCCGAGGCAAGCATCCCTCCAATCGCTGCGGCGGCCATGGCTACTCCTCCTCTTTGCTCTCTTGGTTAATTGTTCTCACCAACTGTAGCCTGGACAGAATCGACCAAGCTTTGAAGAGTATTAGGTGGTGTTTAGATCCAGGGACTTAACTTTAGTCCCTATCTTTAGACACTAATTTAGAATATTAAATATAGACTACTTACAAAACTAATTACATAAATAAAAGCTAATTCACGAGATAAATTTTTTAAGCCTAATTAATCTATAATTAGATAATGTTTACTGTAGCATCACATAGGCTAATCATGGATTAATTAGGCTCATTAGATTCGTCTCGCAAATTAGTCCAAGATTATGGATAGGTTTTATTAATAGTCTACGTTTAATATTTATAATTAATTTTCAAACATCCGATGTGATAGGGACTTAAAAGTTTTAGTCCCATCTAAACAGGGCCTCCTATCACTTAAAAGTTTTAGTCCCATCTAAACAGGGCCTAACTAAAACTTTTAAGTCCCTATCACATCGGATGTTTGAAAATTAATTATAAATATTAAACATAGACTATTAATAAAACCTATCCATAATCTTGGACTAATTTGCGAGACGAATCTAATGAGCCTAATTAATCCATGATTAGCCTATGTGATGCTACAGTAAACATTCTCTAATTATAGATTAATTAGGCTTAAAAAATTTATCTCGTGAATTAACTTTTATTTATGTAATTAGTTTTGTAAGTAGTCTATATTTAATACTCTAAATTAGTGTCTAAAGACAGGGACTAAAGTTAAGTCCCTGGATTTAAACACCACCTAAGTAAAGCTGGTCCAGATTAACCGGAATGTGAAGCACCCGGAAGTGACCTGCAAAGAAGCGATCAATTTCCAAGAAGCTGCCTGCAGCTTCACGCGCGGTCCCTTCTACCAACCACCCAAAGCGAAGATAACAACTATTTCTTCTCTCTATCCGATAAAAAACTACTCCCTCCGTCCCATAATATAAGAGATTTTGAGTTTTTCTCACAATGTTTGACCACTTGTCTTATTCAAATTTTTTTAAAATTATTAATTATTTTATTTGTGACTTACTTTATTATCTACAATAATTTAAGCATAACTTTTCGTTTTTTATATTTACAAAAAAAAATTAAATAAGACGAGTGGTCAAACGTTGCAAACAAAAACTCAAAATCCCTTATATTGTGGGACGGAGGGAGTAATATAGTATTGGATATATGTTGACATATCGCAGTACTACGAATCTGAATGTCTACTAGGTTGAGTTTTTTTGGAGGATTAATTAATTATTATATTTTAAGATGAAGGTAACAATAATAATAGTACAATAGTCAGAAATTGCCGTGCTGGGTGACCAAGAAAGTCCAACAAAACAAATAAAATAAAATAAACTGAGAATGTGAGGATTGAATAAACAGGCGAACGTTCAACTCGAGGCGAGGATAGCAGCACAATGGGACGGATCTAGCGCTTGGTGAGTGGCGCGCAGTGGGAAAGGATCGGAGGAGTGAGGGGTAGGATGTTGGTGACGGCGACGATAGATGTCGGAGAATGAACTCCTCCATCAAAGAATCGTGAGGCCCCCCTTTGTGAGTTCGGCCGGAGGCAGCGGGTGAGATTCGAGGGCTTGGTGAGCGAAGCTGTGTGATCTTGAGGGGGTTTAATCCCCCAAAGACGATGAGACAAAAGGGGTTTATACAGGTTCGGGCCGCTGAGAAGCGTAATACCCTACTCCTGTGTTTGGGATTATGGTTGAGTGTTACAAGGGTTCCTAAACTCCGGAGAGCACTCTCGCTCTTCTTCTCCTAGAGTTCAGGTTTTCTGTCAGTTGTCCTCTTTCCCGGCGGGTAAGGTCCTCCTTTTATATATCAAGGGGTTACCACATAGGCCCAAAAACATAACTTAGTGGAGAAGGATTACAATCTTTGCATTAAATGCATGTCTTGTCTCTTAATTTGGGAAGCAAGCGCACGTCATCTTGATGATGAGGCCTGTCAAATCTTGCCGCCTGACACGGGGAGTGCCCCTGTCAGTCACCATTTAATGGGTGAAGACTTCTGGGCTCCTATTACACCGGAAAACGGGAGCCTTGCTTTGACCAGAGCAGGAGGACCGACTCCTTCTGAGATAAGAGGATGAGGACCTCTCACCATCATTATTTGATGAGACATGTCAGACTGCACGTTGCCTGACACACGAGCAGCGCACAGGCGCACTACCCCAGTCCTATCGGTCATTCGACCGGTCACAGACCGGTTGAGTGCATTGCACACCGCATTAATGTGGCGTGGCGTGACTACTCGGGCCGCCATAAATGCGGGTAGGTGGGCACCTGGAGGCGGACACTTAACCCAACGTACATGGTGACCAGGAGAGGGGGTCGGGGGAGCCCGACCCCAAGTCACGGGAGCGGGCGGCCGCCGCCCGACCTCGGGCCCGATCCCCCCTCGGGGGAGGGCCACGTGGCGCCTGGGGCAGCCTTCTCCCTCTAGTCTCGGCCAGGGAGTGGCCGCCGCCCCACCTCGGGCCTGACTCCCCTCGGGGGAGGGCCACGTGGCATCGGGGGGCAGCCTCCTCCATCCAGTCTCTGGGAAGGAGTGGCCGCCACCCTACCTCGGGCCTGACTCCCCCCCTCGGGGGAGGGCCACGTGGCATCAGGGGCAGCCTCCTCCGACTAGTCTTTGGGAAAGAGTGGCCGCCACCCCACCTCGGGCCTGACTCCCCTTGGGGGAGTGCCACGAGGCATTGGGGGACAGCCTCCTCCGACTAATCTTTGGGAAAGAGTGACCGCCACCCCACCTCGGGCCTGACTCCCCTTAGGGGAGGGCCACGAGGCATTGGGTGGCAGCCTCCTCCCTCTAAACATGATATCCCTGGGCCCATATCACCGACAACAGCGCAGACAAAATCGATGCGTCGGTGGGGGGAATGCTGAGATGCCTGAGCTCGGTACCCACCTTCAGGAGTTGGGCCTGTGCGCGAGCTCGGCGCTGCCATGGAGGGCAGGCACTTAGGCTAAGCTAGCTAGAGGGGCTCACCGGTTTCACCCATCCGCAGAGGAGTGGCTGATGCGCGGTCTCCTGTGTGCTTCAGTGAAATGCCAGGTTCACCCCCTACGGGGCCAGGGCGGTGTGGGGATGCATGAGTCAGCGCCACTGAGGCTAAGGCCGAGCTTAGTCCCCTCCCACTGGGTCAGCCGAATCTGCCCTGTGCTGCCGTGGTTAAGGCCTGGCCGCCTAGGCAAGAGCATCTCCAACAGTTTATCTAAATTAGACTATCCAAATAGCTATATAATCAACTAATCTTGGTAGTCAAACTAAATTCTCACTTCAACAGTAAATATTACCATCTCCAAAATAACATAGGGACCCACATGTCAGCCTCTGCTAGCCCCTTCTTCTTCCTTCTATTTCTTCCTCTCTTCCTCTTCTCTTTTCCTGTTAGGGCAGTGGACGAGCCGGCGACGGGAGGCGGTAGCAAGGAAGCGGGACGGCGTAGCGGCAGCTGCCGGCGGTAGGAATGACCCAACAGAAGGCAGTGGCGCCAAGGACGGCGTCGATAGGGAAGACGGCGGACACGGAGCGGTGAATCAACGCAGGTGGCAGACGTGGGACGGCGAGCGACGATGGTAGGAGAGAGGCTGGCGGCGCCGAACGCAAGGCCAAATCCGCACAGGGGCGGAAGCACCGAAGGCCTCTAGACGACAGCGGCTAGCGACGACGACCTCGGCGAAGACGGTAGCGGATGGCAACCTCGATAGCAGCAACGGATGGAGACGGCTCAGACGACGGCTGGTGACAGCGGTGTCAGGCGATGGCGACCTCGGTAGCAGCATTGGATGGCGATGGCGACCTCGACGATGAAGGTAGTGGTGGCGCTCATGTATTTGGGTTTGGCAACCTGGTTTGGCCAGCCGGATGACTTGGCCATCCGGTTGGCAAGGCTACTGGAGGGCATTTTTTCTATCAAACTAGCCAAATTTTAGCTTGGATAGTCCATTGGAGAGTCTGTTAGAGATGCTCTAAGTGGTGATCTGCATATGATGCAGGAATAAGTTCACTTTACTTTCCTCAACTTAAAGTCCGGTTTGAATTTCATACTTCATCCACAATTCCAGATATAATATGTTGCTCAACTTACAATACCAATATATACTTTATGTCCCAAGACAATATACTCTCAGGTTTTGGCTGACATGGCGGATGAGTCAACGTGGGACCCACATGTCAATGGCTCAAACATTTTCCCCTCTCTCCCTCTCTTCCCATCTCTCTCCAGGCCTCCATGCTCCACGGATATGTTGCGTTTGAGATAATATGGACTTCTCTTGAAAATTGTATTAATTAAGTATAATCTGTCTGGTTATACCTGGTGTAATAATTTACACAAATTACAATATTGCTATTTGTATTTTTAAGATTGAATCGCACAAACTTGCATCACGGTAGATCCTATTGAGTTTCTTTTATGAGTTTTTTTATAGTCCATCAGATTTTTGGTACCTCCCGGTACCTGCAATCAGAGCCATCCATCGAGCCAGATCCAACGGATTAAAATCCTCGTTACTGCGCGGTACCCAAGTCCCCTCGATGGTACCTCCTCCTCCGCCCGTAGAGAAAATTGTGATTTTGCTATCGCAAAAGAATGGTTTCGCTGGAATACTATCCCTTCAAAGTGATTCATTAAAATGCTATCCTAAACTAGGGGTGTTCACTGAAATGCTATTTTGGATCTTTTTGTTAGTACTAATGTTTTTACTCTCTTTTATTTTTTCTCCGGACCAAAATGCCCTCGCCTCTATGTCCTCCTTTCGCCCAGGATAATGGCAGGTTGACACATGCTTTGATTGCTCTAGCAAAATATATTGCTATATATTTGTGAAACCTATGCACGCCTCATGCTCCGCCGCGTGATATGTATATACTAATTGATCATTAACACTAATACAAAAGCTCCAGTACACTGGTTTGAAAGTCAAACAACACCTCTTTGGTTTTGACACATGTTGTGCTAGAGCAATATATTTTGCTTTCACATTTGTACAATAAAAATGGTGTGTAGTCCAGTTCAGCCACAAGCGCGCATACACATCAAGATATAATGGAGAAGCTAGCTTAACCCATAAATTTTGGGCATGAAAAAATTGTAAAAACAAAATAAAACAAATTTGGACAGCATGTAGACATAATATTGAATAGCATGTGGTTCACAAAATACCTCACATAACAATGGTTCACAACATAACAGTGGTCACAATATAACAGTGGTTCACATGCACCATGGTTCACAACATGATAGTGGTTCACATGCACCATGGTTCACAAAAGACCTCAAATATCAGTGCCTCACATGCACCACCAACAAAGGTGGTTCACATACACCAACATGGTTCACATACACCACCATGGTTCACAAAATACCTCTTATAACAGTGCCTCACATGCACAGCACACAATCAAGTAGGCTTCATTTTCTTGGGTGTGAGCTTCTTTGTACATGTCCTCTTTGATGGAGCCGGCTGTGAGCTTGATTCAGCAATATTCAACCTCCTTTTACATGTCACTTGTGAAGCAAGTGCCGGTTGTGAGCTTGTCCCTCCTTGTTCCATTAACATTGCAAGCCGGCTACAAGGAAATTGTTGTTGTTAAGCAAAAATACATCTAGGTTAATGTAATTGTAGTTGGTTGTACTAACTGTCTTGTCACAACTGTTGGGCTTTCTTGAATAATGGTTTCTACAGTAGGCCTAGTTGGGGTATGTGGTATAGGAGCAGGAGCAGCATGAGCAGCAGGAGCATCAGGAGCATCAGGAGTAGGGGCATAAACCACATCAGGACCATTAGGAGCAGGGGCATAAACCACATCTATCTAACCCCTTACTTCCAGCAAATCAATCGTGCAATCATGTCACTGAAAAAAAAATAGAGAAGTGCATACCTCCCAACAATCTGTAGCCAGGTGGAGTCATCCATGGAGTCAAACCCTAACCACACGTTGAGGGAGTGGAGGGCGGGAAGAGCTGACCGAGGGGCAGCGGCTGATGGGGGTGGCGGCGGTGGCGGCGGATGGGGGTGGCGGTGGCGGCGGAGGCGGATGGGGGCGGGGGAGGCGGATAGGGGCGGCGGCGCTGACTGGGGGAGGACGAGGTGAGGGAGTGGCAGGGGCGGGGGCCGGCGCCGGCGCCGGAGATGAAGCCGATGCGGAGGCACGCTGCTGTCGCCTCTGCCGATGCCGCTCCCAGCTTCTCCATCAGTCAACACCGGTGCTGGACGGCTGGAGAGATCGATTCGAACTGGTGATAAGGACACAAGGGTATTTTGGTCAGAACAAAACTTAAAATAGAGTAAAATCATTTCTAGCAAACAAAAAGATCCAAAATAGCATTTCAGTGAACACCCCTTAGTTTAGGATAGCATTTTAATGAATCACTTTGAAGGGATAGTATTCCAGCGAAACCATTCTTTTGCGATAGCAAAATCACAATTTTCTCCCGCCCGCACGCCCTAAACAAGTGGAGGGGTAAAACTGGGTTTTCGCATGGTCCGTTCTCGCTGAGTCCACACCGCTCATCTGGTCCTCCCCGACGCCCGCAAGCCGATTCTCCCGATCTCCTCCCCTTGAGGCACCTCCTCTGCATCCGTCCTCCATGGTGGAGGCGTGGCCAAGCTTGCGCGACCATCAAGCTAGCTGAACACCTCTACCTACCTCTCACTGTAACCTGCCGCCACCATTCCTGCTTCATCCCAACTCAACTCCCCCCTTTTTGCTCCTGGGCCAGATGTGGCCGACGCGGACGACCTTAATGCGATGACGAAGAGGCGGCCACGGCAACTAGCTCAGCGCGGCGGTGACTTCGGCGGGCCATGGGCTGATGTGTGGATGTCGCTCGACTAACCCCCAGATCCTCCCTCCTCCTTGGTAATTAGCACATTACGGTAAGATAATGGTCTGATGATTGCAGCATTTTGATCATCTGAGTATCTGACTTATCTTTGTCAGGATTTCAAAGTGAAGAGGCCACTAGTGTCCATTGCCTGGCTTCTTGCGTGGTTTATGTCTATGGTCAAGGTCCATTGCCAGGCCATCTCTCCTTACAAGGCAGCGGTAGCGCCGCGGCACACCGCAGCTGCCGCAGTGGGGTGCTGAAACATAAGGGGGTTGGGGAAGATGTTGAGGATGGATTTGAGGAGGATTCGAGTTAGGAATGAGATTGGAGTTTGACGAACACAGCACAACGCAACTTCAGTGCGACGGAAACGCACGGGCGCCCTTTGAAATCAGAGGATAGCCGCAGCCGCGGGAGGGGATGAAGTTAGCGCATGCGCATGACGGCATGAGACACCACAGGAGCGCTGCAGGTGGGAGCATCAGAGCTTTGCTTTTGCTTTGTTCCCTAATCCCTATCCTACCCCGGATGGATGAACGGTTGGATTTAAATCGGTACCTCAAGGTACAAAGTGCTGGACCGGAGTAATGCTCGCTCCCTCTCTCTCCTCCGTGGGAACGTTGGTGAGCAAAATGCTCGATCGCTGTATTCTGTGCAAGGTTGTTTGCACTTTGCACCAGAAAGCTGAGGCGATGGAGCCGCCGGCCCTCGCTAGTGGCATGCACACTTGTGTGTGATCACAAGGCACAAAGTTGCTATCTTAATTTCTGGAAGACAGGCTGGTAGTAGTGCTCACCCACGATACTTTCATGTCATATCACAGGACTTGATTAACGATAGCAAAGTCATCATGCGGCCATGAGCCGAAAGCCGAAAATCATGGCCCTTTAATTTGGAGCATATTATCGCATTGACTCGAGGTCGTCCTAGTCTTGGCGCCTATGCTACGCACAAAGCACAGCTAATAGAGCATAATCTTCAGCTTCTTAATTACTCACACTGTACAAAAAAAAATAAATAAAAAGAAATAAACCCCTGAAGTTTAATTCTTTTTGGACAGAGAAAATAGTTAGTTTGAATTGTAGGCGTACGTTTTGTCTGGACTTATTTGTACGGGTATGGCAATTAAGCTGGAGTCCCAAGCATGCAGTAACATACTACTCCGTTCCATTTTGTCCCTTGCTGGTTTATATATAAGAGCCGAATCATAATTTTCAACACTAGGTTTTTTTGCCTGATGAGCCCGAGCGTGTGCGTGAGTACTGCCTAATGGTTATTATCACTTGTTTTTTGCCCTTTGGTCGAGACTTAACTGAATGAGGAAAGGAACAAAAACCACCCCTCAAAACACGGAAAACGTAAAACAAAGTAGCAGAGTCAGCAGTAACCAGTAAGCAGTTAGCCAACATCCAATCCAACACACACGCTAATTAATGACGGGTTGATCTTCAGTTCAGTGGAGTTGATCTTCAGTTACCAAGTACCCTGACCTGGAGTGTGATCGAACCATACGGTGGTTAACTCCGATGTGCTGTTAAATGCCAGCAGATACAACTGTGTATTTGGAGAGATTGAGGATGTGCTGAGCTTTGTTCCCTCTGAATCTGCTGCATATGCTATGGACTCTCATGAAAACATCAGTTCCGAGCTGCGGAAAGGAGCAGGTGATTGTGAGTGAAACCATCAAAGATCATTGAAAATCAATAATGTAGCATACTGGATACAGCGTTTACTAAGATTTGAGAAACCAACCAGGTGTACCTTGCTATATCCATGCCGACCACACTAGTTTGACCTGATCAATCTCATTTCGGCCATGAAAAAAATCTTGTAAGTTGATCAAGGGCTTTGATTTTGCCACCTGATATTCACCCCCAACTGCTTGTCTTGCTAATGCAGCAGCTATATTAATAAATTGTCTGCAAATTGCACAAATAAAGTCAACACTTCCATTAGCGAAATTTCAGTTCGTCTGAACGGAAATCGTTACTATACGATGAAAGATTTGAGCACTAAGAAAAAGGGACGTCCTGATGATGATCATGTGAGAATCCTATAAGAAATGCGTTACAAGTTCGCCTTTTTGTGCAATCACAGTTGCTAAAATGTTCCTTTTTTTTTCTGTAGTACTATAACAGTGCTCTACTACCGCTATTATCACCAGTACAAGTGATCTCAACTATTAATTTATAAATTCTATTATCAATTGGTGAAGTGTTGGTATAAATAAATTTGACCGATTTGATTAGAAAAAATAGTCTATATTGAGCATTGTAAAACACCTTTTTAGGCATTTGAATGAATATTGATACAGTAATTAGTACTCCCTTCATACTCGTAAAAGAAGTCATTTGGACAGCGACACGGTCTCCAAAACATAACTTTGACTTATTGTTTCTATAAAAATATTTATTGAAAAGTGATATATATATATATATACTTTTATAAAAGTATTTTCAAGACAAATCTATTCATATAATTTTTACATTTTTCAAACTCAACAATTTGAGAGTTATTTATGATTTATATTCCCAAGGTTTGACTTAAACATTGTCCTAAACGATTTTCTTTATGAGTACGGAGAGAGTACAAGGATGCAAAGCAAAGTGAAATCTGTACTGAAAAGAGATACTGTATATGATTTTTTATGAATAGCAAGCGCAAAATAACATCACGCAAACGGCATGTTTCAACCGGGAAAAGAAAAGAGTGACAATGTAAAGTAGATGATTTTTTTTTAACTTTTCACCATAAAAGATTTCTCCGTAAAATATGGCATAGCTTGGTTGTGCACATACCTTTTTTTTTATGTGAGCGAGTTTCTTCTCGTTCTCATCAGATTGATACCACTGCCGTAATCCAGGGCACATATAAATACATAGATTTTCGAGATTAGTGAGTTGCTGTATACTCTCTGGCAATGAACTGATGCCCTTGCATCTATCAATTTTCAGTTCCTTGAGTGAATTGAGGTCGCCCATCCTTTCAGGCAGAGAGTGAATTCTGTGGCAAGCTTCCAATTCTAGTGACTGTAGGGAGGTGATGTTGCATAGTCTCTTGCAAATCATTCAGCTTTCCGCAATCCTTTATCGTCAACCATTTGAGAGAGGCAAGTTCTCCTAACCATTGTGGTAGCGATGTCATGCTATCGCATTGATACAGATGTAGTGATGTTAGTGAAGTGAGTTGCCTCATGCTCCCTTGCAAGTCCAGCAGATCAGGAAAGCCTTCTAAACTCAGGTGCTGTACACATGTGATCCCACCCAACAATCTTGGCTGCTCTGCCTGGTCGTCTTTTAGTTCTTTCAGAGAGTTGAGGTTGCCCATCCTTTCAGGTAGAGAAGGAGTTCTAACGCATTTTTCCAATGTTAGTGGCTGCAGGGAGGTGAGGTTGTCACACATTGTCTGTTGCAAATCATTCAGATTTTTGCGGTACCTCAATCTCAGGTTTTCGAGAGAGGTGAGTTCTAACCATTGTGGTAGTGACTCCATGATACTGCATCCATCCAGATTTAGTGACTGTAGCGAAGTAAGCTGCCTCATGTTCCCTTCCAAGTCCTTCAGCTTTTGAAAGCCTACTAAACTCAGGCCCTGTAGACATGTGAGCTCACCCAACCATCTTGGCAGTCCTTCTGCCTTTTCATTGTCTTCTAATATCAGTGATTTCAAGGAGGAGAGGGCTCGGATGATCTCCGGCGATGCGCTGCTAAGATCACCGCATCCATCGATATGTAAATGAAGAAGGGGAGGGAGGTGGCAAAGCAACACCCACTGATGCATAGGCACCAGCTTGCATAAATGGTCTGACAGGCAAGCCACTGCAGAAGAGGAGGAAGCAGAGGTGTGGCATCTCTCTACCCGTGATGATAGTACATTATCACTGAGTATTATTGTCCAGTTGCCAGCATTAGGTGGGCTCGATTTCAGCCTTACTTTGGGGCAGTCAGAAATTTCCATGTCTTGAAGCATAGGAAACATGACTTGTGTTTGAAGATCGTCCCTGAAATCCAGCTCTTCCAAGCTGTGCATAGCCCATAGGTGAAATCCTATCAGGCGAGGAAAAGCTCCCGGTCCACCATAGATGCCCTTGTCAATTCTTCTAATGCCATGCATACGTCCGAGAGTAATCTCTCCTAGGTTTGGTAACTGACCAAAAGGCGGCAGGCTGTTGCACTTCGGTAAATCCCACAAAGTAATACTGACGAGATTGGGGAGATGATGTCCAGTATTCATTACCCAGGATGGAAAGCTGATGCTCTATAACCCTCTATCACAAACTTCTTTAAAGTGTTTGGTGGTACCATCTCTCCCAATACATTCATGTCCTCCACAAACCTATCAGCTCCTCCAGTCCACTCCAAATTCAGAGAATTAATGCTTTCTTTTTCAATCAATTTTATACTCCGCGCCTCTTGTGTGGACTTCACATTTTCAAGCCTACTGAGCTCCAAAAATTCATCAAGAATTGCATGTTCAAGGAGAGGAAGATTGCTGCTAGATTGACCTTCACCGGTGTGCACCACAAAGTGGGGCAATGTGAAGAGGAAGTTGGATTGAGGAAGCTTGGCCTCAAACAATTTGCAGCCCATCACATTTAGAACCTTCAGACTTTCCTTTTTAGTCAAACATTCTGGAAGCCTTGCTAGCATGCTGGAACCTGAAAGGTTCAAGGTATGTAGCATCCTCAGGCTGCCAATACTTTCAGGTATACTACAGAGAATTTTATTCTTAGACAAGTCCAGATGTTCTAGATTGGAAAAAGTGCTGATGCTACCAATGAAACTGTCAGTTTGATCTGTTGATGGGCTGCCAAAGACATAATCCATGCACCGTGCTAAATTCAAGTATTTCAGATTTGTTAGACTGCCAATGACTTCTGGCAACCCTATGAGAGGTAACTTATCTTGATGGATTTCTCCATTCTGCAGTGACAAATTCAAATATTCGAGTTTGGCTAGGCCATGTAAAGCTTGAGGTATACCTAACAATGAACTACAACATGATAAATCCAGATGCACCAAATTTTTTAGCTTCTGAAAAGACCTTGGTAATTCTACTATCTTATCAGAACCTGATAAGCTCAAGTACTTGAGTTCCATGAGGCTACCCAAATCTTCCGGCAGACTATGGAGATCGGATTGCTGTGATGATAAGTTCAAATATTTAAGTTTGGTGAGGATGCCAAAAAATTCCACGCTAGGTAGAGATAGATTTGAATTGCATGAAAGGTTCAAATATTCCAGTTTGGTGAGGTTGCCAAGAAACTCCACATCTGGTAGTTTCAGATCTGAACTGCTAGACAGGGTTGGAAATTTCGGACCGAAATTTCCGAAATCATTTCGGTGACCCCCGATACGATATCAATTCGGCCGAAATTTTTGAATTTTTCAATTTTTTCATGAATTTGGATAATATTTGTTCAAATTCAACTAAATTTTGTTCAAAATTTCAGAAATTTCGGACCGAAATTTCCGAAATTTAGGGATTTCGGTGACCACCGATAGAAACACCTGGACCGATAGAGTGAACCCTGCTGCTAGATAGGTTCAAATTGATGCAGTTCCGTTAGAAACCCCAGGCACTGTGATAAACTTCGGGTACAAGAGCAATTTGAGAAATCGAGATGCACCAGTTTATTAAGCTTGCCAAACGACTCGGGCAGTTCTCGTATTCCTGAACAATTTGACTCTGGCAGTGCCACGATTTCATAAGACCCACGAAGGCTGAGGTACATTAATTTTATGAGCTTGCTGATGCAATTAAGGATCGTTTGATATTGGATCCCAGGGGCATTAAGATACCTCAGCTGCTTCAATTGACCAATATAATCTGGTAACTTTTGTATAGAGCAATCACTCAAATCCAAGACACGCAAAGACTTGCCAGAAGAAAATGCACCATCACTAAGACGGAATTCCCTACAGTTCGTAAAGCACAAAGCCCGTATCTTTGCTAGGTAACCTGTGGATGACTCCAATGGCTTGAAGCAATTACTGAGCAGTGCATAATGGTAACTGATTCCACCAGAGTTGTCTTGTTTGTTATCTAGTAAAATTTCATCGACCATTACCAATCTTGCTATATCATGCACTAAGTCATGCATGGTGAATAGAGTGACATCTTCATGATACAGTCCAGCAGTCTGCAAGAAACATCAGTTAGCAGCATGAAGATTTTATATTGGAATAAATAAATTGATTCCCCACCCCCTTAACTGATGGAAAGGGAGGGTGTGGGCAAGCTCATCAAATGTACTCACCAGAGGTGATTTTGAGAGTTGAAGGAAGGACAGTCCCAAGAGCTGCTTGATGTATCTCTCACTGAGCTGCCTAGTCGAGAATATGTTTGATTCCTCAATGAAACCCAAAGAAACCCATTGGTGGATCAGAGCATTTTTTACTATGTTATGACCTTTCGGAAAAATTAAAGTATATAGTTTAGAACTAATTAAAATTCGGAATTAAAAATTAGGAAAATTAAAAATAGAAGTCAGAGTCCACATCAAAATATAATTTACAATAACTAAAATTCAAATTAAGAAAAGCAAGATTGGGAGAAGAGTCTAGAGTCCATATAGGAATAAAATTTATAAATAACTAAAATTCAGAATTAAAAAATAAGAAATATTAGACAAAAAAAAAATCTAGAGTCCATATAGGAATACAATTTATAAATAACTAAAATTCAAAATTAAAAAAAAATACAAAGTATTGAAAAATGAAGTTAGAGTCCATATATAAATACAATTAGAAATAATGTATTGGGAATTAGAAAAATAGAAATATTGAAATAAGAGTCTAGAGTACATATAGGAATATAGAACTAACTTAAAGTCAGAATTAAAAAATAAGAAAAATTAAAAATAGAGTTAAGATTCCATATATAAATACAATATAGAACAACAAAATACAAAATTTAAAAAATAAGCAAGATTGGGAGAAGAGTCTAGCGTCCATATAGAAATGCAATTTATAAATATCTGAAATTAGGAATTAACAAATAAGGAATATTGAAAAAATAATCTAGAGTCCATATAGAATAAAATTTATAAATAACTAAAATTTAAAAAATTAGAAATATTGGAAACAAATCTAGAGTCCATATAGGAATCCAATTTAACAATAACGGAAATTCAAAATTATAAAATAAGGAATGTTGAAAGAAGAGTTTAAAGTACATATAGAAACACAATTTACAAATAACTAAAATTCGGAATTAAGAAAATTGAATATGTGAAGAAGTGTCCAGAGTTCATATAGGAATAAAATTTATCAATAATAAAATTCGGAATTAAATAATTAAAAATATTGAAAGATGAGTCTAAAGTCCATATAGAAATACAATCTATAAATAACTAAAATTTGAAATTAAAATAATTAATAACTATTACGTATATACAATACAATATGAATATCACACAGTTGTTAGTTTGATCAAGAATTTAAATTATGTTGCCATTTTAATGTATTTAAGAAAATGTGAATATATTTAAGCTATTATATGAGAAAAATATAACGGTGCTAGCCGCGCAATTTGCGCGGGCCACCATGCTAGTTTAATCTAAAGTAAAGTAAAGCAAGCGAGTGGCACCCCTCTCCATTACGTTTTCATTTGGGTACTGTAGTAATGTAGTTCACCTGAGTACGGACTACGGAGTACCTATCTGTGAGAAAATCTGCTTTCCCAGATCTGCCGCCATGGCCGACGGACGGCGTCGAAGGCTTCGAGTAGGAAACGTTGGATGTGGCCTAGAAGGAGCACCTGGAGGCTGGAGGAGCGACACCAAGCACACCATCCACCTCGAGGGGCGGCGTCCATTGACCGCCGGGAGGAGGGTAAGGCCGAAGACCTGCGTCCTACGATGAGGAACCCGACACCGGCGACCACCACCGGTGGCAACCCAGACCCAGAGCCAGAGGTAGGATATGGGAGGAACAGGGGATGGGGAGACCGGGAGAGGGGCTGGATCAGCGGCTCTCGCTTCACCCCCGAGGCCCATAAACTATTTTTTTTCTCTGATTTCACTTTATTGCTTACACCGTGTTTAGATTCAAAATTTTTCTTCAAACTTTCAACTTTTTATCACATCAAAACATTCCTACACACATAAACTTCAAACTTTTCCGTCACATCGTTCTAATTTCAACCAAATTTCCAATTTTAGCGTGAACTAAACACAGCCTTAATAGCATTTTTTTTCTTGGTTTCTCTTCATATGGGTAGTAATTTAAGTTGAAATTTCGTGGAGCCATTGATGACACCGTTTATCAAAGATCCAAAATATTTTCAATTTCATGACTATTTGCTTAGAAATTCAAAACCTATGTATTTAAATCAGTCTGAGTGCGTCAAACCTATGTAAGCAGTGATAAAGGGAACTCTAACAAACGTCGAGTTACTCTGCATCTAGCAATGCTATAAAATTTCATTGCAAAATACAGTTCATATAGAGTGAATGAAAAAGAGAAATGCCTTTCACTACTAGAAAACTCATTTTCGGAGTCGTAGGGGATCGATTTTCGTAGGCGGGCATGTAATTTGGAGCCAAAACCCCGCCGGCAAAAAAAAGTACCCGGGATGGAGGGGGCGGTCCGCCTGCGAAGATTGATCTTTGCAGGCGGTCCATATAAGCGTCGCCTGCGAAGATCGATCTTCGCACGCGGCAGACGTCGTGCGCCTGCGAAGATAGATCTTCGCAGGCGACGCTTATATGGTCCGCCTGCAAAGATGCCCCTATATAGTTTTCTTCCTCCCCGAGCCCTGTTCATTCTCCCCGACGTTTCTCTCTCCTAAAGTGACTTAAACATAGGGGGGAGGTTTTGAACTTCAAATCTTCGGGGGATTTTTCTACGGTACTTAGATCTACTCATATCCACACTAGGTAATTTTTAGACCTTAATTTGTGATGGATTTATGCATCCAAAATTGTGAAGGAAGAGCTCCATGTTTTTTTAATTTTATTTCTTTTCATATGTTGATATTAGATGTATGTGTAATACTTGATGCATCTTGTTGTAGTGGTTTAATGTGGTAACATAAATTCTCAATTTTTTTTATTTTTACTATCACATCCACCACCTAGTTCTAGATCTAGATCTAGATCTGGTCATATATAGAGAGAGAATAAAATTTTAAATGTCTATTTATTCGGTGCAATCAAAAAATAGTTATAGTATTTTGTAATATGCCGAAGCTATGATTTTGTTAGATTTTCCTAATGTACTAATTTGGCATGTCTGTGTAAAAAAAATTGAAATAAACTATGATTTTGTATTACTTTACACTTAACCTTTAGTTAATTAGTTTTGAATAGCGATAAGTTTTTTCAATAAACCCTACAAATTTGGTATTAATTGTGCAAATATTTTACGTGTATTTTTTTAGAGATATGGAAAGTCGGGAATGGATGTATCATTGACCGAGGTTTTTGTCTCTATATAGAAACGAAGTGGCTAAATTTATTGGTATTGCCAAGGCACACGCTGAGAAGAACAAGGAAGATAATTTGTCCATGTGCTGACTGTAAGAATGAAATAGCCTGGGACTTGGACGATGCTTTTAAAGTGAAGGAGCACTTAGTAACTCGTGGATTTATGGACAAGTACGAAATATGGACACGTCATGGCGAAGAACAAGTGGACGGGCCTGAAAATGTAGTTTCGACACAAGTTGAAGACATGGTGCATGACGATGGTTCTGTTGAGGACAAAATCGACCTAGAGAAAATGTTATGTCATGCAGAACCCGAGG
This sequence comes from Oryza sativa Japonica Group, assembly GCF_034140825.1. Taxonomy (NCBI): domain Eukaryota; kingdom Viridiplantae; phylum Streptophyta; class Magnoliopsida; order Poales; family Poaceae; genus Oryza; species Oryza sativa. The sequence continues at coordinate 5,860,491 of NC_089045.1, forward strand.
TGCTGATGGGGTCGGCTAGAGGGCTAAATAACTTTGAAGCTTTACAGAAGGCAGCAAAGGAAGTTTTGTACGATGAGTCGAAGGGCTGTGACAGTGAGTTCACAACACTCCGGTCAGTTCTTGAACTTATGAGGTTAAAGGCGAGACATGGATGGTTTGATACCAGTTTCGACAGTCTGTTAGAACTTCTACAGAAAATGTTACCGAGGCCTAACTCACTACCATCCAGCACATATCAAGAAAAGAAACTCATATGCCCCCTTTCACTTGGTGTGGAAAAGATTCATGCGTGCGTAAATCACTGCATACTGTACAGGAAAGAGTACGCTTCTTTGGATGAATGTCCAACATGCGGTGCAAGCCGGTACAAGTCGAATAGCAATACTGGCCTAGAACCCTCTGAAGCAACTGAGGGACGACAGAGAAAAATCCCGCAGCTTGTGATGTGGTACCTTCCTGTCAAAGACCGCATTAAACGGATATACTCAAACCCGCGAGATGCGGAACTAATGCGCTGGCATGAAGAAGGGTGCAAGAAGGATGGGATGATTCGACACCCGGCAGATGCTCGTCAGTGGATAAACTTTGATGCTCAGTATAGAGAGTTTGCTAAAGACCCACAGAACATTAGATTTGCCCTGAGTACTGATGGAGTTAATCCTTTTGGAGACATGAGCAGTTCACATAGTACTTGGCCAGTGCTTCTCACCATGTATAATCTTTCTACCTGGCTTTGTCAAAAGCGAAAATACGTACTACTCTGTATCCTCATACAGGGACCCCGTCAGCCTGGTATTGATATAGACGTATTTCTTGAACCATTGTTGGAAGATATGGCTGATTTATGGAAAGAGGGATTGAAAGTGTGGGACGAGTACTTAAGGGAATACTTCACAGTGAAGGCTATCATCTTCGTGACCATTAACGATTATCCAGTAATGTTTTCAGTTTCAGGTCAAATTAAAGGTAAAACAGGATGTGTGATCTGCTTGAATGGAACGTACTATAGGTATCTCCCGGGTTCCAACAAGCTTGTGTACATGCAGCACCGGCGGTTCCTACGCACAAATCACAAGTACCGCAAGATGAAGGCGGAGTTCGATGGTACTGAAGAGACTAATCCTGCACCGAAACCTACATCGGGAGAAAAGGTGTGTGCAATGACAGAGAAAATTGTTTGCAAGTTTGGAAAAATGACTAAGAAACCATCAAAGGGGACAAAGCGCAAGAAACCCGAGAAGAATACGAAGGGAGGGGATAGTAAGAAGCAAGATGACAGTTCGAAGCCAGATGATAAACTCCCTCCCCCATTCAAGAAACATTCCATATTTTTTAAGTACCTCCCGTACTGGAAAGATCTAGAGGATCGGCATGCCATAGACGTTATGCATCTAGAGAAGAATGTGTTTGACAACATAGTTGGAACATTGTTGGACATGCCGAAGAAGACTAAAGATGGTCTGCAATCAAGGATGGACCTAGTCGAGATAGGAATCAGGGAAGAGTTACACCCTCAAGAAGGAGAAAAGAATGGAAAAGTATATCTTCCACCAGCCTATTTCACACTGACACCTGAGGAGAAGAAATCATTTTGCAACTCACTCCGTGATGTCAGAGTGCCCATAGGTTTCTCATCAAACATCAGTCGACTAGTTTCAATGAAAGATTTGTCGGTATCTGGTTATAATTCACACGACTGCCATGTCTTGCTCACCGTGTTTATTGCAATTGCAATAAGAGCCATAAAACCGGAGCATTTAAAGGTTGCTATCACAAGGTTGTGCTACTTTTTCAACGCAGTGTCACAGAAGGTCATTAGTCTCGAAGAGTTAGGAAATCTCCGTACATTCGCACATGAGACCCAGTGCCAACTTGAGATGTGCTTCCCTCCGTCATTTTTTGATATGATGGAGCACCTCATTGTTCACATTGTGCCGCAGATGATTGCGCTTGGCCCATTGTACCTCCATCAAATGTGGTCATACGAGCGTTACATGGCGATTCTGAAGGGTTACGTCCGAAATCGTGCACATCCAGAGGGATCAATGATTAAGGATTATAGTACTGAAGAGGTTGTCGAGTGTTGTATCGATTACCTCAAAGATGGATATGCAATTGGAGTACCTGTGCCCCGACACGAGGCGGCGTGGAGGGAGCCAGCGGCGCGGACGTGGGAGAGGAGGGAGCCGGCGGCGCGCGGATCTAGAGCGGAGGGAGCTGTCGGCGGCGTCGCGGTCGTCGTCGAGGAGGGTGGCCGCCAGCAGCGAGGAGGGATGTGGTGGCGGCGCGGACGTGGGAGATGAGGGAGCCGACGGCGCGCGGATCTAGAGCGGAGAGAGCCGTCGGCGGCGTCGCGGTCGTCGTCGTCGTCGAGTAGGGGGGCCGCCGGCGGCGAGGAGGGATGCGGCGGCGCGCGAACGTCGTTGTGGAGGGCGCCGGCGGCGCAGACGTGGGAGAGGAGGGAGCCGGCGGAGCGCGGATCTGGAGCAGACGGAGCCGTCGGTGGCGTTGCGATCGTCGAGGAGGGAGGCCACCGGCGGCGAGGAGGGATGCGGCGGCTCGCGGGAGTGGGAGAGGAGGGAGCCGGGCAATTTTTCCAAGTGTGGGGAGAGAGAGGAGGGGGAGGGAAATGAGTGGTGGATAGGAGAGGATAAGGATGGTGGTGGAGAGGATAAGGATGAGGATGACTAGATTTTTTTTGTAGGTACTATTTTTGCAAGCGGACCACATAAGGTGCGTACGAAAATAGATTTTTGCAGGCGCACCTTATATGGTCCGCCTGCGCCGCTTAAGTGGTCCGCCTGCGAAAATAGATTTTCGCAGGCGGACAATGAACTTCATGCCGATTTATATTTTTTTAGGCGGTCATTTGGCTCCCAGAGTCATGTCCGACTGCGAAAATAAGACCCCCACGTCGGGGGAAATGCCTTTTCTAGCGGCGTAGATGAATGAGGTTTGAAAGTAACATTTCTTTTTCTTAGCAAAGTAGTCTGAAAGTCAAAGATAAAGCGTAAATGTTGATAGATTCTTGAATGTTGCTGGAGACAGTTTGTTAACTTATTTTTATTTTACTAAGCTTTGTTCCTGAAGGCCACATGTTCCTAAATATGCCGTCCATTTTCAGTATTCTGCTCTGGAAGATATTCAAAAGACGATTCGGGAGCTGCAGCTTGATGAGAATCGGAAAAGGGCTTGGCGACTGCTCTTCATGCTCAGTTCAAGGATTGGTTATATGGTAACATACTAACATGTCATCAGTACGATCATTTTTTACCAGCATTTCAGTAGAAACTTTGACTGTGGGTTTACATCTAGAAATATTTGTTGTTGCACCATTCAATGCCAATTACAGTTAATAGATAGACATGCAGTGAGATGGTAATTGCTGGACAGCTAGAGCAGATTTCTTTAGGTCTTTACCCTTGGGAAGTATATCTTCCTAATTCTTAAACCTAGCTTCATCATTGAATTAAAATGTGCACAATTGCACAATATGCGAGACCATAAAAATGACGTTTTTACTGTTTAAGCTAAATACCTGGGCGCATCTTGTGGAGTGGTGCATTTCGTCAATTCTGAAGCTCTGCATCTGAATGTTACAAATAACAGATCTGAGATTTTGCTTACTGCTTAAATGATAAAGTCAATCAATTATGTATGTTTCATTTTCCTTAAGGAATTGACAGTGCTCCTGCCACTAGCTCTTATGAACAACTGTTGCAAATGTTATTAGCTGAAAATGATAGTCACTTGAGCGGAGTTGGTAATAGCCAGTTTCATGTGGGTCATCTGGAAAACACGATTTGTTTTCATGAGAGTAACTGGAAATCCTTCTGTTTCATGTCCACAGCTTCGGGCAATATCCGCCAGCTATACTGTCTACAAGGCGATTAACCATGCGATGAATTGCACCCACAAAAGGAAGTGCACACCTGCAAGACTTTTTATCCTTTGCCGACTCCAAAACATTCGACAATTGTCGAAGCTGACCTTCCCTGGAGAGGATTTCCTCCTGCTCACCCACCCAGCCTGTAGTATTTACACAAGGATTTAAAAAAAAAAGGTGAACATGTACTATTGCCTATTTTTTACAGATTCATTTCCCTGTTTTCCCCAGATCTTCTCTTTTCTGCGAGTTGGGTACTTAAGTAGGATGTAATCATGTTTTTCCGGTGTTTACTCATTTTTGGCCCTTCATAAACATCCACGAGTATGTAATAGAGATTAATGAATCAGCGCTGTTAAATAAACATTTCTTTTCTTTCCGTTCAATATCTTTAGATTTCTTCATGTGAACCTGTATGGATCAATGCTGTGTCGAAACGCCTTTGTTCTCCCTAGCTTAACGGACATGTTTTTTCTTTGATGTAATAACCATTGCCATTTTCTTCGTCGGCCACCATCTTCCGTAAACATTTTGCCATTCTGGTAGATGTTTACTCAATTTGCACGCCGGAGATGGGGAGATGTGAACTCTCTTTCTAAGAGTACCATTGCCCATCTTTGACAAGGGATCGGAGACCGTAGAGGATGGCAGCCACATGCTGGAGATGGATGTATAATAATCGGGATTAATTGCGATGCCTTTGCGTTGCAAATATTGTGTGTGCTTGCTCCATCCCGTTCGCTTTGTCCGCTTGCTCCTTCCCGTTGGTTCGTTCGCTTTGTCCGCTTGCCGCGTGGCCACCGGCGTGGATCGGAGTCCGTGACGCTACGCTGGGCTCGTGTTCCACGCCGCGATCGCATGCATCACGTACACGTACGCATCATGCATGCCCTGTGCTGCGCCTGACGGGACGTCGCCGGCGGCGGCTAGCTAGCTCCATTGCAAGTTTAACGGGAGCACTATTATTACTGCGTGACGTTGCATACTACTGTAGCCGGGGAGCAGAGCAGTGTGGCCGGCTGTAGGGTACAACTTCACATGGCACCAATCAATAATTATATTCATCCACATGGCGCCGCAGATTATCTTCATTTTGTTTACTCCACGACGTACGGCCGAGCAAAGACCGCTCCCCGTCTCCGTCGCCTATAAGAAGCATCCCAGGAAAGAACACCCACACACACACGCAGAGAAGATCATATCGGATCGGAGAGGCAATGGCGAGCACTAAGATGGCGGTGGTGGCGATCCTGGCGGCGCTGCTGCTGATGGCAGCTGTGGAGCCGGCTTTGGCCACGCCGCCCAGCTTGCTGCCGGCAAGAAAGCTGCAGATGCCTCGCCTCATGGATGTCGTCTCCGCAGAGTCAAAGCTGGCTTGCCTCCCAGCAGGCGGTTTTTGCATGTTTCGTCCTATGGATTGCTGCGGTAACTGCGGTTGTTTATATCCTGTCGGGGTTTGCTACGGCTCGCGGTGTGAGGAATGAACTGTACGTACGTACGTGTCCATTTTACTAGCTAATCACGCATCTGCAGTGTCACAATAAAATCGCGTTCTGCGTTCGGTCCCTAGATTGTTGCTCATGATCAACAAGCTCGCTCTGTTCAAGTATCGAGTCTGTTAGTTTGTTGTCAGGTACGTACGTGTTGTGCATGAGCTCACGAGTTGTGTGACGCCGTGCAATTAGACCCCCTGGAGTCGCAGTACCGAGTCTAGCTTCCGGCCCTGGACTCGCTCTTCACGTCCTGCGTCGTGGGGGGTGTGAGAAGGATCGAGCTCCCAGGGCCGTTCCTTTTGAGTCATATAAATAAAACATAGGGATCAGTGTGCGCACGTTGTGATCGTCTACGTTTGTACTGTGTTTCTCAAAAATAATAATAAAAAAATTCCAAGTGTATGTTCGCATTGTGTGTGTGTTGAGCTCCTGCCGTTGTTAAAGCTGACATCCCTCATTGTGCCGGAGGGAGGTGGCCGCTGCCAGCGGCAACATGTGCTTTCAGAGTTTGCTTCCAGTTTTCTCTAGCCATCGTGAATCTTCTCCCGGAGATCTTCCCAAGATATATACCCACTTAGCAAAAATGGGAACTTCCGTTTTTTACCTGGGTGTAGGAAAATCTGAAGAAAAGGTAGAAACTCAATCAAACGACATCGAATTTTTGTGAAATTTAAACTAGAGCTTCGCTAGTTCATGGTGAAACTTTGCCCAGCAGATCTCCTCAGGAAGATCAAGAATTCAGCACGAATTTCATGAGTTCGGTCAAGAACACTAGAGGGAAGGGTTCGGGGAAAACTAAAGATTCGAGGTGCTCATGCATGGATTCAGTAGAGGGGACTACCCAGTAGGATGCACCTGAGCACTAAGCAACACTAAGAGGTGATTTGGTTTTTGTTTTTCCTTGGCATGGGAAAAGATGGATTATCATCCTAGATGTGTTTCACATCTATCTATTATCTACTAAAAGTCCATTAAACTTTCTACAAACGCTCTTAAGTCGCCATTTGGCATCCTATAAACGCTCCTAAGCCGCCACATGACACTCTAACAAATAACCGTTGATTTTCATTAAATTTAGTGGATCCATTATTTACAACCATTGGATTTATTTTTGTTTAAAATATCATCTACTAAACCCGGCCCCACCGAGCATTAAGTACGTATATTGTAAGTTACATACGTACGCCTCCCTTCCTTCGATTCCCTCTTTCTATTTTCCATTAATTCTTTCTCCTATTTTCATGCTTTATTTGTTAAAAAATTTAAGTAACTAAGATGTCTAAATCATATAATTGTTTTTTTTATCCATCGATGTCTTTATATTGTTTACGAGCAAATTCACGGTTAAAGACCAAATTTCACTGTAATTAAAAGTTGAAAAGAAATATGTTACTTCTGGGCTATATTTTCTGACTTTTGCATGCATTTCAAACAATTAGAAGAAATTTGAAAAAACAGTAATATAGATTTTATCATTCTACATAACTTCACGGTAATTAAATTAGATCTATGGTTCTAAAAGTAAAATGAACCGGCTATGTTTGTTCCATGGGGTTGGGACCTAATCTCCCGAGCACGCAAAACAAGCAACTCATTAGCGCATGATTAATATAATATTAGCCTTTTTTTAAAAAAATAGATTAATATGATTTTAAAAGCAACTTTCGTATAGATTTTTTTTGCATAAACCATACCGTTTAACCGTTTGAAAAGCGCGCACCTGGAGGTAAGAAGGGATGACTTGCGAACTTAAAGCAAAGAACACAGATGTAATGTTCCCAAAATATATTAGTTAGGAATCAAAATTTGTGCTAAAAAATTAAGCAACTATGATACCTAAATCATAAAAATAATGTTATTTTAATCACAAGACGTCCATGCCTACGCACGAACCGCATTATTTATACTATTTTACATTTAGGGGCCCATATTCACTATAATTCAACTTTGAGAAAAATATGTAACTTTTGGTTATATTTTTTGACCTTTGTGTCCAATTCAAAAAAATTATAAAATTATGGAAAAATTAATGATATAGATTTTATCACCATATATAAATTAACAATAATTAAATTAGATATACGATGAAAAAAATTAAATGAACCTAACTTTGGTTAATGTTCCAAAAAGTACACCTCTCATTTCGACATTATAATAAGTCAAAAAATATTATTACATTTGTAGTGTACATATTTTTAATATCCCTGTATACATATAAATATATTTATGAAGAGACAACTAAAAATAGATACATCTTAATCAATAAATAAAGAATTTATTCTATTTTTTATACAATAAAGCAATAGTAATTAAAAAATTAATATAAAAACAAACAACAATTAGCTAAATGACTATATCATAAGTTACTTCTGGTTTTTAAGTTCATTTGAACTATCATTTTATTTATAAATAAATAAATAATTTAATATCCATATTACCCATTTTTCACTGTAAATAATATGTCATTTGTAGACACCTATGCGAGTCAACCAAATAAAAAAATACTGTAGAACAATAAAAAATTGATAATAATTACTATATCATCTTAAATCATCGTACATTCTTTATAGAGCACTAACAGTGGCATGTGTTAATTCTTAAATTTAAAAATAAAATTTTAGAATTTATAAGAAAAACATTTGACCATCGGTTTCGACTTCAATTTGTAGATCCATTATTTTCAACCATTATATCTACTTTTAAAGAAAATCATAAGCCGCTCGGTCTTACATCTCTTAATAATTAGAAAAAAATATTTGAAATTTTAGGAACAAAACAAAAGATCATCGGTTTTCACTTAAATCATTTAGAAAAGAATAGGAAAGAAACCCCCCCCCACCACCAAAACTTCGCCCTCCTCGTCACATGCGCACAAACACAACACTACCCATCCCCTCACCCCTCGGCTCGCACTTTCCCCGCTACCTCTCCTTGATATTTTTATAGCTCTCAAACTAAAAAGAGAAATAATCAATAATATTAAAACATACATAATTTTTAAGCCACACATCTGATTTCTAATCCAAATTGCTCTACTCATAACTAAACCAACAATTTAAAGATCCATAACGCATATTCTGAACTTAAAATAAGAGTGGTATAAAATAAAATAAGAAACGCCTTTGTTCTCCGTAGCTTAACGGACATGTTTTTTCTTTGATGTAATAACCATTGCCATTTTCTTCGTCGGCCACCATCTTCCGTAAACATTTTGCCATTCTGGTAGATGTTTACTCAGTTTGCACGTACGCCGGAGATGGGGAGACGTGAACTCTCTTTCTAAGAGGAAACTATTGCCCATCTTTGACAAGGGATCGGAGACCGTAGAGGATGGCAGCCACATGCTGGAGAAGGATGGATGTGTAATAATCGGGATTGCGATGCCTTTGCGTTGCAAATGTTGTGTGTGCAAATATTGCTCCTTCCCGTTCGCTTTGTCCGCTTGCCGCGTGGCCACCGGCGTGGATCGGAGTCCGTGACGCTACGCTGGGCTCGTGTTCCACGCCGCGATCGATCCGATCCAGAGCGCATGCATCACGTACGTACACGTAGCTAGTCACGTACGCATCATGCATGCCCTGTGCTGCGCTCGCCGCCTGACGGGACGTCGCCGGTGGCGGCTAGCTCGCGGCGGCCGGTCCGGCTGGGTCCGTCGCCGCACGTACGGTGTCGTGCAACACGGCTACCAGCTAGCTGTTTCCGTTGAACAGGGGGTCTCATTGGAGTTCAATTATTCGTCCGGTACGGTCTCGTGTGCTGTGCGTGTGTTTCATGTTCTAAAAACTTTTGCTGTGCTTCTTGTTCTTGTATACGGTTGGAATATGAATTTGGCACCGCGCGTTTGGAGCGCGATGGTTTCGTCTGGTTTGCTGCTCTACGGGACTACTGGACTAGTGTTTCATGTGGCATCATGCATCCTGTACGCACGCGTCAATGTTCTTCAATTCCCCTCTGCGCGCGACCCGGTTCGGGATGACGTGTGAATTCAGTCCCGTTTTTCTTGTGGGACGGGGCCGTTCCTTTCCGTACTATGGAATCTTCGTGCCAAACATTTCTTTCTACATTTGTTACGTGGATATTTTTCTTTGACTTCCTGAATTAAGTTAATTTGGACTTTTCTAAATATACTAGCAAATATGCCCGCGCGACAAGCACGTGCTACCTTCATTATGGCGGCGCTGCTGTTTTGACGATGAAGATCAGTCCTGGGTTCATATTTCATAGTGCATGTCACCTTTGGTTCTGGTATATTTTGACGATGAGTAGTCCTGGGTTCGGACTGTTTCGTCAAGCGAAGGAGCCTGACAGATGGGGTCGTCAGGAGGATTATGTTTCAATGACTGGTAGGTCCGTCGGTCGCCAAAAGTTTTGGATCTTTATAGCCCCCCCCCCCCCTCCGGCTATCAGAGGCGAAGTGTGCACCTTCATTCTTACAGAAATAATGAACAAGAAAGAACGTTTTCACGTCAAATAGACTTATGAACTTGGCTAGATAATTTATTGTCATGTAAAAAAGATATTTTTATAATTTCTTGTGATGTAAAAAAATATGTTTTTATGGAGTGCAATGTAATTTACTTTCATATGTACAATATTTATGGTAGTTTACTAAATTGTCATCAAATTTGATCAACTACAATTTACGTTGTACTATTTATTTGTTTTCTCCTTTTTTTTCCTTATTGATAGGTCGTGGAGGTCGAGGACATTATGGCTTTAATTTATTTGGTAAGTATATATGCGGTTCTATGAGCAACGACCGAAATTGTGGCTCTCAGGGGTGTGAATTTGCTGTGCAAAATTGTGGCATTTGAACTGCATATGTGAATGATGTCAATTTTTTATATGGATCTGTGTTGTTGGTGATCTGTAATGTTTGAGATGGATCTGTGATGTTACATTGGGGGGTGACTGGAATATATCTGTGATGTATCTGTGTTTCAGAGGGCATGGCTAGCAAATCCTGAGGCTAACCAATATTTAGCATTTTTTTTTCTGGAATTAACTCATCAGTGACGGGTCGAAACAAAAATCCGTCAAAGGTAACCTCACCTGTGACGGATTAGCAAATAAAGGCCCGTCAGAGGTGACCTACCTGTGATGGGCCTTTACTTTTGGGGCCGTCACAGGTAGATCACCTGTGACAGCTTATATCTACGGAGACCATCACCTCTAACGGCCTTTATTTAAAGGGCCGTCAGAGATAAGTCACCTGTGACGGGTCCCAACTCGCCCTAGGCTAGCGGAGACCAACACCTCTGACGGCCTTCTAGTAACTTGCCCGTCAGAGGTGGGTGTCACCTGTGATGGCCGGCCACCCGTCAAAGGTGTCTGGACTCACCAGTGACCACAGATCACTAACCATGCGCGAAGCCGTTAAAGATGAGGGTTTGGGTTAGCCCGTCAGAGGTGTAGTGTCAATCTTTTGGCCTAACCCACCAAAATTCTTGCGAGTGTAAATAAATCATCCACCTCCCAGCACACATACGCCAACATTTTGCTCAGTTGTTAAAGGAGAGTATCATTCCCTCGCACACCTTCAAATATGGATAAATTAAGGTATAAATGTATAAGAACATGTCATGTTAACATAAGATTGTAGTCATGTAACATAATATTTTTAGCTGCACATGCAGAAATATAAACAATATTTGTTGAAATTGGAGCGCAGATCCCTATAATGCGTTATAATAAAAAAATATAGCAGAGTTGGGAGAATTGTGTGGTCGAGATCTGCAAAGGTGCAAAACCAGTTCCTGGGCCAATCAAGATAAATGGTGGAAGTGAAGGATCAGCAGGATGTTTAAAGTTAGATTCTCACAAAAATTGGAAACCAGCTGCAGTTCTTGGTCTGTTGTGATGGTATAGCATTCTGCAAAATTGATTACAACAAGAGATAAATTGATGATAAAGGCGCAACAACAAAAGGAAGTTACCTAAAATGAGATGACAGCACGATACCTCAATGCATTTATGCATCACTTTCTAAACTCATTCACTTAGCTCGCAGGTCTTTGTGTGTTGAAAGTCATGATACAGTATAATTACATCCCTGATGAGTTTGGACACTTGCAAATATGCCAGGGGAGTTCAGGGCTTTAATAGGAGCATCATTAACCTGCAAATATGGAATACAAGGTAACAACATGTATCATACCATCGCAAGGAGCCAAGGTAACAAGAAAGACCGACATTGAAGTGGTTGATCTGCGCGGGTGGCAATGGAGCTTCCGACGGGAAAAGCAGCGGTCGGCGGAGATCGATGATGGCGCGGAGGAGACTGGCCAGGCGTGCGAGTGCGATGTTGATTCGGCAACGGAGATCGGTGGCGGCACGGAGAAGGTCGAGGAGAGATCAGGGGCTACGCGGAGGAGGACGGGAGGGGATCGCGAGGAGTGACGATGCAGAGCCGGTCGTCGAGGCGGAGATCGGCGGCGGCGCGAGGGGAGCGGCGGAGGATGGGAGGGGATCAGCGAGGTGGGCGTCGGTGTCCCGGCGTGGTTCGGTGGGGGCGTCGCCTCCCTGGCGGCGGCGGCACCTGAGAAGGTGGAGGAGAACGGCTGCGACGGGGAATCGGTGCAGCGCGGAAGGCGGGCGACGATTGCGGCGCTGCGTGAGACATGCGAGGAGGGGCTGAGGGCGTGAGTGGCTAGCGGTTGCGTGGGGGATGGCGCAATTGAGGGGAGGGGATGGTGTGCGCCTATGCGGGAGGGGGAGAGGTATGGGAGGTGGAGTCAATCTGGAGCATTGGATTTCACACGGATGATCTGGACCGTTGAGTGATAAATGAAATAATGAGTGAGACCATTTGTTGAACTATAGGGTAGATTAAGGGTAGCGGAAGGGGCAGTCGCTCACGCTTGTCACGTTGGATATTCGCAGGCTAGAAAACCCAAGCGTGGGGGACTGCCACTCCCTGTTGAAAATAGCTCATTGAAAAATTCGAGTCACCCGTCCGAAGTGTCTGCTTCCACCGATTGGATCACCAATCGCTTCCGCCACCATCAACCTGAGCACCATATCTAGTCGTCTTCTTGTTGATTGCAACCATCGAGCGGTCTAGACCGTCGCCTGAAGTGTTCGATCCACCGATCAAATTTCGTTGATCTATGTCGTGCTCCACCGTGCGTCCATGTCCATCCCTAGACTTCCCGTGTGGTCGTTGCTATGTGGAGTACCTCCATCATATCTCTATCAATCTATCATGGACCTTCCATAGGCTTTGATACCACTTGTTATGAAATGTTTAAAATAAGTGGTCTAAGTAATACTGTAGAAGAAACCTTTTGACAAAATATATATTTTCAAAGCATGGAGCAAATAGTCTGTTTCAATAATTCAGTGAATAATCTAAAAAGAACTAAGCCTAAGCATAATTGTCATCTACTGGTATAACCAATTGACCATGTTGCAGGAAGAATGAACCCTGAAAATACATTCAGGCTGAAGATCAAACATTTTACAAATCGAGCAAATAATGAGTGTAGTGGGTTTACCTTCATTAAATACGTAGATTCTGACACAATGAACTACATGGACTTCATTGATGAAACTGACTTGATGTAATTTTTTTCAACAATGCATTGACAGACAGGAGAGTTTCCTCGCTTGAATATATTACTTCAACAGTCTTATACAAGGCTTTTTGACTTCGCAAGCAAACGTGCTCTAGATGAAAGTACTAGAGAATACACGGGAAATATAAGGAAGAGAAAATACCACAACCTATCAAAAGAGCACATGAAACAAACAATCAGAAAAGAAAGAAGAGGTGCTTGAAGGCTAAACTCCAGAACCACTAGCTCCCAAGTTTGAAGCACAATGAATCGAAGATTGCCGGAGGGTCTTCTGCCATGCACAAGCCATCTCTATTTCCAATGATCAAAGGTTGTGCTTGTCTACATCAAGCCATCAAGAGTCCAACTTTGCCAAGGAGCTACTTGGATCAATGGCTGCCGCCGCCCTTTGGGGGATAGAAGCCCCACGGAAGGGAGGTCCACTAAAGGTTACTACCACATGTCACCCGCATCAAGTCATATTTATTCAGGCTTCATCAAATTGCCAACTGGTTCAACACCCTCCAATGTCTTTGGAGGAAGTTAGCCCCATATGAGATAGGGCCGCTAAACATTGGAGCCAAGGACACCCAAGCGAAGATGGTAAAGGCAAAAGAAGGAGCAGAACTAAAGTGAAATGGCGTGAGGCAGCAATAACACTGGTGTACGAACTTCAACATCGGCGGAGGAGAAGAGCATGGTGTAGAAATCATAACAACCACTGGAAAAGGCTAGAAAACCTAACCAATTTGTGGACCCATACTATGTAATTGCAACAGCTTATCTTAAGTTTCTTGAAAGAGGTAAGACATGCATCCCGTTCTCTCCTGCAAATCTTTCAGGTCCTGGCAGGTGCCAAATCGATGTATCGGGGTAGAACACTAACGGTAGAGGTGGCCATTGACTTTTTGCAGCCTACTGTGCACTCCGTAGTCAATTTTATATGTCAATTGATCCTTATCAGCTCTTCAAAATCCTGCAAAACAAATAAAGTCACATTCGAAGCTTGAATTGTAGTTTACATGAATGAAATGCATTTCACAGAAACGGAATATATATGTTTCTCAGATTCATGACAAGAAAAGAACGGAGTTAAGCTCAAAATTCGATAAGAAACTGCGCTTTTCAAGTTTTAGCTGGCAGACAGTCACTAAAAGTTTTATTCCTTTTAAACTGTTGAGTGGTAATCTACTATTTATCTATTATATAAAAAAGTTCAGTAAACATTAATTCTACAAACGCCTCTTAAACCGCCACATGTACATTCTATAAACACTCTCATGTCACCACGTGGCATTTTAATAAATTAGAAAAAAATCAAAAAATTCTGAAAACATCCTACCCTTTAATTTTTACTTAAATCAGTGAGTCCATTATTTATGACATTAAATCTATTATAGTTAACACAAAACTAATTAAATCTATTAAAAAAATCTCTCCTCCCACCCCTCCTGCCGCTCCAGCCGTACGTACGTATATATGTACGCACGTACGTTTTCCTCTCTCCACCCTCTCCTGACTCTTGTATTTTTTTAACTAATCTTTTTAATAGAAAAACGGCTAATAAAATTTAGGATCCACCTCATCCATATTTTACTATATAAAAACTAAAATACATTATTCGAACAAGTCCTATCCTTTACAGGGCAACCAAACATCATCCGATTTTTAATTTATTTGAACAGTAATTTTATTTATAATTAATTAAGTCAACATCTATATTACTCATATTTTGGCTATATAAAAATTAAAACACATCATTTGAACATACCAGCAACAACCAAACAACCACAAAACATTAAAAAAACTGGTGTCATCTTAAATTATTCTACATAATAAAGATTCATTGAACATTTTTTTGGAGTGCTACTAAGTCACCACGTGTCATATTTTAAAACTAGCTAGAAAAGAATCTTAGAAATTTGAGCATTAGTAGTTTCCACTTAAATCCATGGCCTATTATTTTCAAGCACTAGAAACATATCATGTCTTAAAAATTAGGGGAAAAATCAGATAAATCCAAGAAAAACATCTAATCATTGGATTTCACTTAAATCATTTAGGAAAAATAGAAAAAGAAAGTCACCTCCACCTCCCTCGCTCATACGCACATAACACTACCACCCCCTCCCTCTTTGGCTCGAGCTATACGCTCTTCATTAGTCATAAGCTATTAAAGTGAAGCAATCAATAGTTATAAGCTACATGTGCGATGTCTAATCTAACTTTTGCTCTATTATAATCAAACAGAAAAAAATGAAATAAGCATATGCCTATATTTTGTTACATAAGAAATAGGAAATTTGGGAACAATCGATCCAAGCATTTTGCAGGTCATCCAAATAGTAACGAAATACTATAAAAATTTATCAACAAAAATTACATCATTATACGTTAGTCTAAAAACATGCATAGCTAAATTCAATCCATATTATCCAAAAAAATTATAAATCTATAAAATCCAAGTATAAAACATTTTTTTATGGACAACACCCCTACCCTTTTACATGTTATCCAAATAATAAAATAACTATGAAATAATTTAGCAACATAGGACACCGTCATATATTACTTTGTAAACATGAAAACTAAATTAAATATACAGTGCCTAAGAAAAAATATATTAAATAAAAAAGATCGGAGGAACATATACCATTGGCCTTTTACATATCATCCGTATTGCCATAAAAGAATTATGAAATAATTCAACAATACAAATCATGCCACCATATATTGTTTTCCAAACATGAATAGCTAAATTAGGAAAAAAAAAGTTAACTCAAATATAAATAGTCCAAGTCACTACTTAAAAAATCCAATGGCTTTAGTAAAAGAAAACAATCCAATTACTTCATGTTTTTTGAAATTAATGTGTTCAAATAATCCGAGTAAACCTAAATGATCTAAACTATGTTATGTTACCATCTAATAGATTTTGAGAGTACCATCTAATTTATTTTAGATGGTGTTTAATGCACTTCTGGTATATCACACATAGATATTCAAGCATGTATTCATAATAAATCACATTCCAAAAACTAATAATATGAGTGCACAATTATATTTAGCCCTCCGATTGTATTATATTCACGCTAGGTTACATGGAACCTCGTGCACACTTTACATAAAACATTCATATATAGGTTTTTTCTCACACTAGGACTCTACAAATTCATGCATTTGGTATAGTCTCATGTTACATCCAATTAATAGTGAGAACCTATATCGGTCTTACATGCTTATAGAAAAGGTAGCTCATTTCTTTTCAAAAATGTTGACATAAAAAGTGTAACACTCCATCACTATTTAACATATCACTGATTTTAAACTTAAAATAAGACTTGTATAAAACAAAACAGAAAATAGAAAAAATGCCAATATGAACTGCATTAATTGAACTAATTGGAGAAAATCTTATAACTTCTTTTGCTTCATACTTTGCACTTAAATTGAAACAACCATTGCCATAACCATGCATCATTTTTTAGTTAAGTGCTTAGATATTAATTATTTTTTCTCTATCATACGCCACTGTATTATGAATTTCTCCAGATATTATTGCAAATATAAGCAAAATACTACAATTACAGTATATAGTTGATTTAGAAGTTATAATTCTTACTATTAAATTTAATATTTAAGGGTCAAGTTGATTAGATTTTTCTTTTAAAAAGTACAATAGATCACACATATTATAAGAAAATGAGACCTAGGATGCATGTATATCTCCTCTGTCTTATTCATATGTAAGTAATAATTAAAGTGCATCCATATAAACCAAATAAAAGGATGGCTAGCTAGATGGTACAAATAGAACACATTTGCTAGCAATCATAGTATTTTAAGATTTGATAAAAAAGTTAGCCCCTAAACATTCAATTTTTTTTAAAAAAACTATCTTTTAATTCACATTTAATTTGTTAGATATGTTTTCTAAACATACTAAGTCCGCCGTATTTTAAATGATAAGAAGATTATAGATAATTGCTTAAAGGATGATTAAATATTATATGGCATAAAGCTAACAAAAAGGTCAAAAATTTATCTGAGCAACACATTCTATGATGCATGCCCACGCGGATGTGCGGGCTACCTTCTTAGTTGGTTCTAAAAGATGGAATTTCAAAAGAAAAAAAAGAATAAATGATATAAGAAAATTGATGGCATTTCTGCATGGGAGAATGCAGGCAAAAAAGTACAAACTGAACTAAATTCTGTACTTGAAAAGACGGCGAGAAATATAGAACGCAGGCAAAAAGTTAGCAGATATATAGCTTTTCAGGACACATACGATTTCTTTCACATGAGAGATCTTCTTTCTGTTATCATCTAATTGGAACCAATTTAGGGCAGCCTGACATTGATATATATTCAAGCTTACAGAGTTTTTCTATACCCTCAGGCAAGGACTCAATGTCATCGCAAAAGCTGATATTAAGTTTCTTGAGAGAGGTGAGGCACCCCATGCTCTCTGGCAAATACTTCAGGTCTGGGCAGGACAAGATCTCCAATTTTTGGAGAGAGACGAGGTCTCCCACCCATTTTGGTAGCTTTGTCATGCTTGTACATCTATGCAGACATAGTTTCTGTAGCGACATGAGATGTTTGATGTCCTCCTGTGATTCGTTCATCTCGAACCTGTTTATTTTCAATTCCTTAAGAGACACGAGCTGACCCAACCAATTTGGCAGCTGGGCCTGGTTATACCATCGCTCCAGAGTCAATGATTCTAGAGAGGAGAGGGCTCTGATGATCTCTGCTGAGATAGTCCAATCATTGCAATCATTGATAATTAAGCCTTTGAGGTCCGGGAGGTGGTGAAGCAACCTCCACTCATGAAGAGAAACCTTGCAGTTGATACTCAAAGTAGTCACTAGAGGAGAGGAGCAGGATGCGATGATATCTGCCGCACTTTCTTCCCATGAGGATATGACACCATCACTTCCCCAAATGTTCCATTTCTCGGCTCTTAGTGGGCATGGTGTAAGTCTCAGCTTGGTGCACCGAAATATGCTCAACTCAGGAAGTATAGGGAACATAAACTCGCTCACACCATCCACACCACTGCAGTATATTGTGTTCCACACTTGCAGGCTTTCCATATCACGCATGACAAATTTCTTCAGTCGAGGAAAGGGCCTTCGGCCACCGCAGAAGTCCCCATCAATTTTTGTGACGCTCTTCATTTTTTCAAGAGTTAACTCTTTCAAATTAGGTAATTGACCAAGTGGTGGTAGGCTGATGCAGCAGGGCATATCCATCATGGTAAGACGAACAAGATTAGGGAGATAAGGAGCAATGCCCATTAGCCATGCTGGAAACTTGGTGCAGTTATAACCATGTATCTCAAACTCCATTAAATTTGTTGGTGGAATAATCTCTCCTAGCAATTCAATATCCTCCACAAACCTCACAGCATCTTTGGCCCACTCAAGTTTCAACTCTTCTATTCTTTGCTTTTCCAAAAGTTTTATTATCTGGACCTCATTGATGGACCTCACATTTTCAAGACTGCTTATCTCCAACTTAGGTGGATTTACATCCTGAAGCAGAACAAGGTTGCTGCCAGAGCCATTGGCATTTGCTTGGACCACAAAGTGCGGCAATGAGACTGAACTTTCGTTCAATAGACAAAACATGGACTTCCCCAAATAAATGCGAGTATCTGCATGCAGAAACTTCAGGTTATCAATGTTATGGATGCTTGGTGGTATCTTGTCCAGAAAGCTGCAGCCTGAGACATCTAGTGTATGTAGCCTTTTGAGGCTACCAAAACAGTCAGGTAAACTCCTAAGATATTCGTTGTGAGACAAATCAAGGTGCTCAAGGTTCGAAAGGGTATTAATACACTCGAAGAAACTGACATATGTTGATTTGTCATGACACTTTTTATTAAGCAAGTCCGATAAGTTCAAATACTGGAGTTTCTTGAGATTACCAATGGCTTCTACCTTCCTTCTAATATACACGTCATTTTCGAAAATGTTGTAGCAATGTGATAAATTTAGAACTTGGAGGTTGGTAAGTCCACCCAAGGCTTCTGGTATACCCTTAACCTGAAGACAATGTGATAAATCAAAATGCATCAAACTATTGAGATTTCCAAATGACGTTGGTAGTTTTTCTAATTTCTTGAAACCTGATAAGTTTAAATATTTAAGATAGTTGAAGCTACACAAAGCTTCAGGTAGTCTTTCGATATCAGAAGATTCTGATGACAGATTCAAGTATTCAAGTTTGGTAAGTTTACCCAAAACTTCCATTGCCGACCCCCCAAGAATGTATGAGCAGCTTGATAAGTTCAAATATTCCAATTTCCTAAGTTACCCAAAGCTCCTGGCAGCTCTCCAATATTTTTGCAGTTTGATAAATTTAAATATTCAACATTGGTGAGACTCTCCAAGGATTCCGATACACCTCTAACCCTAGTGCAATGTGACAAATCCAGATGAACCAATTTTGTTAGCTTGCCAAATGACACTGGCAATCTTATTATTCTTGAACAATCTGATAAATCAAGATACATCAAGTCCTCCATTTCTCCCATAAATTCTGGCAATGCCTGGATTCCAGAAGATCCCCGAAGACTAAGATACATTAGTTTCAAGAGCTTGGTGATACCATCAGGAATCGTTTCATGTTGAACTCCTGTGGCATTAAGATACCTCAACTGCTTCAATTGACCAATAGAATCTGGCAATCTCTGTATAGAGCACTCACTTAAATCCAACAGACGCAGGTACTTAGCAGATGAAAATGAATCATTGTGAAGTCTATTATCTATGCTGCATCCCATAAAACGCAGTGCCCTTAATGTTTCCAATGGCTTGCTAAATTCAGTACGCAAAGCATAGCGGCAATTTCTTCCACTAGTGTCTCCTTGCAAACCATCATTCTGTATTTCATCAAACATGACTGATCTTGCCAAGTCGTGGACCAGATCATGCATGGTTAACAATATAAAATTGTCGTGATAATCTCCAGCAGTCTGTAACATAAAGCAATTAGTAATCAGCGTGAGGACTTCATATTCCTGTCATTTCATGTTTTAGAATCTGTAATGAAGGCCAATAACATGTTGCATACAATGAAAGCAACAGACAATGTAGACTTCCAAAAAATAATGGTAGGAGAATCAATCGAAACCATTCAACTTTTCTCATCTCATAGATCATATTTATTTATGATACCACCTCACTTATTGGTAGTAGAATTAAAGGGGTATAACTGTTTCCTATGGTTAGCTACAACATTTTTGGGGGATCACTTGCATCGATATAACTTATAAATTAATGGCTAAGATTTCTTCTATTGATTATAATATTGGTAGCAGAATACTAACAGTAAGGGTAAAAGTACAGTAAAAAATACCGAGGAAGAACAAGTTTTTTAGCTCATGTTGTAGTGATTAAGAAAACATAATTATAGGAACTAACCATGTTTGGTATGCGCAAGCATGGTGAGATTCATGATGATTAAGTGTGCTACAATAATTCATCCAACAAGGGAATTGGTGCGGTCTTTGTTGAGAAGAGAAAAAGGAAAGAGTAACTAAGGACCCAGCTGGTTGTTGCTGGTTTGACACAACAAAGGAGTTGGGATGTTGCAGAAATAGAACATGGCTTACTTTATGTGCTATATATACTATTAAAAAGGAACGAAGCAAGTAGCTTGATGAAAATGAAGCTAGAAGGATCGTTTGCCGCACACAGTAGCACATGTTAACATCAGAATATTTTTTATTTCCCAAAAGGATGGAGTAGAGTTCAGTTCAGTTGAGTAGAGTTTGGACAAAGTTAAGACTAGTTGTCCATTAAACTCAGTAAACTGGACAATTCAGTCGAGCCTTGGAGGTTGTTTGGTTGCTAGCCATATTTTACCAACATTTTTCTCAAGAAAAGTTACCATATATACTTGGCTATATTACAGTTAGGCAAGCCTAAAGAGAATATATGTTGCCATATTTTCTTTAAGTAAGTGATGCGTGGGACCTAATTTATCATAACTGTGACTGTAACCAAACAGCTATTAAATTGGTTAAACTTATCTAACTTTAGACATGAGAAATTGTGACCGATAAATATAAAAGTCTCATACAACATATTTCTATATTCCATAAATTTATATGTTTTTCATACCATAGGGCAAAATGGACTTTTCTATAAGAATTTAACGGTCAACTAACGAAAGGGATATGAAGGAATCCAAACTAAAATTCAGGGTATATAAGGAAATGAGCAAAATTCAGGGTCATATAAGGTATTGTGCAGAGTTTGAGGGGTACACTGGGAATTTTCTCTTTTATCTTTCATATATTAATCTAACCATCTCAACCTCACATCATTACTTATAGATATGTGCCTTATGTTACTTATATCTAGTTACTTAGGATATATTAACATTCTAAGAAGTGTTTCTACAAAGGTTAAAATGCCTCAAGAAATTTCGGTATCATGCAAATTGTGAAGGGCCGAAAAGATGCCCTACAAGATAAATTTAATAATATATGCTAAAAATGCCTCCATATATTCTAAGTAACAAAAGTGCCTCTACATAAGGTTTTTGTTGTAGTGGCAGTGCAAGTTATAAATTAGAAAATACTCCCTCCGTTTCACAATGTAAGACTTTCTAGTATTGTCCATATTCATATAGATGTTAATGAATCTACTATACACATATATGTCTAGGTTCATTAACATGTATATGCATATGGACAATACTAGAAAGTCTTACATTGTGAAACGGACGAAATATATGTGATAATTGAGGCAACTCTTAGTGTTAATAGAGAATCCCACAACTTAATGACATTTCTTTTAACTTCTTGGTACCTTCTTATACCCTAGTGTTAAGGTACCCATAGATCTTATAAATGACCAATGAAGAGAACTTTTAAAGTCCTTCATAAGTTACCATTAGGTGACACAAATTATATTAACACTAAATTATGGTACCCTAGAGCACCATAATATGGTTTCCTCCTAATAACTAAGCAAGAGTTATAAAAACTCCATAAATTAAGGTGAGAGATGATAGAACTGGCCACTAATGGGAATACGGAGTAACTTACATATAGTGACTTCGGACGCTGAAGAAAGGACATCCCCAACAGTTGAGTAACATACATCTCACCAAGTTGTCTGCAGGAATATACCTTTGATGGTTTGATAAAGTTGAGAGAAATCCATTGGTGAATTAAATCATCCTTAACTATCTTTTGACCTTTAGGAAATATTGCACAATATCCAAAACATAACTTCAAGCTTGGTTGCATTTTGACATAACTTAACTTCAAGGATGCAAGCACATGATGTGGTGAAGATGCATCTTCTAAGGTAGATTCATTCCAAATATCATTGTCTTTCACTGATTCCCATTCGTCAAGCCTTTTGGAATGTAATAAATACCCAAGGGATTGAGCAGCTAATGCCACACTGCCACATTTCCTTGCAATCTCCCTTCCTGTCTGTTCCAACCGTTCTTTGTCACCTCTATCTTCAAAAGCACTTTTTTGTTTTATTATGTTCCAACATATGCCATCTGTCAAGGGCTCTAGCTTGTAGGGTTCAACATTAGAAAATCTCCTAGCAATGTCTTCATCACGTGTGGTAACTATGACGATCACCTTGGCTCCCGTCCTGACCTTTAGCTTAAGCTTCAATTTATCTAATTTGAAACCATTATTCTCCCAAAGATCATCCAAAACTATTAGAATATTCCTATTGGTAGGTGCCACCTCTGAATCACTCATGCTAAGATCCATTTTGGGTAGTTGTGAAATTATAGAGCTCTCAATTTTATTTAAATCAAACACCTGGGACACATAGACCCACACAAGAGAATACTCTCTAAATTTCGTATCACTGAAAACTAACTGCACTAAGGTTGTCTTGCCAATACCTCCCATGCCATATATTGCAAGGATAATGAAATCTTGGGTCAAGATCTTATCAGATAAGTAAAATAATATCCTCTGCTTGTCTTGAGCCCTTCCAACGATGACTGATTCTTCCACGTTTGGAGATGTGGCCCGATCATCATAGAGTACTTGTACAGTGGAGCTGCTCTCTGGCATTAAATTGAAATCCTTGTTTTGTTTCGCGATTTTCTCAAGTTGCACCCTCATCTTCTTCATATTTTTGGCCATTTTAATGTTGGACCACGCTGTAAAACAACAGCTGATAGTTGCACACTGCAAGGTTTGTACTTGCCATTAGATAGTAAAGTAGTGTGAAAACACATTACACAAGTAATTTTACTATCCTTTAGAACACATTACATCACTGATTTTAGTATCCTTGAGGTGGTATGGAAGGTACTGCACTTTTTGTAGTACTAATTTGTGGAACTTCAGTTACCTCAACACTAAGTGGGTACCCAGAGATATAAAAAAGTTTGTACTAC
This sequence comes from Oryza sativa Japonica Group, assembly GCF_034140825.1. Taxonomy (NCBI): domain Eukaryota; kingdom Viridiplantae; phylum Streptophyta; class Magnoliopsida; order Poales; family Poaceae; genus Oryza; species Oryza sativa. The sequence goes on from NC_089045.1 coordinate 5,883,830, forward strand.
CTCCACCCCAGAATAAAAGTAAATTTTCACAAAATTACAGGTATTTGAATGAAACTATTGCAAAACTACACATTTAACGTGTTGTATCGCAAAACTACAGATTTAACACCAAATTTATCACAAAACTATATATTTAAGGCTAAGTATCACAAAACTACTTATTTAATATTGAAGTTATCACAAAACTACAACTTTTAGGGTTTAAATTCCTAGGACCATTATTATGTTCTTTAGGGTAGGATCACTCTTTTGTTGGATTATTGTTTTCTAACTAAATTAGTTCTAGTTTTGTGATAATTTTGTTACTAGATATGTTGTTTTGTGACACCTCCTATTAAATGTGCAGTTTTATGATAAATTTGGTGTTAAATCTATAGTTTGTGATACATCGAGTTAAATCTATAGTTCTATGATAATTTGGTCATGGTATTTGTAGTTTTGTGCAATTTATTCCCAGAATAATTGCATTTCTACCATTCAAATTTTATCTAAAAAATTTGTATTTATAACAATGTGGTGGACCCAACAAATTAGTTAGATTAAGATATATATATATATATATATATATATATATATATATATATATATATATATATATATATATATATTGTCTCCTAGCCTCCTATCTTTCCATCCCCATCTCCTGACCATCCTTTTCTTCAAGTTTACGTATGGAATGTGTGCGTGCAATGTGGTTATTAAATAGAGTTATTATAGTCATTTGTGCATGCTGCTAATATGTATGTAATCTCCTAGAAATATAATTATTCTAAGACGGAGGTTGTAATTATTAAGAGTTTGGTGTCTTTCAGTGGCTTTTAAAGCTGGTAAAATATATGGAATTTTTTGAGAAGGTGCTAGGAGTTATATTTTTAGTACTTGTAGTCTATCACTTGCAGAACTAATATAAACCATTGATTTATGAGCACTACATGTAGAAAACTAAATAGAAAAAAAGATCCTACTATCAATAGTTATGGGGATATTATAAATTGATATGGTTAAATAGATGGGAAGAAATCAAAAAATGAAAATGAAAATGAAAATTTATGATTTTTTTATTTTCATTTTTAGCACAGATTGTAGCACTAAAACTACAGTACCTCTCAGTATCTTAAGGAATAGTAAAATCACTCGTATACCAACCAGGAGCCATACACACCGTGTATGTATAAAACAAAAATTCTAATTTAATACGTAGCAATAATAAATTATAATTAGTATTACCTCCATCCCATAATATACTCCCTCCATACAAAAACAAACCCAATCCTGGATTTAAATCTATAGATAGGATTGTGGTTTTTTTTGGGACGGAGGGAGTAGTAACCTAGTATGTCCCATTCTATACTAGGCTGTTATATTATGGGACAAAGACAATAATTTGTACTATCAAATTAAGAACATCGGCCTGACAGAAGAACCTTTGGTGCAACTGCTTTGGTCATGGCATCTGCTTCGAACTCATCAATCATGTCGGAGATGTCATATGCAGCGAACTTGAGCCGCTTCAGCCACAGCAACACCGCCACGCTCTTAACTGACTGCCTCTCGGCGTCCTTGAGCAACGCCAAGACAGATTCCAGCGTCATCCTCATGTCTTCTAGGTCATCGTTGAGGTTGCACAGCCGCTTGATCTCACCACCGATGATGGAACCAATCTGCTCGGCCACAATCTTGAGGACGGCCGCGGTAAGCATGCCACCGACTTGCGCCATGGCTCCCTCTCTAGGATATTGGGTGGCTAAAACGCTCAGTCTGCTCAAGGTTGTCTGTATGGGTAAGATTCATGTGATCCTCATTAGTAAATTGTGCAGTCAACTGTAGTACAGCTGTCACAACTCACAAGTCTTTTCTACTACCCCCTGTTCGGGCATATTGAAACCGAGAAAAGATGTCATCTTGCTTCATTCAGAAGTCAACTTATACTAGTATATCCTTCCAAATTGCTTAATGAGACACAACGCTTGAGGTCATCATGCTCTGATAGATAACTGAACAATCATCCGATACTGACATTAGAGACCGAGTAATAAAATGCTCCCGCACATGAACTGAAATTTCCTAGCTAGCGACAGTGTTACTTACTTATTCGGAGCCTGAGTGCGCCAGTAGTTTTGCCTTGCCAGGCAAGCCTGATGGTTTCTATTGTTATTGGCATGAAGACCTGTGGACAAACAAATGTGTAAATTGAAGAACGAAAATCATTTCACAAATTAAAGACTAAGAATTGTGGTATTGTAAGTATCTATTTAAGGACCGTAAAATAGCTCACTTCTCGGACATAAAAAGCATAAAGCCACGAACATCGTATGCTTTTATTACTCAAAGCATGATCTTATCTTCTACACTTCTAGGAACTAAAAAGGATTTACCCTTGCAGCAAAGAAATTCTTGAAGGACAGAAAAGCATGACAAAAAAATCCCCCCAATGTCCTTATCTTCCCCTTCTTCCACCTTCTCCTCCTCTGTTCTTCATGCTCCTTCCTTGCTAATTATCCCTCTCATCTGGCTGTCAGCAGCAGCACAAGGCTGCACACAAGCCCTTGGTTTTGCAGCCCAATGTGTGTGGTAGTCTTGTTGATGCTATGAGCAGCATGCTAGGCTGGTTAAGGTTACCAGAAACGCTGTAATATAAATGCAAGTGTTACTATGATTTTTCTTTTTGCATGAATAAATATAATATATATAAGATGCTGCGATGCATCAACTTCGAATTATATATGAAGATTAAAAAAATATAATATATACAAGATGCTTGCTACAAAAAGAGACAAAAGGCCAAATTAAATAACAAGCAGATTGTTACAGCACGAAGGGCAAAAATAAAGGAAGAAGCGAGGTGATAATTGACACGAGCATGCCAGCTGCACATAGCTTTAAGATTCGTAGCACTTGCTGGTTTCACCCTCGTTTCCATTTGCCTAGAGAGATTGGCACCCTTCTATTCTATCGACAAAATAAAACACAAGGGAAACCGCCTAGAGCCCTAGATCTGTGGTGCTCTGCACATAGGAAACATAGTAAAGGAAACCAGTTGGTGCTTCACCAAGCGATACAGGTGTCAGTTATGGACTTATTGGCATTAATGGAAGCTCGATAGTAAAGGAGTTAGAATTTGACACTGTATGTTGAAGGATGTGGGGGCATAAGAGGTAATACATCATAGAATTCAACATGGTATCAGATACATGTGTGGTTTAATTGCCTATCTTGATGGGGAAATGCTCGAAATTTAGTCTAAGGCTCTGTTCGAATGTCATGGTTCCCAACTCCCCCTCTTCGTTTTCCGCGCGCACGCTTTTCAAACTGCTAAACGGTGTGTTTTTTGCAAAAGTTTGTATACGAAAGTTGCTTTAAAAAATCATATTGATCTATTTTTGAAAAAAAAATTAACAAATAATTAATTAATCACGCACTAATGGACTGCTCCGTTTTCCGTGCAGAGGAGTTGGGTTCTCAACCCTATCTAACGAACGCAGCCTAAGAGGAGTCCTACACACTTTTTTTTTTTGAAAGGTTCCAACACTACTACTTGAGTTCCCCAAATTATTAGGAGTTATTAAGAGAACTCTACAGGACCATTCCCGAACATTTCTATACATCATAAGTTTAGATAGGCACACTAACATGAGGGAGTAATATGCTGGTCTTTTTTCTCTTATTTACACGAACTTGTGAGTTTTCACGAATGTAATCTCAGGCATCTTATCTGTAATGTTTATTTTGGGTATGACCAGCACGGTAAAACAGACCTTTTACTTTTTAGTGAGCTTTAATGGCATTAGGCAACTAAACTACGCATATTTTTGGGCTGCTTCATCAACATATAAGAACTCACTAGTTGTATCCTCATGAAAGAATCCTCTGGAGTGATACAGGAAATGAATAAATTACACAATGTGATGACAGAATGTAATAGGCGCAGAACAGGAACATTATTAATATGAAGATGGGTTTGGCAGGATACATACTTTTCTTTTTATGTGAGCCAGCTTCATCACATTCTCATCTGCTGTACACCACAACTTCAATTCAGGACAGGCTGCAATATCCAGAATTAAGAGATTGGTGAGTTGTTGTATGCTCTCCGGTAAAAACTTGATGCCCCCACAATTCCAGATACTAAGTTCAGTGAGAGCGGTAAGGCCTCCCAGCCGTTCTGGGAGTTGTGGAATGCTTCCGCAATAACCCAAATGCAGCGAACGGAGGGAGTGCAGTGGCATGCTCCCTTTTATATTATTTAGCTTTGGACAGCGTGAGATCTCTAAATCTTGGAGACGTGAGTGTTGGATAAGTCTTTGTGGTCCTTGGTCGTGATTCTTCTTTTTGCTTTTGGGTAGTTTCACCTTTTTCAGGACAGCATCTACCCTTTAGCATATTTTTCAGTTGCTAGGACAGCTGCGGTTAGTAGGACAGCAGCAGTTAGCATCTCCTTTATGCCTCCTTTATGCTTTATTCAGTTTGGATGCCCTCTAGGACAGCATCCCATTCAAATTTCAAATTTTAGACTAGGAGGGTGCAGCAATAGGCTAGCAGCCAGCTATGGCTATATATATGTATCCAACCTCCCTCGGGTAGGCATGGCTTTTGTGTCTAGTGAATGAAGAAAACCAGAAAATTGCCCCATCTCGAGTGCCATCCTCTTCTCAATGAGAGTAACCATTGAAATTCTAACATCTGGTATCAGAGCCACACTTTCCTGTAGGCTAAACATCTCTTGTTCCACCCCTTCCCAAGCTCGATTGAGCTCTCAGCCAGCAGCAGCAGCAGCACCGGTTGCTCCTCCTTCCCCTTTCCCTTCCCCCTCTCCACGCAGCAGCCCCCCGGAGGTGCGCCATGTCCGACGCTCGGTCTCGGCGTTCGGTCGCCTCGAGCACTCGGCGTCAGCAGGACGCCGAGCTCGCCGCAGCAGAAGAGCGCAGGTGAGCAACAGCTCATACCGCTGCAGCAGCAGCGAGGGCGGCCAGACTGGCGGCAGCGGAGTTGGCAGCAGCCAGGGCGGAGGCGGAGGCGGCGGAAGATGCGGCACGTGCGGCGGAGGTAGAGGTTGAGACCTTGCGCAGCAGCATCAACGGCTCCATCGCCGGCGACATCACCGCCGACAGGGAGCTTGAGGAGCTGGCAAGAGGAAGGGCACGGGAGCGAGCAGAGCGGTGGGCAGCAGCCCACCTCCACGGCGGCGACGGCGGCCCAAGGGACCGCGCGCCCGCCGACGGGAACCCAGACGGGCGCGGGCTTGCTGGCGGGCGCGGGCTTGCTGGCGGCAGCCCGGAGCCCGCACGCGGCCCTCGCAGGCAGCACGGCTCTCTCTCCCCTGACCGGCGTCATGGTCACCACGGCGTCCAGATGGTGGTCAGGGACTTTGGTCCCGGCGGTGGGTGGCCTACCCTCACCAAAACCAACTACATCGAGTGGGCCGCGGTGATGAGGGTGAGGCTCCAGGTGCGGCACATGTGGGATGCAGTCCGGTACGGTGACGTCGACTACGACGAGGATCGGCGGGCACTGGATGCCCTCATCGCTGCAGTCCCGCCCGAGATGCAGTTCTCGCTTTCCCAGAAGCGGACTGCCAAGGAGGCCTAGGACGCCATCGCTGCGGCACGCATCGGCAGCGACCGCGCCCGCAAGTCCACACTGCAGGCACTCCGCAAGGAGTGGGAGAACCTGGCTTTCAAGCCAGGTGAGGATGTTGATGACTTGCAGAAAATGGTGCAGTACGGCGACGACACCTACGATGAGGAGAGAGCTGTCGAGAAGCTCTTCCGCTGCGTCCCTGAGAAGTACAGGCAGATCGCTCGCTCGATCGAATCTCTGCTGGACCTCTCCACGATGTCGATCGAGGAGGCGTTAGGTCGCCTCAAGGTCGTCGATGGTGATGAGCCACAGCCTCTCTCGGGGCCCATCACCATCGGCGGGAAGCTCCATCTCACTCAGGAGCAGTGGGAGGCCTCTCAGGGTGATGGGAGGAAGGGGGAGTCATCTTCCCCGACAGGCGGCCATAAGCCGCGCAAGGCGCGGGGAGGTGTCCAGCTATGGTGGGCGCGAAGACGTGCCGAGGGTGGCGCCCGCAGAGGCGCCCAGGGCGTTGCCACCGGCAACCACAAGCCGGCACGAGACGACGCCTGCCGCAACTGTGACAAGCTTGGCCATTGGGCCAAAGACTGTCGACAACCACGACGTGGCCAGGCCCACGTCGCACGGGTGGAGGAAGAGCCGGCTCTGCTCCTGGCTCACGCAAGCATCGAGCTACCTCCAGCGGCACCGGCCGCAGCAGCTTTCCTCCACCTTGATGAGCCGAAGGTACTCGTCTCCCTCTGCAACGGCTCCAGCAACGACAAAGCTGATGGGTGGTACCTCGACACCGGCGCCACCCATCACATGACCGGCCGACGGGAGTTCTTCACCGAGTTCGACTCCAGCGTCCGAGGCTCCATCAAGTTCGGGGACGCCTCCGGCGTGGAGATCAAGGGTGTTGGCTTCGTCACCTTCACCGCCAAGTCCGGTGAGCACAGGCTGCTCACCCGAGTCTACTACATCCTCGCGTTGAGGAATTCTATCATCAGCGTGGGACAACTGGATGAGAACGGCTCACGCGTGTTGGTCGAGGATGGACTCATGAGGATTTGGGATCGCCGTCGTCGCCTTCTTGCCAAGGTAACCAGAGGCACTAATCGACTCTACATCCTCAGCGCGCAGGTTGCACAACCAGTTTGCCTCGCCGCTCGTCGGGACGACGAGGCGTGGCAGTGGCACGAGCGCTTCGGGCACCTCCACTTCGAGGCCCTGAAGCAGCTCAGTGCCAAGGAGATGGTGTGAGGCATGCTGTGCCTTGACCACGTGGAGCAGCTCTGCGACGTCTGCGTGGTGACGAAGCAGCGGCGGCTCCCCTTTCCCCAGCAGACGAGCTTCCGAGCCAACGAGCGGCTCGAGCTCGTGCACGGGGACAACGAGCGGCTCGAGCTCGTGCACGGGGACTTGTGTGGCCCAGTGACACCGGCCACACCAGGAGGACGACGTTACTTCCTGCTGCTCGTCGACGACCTCTCCCGCTACATGTGGGTGATGGTCCTCGGCAGCAAGGGAGAGGCTACGGACGCCATCAGGCATGAGCAGGCTGCTGCAGAGGCGGAGTGCGGCCGCAAGCTGTGCGTGCTGCGCACCGACAACGGCGGCGAATTCACAGCGGCTGAATTCGCGTCGTACTGCGCTGATGAGGGCATTCAGCGCCACTACACCACGCCGTACAGCCCGCAGTAGAACGGCGTCGTCGAACGGCGCAACCAGACAGTTATGGGGATGGCTCGGGCCCTCCTCAAGCAGAGGGGGATGCCGGTCATCTTCTGGGGGGAGGCGGTGGTGACGGCCGCCTACATCCTCAACCGCTCGCCTACCAAGGCCCTCGATGGCAGGACACCGTACGAGGCTTGGCATGGGCGCAAGCCGGCGGTCTCCCACCTGCGGGTCTTCGGCTGCCTCGCGTTCGCCAAGGAGCTTGGCCACATCGGCAATGGTCAGTATAGATATAGACATTCGTTGTCACATAGTACGAGCGATGTCTTAAGATTTAGAGAAAAACCTGGTTGATAGTTAGCTTCTGAGAGTTTCTAGTTCATTTTCTAGATCCTATAGCTACATATTATTAGAATATAGACTGTTTTGGAAAAGCACGCTAGATACTCTAGGAGAAATTGCAGCTGTTAGAACCTTTTCCAAATAGGCTTCAAGCTGGAAGCTACTGTTTCTCTTTGATTTATTACCAGAAATATTTTCTTACTACATAGATTATTATTTGTCACTACCAGCCCGATGGTAAAGAACCTAAATAATTCATGCAAAGAAACAGATCCTGAAAATTGATTCCGGGGACCAAATCCAATGGGCTAATTAAGCGCTCAACCAATTCAGGATACACAACTCTGCAGGAACCATAACTCATGAATAGCAGAAATTAGTCAAGTCAATACACGCATCAAGTTAGTTTATTCGTTAGAGCAAGTATACTAGTGAGCTATAAGCGTACTATAAGCTTACGTGAAAGAGAGAGATAACAAAAAATCAAGGATGTTGGCTCTCATGCAAAAACTATCTTAACACAAGCTCCTAGGTAAATATACTAAATGTATAGGTGAGAGATAGAGACAAGATAAGAAAATTATAGCCAACCTTATAGCTAATCCATTATATATGTTGGTTTTAAAATGGGCTAATAGTAGGAAGTGAACTCTACCATTATCCTTGCTCTAGCATGGATTGAATTCTGAAGTAAAGGGGGAACTAGGCAACAGTGAAGCAAATGCTATAGTGTTGCTTGCATTGTGTCAACCTGTCCAAATTAATGAAAAGTTTGGAAGGAAAAAAGACTTATAAAACTAAAAACACAAGTAAAAACAGTAGTAAGCTTGTGCAGGTTGAGACTACATAGATATCAACTACTCTACATCATATTACATTTTTTTCCCCATTGCCATCCCAATTACAGGACTTGGCTATTTATGTCTCCTCTCCACACTGTTCAATTGGTCTTCTGAAAGATATATTCCCTAAAGTTAAGTTTAGTGTCAATGTGCCATATTATCTGCATCCAATCCAGCTTGCCTTGGCACCAACAGTTTGAACATCCTTACCTGTTGCTGGGACCAGGTTGTTCATTACGAATTTCAGTAATTACTAGTCCAGCCTGATGACCTATCACAACCCTGCATCAGTAGATTGTTTGCATTACGCAGGTTTCGCAATGGAGAGAAAGAACGTCTGGAATATCAACAAAGAATGAAGACCACATTCTGAGATGTCAACATATTACTAAAATTCATGTTTGCAGTCAAGCTTATCTTTCTTTCTTTTTTTTTGCAGGGAAAACTTCTTTTAATTTAGACTTGCAGAAGATGCAGCGAAGCAGTAACATGCTCAACCTCAAGATGAATAGCAGGGTCCTTTTTATCACTCACCGTTTTGAACCCTTCAAACAAACTATAGCGCCGACTTTTCCAAGTTCAAAGTCCAGTACACCCTCAAGCCTAGAAAATTATGAAAAACAATATCATTTCTGAAACTTCTCACACAGGAAAAGTTTTTGAACCGGCACATCCTCCTCGACGAGCCGGCGCTTTTGCACATGAAAATTTGGCAAGATCACATCACAAGCCTAGAAGTTATGGATGGGCGCAGTTAATGTAGCAGCTTAGGAACTTACTTGAAGGTAATTGAGTTCCACAGACGAACTGTCTCATCATTAGAACCTGTAAGTAGGATTGGCAGGTCTGGATGGGAACAAACACAGGTAACACAATCCATATGCCCTATGAGTATTTGAACACAAGTCCTGCTCTTGCAGTCCCAGATCTGACTCAACAAGATGAAATAATTACAACGGCATTTCCACAAAAAATGATCAAGAGGTATGACAATACTCTTGCAATTAAAATGTCTTACCCTAGCCGTTTTGTCCAAAGAACCAGTTATTATGTATTGCTGATTTCCACGAGTGAAGTAATCGAAACAGCTCACTGCAGATCCATGCCCAAACAATGTGAATTCACGACGGGAAGAACGGAAATTCCAAACCTGCATTTGCCATATTATAGACTTTAATTCAAAAATTCTGTCTATCAAAATGATAGGAGGTAAAACCTCAGGCCTTCACTGCACCTGTACATTCATCATGGAAGCAGCCGCAAATTTGTATGAATCGTGCGGGTTAAATTTGATTCCATGTGCTAGGACACCTTGCATGTCAAACATCCTAATGCACTCCCAGCCCTTGTTCCAGTCCCACATCTTAATTGGGTCAAGCAAGCCGACCGACAGCACATAAGGCTCAGTTGGATGAACGTCCAAACAGGTGATGTTCCATGAATGAGCTTTGAATCTCTTCACTTGCTGTACAGGGGATTCGTATGTGTACACTCTTATGAAACCATCATGATATCCAACCACAAGCCATTGCTTCCGCGCAATCAACTTGGCTGCGCTAGCTGCAGTTTTGGAGTGATTGATATGTTAGCATTTGCTGTTACACCAGGGGTAAAGTCTATGGCTAGCAGTGAGTTAAGTCAGGTCAGGAAGCATGCCTCTTGGTCCAAATGAGCTTTGAAGCAGGTTCACTGTTTCCTGTGGACAAATATGTGGACCAACCTTAGTCCCAGAACATCCAACACCATTCAGTTTGCTAATTATAAGCATGGAGAAACTTACAATGAATTTCACTCGCATAGGCAAACATTACAATGTTACCACTAATTTTTAAGATTAAGAGAAGGTGGTTCTTTTTATATTCATTATATCATCGGTGGTAGTTATCCGATTTACATTGGGTGGTATACATATGGTAAATTCGGAACTAATTATTCTGAAATTTGTGTTACAACTGGGTTCAGTTTTAAGAAAATCAATTTATGCAGGGAGACATATTTAAAAGTAGAAATTGATAAGTATTAAAATGGGAAATGTGTTTAGTGTTAATTTGTATCTTTGGAACTTCCTAATGTACAGGTACCAAAAATTAACACTAAAAATAGTATATACAGCCCACTGGGAGTGGTCACTTACTTGTGTATCACAGTTCAGGATGTCGACTGAGCCAAAAATATTGCCTGTCAAAATCCTGCACACAAGAAATTTATTATGGTAAAAGCTGGTAACAGCTGTTTTGCATATGCTATGAAAGGAAAAGAAATGTATTAGGTGTTCATCACATACATATTCTGAAGTATCTAACCTTGATTTTGTGGGCTGTAACGACTATGATTATAGTATAACCTAACCACTAGATGAAGTAAAGAATTTTCAGCAGGAAAGAGACAAGCATAAAACACAATGATCGTTAAATCAGAATGTACTGAAGAACTAGGACTCCCTTTTTTTCATGTAAAAAGTCTAGAAAAAACTCATAATACCTAATCTTCACTAAAAGGAGCTTGAAAGCAAGTGGACAATTTATTTTAGAAAAATGTAGATTTTTTACAAAGTTTATTATTGTAAAGCTGGCCACCAGGTCATGACTAATGAGGCTTTTGAAGGGGGCTATTTTCTTTTCACGCTTTAAAATAAAATGGGATCATAGCAAGTAAAGTAAAGGATGATAAATTTATCGCTTTTAGAAATGCAAGAAAATCTTGGTTTCAATTATCACCATGAGAACATGTAGTTTGTCTCCTCAAACAAAAAGAGATGACAATTTCACGTACCATGGCTCAGTGGGATGCGCATCTATGGGAATGTCAGGATTTTCCATTGGAATGATCTGATCAAATGAAACAGCAACCAAAGTAGACAAAATTATAAGATATTTGTGAAAGGGTTTACCGATGTAACAAAAGTAAGCAATTGGCATGATTCCAACAGAATATAGAGATAAAATTTCACCTGATGCACCTCTCGGTCCTCTTCTTTCTCTTTGAAAGAAGAACCGTTATGGTGATAAGCTTCTTGGTTTACTTGGGTGTCACTTAAGTTCAAATGGCTGGCCAACCTGCTCTCAAGGGTGATAAACTCGTCGCTGTATGAGGTTTGCTTCTCGCGGTGGTCGTTGACGAACCGGACCTCTGAGCCATGGCTTATCGGCAACTAAATGATATAGCCAATGTAGTCAATTAAAGAAGATTTACATGCAGCTAAAAAGTCTTTCAAATATAAATACATGTTCCTTTTTGAGTAAGTGGAAATACATGTATTGTAATGTGCAGCTATGAAACTATATACCCAACACTGCAGGTACATAAAAGAGCAATAATTAATAGGGTTCGACCATTATAAAACATATTAAATTATTGAATAGCCTACTTCACATGATTAAAAACAGGGTTGATGTAGAAAACTTCAATTAATTTTACTTCTTTTTTGTGAAACTGCAATTAATTTTACATTTTTGATCCCCTAAAAGGATAATTGTCAACAAAATGCAATCCCAAAATACAGCGGAAGTGTTGTGAGACAGAAGGATGTTGATTCCTAGAAATCCCTAACATACAAGGAGAACATTCTGAAAATGACGATCACCCTAGACACTTAGATCATCTTTGTGGTATTGCTTTTGGTCGCGGACGTTTTTTCAGTTTCTTAAATTTGTTATGTTTGTATTTGGCTCCTGACGAGGGGGTTTTCTCCTCCGTTACTTTCTTCTCTTCTTAGTGGAATGACGCGCAATTCTTTTGCTTGTTCGAGAATTAAAATAGTCATTCTTTAATATATAAGGAATTTTACAGAATAAATAAAGAACATGTCGCCGCTTCATTTACCAAAGTAAAATCATTCCACTTTATGCCTTTATGAAGAGCTTCGCACTAGGTTTATTTTTTAAAAAAAAAACATGCCAGTAACAATATTGATTACCTTGCCAATCATAGTTTCTGTCTCATTAATCTTATTGACGATATCCAAAATATTGGGTCTTTTGTGTCTATCAATCTCCACACATTTCAGAGCTATTTCAGTGCACGTCTTCACCTGTTGGCGATATGCTTCCAATGAGGAACCATTCCATGTTGCTTGTAACCTGACTGTCCAATTTCCTAGTACCTGCGAAATTAGAATGTAAAGCTAAACTATTAATATTCAATACAAAAGGAGTAGTTTTTCAGAGATGATCACTGATCCTGATAAAGACAAACAACATTTCTTACTAGATCAGTAAATTCTTGGGAAGACATTTCAGCACTTCTAGAGCGCCCTCTAGGTCCTGCAATTACGTTTAGCATTACAACACCCAAGCTGAATATGTCTAGCTTGTTTGAGAGTACATTCTTCTCTATGTATTCTGGCGGCAGGTATCCGCTGCATATGGACACATATGTAAGCGCATCCTTATTAGAAAAGGATTCAATCAAATAAGTAATTGAGCTTACACTGTCCCAATTGGAGTTTGTGTGACCCTTGTTTTCTCTTCGGTGAAGAGCTTGGACAATCCAAAATCCGCAAGTTTTGGCACCATGTTCTTGTCCAGCAATATATTGCCCGGTTTAAGATCCAAATGGTAAATAGGTGGCTTCAGTCCCTCGTGGAGATATTTTAAACCCTCACATGTCCCTTTAATAATTTTGAACCGTGTAGGCCAGTCAAGACCATGAAATTCGTCTGCAAAGATACAGAAAAGAGGTATCAACATAATAATAAACATAATCTAAATACCCAGGATTATTTTTTTCTTAGCGTGCTAAGGAATATACTAGAACTGGAGAAACATCGTACCTGAAAGATGATTCTCAAGGCTTCCACCGGTTAAATACTCGAAGCAGAGCGCTCTATGTATTATTGCAGCAAAAACTATTCTTCCTTTGTACTCTGCGTATTTATGTTGTGTTTCATAGCAGTAGGCAACTAGCCGTACAATATTTGGATGCTCGAGCCTCATAAGGTTCTGAAATTCATTCTCGAATTGCTTATCGTCAAATCCTAGAGTATCATTATGAAGCATCTTCACTGCAATCTCTTTTCCATTTCTAAACTCTCCCTGTTAAGGATCTATTGTCAGTACTTAATACAGCTTGATTTAGCATTACTGGTGAAAACATTTGACAAGGATGAAATTGTAAAGCATGTCTTTATTTGCTTTGTAGTCACAGTATACTACAATTAAGTATCATGGACAATAAAAGGCGGGGCATGGTTAATTGCTCATCATAGTAATATAAGTATGTGCAAACATGTAGCGCATGCTTATTCTTTACAACCCATACAGTGCTTTGTCAAGTTATTCGCAATAAACAAATGATGCCCTCAACTTACCTTATAAACTGTTCCATATGCACCTTGACCAATTTTTCGCTCCTCGGAGAATCCATCTGTAATTTCTTCTAACAATCGGAATGTTATATCCGTTGGGTCCATAGTTGAATCTGGAGCTTGATGTCGGTGTCCTGGTTTATGCTAGTAAAGAAGGCCTTCTGCATGAGGACAATACAAAGTAAGTTACGCTGTTAAAGAGCAAGAAGTTGCTACTAGCTCTAGCACTCAACTCAACATCATCTGGCTCTTTTTTCTTGCCCTTTCATTGTTTTGCCTTTTGGGTTCCTGATATCATCCAGATTCAATCTTGCATTTTGAAGTTGCGAAGATGGACAAGTGATGAGAGAGCAGAAATTTCACCTGATTTTTGTAGAGAAAAAAATTCTGATTCACCATCTAAACAAATCATTATCAATTCAATTTTACCCCCACCGTCGCTCAACAAGTAAAAACTCTCAGAATAATTGAAATCGAAGGGTTGGTCCATCATGGCAATGGGGTCACCACTCACCACCCATAAGCTCCTCTCCTCATCATCTTCTTCGCTCATCTTTTTCTCTTTCTTTCTTCTCACCTTCCCCGGCTATGTCTCCTCAAGACGCGCCTCCACATCGGGCGACGGGGCTGCGCCGCCGCCCCGCGTAGCGGCGTCGCCGCATCGGGAGCAGCGAATCCCGCACCAACCAACGAACCGTCCGCGCCGCCAAGTGGGCCACCGCCATCCTCTCCCCCTCGCCTTCTGCCGCGGCTTCGCCACCTCCCGGCCTCACCGGGAAGTCCGGCGATGCCATGGTGCGCGCGCAGCGCACTCAGCATCCGCGACCGCGAGGCCGAGCCCTAGCCGTCTGCAGGCGCGAGCGCCATGGAAGAGGAAAACGACGTTCGGGTGTGTTTGGCGCTACGAGTTGCCAGCTCCGACTCTTCATTTTCCACCCGCACACTTCCTAAACTATCAGATTATTAAATAGTGGTATACTTTTTGTAAAAAAATATAAAAATTACTTTTAAAAATCATATTAATCTATATTTTTATTTTTTTAATGTGTAAATCACAGTTTTTTACGTGCCTAGAGAAAAAGTATTAGCATCCACTCCCCAACGACCTCCAAGAGGGAGAAAATGGACATTTGGCCTCGTTCAACACGTGGTTTCGCTGGAATGCCATCCCGAAACGTGTTTCGTTAAAATATCAATATAGAGCGCGTGCTCATCGTTAGTTTGCCATTTTGGCCAGTATATTTTCGAAATCATTTTTGCTCCTCCACCGGGTGATGAGACAAAATTAACCATCATGTCCTCCGCGCCGTCGTTGAGAAAGAGGAGCTCGTCCTCACCGGCCATCTCCATGTCCTCCACAAGCAGCTCACCGTCTTCCTCCTCGTCCTCCTCCATGGATGGCGTCCGGAGCAGTGCTGTCTGGGAAAGGCCAGACGACGAGATGGCCGGCGGGTCCTCCAACATCTTCCCCTCCCTCAACCTCGCCACCTCCGTCGATGGTGACGGCGACGACCGAGGGAATCCCCAGCCTCCTCCAACAACGGCTGATGACCGTGGAGGAGGAATCCTTCAACCGATGACGGCGATGACCGTGGAGGAGGAATCCCCAGCCTCATCCGTCGGTGGCATCCTCGATACTGCCACCGACGCCGCTGCTCCCCAAGCACTAGCCGCCGCCCCCCGTCCCCGCAGCAGCAGTCGCAGCCGCCTGCTCCAGTGGCAACCTACTGATGACGACGACGGGCTTCGCCTCCTCTTCCGGAGCAGGCCTCCTCACCTCCTCATCCACCTGCCATTCCTCACGGCGGCGACCTCCACAGCAGCTGCGGTCGCGGCTGCCTTGACGACGAACACCATATGTGGCTGCGTAGGTCGAAGTGGAGGAGGAGGCGGTGGCGACGGTGCTGCGCGGCGAGGTGGTCGAGGAAGTCGTGGTGATGGCGCGGGTGAAGGGGGAGGAGGGGGGAACCATCTTCCATGGCTGCAACCGCGAGGCCCGCTCGTCGCTCACCGTCGGCGAGACGCTGTCCGCGCGCCTCCCTGGCGACCGACTCACACTCCTCTGTCGCTTCTCTCGTGGCTCCCCGACGGCCTGGACACAACGGCACACTGCCTCTCCCAGTAGTCGTCCACGCCGCCACCTCTCCTCACTGTGTCAAACGGTGGCGGCCGAGATGCGGTGGCGAAGCAAGGGCATTTCCGTCTTATCATCGGGTGGATGAGCTAAAATCATTTTGGAAATGAATAAAATGGCAAAAATGGCAATATTGCGGTAAGCATGTGCTTCATATAGGCATTTTATCGAATCACGTTTTGAGAATGGCATTCTAGCAAAACCGTGTTTTGAACGTGGCTAAATGTTCATTTTCTCCCCAAGATAGGAGGATTAGAAGAGGAAATTCCAGGGTATAGCGAGGAGTGGTTGTTTCAATTATTCTTTCAGGATTTGCCCTCACCTTTACTGAATTTTAGAATTTCACCATTGTTTTCGTTAAAATAATTAGATTTTTTAAATTTTAAGATTCAGGCCCTTGTTTTCACTAAAACAATTAGGATTTTCAGATCTAGAGTAGTGTTATAATTGTTTTTAAATAGGGATAAGTTTTTTAAGACCTTGATGAGCCTTATTAATATTTTCTTACATGAAGAGCCTTATTAATATTGCATAACAGTTATATCATCAAATAATCTTATACCCTTTTAAAGGGCCTGATGTCATTTTCAACTATACCTTTTTTGGTAAAATTATCAAAAAAATATCTACGTTTAATTTGTTGCTAAATTTAGTCAATACATAAGAAATCCTGCCAAAATTTTGGCAATATTGTCATCTTACCAAAATTTTGGCATTACCAAAACTTGGTAAGATTTATTTTGGCGACAATCTGACCAGGCCAAAAATATTTTAATGGTGGTGGTGAGTAGTGAATCTATGGCCCACCACCACCTTCTACCTAAGAGCAGGTACAATAGCAGGCTTAGCCAGCTATAAAAATATTTTAAAGAGATAAAGGAAAAGAGAGAAGAGCAGCGGGCTACATATCTGTAGCTAGCTGCAGCACTGACTACAAGACGTAATGTGTATATGACAGGTGGGACTAGATATTGATAGTATAGTAAGCAACTATTGTATGAATTGGCTATTACATTGGCTATAAATAATTTGGAGCTAGTAGTGGGCTATACTATTAAACTTGCTCTAATAGGGGAGTCCTTGTTAGGGTGTAGCATATGGGTCTGTTCGGAACCCAGGGTTCCCAACCCCTCTCCATTGTATTCTGCACGCACCCTTTTCAGACTGCTAAATGGTGCGTTTTTTGCAAAAAGTTTCTATACGAAAGTTGCTTAAAAAAATCATATTTATCCATTTTTGAAAAAAAAGCTAGTACTTAATTAATCACGTGCTAATGGACCACTCTGTTTTCTGCGCACACTCCGGATGGAACCAGGTGATGCGAACACACGTCTTTCAAATTGCCATATAAAAAGTTATCTCAGAAGTAGCTAATTTGTTTGGGGCTTTTAAATGGAAGAATAACCAATATGGTCCCTAAAGTTTTACTCCTGGGTTATTTTGGGTTATTTTAGTCCTTAATCTTTTATATTGTCCAAACAAGTCCTTTAAATTTATCACATAGGCTGATATAGTTCTTGGTCCCACCAAATTCACCACATGGACATGCCATGTCACCCTCCTATGCAAAATCTATATGATTTCTTCAATTTACCCTTACATATATCATAGGAAAATAAAAAACAAAAGAAAAAATTTTTAAAAAATATGGTACATGTAAGAGCAAAAATATACGTCAAAAAGGTGAAAAAAAAGGAAAAGTATTTTTTCCTGTGGTTATGTCTAGTTCACCCTTACATTTATTTTTCTATGATATACGTAAAGGTAAACTGGACAATTCATTATAGATTTTGTATGAATGATGACATGGTATATCCATATGACGGTTTTGGTGGACCAAGGATTATTCTAGGCCTTTTGATAATGTTTAAGGATTTCTTTGGACTATTTAAAAGATTAGAGACTAAACTAATCATACAAAGAAAACTTTAGGGACTACAATAGCTATTCTCCCCTTTTAAAAGGTGTATAATTAATGACTTAATTAATGAGTCCCTTCTCACTTCAAATTCCGTTACGATGCACGAAGCATTTAGCTAGTTTGTTGACAAGGAAGCTAGGGGTTGTTAACCCACTCACAAAACAAAAATTTATCAAAACATCCTCCTACCTACACTGGTGGAGAAACCATCTTTACTCGGTCGCCCAAAATCCATAATAGTCCCGGTTCGAATAGGAACCGGGACTAAAGATCATTTTTAGTCCCGGTTCAAAAAAAGTTATTGGACCGAGTTAGACCCCAATTCTTTTTTAGTCCCGGTTGGTATAAACAACCGGGACTAAAGATGGATCTTTAGTCCCGGTTGTTTATACCAACCGGGACAAAAAAAAATCAACCGAGCTGGCGCCACTGCCCCCACCCGGCTGCCTCGGTCTCTCCCCCTTTCTTTCCCCTCCCCTCTCATTAATTAAACAGCCTCATCCATCCCTTCTCCATCCTTATCCTCCTCCATCCCTTCTCCTCTCCCATTCCTCTCCCTTCTCTTCTCTTCCTCCTCCTCCTCCTCCTACCACGTGAGGCCGGGTGGCGCACGGCGGTAGGGAGGGCGCGGAGCGGCGGGCGGCCGGGCAGGCGGCCGAGGCGGTGGACCGTGAGGTAGGCAAGGCGGGCAGCCGGCAAGGCCGGCGGCGGGCAGCCGAGCAGGCGGCCAGCGAGGCGGCGGCGCTCCCCGGGCGGGCGGCGGAGCCCGAGGCGGCAGCGGGCGGGCACCGGCCGTTGAGGCAGCGGGCGGCGGGCGGCGACGCTCCCCAGGCGGCGGCGGAGCCCAAGGCGGCCGGGCGGGAGGCCAGCGAGGCGGCGGACGGCCGGCACCCGATCTCTGCGATGTGGTTTTTTCCTGATCTGTGCGATGTGTGCGGCCGATCTGTGCGATGTGGATTTCTTTTTCTGATCTGTGCAGCCGATCTGTGCGATGTGATTTCTTTTTCTGATCTGTGTGATGTGTAATGTGTGAATGAATTTGTGGAGATGATTTTGTGATTTTGTGAATGATTTATGATGTATTTGGAGATAGAAAATGCAGCTTGATGTATTTGGGGATTTTGTGAATGATCTGTGGTGTTCGAATGATTTGTGGATAATATGAATGATTTGTGGGGCTCGAAATCATGGAAGCAGCAAGGAAAAAAATTAAAAAAAAGAACATTAGCCCCGGTTGTTAACTCTAACCGGGACTAGATCTCCCGGTTAGTAACTCCAACCGGGAGTAAAGATCCTTCTTTAGTCCCAGTTATTTTAACCGGGACTAAAAATGGGTATTTTTAGTCCCGGATTCGTAGTTCCGGTTGCATAACCGGGACTATAGGGGGTTGTGAACCGGGACTAAAAAGGGTTTGTCCACCAGTGCTAGCTAGCTAGGTTATGTGCTACTGCACCTTATGTGCCTTTTTTTTTTTTGACAAAGCGAGAATGCAACATTCCCAATATTCCAATATTCCGAGCAAAAAGGCCGCCGCAATATCAAACAGTACTATCTCTGTAGAGTATGTATCCACTACTTCCGTACAATCCGTCTCGATAAGATTAATTTGTGGTTAACGAGGAAGAATTGGATTGAGACGATACAGTCAGAGGCAAAAATTATCTCCTTTAATTTCCCTTTGCATTCCTTACCATTTAACCATAGTTGGTGTCATGGGGTGTGTGATTTTCTTTTTTATATTACATGGTAGCTAGATGCACATACCACTACACACGCAACACCATACTCACACACCTTGTGAATGTGTCCCCTAACATATACTTTAAGAGACGGAAACCAGCGACATATCACTGATCTCACTAAAGTCTTATTGAAAGTCCATATGCATGTGTGTAATATTCTTAGACATTAAGATTTTAAACTCTGATAGATAGATTCGTACACCTACGACTCTACCACCATACTATTGGTGATTCCCATGGTTGTATGATTTTGGGCCTTTGAGGTGTGGAGAAAAACATAAGGTAGCTCCTAAATCAAACTTAAAGTTAAAAGGACCAAATACTGCCCCAGTTGACACGTAATTAGCACTAACCTGGAGATTAACTGAAGACCCTTCTCGAGAAGCCGGAGAGAGGACATCAACCAGAGGATGGATGGAGCTCAATCACTGGAGATTATAAACGGGATTTACGACGATGGCGCCATGGATAGACGAGGCAGCTGTAAAGAAGGCAGGATTGCTTGCGATGATGATGAAGACAGTGTTGACAAAACCGAGCAAGTTGTAATTGTGCAGACATGCCGTGCATGCGTTAATCGCGTATACAGTACAGTTTGTTTGTCCAAAGCTTGGCAGAGCTCCTCAAGTACAATTTCTAAGGATTAATATAAGAGCACGGTTACACGTACTAAACTATTAGACTTCTACTCCCTCCGTTTGTAATACATGACACCGTTGATCTTTTGAGATACATTTGACCATCCGTCTTATTAAAAAAAATTATGTAATCATTTATTTTGCTTGACTTGATTTATTATCAAATGTTCTTTAAGCATGATATAATTATTTTTATATTTACATAAAAATTTTGAATAAGATAAATAATCAAACGTTGGTCAACAAGTCAACAGCGCATACATTAGAAAACAGGAGGAGTATTAACATTATTGATCTCAATCAATTGATTTAACTAGATAGGAGCTATAGAAAATTTATATGTACTTCTACAGCATGGCACATCAGTGTTTGTTAGTATAGGAGTTTACTAAAAAAACAATTAGATTTCCGTGTGATATATGGCTCTAAAATATGTCAACATACAGCTAGGTAGTCCCTTTTCCTTAATATAAAAAAGTTGCTTTAAAGTAAACCTATTTGTTGTTTGGAGGAATTAAATTAAACTAATAAAAATCATATGAGTAAATTTTCTACTATTTAAAATAGAGGCTACTACTTGATAATAACAAATGTTATGCAAGTAAAGGACTTCACAGCATTTTCAAGAATAATAACGGCTTGTGAGGATTATGCATGCCAGCCTAATTTTTTGCTGCTACTAACAAGAACGGCGCTAGAATAACGGTTACGGTTTGCACAAGTTTTTCAATGCTAACTCAAGTAGGAAATGGGTGATTCATCATCGGAACCGTCGAAATTCAGCAAATGTCGTGGACGGCCAGCTTCTAACATTGACGAAACCAGTGGCGGCCAGCTGCATATATGCCCACTGAATTGGGCATTTTGATGCGTCATTTACACATAAGTTGGAAATTTGAAGCATATATTTCCATCAGTTGACTTCCTCCAGGATTAATTTAACTGCATCTTTAAAATATGGTTTCTGAAAATCTCTTGCATTAGAACATCATACATCTGCAGACAATTCACTGTTTGCTGGTTTGCAGGTGATATGATTTGAGCAAGTTGCGGCGCCATTGTTGACTGATCACGTTTTAGCTTGTAAAACAAATTATGAGATGGCGTGCGCCATAGTGTGAGGATACTGTACAACATTATACTCATGTAGAACAGAAACTATGTAAAATGACACATGTAATGACTTCGTGAATCCTAAGATATACTGATATAGTTTTTAAAGGTACTCATAAGAATGAGATGTGCATGCATGTTTGTATTTATAGAAGTATGTACATCTTTACCTGAGCGCCAGTCTTTAATTTATTTCCAAAAAAACTACGTAAAACATACCGAGCTTATATATGTGCATCAACGTCAATAGTCACTTACTTCCTCCGTTCCAAAATAAACGAATTTAGGATAAGATGTGATATTTTCTAATACAATGAATATGGTAGAAACATATCCAGATTTATTATACTAGAAAACGTACATCACATCATAGTTTATGTTAGTTTTTTTACTTCCTCCATTTCACAATGTATGACATTCTAATATTTTCTACATTTATATTGATGTTAATGAATCTAGATAGATACATTGTGAAACGGAGGGAGTATAATACAGGGGAAGTACTTACAACGGGAGGGAACAAGAACAGTGCACCAAATTAGGTGAACAAAGGTACAAAACGCAGTATGAGTAAATGCTACAGTGTTGATTGCATCAGCCGGTCCAAATTAGATTGACAAGTTCGAAAGGAAAAAGGATGAAAAATACGAGTACGTCAAACATAGTGGTAAGGGTGTGTATGATGATAGTACATAGATATCGATCCACTACATCAAATTACATATTTTTTTCCCCATGGCCGGCCTCCGAATTTCAGGTGTTGATTGCCAAAAGTCTCCTCTCCACATTGCTCAATTGGTCTTCTCAATTAGGCAGTCCAAACTGTTCTGTGACTAGAGTTTGAATATCCTCATGTGTTGCTTAGACCGATAGAAGCGACCACTCGTCTGGACCTCTCGTCTCCCAACCCCTCGTCTTCGATGGCCTTGCCGCCGCCCGAGCAGGCCACCAGCGTGCCAAGCGGCTGTGAGGAATGCGGCAGTGGGGCTTCCTCAGCAGGGATCTGGCTCCGTATCGAAGGGGCGTCGGGGGCGGTGCAGGAAGCGGCAAGAAGGTGGGCGGCGGAGGCGTTGCGGTGGCGGCCGGAGGTGGTCGGGCCTACGTATGGCCGTGCGAGCTGGTGTCAGCGGTGGAGGTGGTTGGCAGGTGTCAACGACAGCATCTCTTCGGGCGGCGGAGGACGACGGCAGCCTAAGCATCGCCGGCGTATCCTTAGCAGGGAAACGGCAGGTTTGGGTAGAGGTGGACTCGTTCGCAGCGGCGTGGGAGTCCGGGTGGAAGACTTCTCCGGCGGCGACGGCTAAGGCCCTAGGGGCAGCGCTGGTCCGAGACAGCGGCGGCCTGAGTGCCGGTGCAAGGTTCACAGTGAGGAGGAGGCGGATCCCGGTGGCAGCGGCCGCCCTAGGGGCGGCAGATGCCTGTTTATCGGGTGGAAGAGGTTTTCCTCGATGGAGGTTGCAAAGGTCTCCGGTAGAGCCAACGGCCCTAGGGGCGGCGATGAGCTGGGAATCCAGGAGGGGAGGAGGTTCACGAAGATGGCGGTGGCCCTAGGGGCAGTAGAGGCGTAGGAATCTAGCGAAGCGGAGGTGTATCATAAGTGGATCTTGTTGGCTCGCGTTTGGTTGGCTAGTTTTAGCTGGACGGCGACGGATGAAGGTGGGCTAAACTAGTGACGTGTGGCGTCAACTCACCTGAAGCGGAGGAAGATGGCATCAGCGGAGATTCGCAACGACGACGCACTAGGTGTGGCGGCGACTAGACGACTCACACTCGCTGAATTTTTTGGTTCTATGTTCTTCTCTTTCTTGAGAGGATATGTGAGTCTAAATGCTCTTGTATTTTTTTGGCTGTGTATATTATTTGTGGATATAGAGGCCGGATTAATGAAAATCCATTATTTAAAAAAATGTGTTGCTAGGACCAGGCTTTTCGTGACGAATTTCAGTAATCATCAGGTAATACAATCCTTATGCCCAGTGAGTGTTTAAACACAACTCTTGCTCTGGCAGTCCCAAATCTGACTCAACAAGATGAATTGTTTTATAACAATATTTCTGTCACAATGATCAACTGCTAGGACAATATTCTTCTTTTTAGTGAAATGATGCCTTACCTTGGCCTTTTGTCCCGAGAACCAGTTATCATATATAGCTAATTGCCACAAGTGAAGTTTTTTTTTTCTTTTTGAAACACCATCCTCCTGCTGGATATGGGCCAGTTCGGCTGCCATTCCTGCGGCAGCAGCGCTTGTGTTGTGCGGTTGCAAAACAAATACCAGCCGAACATGCCCTATATTAAGAAGAATGGGCCTAGTCTACGAGGGAGACCAAACCCAAAAACCATACAACCAAACAATAAATTAAGAAAACCATCAAAACCTACACAAAGGGCAAAAGAGAAACAACCTGTGGCGATAGGACTACTAAGGCACGACTGAAGACATCGAGCAACTCCGACTTCCTAAGACAAGCCAGAACATACCAACAAACCCACCAAGGAGCGGGAATTACTAGGCGAAGCCTCCGACAAGGAAACAATATCAAGAATGTTGTCAATGTCCGTCCATAGCAATATACTAGGTTTTCATCTAAAGAAGAAGATGAAAATTGAAGCCAATGCAAATTGCCACGAGCTAGTAAAGTATAAAATGATGACACGAAGAACGGACATCAGAACCCCTGTATTTTCCATTAACAAAAAGTATATCTGTGCGTTAATATGGACCATAATTCTAAAATTATGTTTACCAAAATAACAGGTGGTATTATTATATATAGGAAACCTCCTTAACTGTACATGTGCATCCATCAAGCTAACAAGACAAAATTTAGTTACTGCTGGTGCATCATGCACTGTTTGGACTTCTTCCGTTTGATCATTAATTACTGTAACACATTACTGTGAAATCATGTCAGAAAAAACAAGAGAAAAAACCAACAATTAAAAACAAGATAATTACGCTTATGTCAAACAACACCAAACATTTGCTAATCAGAAGCATATATTCATGAAAAGTAAACTTAATTAACGATGCAAGTTGAAAGCATCTACCATGACTAAAAAAGTGAGCAATATACAGATTGCATGCAAGTAGGACTGAGCAGTAAGCTCTGGTTTCCCAAAGACCCCAAATTATCAGGATTCCATAACTTGTATTCTTCCCATTTCAAAAGCACTGCGGTATGCAAGACTTCCTAATTTGAAAACATTCTCATCTGCCTTCGTTAGCTCAGATGTCTGCAGAGACTTCCCTTCCAGGAGCTTGTCCCTCATAATTGTCAAGGCTTCAACAAACAAATAATACATGCCAGTGATGACTTGTGCACAAGAAACATCTATACTACTTTAAAAATTTTAAAAGTAGGTAATGGTGATGGCAGTAAATCTGCCACCCCGCAAACCCCATTGCAATTTTTTTGTAGATTACCCCTTAAACTTTTTTATAATAAAAACAATCAAATCTATAATGGTGTTGGCAATGATTCTGCCACCCCACCAATCCCATTGTAAATTTTTGTACGTTGCCTCTTAAACTTTTTGATAATATAAACAATCAAATCTATCACCCCACCAACCCCATTCTAAATTTTTGTATATTACCCCTTACACTTTTCATAAGTAAAAAAAATTCAAATATAAATAGATTGCCACATATAAAAATCAAATAAGGTGAATGTTCACTATAAAAATAGGTAATATATTTCAAGATATATATTTTTATTTGTTTTAGACAATATTATATTTAATATTTTTTATCTGTTACAGACTGCGGACATTTAGCTAGTAAAAGATTAAATCAAGAACTAAATGTTTTGGTCTTCTTTCACACTTCAACCTTCGGTCTGATCCTCCGACTTCCTCTTCTCCTCCCTCTTCAGCCTCTTCTTCTCCCTCTTCAGCCTCCTCTTCTCCGCCCTCTTCAACCTCTTCTTCCGCGCCTTCTTCAGCTTCTTCATGTTCGAATTCCACTTCACGTTACTGTCCTTAAGATCGCGTTCATTCTTGCCCATCGAATCGGGTTATTCACAATTCAGATCTCCAACAGTACTGACCCTACCGATAGTATAGAAAAACCAAATGTCACTCATCTGATGCAACATTATTAATATTCGGAACAAGAAAAACAAAATATCATTTCATTATTCAGACCATACCCTATAGGCTTCTCTGATTTGTCACTAGCAGTAATGCCATTTTCAGCAGCATGACCAGCTGTATTGCAAGAAAATTCTTTCTCAAGCTTGGTTAAAACTTCTGCTGCATATGCCCGGATATACTCACACATATCATACTTCAGGCACATGTCAGGGTCATCTTCACTCAACAAGTAAGATAGTTTCCTAGCCTCCTTTGCGATCCCCTTCAGAACATAGTTTTGAAATTAGCAGCACAAGGTTTGTCAGCAAAAAAAAGAATAAGTACCAAAAAATAATACACTGAGTGGCAGCTTGTTCAGGTAGGGGAAGTCACATACAACCAAAGCAGCAGCGGCAATGGCAGCATCCGATTCATTCACTTTACAGAGCATAAGATTTAAGGCAGACTGCCGGAGACCTCATTGCTGAAGCTGATCGTCTCGGTGGGATCCAACTCATGTTCCAATGAAATGCATATCAACTCAGCCTCCATCGTGATACACTTGAAACCACCATTTGCAATAATTGATGCCAGAAAAAAAAGGTTAGTAAACATCATAAAATGATAATTACTGTTTATTAGCACTTGAATTAGGTAGTTAGGCATGCATGCGTACCACCAAGCCTGCAGCTGCAGCAGAAGATTCGCCCTCTGACTGAATCATATGGCTTGCACACTCCTTGATCTTGGAGCTCAGGATGATCTCTTCAACCGTGAGTGCACTATGACAGCTCCTAAGCAACTTGTTCTCAATCTTGATACACTAGAAACGTTTGGTTGTTTTGCAATGGTGCAATGAAGTTTATTAATTAGGAACTGAATCAATGAAACAAGTAAGGTCGCCACAGTAAGTATGCGTTTGCAGAGGCAGGAAGACATTACCAGGTTGGCTGCATCATGGAGGACACCACATCCAGCAGGAGGAATGCCTTGTCCCTGGACAGACCTGAGCTGGGAGCAGAGAGTGGCAACTTGGCCAGCATTGTGGCTGGAATACTCCTCGAGGTATTTCTTGAATTGTGGCCACTCAACAGAACTAGAATGGTACGGAAACAACCTTTCCCATCCCCATCCTCTCTCGAAAAGATCTTGAGTAGAGATTAAAAAAATTACTCAGTAATACTGTACTCTCCAAATTACTCTGTCCATCCTAAAATATACTCCATCTGTCCCACTTGTTAAGGCGCGATCAAACGTCGTACAGTCTTCAAAAATAATATTTGACTTTAAAATTATAATAACAATGTTTGTAGCAACAAAATCATAATCATATGAAAATAAATTTAAATAACAATCGAATGATATTATTTTTATCAAATGAAATTAAATTTATATTAAAATATTTATTGGTCAAATATTTACATAGTTGAATTTTAAAATATGTGTATGTCTTAGTGAGTGGGACGGAGGGAGTAGGACACAACTATTTTTTTATTTTTTTAATGTTTCATAATACAATGTATGCATGTATATAATTAACTAACGCCTCCCCTCTCCCCTAAATTCATTTTTTTTATCATTTACTCTCAACATCTCTAATCCCGTTAAGTGCATACAATGTACTTGATATGATTCAAACGAGAAAGATAATAGTAATTATTTTTTGTTTCTTATGTTAGTGATGGTTGTAACTTATATCTTGGGAGGAAAAGAGTAAAGTACACGGTACTCTCCAAATTATAGACCCAAAAATACATCATATCTCTGTCAAGAAGAAAAAAATTCCAAAAAAATAAAATAAAAATCTCTTCTCTAGATGGATTGAATCAGGATCCAGCAAAAAGGCAAAACATTGAACCAAGCATACATATAACATATATCCCCAACCGTAGAGAGGAAATTCGTACTACCTGGATAGTCGATCAAGAACACCGGCGGTGCGTCGAGCAGATCGGCGGTAGTCTCCTCATCCTCCTTGTCGGCGACCCACTCCAACGCCATGGCTTCGCACAGGTATTCCACATCACGGGGGATGTAGGTGGCAGTGATGGGCACCTCTGATGACTTGGTCTCTCCATTGCTACTCGCATCTACCACCATGGATCTCCTCTTCCATTATAGAGTTTCGTGGATGGATTGTGGGGGGCGAAACGCGGGGAGGTTTTTTTTCTTTTTGAAATCTTTGATGCGGGGAGAGTGGGAGACGCAAGAGAAATTGGACATTAGGCCACTACCAATAGTGGGTTTCATCACAATGCTATTCCGCGGAATGGCGTTGTTAAAATGCCACTCACAACAGATGCCAAACATTTGTTTTTGCCATTTAAGCCAATTCTCTCCATGTCCACCTAATTTTCCACCCGGGCTGACTAAAATACCCCTCCGGCTGTCACAAGCGAGTTGTTCGTGCCGCCGGCGCCCGCACCGCCCAAGCTCACCGCCGATGACGTCCCGCCCCCATGGCTGAAGCCCGCTGCCCACACATCGGAGAAAGAGAAGGAAACCCTAAGCCGGCCACTGCGTCGCGTGCCACAATCTCCTCCGTCGTCGCGCCCGCCGGCCACCGCGCCGCTCCTCTCCCGCTAACCACCGTGCGCCGCTCGCCACCATCTCCTCTGCCGTCATCTCCACCACATGCCGCAGGCTGCACGCCACCATGGCCCAAGAAGGCTAGCTCCAGGAGGAGCTCGTGGTAGGACAGGACCTGCGTTGCCGTCTTGGGCTCAGTCGGCACGGTGACTGTGGTGGGGATGGAGATCAACGAGCCGGTGACCAAGGCGGCGGGAGGTGAGCCGAAGCCCTCACGCTCATCCTCGCTAGCTCTCCGGATTGTGTGTGGTTTGAGCTCAAAGATTGTGTTCTTGAATTTGTAGAGCAAGAGGAGGAGCCGAGCTCCGCCGAGCCTGAGGTTGGCGCCACCCCTGCCGTCGTGGTCTTCTCCTCATCCCACATGTTCGCCGGAGAAGAGAAAGAAACTGTAGGAGAGAGGGGTATTTTGGTCAGTTGAAGTGCAAGGAATGGTGAATATGGCAAAGCAACGGCTTGGTATCGGTTGAAAGTGGTATTTTAACGACGCCATTCCACGGAATGGCATTGCGGTGAAACCCACTCTTGAAAGTGGCATAATGTCTAATTTCTCGAGACGCGGAGCAAAAGCAGAGGACGCTCTCTCTGGGCCGGGCAGCCCACTGGCATGGTGAGACACACAAGACCCAGTAAGCGCCATGTCTCTCTCTCCCTGCTTTGAGAGGAGATGTCAGATGAAAAGAGAAGATCGAGAAATACAAAATAGTGCATGAATAATTGAATATTAACTATTTTAAATTTTAAAAATAGATTAATATAACATTTTTAAAAACAACTTTCCTATAGAAATGTTTTTTTAAAAAAATACATGCGGAGAACAAAACAAATCTCCTCTCAATCTTAGCTGCCGAACGCAGTAGTCAGCTATACAAGTACTATTTTCTTTTGACCGGCGCAATCAAAAGCACCGTTTTCCTTTGTTCGAGAGCTGAAGAAAATAGAAGATTGAGAGAGATGAAAATCGAGCTGAGTTATTAGTATATGATTAGTTTAGTTGTATATTAATTAATCTAAACTTGAAAATGTATTAATACGATTTTTTAAAACAATTTTTCTATTAATATGATTAGTTTGAAAAATACGCGTGCGAAGAACAAAGTATTTCTCCTCTGTATCCACTGCAAAACAATACAGCCTTAGTATGACAAATTATCCGTCATCCCCCATCCGATGGAAAAACATCTCTATCTCCACCATCTCTACTACTTTAATTTAAATGTGTAATCCTTTACCCGAAATTGCTAATTGGCTCATACGCGCTAGATAAATAACTAACGCGCGTTTCAGTTTTGGCATATCATTAGCAAGGCCAAAGGCCCAAGCACACTTTTAACTTTATGTTTTTTCGTCTGACGGCGCCAGCATATGCACGTGCTAGTATAGATAGGAATTAACACAAAGGGGCAGTTGGGCAAGTGAGGCAAATCAATGTACAACGTGATTACCGCTATAATTCTTCATTATTAGTTTTAATTTTTAATTAGGTGACGTGATTAATATGAGCACTCATACCTGAAAATTTTCAACCTGTTTTTAAAACTTTCAACTTAAATATAAAAATTTCAACTCAAAATTTTGAAACTTTCAACATAAATTTTGAAACTTTCAACCCAAATTTTTGAAAACTTTCAACTGAAAATTCAAAATTTTCAACTGAATTTTTAAAACTTTCAAATCCATATTTTAAAACTTTCAAGTCAAAATTAAAATCTTTCAACGCAAATTTTGAACTCGAATTTGAAAATTTCAACTCAATTATTTATAACTTTCAATTTATATTTTCAAAAACTTTCAACTGAAAATTAAAAATTTTCATCCAAAATTTCAAAACTTTCAAATCCAAATTTTAAAACTTTCAAATCAAAATTGAAAACTGTCAACTCCAGAATTCAAAAAAAAATCAATTCCAATTCTAGAACTTTCAAGTCTAAAATTCAAATCTTTTAGTTCTTAATTTCAAAAGTTTCAACTCCGAATCTAAAATTTAAATCTTCATGTTAGATAGTACTCCCTCCATCTATTTTTGATAGTCATATTTCTAAATCTGAAAAATTTATTTTTGATAGCCATATTTCAATCCAACACCCTATCATTTTAATGACTTTCTCGGATTCAATGCATGACTCTCCATTCTTCCACACATAATTGGTTACATGGGCATTGAGAAATGTAAATATTAATGGATCGCTTGTTTACGAGGAATGACTAGTAGCATGTTTAAATGGATGATAAGTAGAATTACTTATGTTTGGTCTGTGTGCCAAGATGAAATATTACTATCAAAAGTAGATGGAGGGAGTATTTATTAGCGTTAATCATGTCATTAACGCTAATCACATTATTAGCATTAGTAGAGAGGGGCAGCTTACGCGGGTTGATCGGAGGATTTTTATTTTTGTCGCTAACAAGAACGGGAAAATCGCCAAAAGGGTAACGACAAATCACCGATTCCTCTGCTCCACGCGCTCGCGACTTGATCTTCCGGCACGTGCGCATTAGGAGCCCCCATCCTTTACCATCATTGTAGTTCTCCCACACAAAGAAACGTCTCGAAAAAAACCATCTCATCCAAAAAAAAAACAACAATATTTCCACGCAATAATCAACCAGAAAAGGATAGAAAAAATTAAACCTTATAATTCATATCTCTCTTCTGGCCCTTATGCCACTGTCGCATCCATCCTCTCCTTCTCATACTGCAGGCGCAACCAATGCACGAATAGAACACATGCATTGTATTTTGAATTGATATTTTATTTGGTATATATCCAGAATTAATTTTCAATTGGTGCCGGATTTGAGTTTTCCAATTGGTAGTGTTGTTGCAAGAACTCAACAAGTGTATCAATTTCCCTTCCCTCTATTCTCTGCCCTCTATGGGTGATATTTACACATTTATATACATGGATATACAAGAGGAAAATGCCTCGGTGTCCCTATGCCTTACGATATGCCTATGCGACTGGCCGGTGGGCCAGCCTTGGTCCTAGTGGTAACTTGGTGGAGGACAGGAGAGCTGCCCCGGTATGGGGGCACCACTGTTCTCGAGGGGCCTTGCTATTACCTAGGTAAAGGCATCCTCCGGGTAATAGCGTGCTCCGCCTGGCAGCCATCAACAGTGTCAGAGTTAGTTGGGGCGCGTAGTGCGCATTTATTCGTGCCCGCTAGCGCTTGATTCTTGACTTGGCATGCGAGGGCATATCGAGGCATGATTCACTCCGGCCGGCACACTGAGCTCTTCAGACCCCTCGGAGGCCCGTAGCCCTTAGGTTCCCTCCGGAGCTCCCCTTCCGGGCTCCGGGTTCCCCTCTGGGCTTCGGAGCTCGGTCATTTGGAGTGGCACCGGAGCCCGTGGCGCTGTGACCTCCCGGAGCTCCTCCGGAGCCGATCAGCCACCATCCGGAGCCTGCTTAGGTCTCATTCCTCTCGCCCCCAATGAGATCCGATTCTCCTGGATCTCCGGAGGCCTCCGGAGCGAGGGGGCCATCCGCGAACCGACATGGCCCTGATTCATGGTCATCTCCCGGGGAGGAAGGTTCTCCGGAGCGCTGCAGCCCTTCGGAGGCTAGCGTCTCCTGATCCGGAGATACTTCCCCAACAGGTAGCAAGATTTAATTTGATAAAATTTTCAATTACTATCAAGAATTTGAAGTTGTGCGTGTCGGTTTCAAATTGGTATATCATATACACACAGCAGACCCCACAAATGCAAAAGATAGGGGGAGCTCTCACATTTCTTACAAATATGTACATATTAGTTTCACCTCACATGTTAGTATGCACACATTTAAGGGAGCTCAAACTCACCCTTTGGAAAGTAAGTTATTATCAATCTATTCATAAGCCTTAATCGTTTCATCATCAATCAATGATGCAAAAAGGTGAAGATTTAAAATGCATCTAGGCCCTCCAGTGGATTTTGGCTAATTGATAAAAACATTCCATCAAGATTCTACTTATGCCGATAATCTAGATTCTTCCATAGATATATCTCCTTTAACCGAGAGAATGGTGTATTTGAATACCAACAAACAACTATGTAGCGTGTGCCTAGCTTTACCAACACGATACCCATAAATTATACGGAATTAGGATAACAAGAATGAACACAAGCCCAAATTTGCTCTATCATGGCTGGTACTCCCTCCTTTCCAAAATATAAAACATAATCACCCTTAACCTAAAAACTAAGAAACAATTATTATCATCTCTTTGTTTGAATCACCCCAATTAATACCATACATACACCCAATAGAATTAAAGATCTTATGAGTATAGGATTTAAAAAAATAATAATTTAGGTCAGAGGAGATGCTAATTAATTGCATACATACATGTATGACTTATATTATAAACCAACTTTAAAAAATAGTTGTACCCTATATTTTGAAATGGAGTAAGTAATTAAGGTCGTGTTGGCCCGTTGGCCTTGCAGGCCCACACCAAATTGAAGTTACACACGACTAACCTCAATGATTCGTCAATACGAGATACCAAAGGCATTAAAGATGTGGCGTGGCCCACTCTGATATTCTCAATTCAAATTAATACATGTCTTGACGATTCTAAGATATAGTAGATCCAATAATACATAAAAGGACCATAAGACCAATACACAGAAAGGACCATAGAGAACCAATATGTAGAAGGGCATTGGCCCGATCTGAAGGAAATTTACGGTTAACTTTAAAAGTGAGCGGCTTGTGGGGTCCAATTGCAAGATTTCAATATCCGGCCAGTTTTACCACCAAATTAATTCCGTATAAGAATTAGAATTTACATAATCATGAATTGGCTAAGGATCTGATTATATAAGTTTTGGAACTATAAACTCTATTTTACTTTTTCTGGACAGAAATATTTTCAGAATACACTGGGACTGTTAATTCATAACAAAAACACTGGACTGCAAAAGGGATGAGAAAAAAAAACAAACTTTGTATGCTTAATGTAGGTAATATCCACTACATCAGATTACAAATTTTTTTTTCCCATGTTACCTCCGAATTTCAGATCTTGGTTATCTAAGTGTCAAAACATTGTTCAACCGGTGTTCTGAATGAGCTAATTAAGCGCACTACCATTATCTGTCTCCACTCCAGTTTGCCTACTTGACACCAACAGTTTGAATATCCTTATCTGTTGCTGGGAGCAGGCTTTCCATGACGAATTTCAGTAATCACTAATCCAGCATCATGTCCAATCGCAACTCTGCAACAGTAAGGTCGTTTCAAAAAGAACTCTGAATTAATAAAGAATGCAGAGCACATCCGTAATGCATACAACGTACCGATAGAGTTCACATGCCACATAGAAGAAGATGAAAAACATGCCAGTTACAAATGTTAAAAGGAGTTCATAAGGAAAGGTGTGATGACAGTTTTTACACAAATAGACAATTGCAGAAAAGACAGATCATCTACTTCATAACTCAAAAAATGAGCTGTTCTGATATAAAGTAAGATCTTTGAGGAATGGATAAATTTTAATTTCAACAAATTTACCGAAATTCATGTTCTCAGTCAAGTTTATTTTAATTTTACACTTGCAGAAGTTGCAGGGAAGCAGTAACATTGTCAACAACATAACATCAAGATAAATAGTAGAATCCTTTTAATCACTCACCGTTTTGAACCCTTTAAGCAAACTATAGCAGTAACTTTGCCGAGCTCAAAGTCCAGTACACCTTCCAGCCTAGAAGATTATGGAAAACAGTGTCATTTCTGAAACTTTTTGGACATGAAAACATGGCAAGATCACATCTCAACCTTATGAAGTTGTGTTAATATGTACCGCAAATTAGGAACTTACTTGAAGGTAGTGGCATTCCACAGACGAACTGTCTCATCATTTGAACCTGTGAGTAGGATTGGCAGATCTGGATGGGAACAAACACAGGTGATACAATCCGTATGTCCTTCAAGTGTTTGAACACAAGTCCTTCTCTGACAGTCCCAGATCTGATCAGCAACATGAAATGCATTAGAATGTTACTTCCGCAAAAAACGATCAAGAGATACCACAATATTGTTCTTCAGTGAACCTGTCTTACCTTGGCCGTTTTGTCCCATGAACCAGTTATCATGTACAGCTGATTGCCTCGAGTAAAGAAATCAAAACAATCCACTATAGATACATGCCCAGACAGTGTGAATTCATGACGCGAAGAACGTATATTCCAAACCTGTATTTTTTTTCCATTGACAAAAGCATACATATATTTGTGTTAATGACCTAAATTCTCAAGCTGTATTTACCAAATTGACAGGAGGGTACCTGAGCATCCATCAAGCTTGCAACAGCAAATTTATGTGTATCTTTTGGGTTAAATTTGATTTGATATGCTACGCCATGGGGGTCAAATGTCCTGATACACTCCCAGTCCTTGTTCCAGTCCCACAGCTTGATCTGGTCTTGTGAGCCTACTGACAGTAGGTAAGGCTCAGTTGGATGGACATCCAAAGTTGTGATGGTCCAACTCCAAGCATGAGCTTTGAATCTCTTCACTTGCTTTACTGGGGACTCATATGTGTAAACTCTTATGAAACCATCGTGATGTCCAACCACGAACCATTGCTTTCGCGCGATGAACTTGGCTGCAGTAACTGTAGTGTTGGAGTGAGTAAATCAGTTAGCATTGCTGTGGCACATGTACAAGTCTATGCATGGTTAGTAGTGAGTCAGAAGCATGCCTATTGGTCCATATGAGCCTTGAATCAGGTTCCTTGTTTCCTGTGGACAAATATATGGGCAAATATTAGTCCTTGAACATCCAAAAGCATATTTCAACATGCTAAAATTGTAGGCATGGAGATAACTTTCAATGAATTTCACTCACATAGGCAAACTTTACAACTTATAACTTTTTTGTTGTCATTGGCAGTTTTCTAAATTTATAGCGGGTAGTATATATGCTTTTAGACAACAGAATATGTTTCTTTTTTTTTTACATCACTGGCTTCTATATCAGAAATATACGCAAATACCTGTCCCACCAAACAAACATGTAACTAGCCGATTACTGGACAAAAGTTTACGTCTAAATATTTGAATTCAAAAAAAAGTTACACAATTTTTTGCACGCCTGCTAGGACCTCACACTCCATGTGTAGCCACCTTACTTTCTCACATATGAAGCAGTACCTCATGACAACGAGATAAATGTTGTTCATTTGACTTCACCTCTCCAAAACTTGTAGTGAGTATTTGATAGTACTGTACAACTTTGAGAGCATGTCTCCATCAACAGTATTTGAAAAAAATGAAGAAAAATGTTTTTTAAATAGAACTAAGAGCTCGTGAAGAATATTTGATTCCCTAGATGAATTCAAATAAAAATAAACATTTAACTAGAAAGTTTAAGATATCATCGAGAGCTATAATTTTCGTACAAGTTTTCTTTTCATCTGACGTAATATTAAAAGCTGTAATTTTTTATTGAAATGTGGCCATTCCTTAAGAGAATCGCCGATGAAAATTGAACTTTATGGGTGGCTTCTTAAGAGAATCGCTTATGAAAATGTTGTATTTTGTTCCAGGTTATTTCCAAAGAAAACCGCATGTGAAATTTTTTCCCTTATTATTTGAAAATGACTTGATTTTGAAAATTAATAGAAAATATATTTTAAGTCCAACTAAAGTGACCCAAAGCTCTCTGTGATACTTAATATTTCCTTTAATATGATCAGATCAAAAGTATTCTAATATGGTTCCTTACTTATTAAAAGTTACCTCTATGTGAGTTGACATATTATATATCTTAAGTGAATGACTATATCCAAGGAAATATTGACCACATCTTATTAAAGGAAATACTGTAGGGGTCTCAGATAATTTTTGGTTCACCTCAATCAGATTTAAAATGATTTTAATGTGAATTTTGAAAGTTTGGCCACTTTAAAAGAATAAGAAAAAAAAAGGATATGACGGTTCGTAACGAATGTTTGAGACATTAAAAGATCTCAAATGAAAAAACATCAAACTACAAAATTGTATTTTCCGTAAAGAGATATAATTATAATATAAAGTTTGTTCTCATCCACTTCATAAGAAAAAAAAGTGATTTTTTAAATAGGACCCTTGCCATTTTTATAGGCGGTTAACAAATAGATCTGAGACCTTATGATGAATGGTTGAGCCCCTAACAATATCAATATCAAATTAAGGCAACTAAAAAGTTGTACATATTGTCAACAGCTAAACTTTTCATATGAAAAGATTGTTCTGATCCGACTTCATACGGAAAGATTGCGATTTTGTTTACGGAAAAAGAGTCATTTCCTTTTTATAGGCAGTTAATAAATATATCCAGGACCTTGTAATGAATGTTTGAGCTACTAAACAATCTCAAATGAAAAAAAATTCAACTACAATGTAGATCTCATTGGGAGCTATAATTTTCATATAAAGTTTATTCTCATCTAACTTAATATTAAAAAAATGACTTTTTTTATTAAAATAGAGTTGTTTACATTTTTACAGTTAGTTTCTTAAGAGATCAGTCCATGAAAATAAATTTTTACAGGAGGTTTCTTAAGAAAGCTGCAAATTGAAATAAATTGATGTACTACCTCATAAAATCACCTAATTTTCATAGACGGTTTTCTTAAGGAATAATATGTGGAAATGTGTTTTAACAGGCAATTTTAAACTATAAGGCCAGGCTTCTTGCCATTATTCCACCTATAAAATAAAGAAAGGGTGCCCACGAAAATATTTTTTAAAAGTAGTGATTGAAATGGGTTTTTTCTTATATGATCCTTAAGGAGGTTCTGTGAGATACCATACCATTTTATTTTTACATGTGCCTTTGGTATTTTCCTTGTATAGCGGTAGCACAAATTAACAGTAAAGTAGCATATGCAGCTTACCAAGAGTAATAACTTACAAGCGTATTATAGTTCAAGATGTCAACTGAGCCAAACATATTGCTCGTCAAGATCCTGTGTACATAAGAAGAAATTTACTTATAGTAAAAGCTATAGTAACAGACATTTTACAGCTGCTTCAAAAAAGATAGAAATGTAGTAGTGTTCAAAGAAATTAAAAGATAAACAGATATCTGGCCCTGATTTTGTGGACCCTAACTTTATTATAGAATAAGCGCATAACCAAGTAAAAGAACTTACATAAGGAAAAAGATAATGAGAAAACATGACCATTGTTTTAGTCATTTCTCCTCTACTTCCCTTTTTCAAAATAAAAAAAATAAAAAAACATAACCATTCTTTTTTAGAATTAAACATAACCATTGTTAAATCAAAATTTACGTATCAGCGTATGTTCCCACAAATTTTTATTTTTGTTTTAGGTCTAAAATAATATGGGATCATGCTAATTGCCAAGTGTAGTTAACATGAAAGTAGTGAACTAATACACGAACAATTTGTCCTTTTCTTTTGGATATAAACACAAATCTTCGTTTCATTTGTTATTATGGAAAAAAAACTAGAACATATGCAGTTTATCTCCTCTTAGAACCAAAAAAGAAAGACTATTCACATACCATGGTTCCGATGGATGCACATCTATTGGAAAATCAGGATGTTCCATTGGGATGATCTGATCAAATGACACATCGACTGAAGTTAACGAAATAATAAAATGAATGGGTTTTCAAATGTTATAAAAGTATGCAACATGCATGGTTTTGGTGATACAAAAACAACTAAAACTTATTTCACCTGATCTTCCTCTCGGTCCTCCTCTTTCTCTTTGGAACAAGAACTGTTATGGTGATCGGCTTCATGATTTTCTTTGGTCTCATTTAAGTTCAAATGGCTTGGCAATTTGCTCTCAAGAGTGACAGACTCGTTGTTGTGTGAGGGTAGCTTCTCCAAGGCATGGTCTATCGGCAGCTAAATGAGGTCCAAATTAATGAAGTTAATAGAAATTCTATCATTGGTGAATAAATATGACTTTCAAATATATATGCATGTTTTCCTCTCTGAGAAAAAAAATGTAAATAATTATTTTGTAGTATATAGTTATAAAATTGTACACTCAGCATCGCAGGCATGAAAAATGAGCAATAGTTAACAAGGTTGGACCTCGATAACGCATATTAAATTATTAAATAGAGCTTACTTCACATGATTTAGAGCAGGTTAGATGGTACAAAACTGGAATTGGTCATTCCGTCATTACACTTTTGATTCCCTAAAAGGATTACTCTCATCAAAATGCAGTTCCAAGATGTAGGGGAAATAGTGAAACAGAGGTTGTTGATTCATGGAAATCACTAATGAAACAAGGAATATATTGTGAAAATGAATGTAAACTCATCCCTTGATACATTATAGTTTTTCTTATCAAATAGATGACAAATACGATAATGCCACATCGGCATAAGCAAAATGATTCCTCTGCATTATATTCCTCCAGGAAGAACATTGCGCTGTAGCCTTTTATAAACAAAACACACGATAGTAATAATTAATTACCTCACCAATGATAGCTTCTTTCTCGTTAATTTGATTGATGATTTCCACTATATTAGGCCTATTTTCCCTATCAGTCTCCATGCATTTCAGCGCTATCTCGGTGCATGTCTTCACTTGCTGGCAATATGCTTCCAGTAGGGAACCATTCCTTCCTGTCTCTAACCTAGTTTTCCAATTCCCTAGTACCTGTGCAATCAGAATAAAAGATGAAGTACTATTCAAACGAAATAAAATATTTCCTCAGTTCTAAAATGTTTGATGTTGGTTAGTTCATTTTTAACTAACAAACGCCATAAAAAAATAAACAGATTGAGAAGTTTAGTTAGAAATAAATAGGGAGTAGTTTAGTTAGAAATAAACGTTGGTTCTGAACTCCTGATTACTTGATCGGTAAATTCTTGAGAAGGAATTTCGGTGCTTCTGAAGTGTCCTGTAGGTCCAGGTCCAGCAATTATCTCTAGCATTACAACGCCCAAGCTGAATATGTCTAACTTGTTTGATATTTCTTTCCTCTCTATGTATTCTCGTGGCAGGTATGGGCTGCACGGGGACAAATAATATGATGGATTTCATATAAATCACATTTCTTATTATTAGAAAAGGATACATTCAAATGAGTTATATATTCAGCTTACATTGTCCCAACAAGAGTTTTTGTAGTCATGGTTTTGTCTTTAGTGATGAACCTGGACAAACCAAAATCTGCAATTTTCGGCACCATGTTGTTGTCTAGCAAAATATTGGCAGGCTTTAGGTCCAAATGGTAAATAGGTGGCTTCATTTCCACATGAAGATGTTTTAAACCCTCACATGTCCCTTTAATAATTTTGTACCGTATAGGCCAATCAAGACCATCAACTTTATCTGCAAAGGTAAACAAAAGATATATCAATAGAATGCAAATACACATGACTAATTTTCTTCCGAGCTGAATATGTACTCCAACCAGTTTCATAATACTTGCCGAGTTGTCATTTTGGACAAGGATGTGGTCTAAAATAAAATTTCTAAGTCAAACTTATTAAGTTTGACCAAGAAATATAGCAATATTTCCAACACAAAACATACTATCAAAATATATTCAATGTTAGATTTAATAAAACTAATTTGATGTTGTAAATGTTGTTATATTTTTCTGTAAACTTGATCAACCTCAGAAAAGTTCGACTTATGAAAAAGTCAAAGTGGCTTATAATATAGAACGGATGGATTATAATAAATATATAATTTTATTAAAGTATCTTTCAAGATTAAGCTATACATATATTTTCCATGCTTCTTAAGTAAATATTTTAAAATTTATTCATAGTCAAAGTTCAAAACATTTTAACCTCGGCCTTATCCAAAACGATAGATATTATGAAATTAGGGGAGTAGTGGGACTTTGAGCAATATCATACCAGAAAGATAGTTTTCAAGGCTCCCCCGAGGCATATACTCGAAGCAGAGTGCTCTATGTATTGTTGCAACCAAAACTGGTCTTCCTTTGACTTGTCCATGTGTATGTTTTATTTCATAGCAGTATCCAACTAACTGTACAATGTTTGGATGGTTGACCATCATAAGGTTCCCAAACTCATTTTGTAATTTCTTGTCGTCAAAATCTTGCGTATCATGAAGAATCTTTACTGCAATTTTATCTCCATTTTTATGCTTTCCCTATTAAAGATCTAGGGTCAGTACTCAAAACATGATAAGTTTGTGATAACATTTCACAAGCCGAAAATGAAAGCATCAGGCTCTGTTTGTTTTGTCATCACACTTTTACTAGAACTAAGTTTCATGCAACAATAAAATGTGGTGCAGGGTTGATTGCTCACCTCAGTGTTATATGTGCATGTATTGCAGGCTTATTATTATTTAGAAATTAGAACCCACTACAATGGTTTCACCAATTATTCACAGTAAATTGGTGTTTACATACCAAACTTGCCTTTAACTTACCTTGTAAACTGTTCCATATCCACCTTCACCAAGCTTTCGCTCCTCAGAGAATCCATCTGTAATTTCTTCTAACAATTGGTATGCTACATTAGTTGGATTCATAGCTGAATTTGTAACTTGTCCGTTTTACCAATATCTCCTCTCTGTGTGATGAGAATAAAGAGTAATAAGTTTCTGAGAATAAAGAGTAATAATTTGGGTAATTTTACTATGCTTGATAAGGTACTGGGAGATGTTATATTTTCTAGTGTCAAACTTGATACCTCCAGCTACCATATATCTCAAAATAATAAAATTTTGATACTTACAAATACTTTCTTAAATACCGTAAAATTTTCCTAATAATTTACTCGTTTTATGAGAAGAGAAAGACTGGAGTTAACAGTAGCACTCTAAATCTTGAACTGAAATTTCTCAAAGCCTGGTTTATGGCATTGACTAAATGTGAATGAAGGGATTAAAGAAAGTTCAAAATGAGCCCCGAGATATGCATCATTTGGAGAAAAATCAAGTGAATTTCGACTAGTTTTCTTACTCCCAACAACTCACTTCGGAACTCATAGCCACGGCAATGTGTAAGAATTTGAGTGAGTACTAGTGGAGAAAATCCTAGCCTTGTATTAAAAGGGAAAAAAAAGGAAAGAAAAAGAAAGACCAGCAGGCCAAGCTTGCTTATCCATCAACAGAGACACACCATCAGTAACCAACATTCCATCAGACCAATGTGAATCATGAATCAAATGTAAAAGCCCAAGCTAATTAAGGAGCAATTGAACAAACAGTACTGCCTGCACAGGAATTGGAAGCAGTAATTAATTAATTAATTAGCACTAACCTGGAGAGAGATAACTGAAGATCGACCTAGCTTTCGAGAGGCTGGAGAGGAGAAAGTAGAGACGGGATCAGGCTCAACTCAATCTATCGCAGGAGATGAGATGAGGAGATGATTATAAACTGCAGTTTACGCCGGCGCCGTAGACGACGAGCCAGCTGTAACGCCGGATTGCTTGACTGATTGATTGTACCTTCTGATGATCAGTTCATGGACCACGATCGAGCAAGTTGAAATTAAGGACATCTAGGGCACGCGTATACAGTACAGTTATCTTGTCCAAACCTGCATGCTTATTCTAGCTTGCTATTCCCTCAAGTCCCATTTTAAGTATAGTTGTGG
This sequence comes from Oryza sativa Japonica Group, assembly GCF_034140825.1. NCBI lineage: Eukaryota > Viridiplantae > Streptophyta > Magnoliopsida > Poales > Poaceae > Oryza > Oryza sativa. The sequence goes on from NC_089045.1 coordinate 5,925,324, forward strand.
GTTTCTATGTCCAATGTTTAATCATTTGTCTTATTTAAATTTTTTTTTAAAAAAAATAAGTTAAGCATAAAGTATTATTCATGTTTTATCATCTAATAATAATATAGATACTAATCATAAAAAAATTTAAATAAGATGAACGGTTAAACGTTGGACAATAAACCCACAATTGTATTTAAAATGAGACGGATGGAGTACGGATTAGTAGTGGTCATTGGCCAAGAAAATCCGTAGTGCCAAAGGATGAGATGGCTAGGTGGGGATAATTCTGTTCTCTATGGAATCCTAGATTTGTCACCAGGTGTACCTTTTTGTTTTAGGAATAAAAACCACTCCTGACAAGTTTGCCGAAAACAGACCGACGTCTGATGGAAGCAGTAAAAACCGATGACTTTTGATCAAAATAATTACCCACAGCCCAACATTGCATGGCTCGTGAGTTGTGATATATACAGGGCCCAGGGACAGGGACAGAGCTAGAACGAAATGGTGAAGGATGGCACTTACTTTACTCTACTTTAGACTAATTTTAGACTGATATGAACACTTGAGTTTGGATTGAGGTGGTGCATATATGATGAAAATAGACGAATTATAGCTAAAAATATTTTCTTGATCAGATTTCTAGGCACCCCCTCTTCTACCTAGCTTCACCCCTGAAAATATGGCAAGCCTAATTTACTCTGCTGAAAAAGGACGGTACTACTATCAGGGACGGGAGATCATGATTTTAGAAATACCTCATGGTTTAAGCCTTAAATTGAAAAAATATATCTTATTTAATTTTTCATCGATAAGATATTAGTGTAATGTTTGAATACCACTATCAAAAATTATGTGCCCGCTCTGATACTACTAAGAAATAGGAAAATGCATATCACATTCACATATGGTTGCATCGGTGCTGCTACTAGTAGCTAGTGGAAGTTGACCGTCGACGTTGAGCAAAGCGTGTGGGCTGCAGGACTTGGATTGGACGGTCCAAGAAGACGACCGGCCTAACATAACAGCGACTGCAGCAGCAGCCAACAAGCAGCTGCTCTCTGCAGCAGTGTGTACATACATTCAAAATATAACAACTGCTGTAGGATTTTGGGCTGCAGCCGATCGGCTGGGCTGGACAGCTGCAGCCCAAAATGCCGCAGGCAGCTGAACCGATCAGCCCTTGTATTAATTGGATGGGTTGGGCCTATTACTTACTCCCTCCATCTTAAAAGACAGTCATGAGTTTTTTGTCTAATTTTGATGGTTCGTTTTATTTAAAAAAAATAGTATTTTTGTTGTTATTAGATGATAAAACATAAATAGTATTTTATTTGTGACTTATGTTTTTTAAATTTTTTCAAAAAAAGTTAAATAAAACGAATAATTAAAATTGAATACGGAAACTTATAGCTACGCTTAAAATGAGACGAAGGGAGTAGTTGGAAGTATCTGTTGACTTCCTATTTACCTCACGGGATAACTTCTTTCACTGATTGAAGGGCTTGTAATGGCTTACTACAAGAGACACAAAGGTAACCTCAAGAAGACCGTCACTAGCTGCAACTAATAGTATGGCTACTTGTCGAATAAAAAAACTAAAGAAACTGGAATGTCCGAATACCATTCGTAACCCAAATCAAAGAACTCGACCCCAGGTTCATTTTCCCTTGCCTTTTCCTTAAATACTAGTATGATTTTGAGGAAGAAATTTTGTTGTAATCTGTGATCACTTTTGTATTTGAGTATCATACAGATGTCTATCAGAATCTCTGCTACCACAAAAAAAAACTTTAGTGGTGGTGGTGAGTCGTGAACAATCCAACGGTTGAATATTTTCCTAGGATCCTTGTCATCACCGCACCAGTCAACGCCCCTCCCAGAGCCATGGGCGGTGGAAATCCTAGCTCCCAAAGTTGGCGTCATTGTCGCAGGCGCCACCGCTGTCACCGCAGCTCCCCGCACCGGATCTATCATCGTCAAGGTCATCCACATCGCTGAGGTCCCAGTGCCTAATCCGCCGCCGTTGAGCTCCCCATCGAATTCAGCGGGTCCCTTAAGGAGGCGCTTGCGAAAATCAGATTCTTACATATGGCTTCTTATGAGGCCCACTTGCGAAAATAACTTTATTTTTATGTATGGTCTCATAAGATGACCACATTTTAGCAAGCGTGACTTGACCCACCCCGGGTAACTGATTGTTGCATGTGGACGACCATTACAGCTCGCCTAGAACCTGTAGTGGGCCTCGTCCGCAAAAATCAATTCTGTTGATAGATATAGAAACAATGCTCTACTGAAGTACAACTTTTACATACACATATGAGCTAACTAACAGGAGGGCCAATGGGTGCGTTGTTGATAAATACATTATTTTTCCGTTGCAAGAGCACCCAGAAATACACCATATCTCTGTAAAAAAGAAGTTCTAAAACAAATAAAATAAAACCGTAGAGAGGAACCCGATGATATATAAAATCAAGGAAACTTGTCCTACTTGATACTAGATGAAGAACACCGACAGTGCGTCGAGCAGATCGTCGGTGATCTCCTCATCCTCCTCCTTGTCCACGACCCAGTCCAACGCCATGGCTTTGTGCAAGTCTTCCAGATCACGGGGGATGTAGGTGGCAGTGAGCACCTCCTCTGACTTGGTCTCTCTATCGCTACTCGCATCTGCGCCACCGATCTCCTCTTCCATTCTAGGGTTTCGTGGATGGGGTCGAAGCACGGCGGGGGGTTAGGGAAAGCAAGTTTTCGAAATCTTGACACGAGGAAAGTGGGTGGGAGACGTAGAAGAAAAGCAAGGGACTCTCTCTCTCTGGGCCGGACCGGTATGGCCCACTAGAGTAGCGAGACACAAGGCCCAATAAGCGCCAAGTTTTTTCTTTCTCTCTCTTCCTCTCTTGATCGACTATGGAAATCAAAGCGCCGTTTGTTCCATTTTTACATGCGCAATCACAACAATGTTTATTTTGCTTTAGGGTAAGTACAAATGATATGGACTTTTAGTTAATACTCATGTAGAGGATATCATTCTACAATAATTGAGACAACAAAACCTTTTATAACCATTAATGCACCAATATAATCTTTTATTACTCTTCTTTCCTTTTCACAACCCCAAATGTTTCCTTTAATATATGCTAAGAGTCGATTGTAAGCCATGATTATACATAGCAATGATATTTCTCTTCGTTTTCTTCTCTCTTCTATGTTACCAAATTTATTTGCGTGGCAATGGAGAGAGACCGTCAATAAACATCATTGTACATACCATTAAGATGATGGAAATTATCCTTCATCACCAATCTGATGGAAAATATATCTCTCTATATCTCTACTTAAAAATGGAGTCATCATCCTTCAGTCATATCCTTCCACCGTGTGCATGCACGCGTGTGTATATACATAGCCATTAGATCTAATGTTTTATTCACAACCACACTTATATGGACCTGGCCCGTTACAACGCAGGGGCATGTTGATAGTATACTAAGTGGAGTCGTCTTTTCCCCAACATCGTACTTTCGCAAATAAAAGACTTGCTAAAAACCATCTCATCTTAAAAAAAACAATAGTGTTTTCTCTACTCCTTTTAAAACAGAGTTGTTTTCCTCCTTCCCAACCATCTTAGTTTCCCAAATAAAAAACCGTCTCAAAAAACCACCTCATCCAAAAAATACAACTTCAAAAATGGAGTTGTCTTCTTCCTTCCCCACAATCCTACTCTCCTGAATTAAAAAAACCATCTCAAAGAAACCACCTTATAAAGAAAATGACAATGTTTTCTATACTACTAAAAAGTGGAGTCGTTTTCATCCTTCCCAATCATCGTAGTTCCCCAAATAAAAAAAACCACCTCATCCAAAAAAGAAACCATATTTGCACGCGAAAATCAACCAAAAAACTAGATTAAAAAAACAAAACCCTATAATTCCAATCTTTTTTTCATCCCTTCTCCCACCGCACGCGTAGCACATCCGTCCTCTCCTTCTCGTATTGTGTGCACAACCAATGCATGAATAGACCACGTGCCATGTCTTTTGATTTTATATTTTCATTTGGTATCAATAATTTGGTTTTCTGAATTGGTATCGGATTTGAGTTTTTTAACTGGTATCAAGATTTAATTTGATATTTTTTTTCATTAGCATAAATAATATAAAGTTGTGTGTGTTGGTTTCCAATTGGTATATCATGTTACACACAACACACCTCATGAATGCAAAGAGATAGGAGGAGCTCTGGCATTTCTCATAAATACGTGCATATGAGTTTCACTTCACATGTCCATAATAACATTTAGGAGGTGCTCAAACTAACCTTTTCGGATTCAAAGTCAAATATTATCAATTTGTTTGTAAACTTTAATCGTGTTGTCATCAACAAACACCGTAAAATAGATGGAAATTGCAAGTGCATCTAGGCCCCATATTGGATTATGGCTAATTGATGACAACATTCCATCAAGATTCTACTTATGCTGGTAATCTGAATTCACCCATAGACATATCCCTTTAACTGAGAGAACAACATATTTGAATACCAGATGACTCCGTGGTGTCTGCCCAACTTTATCCGCACAATACCCACAATTTATATGGAGTAGGGATAACAAGAATGAACACAAGCCCAAACCTTTCGCTGTCATGGCTGGCAAGAAATTAAAGTCGTGTTGGTCCTTGGCTTTTATGGGCCCATGCTGAATTGAAGTTGTACCGACTAATCTCGAGGACCACTCGTCAATACGAGATACCAAGGGCATTAAAGATGGGTCTTTGGCTCCATTGGTGGTGTGGCCCACTCTAATACTCTCAACTGAAATTAATGCATGCTTCGACGCAATCCACAAGATACAGTAGGTCCAATACACATAAAGGACCATAGAGAACAAATATGCCTTGGTACAATCTGAAGGAAATTTACAGTTAACTGCAAGAGCGAGCGGGTTGTGTGGTCCAATTGCGAGATTTCAATATCCGGTTAGTTTTACCACAAAATTCCGCATAAGAATTAGAATTTACGTGATCATGTATTGGCTAGATCTGATTATATAAGTTTTGAAACTATAAACTCTGTTTTATTTTTGCTCGACAGAAATATTTTCAGAATATGCTGGGACTGTTAATTCATTCAAAAAAGAAAAAAAAGCACTGGGATGCAAAAGGAATGAGAAAAAACAAAGTTTGTTTTCTTAATACAGGTAATATCCACTACGTCAGATTACAAAACTTTGGTTATCCAAGTCTTCTCTCCACGTTGCTCATTTAGTCTTCTGAATGAGTTAATTAAGCGCAGTACCATTATCTGTCTCCAATCCAGTCTGCCTAGCTTGACACCAACCCTCCAACAGTTTGAATATCCTTATCTGTTGCTGGGACCAGGCTTTTCATGGCGAATTTCAGTAATCACTAATCCAGCATCATGTCCAATCACAACTCTGCAACAGTAAGATCATTTCAAAAAGAACTCTGAATTAAATAAAGAATGCAGAGCACATCCTTAATGCATAGTGCATCATACATCTTTGTAGTCACAGAAGAAGAAAAAAACATGCCAGCTACAAATGTTAAAAAGAGTTCATATGGTAAGGTGTGATGACAGTTTTTACACAAATAGACAATTGCAGCAAAGGCAGATCTTCTACTTTAAAACTCAAGAACTGAGTTAACAAATTTGAGGAAAAGATAAATTTTAATTTCAACAAATTTATCAAAATTGATGTTTTCAGTCAAGATTATTTTGATTTACACAATTGCACTTGCAGAAGTTTTATCAGGGAAGCAGTAATATTCCCAACAATCTAACATCAAGATGAATACCGTTTTAATTACTCACCGTTTTGAGCCCTTCAAACAAATTATAGCAGTAACTTGTCCGAGCTCAAAGTCCAGTACACCCTCAAGCCTAGAAGATTATGAAAAACAATGTCATCTCTGAAACTTTCGGACAGAAAAAACATGGCAAGATCACATCTAAATCCTAGAAGTTATGTGTTGGGCGCAGTTAGATGTACTTACTTGAAGGTTATGGAGTTCCACAGACGAACTGTCTCATCATTTGAACCTGTAAGTAGTATTGGAAGATCTGGATGGGAACAAACACAGGTAATGCAATCCGTATGTCCTTCAAGTGTTTGAACACAAGTCCTTCTCTGGCAATCCCAGATCTGACATAACAAGATGAATTGCATTGCAATAATATTTCCAAAAAAATGATCTCAACTCCTATGAAAATATTCTTCTTTAGTGAAGATGCCTTACCTTGGCTGTTTTGTCCCAGGAACCAGTTATCATGTACAGTTGATTGCCTCGAGTAAAGTAATCCAAGCAACTCACTATATATCCGTGCCCAGACAATGTGAATTCATGACGGGAAGAACGGATATTCCAAACCTGTATTTTTTTTTCATTAACAAAAGTATACATATGTTCGTGTTAATAACCTACACTCTAAAATTGTGCTTACCAAATTGACTGGAGCTAAACGAAAATAAGAAATAAAAATTCATTGTACCTGTGCATCCTTCAAGCTCGCAACAGCAAATTTATGTGTATCTTTTGGGTTAAATTTTATTTGATATGCTAGGCCATGGAGGTCAAATGTCTTAATGCACTCCCAGCCCTTGTTCCAGTCCCACAGCTTGATCTGGTCTTGTGAGCCTATTGACAGTAGGTAAGGCTCAGTTGGATGGACATCCAAAGTTGTGATGTTCCATACATGAGCTTTGAATCTCTTCACTTGCTTTACTGGGGACTCATATGTGTAAACTCTTATGAAACCATCTTGATGTCCAACCACAAACCATTGCTTTCGCGCGATGAACTTGGCCGCGATAACTGTAGAGATGGAGTTTGTAAATAAGTTAGCATTGTTGTGATTTGTGACACTATGTTAAAGACTATGCATGATCAGTAGCAAGTCATGAAGCATGCCTAGTGGTCCATATGAGCCTTGAATCAGGTTCACTGTTTCCTGTGGACAAATATATGGGGAAAAAATCTTAGTTCTTGAACATACAAAAGCATATTTCAACTTGCTAAAATTTTAAGCATGAGATAACTTATGATGAATTCTATTTACAGTGTGTATAGTATATACTCCCCCGGTTTCATATTAGTTGTTTCACTTTTTTCTTAGTCAAACTTCTTTAAGTTTGATCAAATTTATAGCAAAATATAGTAATATTTTCAATACAAAACAAACATTGTATCAAAATATTTTCAATGTTAAATTTAATAAAACTAATTTGGTGTTGTGGATGTTGCTATTTTTTTCTATAAACATGATCAAACCTTAAAAACTTTGATTAAGAAAAAAGTCAAATGACTTATAGTATGAAACGGAGGAAGTATATTTTTAAATAACAAAAGATGTTTCTTTTTTACATCCATGGCTTCTTTATCAGAAATATAACCAAATATTAGTCCCTCGAGAAAACATATATCTAAATATTTGAATTAAAAAACAAGTTATTGAGAAACCTAGGACCTCACACTCCATACATAGCCACTTTACTATCCCATGTACTATGAATCACCTTGTTTTGCTTACAATATTTCTATTAGTATGGTTATTCAGTTATGTCAAGTTACCTCTATGTGAGTTGACATATTATGAAACTAGATATTAGTGAATAACTATATTAAAGGAAATATTGACCTCATAACATTAAAGGAAATATTGTAGGAATCCCAAATAACTTTGGTTGACCTCAGTCAGAATTAAAATGATTTTTCTAAGAATTTGTAAATATCAAGCATTTTCAAAGAATAAGTAAACAAATAATAAAAAAAGGATATGGAGGCTTGTTACAAATGTTTGAGCCCTTAAAAGACCTCAAATGAAAATAAAAACATTAAAGTACAAAGCTATCTCACCGAGAGTCATAATTTTCATATAAGTTTGTTCTAATCCAACTTCATATGAAAAGGTTGTGATTTTTTTTTTTGGAATATGATTGTTTCCACTTTTTACAGGTGATTAAATAAATAGATTTGAGACATTGTAACAAGTGTTTGAGCCCCTAAACGATATGGAATGAAAAAACATTCAACTATATCGTTGATAGATAAACTTTTCATAAAAAGAATGTTGTTTTCATCCGACTTCATATAAAAAGTTATGATTTTTTTTTCATTGGGATAGGGTTGTTTCCATTTTTATATGCGGTTAATAGATAAATATGAGACCTTGTATTGTAATGAATCTTTGAGTCCCTATATGATCTCAAATGAAAAAAAAATCAACTACAATGTAGATTTCGTCTAGAGCTATAATTTTCATATAAAGTTTGTCTGACTTAATATGAAATAGCGAGGATGGCACCCACAAAAGTAGTTTTTTAGTAGTGAATGAAATGAGGTCCTTTTTCCTGATCCTTAAGGATATTCTGTGAGATACCACACCAGCCATTTTGTTTTAACATGTACTACTTGGTATTTTCCTAGTATAGCGGTAGCACAAATTAACACTAAAGTAGCATATGCAGCTTACCGAGACTAAACTTATACCTGCGTATTACAGTTCAAGATGTCAACTGAGCCAAACATATTGCTCGTCAAGATCCTGTGTACATAAGAAGAACTTTACTTATAGCAGATGTTTTACAGCTGCTTCAAGAAGGAAATATAGTAGTGTTCAAAGATAGTAAAAGAGAAACAGGTCTAACCTGATTTTGTGTACCCTAACTACTATTGTAGCATAAGCGCATAACCGAGTAAAAGAACTTTCATAAGGAAAATAATGAGAAACATAACCATTGTTTAAGTCATTTGTCCTCTACTTCACTTTTTCAAATAAAAAAAAACATAACAATTGTTAAATGAAAATTTACACATCAGTATATTTCCCCATAATTTTTATTTTTGTTTTTAGCTCTAAAATAATATGGGGTCATGCCAGTTGTCAAGTGTATTTACCATCAAAGTAGTGAACTAATACACAAACATTTTTTCCTTTTCTTTTGGATATACACACAAATCTTGGTTTCGTTTGTTATTATGGAGAAAGACTAGAACATATGCAGTTTATCTCCTCTCAGACCCCAAAAAAGAAAGACTATTCACATACCATGGCTCTGATGGATGCACATCTCTTGGAAAATCAGGATGTTCCATTGGGATGATCTGATCAAATGAAACAACAACTGAAGTTAACGAAATAATAAAATGAATGGTTTTTCAAATATGATAAAAGTATGCAACCGGCATGGTTTCAGTGTAAAAAAACAGCTAAAATTAATTTCACCTGATCTTCCTCCTGGTCCTCCTCTTTCTCTTTGGAACATGATTCGTTATGGTGATCTTGGTTTTCTCTGGTCTCATTTAAGTTCAAATGGCTTGCCAATTTGCTCTCAAGGTTGATAGACTCGTTGTTGTATGAGGGTAGCTTCTCCAAGGCATGGTCTATCGGCAGCTAAATAAGGTCAAAATTAATGAAGTTAATATAAAGAGTAAATTTCATAAAACCCTACCTATTATGGTCCAAGTTTCACAAAACCAGATGAACTTTGGCACATGGCACATAACCTCAGGTGTTATGGTCTTAACGTTTCACAAAACCACATTACTAACCATTTTGACTTTGATCTACCACACTTTTGAGTTCTACAATCGCATCTCAAAATTATGAGCATTTTATCCATCATATAAATGTTACAACCGCCTTTACTATTTTGATGTAGCAATATGTCAAAATGGTAAACGGTATGGTTTTGTGAAACTTTAGGACCATAATTCCTGTGGTTATATGCCACGTGTCAAATTTTATGTGGTTTTGTGAAATTTAGACCATATTAGATAGAGTTTGATGAAATTTACTCTAATAGAAATGCTACAGTCGGTGAATAAATATGAGTTCAACATATATATGCATGTTTTCCTTTCAGAAAAAAAATGCAAATACATGTTTGCGATACCTAGCTATGAAATTGTACACTCAGCATGATATGAAGCAGGTTTGATGGTAGAAAACTGGAACTGGTCATTACACGTTTGGTCCCCTAGATTGATTACTGTGATAAAAATGCAATTCCAAGACGCAGGGGAAATAGTGAAACAGAGGATGTTGATTTGTGGCAATCCCTAATAAACAAGGAATATACTATGAAAATGAGTGTAAACTCATCCCTTGATACATCATAATTTTTTTTGAGTAAATCATTATATTATCAAATAGATGATGAATACGATACTGCCGCATCGACGCAAGTAAAATTATTCCACTGTATTCGTTTATGAAGGACATTGCACTGTTACCTATTTATAAACAAAACACATGCTAGTAATGATTAATTACCTCACCAATTATATCTTCTTTCTCATTAATTTGATTGATGATTTCCAATATATTAGGCCTATTTTCCCTATCAATTTCCAGGCATTTCAGTGCTATCTCAGTGCATGTCTTTACTTGCTGGCAATATGCTTCCAGTAAGGGACCATTCCTTCTTGTCTGTAACCTGTTTTTCCATTTCCCTTGTACCTGTGAGATTAGAATATATATAAAGATGAAGAACTATTCAAACGAAATAGAATACTCCCTTCGTTTTGAAATGTTTGGCATTGGATAGTTCATTTTTAACTAACCAGCGTCACAAAAAAAACAGAGAGTTGTTTAGTTAGAAATAAACGTTGGTTCTGAACTCCTGATTACTTGATTGGTAAATTCTAGGGAAGGCATTTTCGTGCTTCTGAAGCGTCCTGTAGGTCCTGCAATTATATCTAGCATTACAGCGCCCAAGCTGAATATGTCTAACTTGTTTGATATTTCTTTCCTCTCTATGTATTCTCGTGGCATGTATGGGCTGCAAAGGGACAAATAATACAATGAATTTCATATAAATCACATTTCTTATTGTTAGAAAAAGATTCATTCAAATGAGTTATATATTCAGCTTACAGAGTCCCAACAAGATTTTTTGTGATCATTGTTTTCTCTTCAGTGATGAACCTAGACAAACCAAAATCTGCAATTTTTGGCACCATGTTGTTGTCTAGCAAAATATTGGCAGGCTTTAGGTCCAAATGGTAAATAGGTGGGTTCATTTCCACATGGAGATGTTTTAAACCCTCGCATGTCCCTTTAATAATTTTGTACCGTATGGGCCAGTCAAGACCATCATCTTCATCTGCAAAGGTAAAGATATATCAACAGAATGCAAATGCATATGACTAATTTTCTTCCAAGCTGAAGATGTACTCCCTCCAGTTCCATAGTACATGTCGTTTTGGATAATAACGTAGTCTTAGAAACACTTTTTTTTTTCTAAACCAAAGTTTTTAAGTTTGATCAAGTTTATAGAAAAAATATAGCAATATCTATAACATAAAACATACTATAAAATATATATTCAATGTTAGATTTAATGAAACTAATTTGATATTGTAAATGTTGTTATATTATTCTATAAACTTTATCAAACTCAGAAAATTTTGACTTAGTCAAAGTGACTTATAATATGGAACGGAGAAAGTACAATAAATATATGATTTCATTACAGTGTCTTTCAACATTAATTTATACATTTAGTTTCCATGCTTCTAAAATAAACATTTTAAAATTCATTCATAGTCAAAGTTCAAATAATTTAAACTTAGCCTTATCCAAAACAACAAATATTATGGAATTGGGGGAGTACTAGGACTGAGAGCAATGTCTTACCAGAAAGATAGTTTTCAAGGCTCCCCCGAGGCATATACTCAAAGCAAAGTGCTCTATCTATGGTTGCAATCAAAGCTAGTCTTCCTTTAGCCAGTCCAGTTGTATATTTTATTTCATAGCAGTATCCAACTAACCGTATAATGTTTGTATGGTTGGCCATCATAAGGTTCCCAAACTCATTATTGAATTTATTATCGTCAAACCCTTCCGTGTGAAGAATCTTCACCGCAATTTTATCTCCATTTTTATGCTCTCCCTGTTAAGTATCTAGGGTCAGTACTCAAAACATCATAAAAGTGGTGCAGGGTTCTGTTTGCTTTGTCGTTAGACTTTTACTAGAAGTAAGTTTTATTTGCAACAATAAAAAGTGGTGCATGGTTGATTGCTCACCTCAGTGTTATTTGTGCAAAACATGCAGTGCAGGCTTATTCTTATTTAGAAATTAGAACCCACTACATTGGTTTCGCCCATTATTACAATAAGTTGGTTTACATACCAAAGTTGACTTTAACTTACCTTATAAACTGTTCCATATCCACCTTTACCAAGCTTTCGCTCCTCAGAGAATCCATCTGTAATTTCTTTTAACAATTGGTATGGTACATTAGTTGGATTCATAGGTGAATTTGTAACTTGTCCGTGTTACCAATCTCTCTTCTGTATGATGAGAATAAATAGTAATAAGTTTTTTAGAATAAAGACTAATAATTAGACAAGTTTAGCATCCTTGAGAAGGTATCAGGAGGTGCCACATTTTATAGTATAAAACTTGATACCTACACCTATGAGGTATCTCAAAATAACAAAACTTTGGTACTTACAGATAGTTTGTCAAGTGCTATAAAATTTCCCTAATAATTTACTCGTTCTATAAGAAAGACTGGAGTTAATAGTAGCACTTTAAATCTTAACTGAAATTTCTCAAATCCTGGATTAGGGTATAGACTAAATGTGAATGAAATTAATACAGAGAGAAAGTTCAAAACAAGCCCTCAGATGTGCATCATTTGGAGAAAAATTGAATGAGTTTTTACCTAGTTTTGTTACCCCAACAACTTTCATCTGAACTCATAGCCAAGGCCGTGTGTGAAAATTCGAGTGAGTATACTAGTGGAGAAAATCTTAGGCTTTGTATTAAAAGGCAAAATGAAAGGGAAAAAAAACAGTCTCTACAGTGCTCTCTATGGGCCAACGGAAGGGTTGTATGTGAATGTGCCAATGGAGCAATGATGGACGTATCATACGAGGCTTGCAAATGTGAGATCGATTCGGTTGTGATGGACTCTGTTTTAGAAAGGAGAAAAATAACTAATGAACGATGATATGGGAAGTACTATCATACCCTCACAAATTGACGGTGTAGATCGTTTCTACTACTATAGTAGAGAGCACCGTATATAAAGACTCAAAAAGAAAAAGAAAAGACCAATAGATCAAGCTTGTCTATCCATCAATTGAGAATACCATCAGTAACCATGATAATTAATGGCCAAGTTCATCGATCGTGAAGCATACGACTTAACTTAATTAGGCTCCTAAATCTAGATAAAAAAACCCAAGCTAGGAGCAATTGAACAAATTGCATGCCTTTCACTGGAAGCAGTAACTAATCAATTGATGATTAATTAGCACTAACCTGGTCCACCTGGAGATATATTTGACGATCGCCTAGCTTCTCGAGAGGCTAGAGAGGAGGAGAGATCAGGCTCAATCTATCGCAGGAGACGAGAGGAGGATGAGATGATTATATAAACCGCACTCAGGCCGGCGCCGTAGACGACGAGGAGGAGCCAGCTGTAACGCAGATTTGCTGCAGGATTGCTTGACTGAGGGTGGGTTCAATTCGCGAAAAGAAAAATTTTTAGGTGTCATATCGAACATCGGATGTTTGATCAGATGTTGAAAGGGGTTTTAGACAAAAATAAAAAAACTAATTTTATAAATCACTGAAAACCGCTAGACGAATCTTTTGAGCCTAATTAAGCCATCATTAGTACATATGGGTTATGGTAGCATTTATGGCTAATCATGAACTAATTAGGCTCAGCCCAGAAGATTCTCCTCGCGATTTCCATCTAAAATGTGCAATTAGTTTTTGTTTTTAGCTATATTAAATACTTCATACATATGTTCAAAGATTCGATACGATGTTTTTAGAAAAAAAAATTTGGAAAACTAAACCAGGCATGACTGACTGAAAGTACCTTGTGATCAAGTTGACACATTTATGGCACGCGTATACAGTGCAGTTAGCTTGTCTAAATATGCATGACAGTCTATCTAAGAGTCTCATCTTTTCACTTATACTTATTAGCCAAAATTTAAATTTTAAACCTTAAATTTGAAGTTGATTTTGGAGGGTTTTCATTGAAGTTTATTTTTTAACCTTTATTTTTATATCACTAAGAACATGTATATAAAAGTTTTATTCGTAAATTATTTTTCATTTGTAAATATACCGTTTTGCTTACTAAGGGCCTGCTTGCTACGGAATAGTAGTACTGATCAAGAAAATCCGAAGTGCCGAAGGGGATACAGTAGGCATGTGTGACCAGATGGCTAGGTGCATTTATATATGTTAACCATGTTCATTACGGTTGAAATCCTAGATTTATCCTGATATATATCCACCAATTTTAAGAAAAAACATATACTCCCCAGTTCTCTTTAATTTATTTATTATCACTTTTAACCATAAATTTTTAACCATCAATGTTTCAACTTTGGTTATTAATAACTTTTAGACGATAAATTTATTATTATTGAAAGTTTATGGTTGTATCTATACACCTTTTTTTTTTCCAATGTACGTCCCTATGTTATAGAAAGCAAGTCGATATAGCATACGGGTAAAACAGCTCATATCCTTGAACTAAGGTACTAGTTGTTGAAACTGAAAAGTATACGTATGCACATTTGAAATATTAAACATAAATTAATAATAAAATAAATTACAGATTACACCTGTAAACTGTAAGTATTAAACCTAATTAATCCGTTATTAACAAATGTTTAATGTAGCATCATATTGTTAAATCATGGCGTAATTAGGCTCAAAATATTCGTCTCGCAATTTACGTACAAACTGTGCAATTGGTTTTTTTCCCACATTTAATACCCCATGCATGCATCCAAACATTTAATGTGATGTTTTTGGCCAAATTTTTTTAGATCTAGATAAGCCTATATATTGTTTAGGATTATACACGCCGCATGCACTCTTGACCCTCTAAGGATCCATTATTTGGTGCCACCGACAATTCTAGCATGTGTATAGAAAATCACAATTCTCCACTGGACGGTCCAAGAAGACGGCTGACCTAACATATAGCATGGCGAGCAAGCATGCACACTGTATTAATTGGATGGGTCTAACTTAGTTGGAAGCATCACAGTTGACTTCCAGCTTGTAAATATGATTCTCAGAAAAAAAAATACTTGTAATATTTGATCACTTTTGTATTTGAGCATCGTACATATGTACTATCTTCATTCTATTTTTGTCATCACCTAGACAAAGAGCGCAGGGACCAAGGACAACTAAAAATTCATCATTCCGTAATTAATTCTCATCGGTTAAAGTAACACGTTGCTTCGTATTTCATGGGTTGCATCAAATTTTAAATATATTAGGTAGTTGTACTAATACGAATTAAATTAGGGCAATTTTTTTTCTACCCCACTTTAATGTCCAATATTGATTTTACTCTTACTTTTTAGGGTTTTCGTTTTTGCCCATACTTTTTTGAACCGAACAATATTTTTACCCCTGTTTTGTTTTGAATAGAGAAGTTCACGGTATTAACTACATGGCAAAAAGATATTTATACCCTCTCCTATCTCTATTCATGAATTGTGTTTTTCTCTATTTTATGCATGGCTTTGAAAATTTATTTTTGTGAATATGTTTAAAATTAAATGACCTATATTGACTAACATAACAATTTGGACAGATTCTAAATTTGATGGAATTTTGACAAAATTTCAGCAGCATTTTGATAGAAATTGAACAAACTTTGAAAAAATTTCAAGAACATTTTACACAATCTCGGCCACCTCCTCCAAGCCCCCTGCCAGTCGCCGCCTAGACCCCTCAACGCCGTCGCCTACCCCTCTCCTCGCCGCCGCCTAGCGCACGCCTCCTGCTCGCCGGCGGGAGGGGCTGCACCTGGTCGCGGCTTGCTCGCCGACGGAAGGGGTTGCCACTGGTCGGCGCCCGCTTGCCGACTCCCGCTCACCGCCGCCTATCCCTCTCCTCGCCACCTAGCCCGCGCAGAGCGCGCTCTGCTCGCCGATGGGAGGAGCTGCGCCTGGCCGCCACCTGCTCGCCGCTGCCGCCTAGCCGATGCCCACGTGCTGTCGCCTACCCCTCTCCCCGCCGCCTAGCCCGCATACAGCGCTCCCTGCTCCCCGGCGGGAGAAGCTGCACCTGGCTGCCACCTGCTCGCCGCCACCACCAAGCCGATGCCCGCGCGCTGCGGCCTACCCTCTCCCCGCTGCCTAGCCTGCGTAGAGCGCTCCCTGCTCACCGGTGGGAGGAGCTGCGCCTGGCCACCGCCCGCTCGCCGCCGCCTGTGCGGCTGTGACATCCTGACCCAATTAGGATGAGGCCCTTGTGAGCTTGTGCGCATGTTTAGTACCACATTGCTAGTTTAGCAAGTGTGGAACCGACTTATAAGGCCTTGTCTCTCCAACCATGCCACTCTCGGGTTAACTATTTTACACGAAGCGAGGACGAAAATGTAAGTGGAGTGGTATGTGTAAGTGGACCCGTCCGTCGAATGGGCTGGCTACATGGTTCTGGAGGGAGGGCTGTTACAGCCACCTGGATAGTCTTAGATAGACACTCTTAGACCCTTTTTCTCGTAATGAAAAGGTATACAAATTCAAAAAACCTTTATTTCCTTTATTTATCTATTTCTTTACTATCATAAACCCGGTTCTTTACTACCATAAACCCCGTCCCACTCACTTCAGTCTAAACCAGGGGTAAACGTCTCTTTTGGTAAAAAAAATAGTGGTAAAAATAAAAACCCTAAAAAATAGGGGTAAAATCAATATTGGACATCAAAGTATCAGAAACAAAATTGTCCCAATTATTGGACATTCAATAATGCTCATTTACTCTTTACACAGATAAATAAATAGACATTTGTTAGACGACAATTGCTTTGGGAAGACCTCAAAACCTTATGTCATAATCAAACTGGGATAGGAGTACTCGGTAGGTCAGAATATACAATAATGCCGTAGTAATTGGTCCTTCACTACTTCTGTTCAGTCAACTGTAAACTGCTCTCGGCTGGTTTGCGTACGAAGTTCAGTTTTGCTTTCCGGAAGTCAAACGGTAGGGACAAGCGAGAAAATCAACGCGTAAATTGGGGGCAAGGGCTATCGATATGCAATCGTGAGAACCTGACCGGAAATGGCTGGACAATTGTTTGAATTTATAAGAGTTTATCAATATGGAACAGCGTGAGCCGACCTAGCTCAGTGGTAGAGCGCGTGGCTTTTAACCACGTGGTCGTGGGTTCGATCCCCACGGTCGGCGACTATGTTTATTTGAACTTAAATATCTTTTTTATTCAAATTTAAAATTTAAATTTCCGAGAGCTTCCCAATATGATGATCTTGTTTCACATGACGAACCAATCTCGCAAGGATTTGCGCGACGCCTCGCCTGATCACAGATCAGTTGGATTATGGATCCTTGCACGAACGAATCGTGTAGCGCAATGAGTAAAGCATGACTGCATGAGCATAGGAAAAATAGTCTTAAAAAAAGAATAGGAAAATAAAAGAAAAAATATGTATTCGAAACCTCATTAGCAGAAATAACAAAAAGGAAAACGTACAGTAGTATTACTACCGATGAACTGCATTTTGTTTTTAATCCAAAAGATCGTTTTTGTTTTTTTAGAACAAAAGATCGTTCTTGTTGTCGACATGTTTTTCCAATGGTATATCAGTCAAATTCTTACTGTTCTATACGCTTTAATATTTGTGTGCTTTCATGGGCCAGCTAGACATAGCACACGGGCCTGCAGGTGTCAAGATAAGGGAAGATCAGCTGAAAGGCCTAAATTACTGGATCAGCGAGAGTTCTGGGCTGCATATACAGTTGGGTACTTGGGTTGCCAAACTTCTACGATGTTTTAGTATATCTATCATCAATTGGTACGTTACAGTGAGTATTTACAATGTTCTTTTTATTAACACAGTAAAAACACAGATGCCCGCGCACACTCACTTTTATGAATACACACACGCATATTTTATCTATATGAGCACCTTTCAAAGACTATGTCTTGAGATTAATGAATTCGCCACAAGCGACTCGTTGTCGATGAATATGTATGAATATGTACCTCCCACTGAAAAAAATTAACTTTGAGTACTTCCTATGTTTAATAACATGAAAGTTTACATTTTACAGTGGATATTTTGATAATATTCATTGTTTTTTTTAAATTACATCATAGCATATGAAATTTAATTCATTTGTTTCATGAGCAAATAGATGATGAGCCTCATTGTTTGGCTTATGCTTATACATATAAACCAAAATTTAAATTTTAAAACCTAATTTGTAGTTTTTTATTGTAGTTTATTTTATATTATTTGCTTTTAAATCATTAAGGATATGTATATAAAAGTTTCATTCATAAATTATTTGTTGGTTGCTGATAAGCAGTTTCAATAAGCATAAACATAAATGAAAAGATAGGGCTAAGCATATACGAGATTGATGACTTTTTAAATCCGTTCGCGTATTCATGTTTTTTAGAAATATTTATGAAAATAGATAAACAATACAAGGCGCACTTAAACATACTTTAGATGATAGATATAGTGGTACCTCTTTTCACTTCACCTAATCCGGTTTAAAAATAATTATCATTTTGAACAAGACTGATATCAAAATTTAAAACTTTAACTATAAATATTTCTAAAATATTTGTGTAGCAAACATGGAGAGCATATACATTAATCTTAAAAAGTACTCCAATAAAATCATGCATATGTTGATATTTCTATATATTGTAAAAAAAATAGTGGTCGAAGTTATTTTTAGACAATTTCAAGATGACAATTATTTTTGACCCGGAGGGAGTAATTGAATAAATGATGCCGGTCAATAAAAATGAGAAAATGGTCAATTGTGTCATATAGGAATATCTAAAAACCAGAGGGAGTATTTCCTACTTGGCTGTACGCCTGTGCCCTGCCGTATTCTTTTGTTATATTGCTCTTCTGCCAAAGTGCCAAGTTGTTTAATATCGTGTTCTTTTGTTAAAACTGCTCTTCTGCCAAGTCTTTTGTGTTTAAAGTTCACAACATCTCACTAGAGGATTTTGTTTCAGATGATGAATCAATTCGTTTTAGATCCTTGAAGATTTGTGTGACACCTGGTCACATATTAATTAAATGGATCGCGTGGCGCAATGAGCAAATGAGCAAGATAAAAGAAAATGACTACATGTCATCAATGTAATCACAATCTTCAATTCGAAAGATTCTGAAGATGAGCATGGCGACCTGTGTACTGTGAGCTAACTCTGCACTGATGTTCTGATGCTAAAGTCGTGTATTGTTACCATGAATCTGGTTCTAGGAAAAGCATAGATCATTCTTGATTGCTGGCATGCTCCTCGTGAACAAATTAAAATGAAGATTATAGAAGCTGGTCGATCTAGAGACCTTGAAAGCTGAAACATTCCAGGACCAATATCTAGAGCAACATCCTGCATCATGTAACACGATCCTCTAATATAAAGTCAAACACTCAAAGGAGCATGGTTACTGATATGTGAGCCCGATGTTGATGGGTCCCACATGATAGTGATCACTTGGGCATAGTATGTCAGAGGATTCTCTTCCCATGCATCATATATGCATCATGCTGTGGGGCAAGGAGAGCAAGAGGGCAGGGATTGAAATTTCGGTAATTTCAAACCTCCCCCCGCCATAACAATATCAAATTTTCGGGTTTTCTCAATTTTTTGTGAATTTAGTCAAATTCAGTTAAATTGTGTCAAAATTTCAGAAAATTTCGCTCCAAAAATTACCAAAATTTCGGACATTTCGATTCTACTGAAAGGGCTGAAATTTTAGCCAAAATCGAAATTGAAAACCCTGCAAGCGGGTAGCTCTTTTAGCTGAAACGGTTGGTATCTATTCTGACTGCCATAGTGGTAACACTCATAGGATTAACTAGGTAATACCCCGCGCTTTGCTGCGGAATTCATAAATAAGTATATATTAAATATTGTTGAAATGATGAAAGTTGAAATGTTGAGAAAATAATATGAGGAAGATGATTTGACACATACTTATTAATCTCTATAATATAATATTGTAGATGATGTGCCATGTTTGCATGGAATTTAAAATAGGTTAGAATAGTAATTGCTAGTGAGTGAAGATGTGGCATGCTTACATGGGATTTAAAATGGGCTAGAATAGTAATTGCTAGTGGGTGATGATATGGTATGCTTACATGTTGAGCTTTACCTTCTAATAATTGTTAGTGGGTACCAACTATATAGAAATATATAGAAAGATAGATCAGCATATGGCTCAAATATAGTGCTTCTGAACATTGCATAAGGGAAATTGTGAAAATCTTCTCCAAGGATAACTTTTTAAGAGTTCCTTTCAGCCAACTGGAAGGGATGGGGTGAATTCATTCAAACTAGTCAATCATGGTTATGACGGGAACATATCCTATGCATATAAATTTCCCGTGCACACTCCATACACACTAATTAGCAAATGCCACGAAACATTCTAAAAAAAAATTGGACATATACTCCTAATATTTATGCATGGTTCCCTTCTTGGAGTACAGCATACCTTTGCTGGTTTGTCTCTCCATAACGAGTTCAACACAGCAACCAAAGGAAGCTGTGCATAGTGAGTGTCACTCTCCAAGGTCACAAATGGGTTAATTTGTTGCTGTGATTGCTATCAAGCAAATCTGTTTGTTTAGTGTCGAAGGAAACGAAACCGTCATTAGTTTTGGAGCACCGTGTATGAGAATTTGCCTTTAATTTGCACCACTCATGCGGAAGATAAATGGAGCACCAAATGACCCAAACCTTGCGCACACGCTGGCTCTGGCCTATATAAAGGCATTACACAACCCATGAACAATTTACCAGTACGTTCACCACCATGGTTAGCTCAGCTGCCTGCTTCTTCTTCTTCTTCTTCTTCTCCCGGCTCATCACCATCTACTTCTGCTTCTCTCCCATCGCCCACGCACGGCATCCGGTGAACCCGAGCACCGGATGCCGGCGATGGCTGCGTGTGCAAGGAGAGGGACGCGCTGCTGGATTTCATGCGTGGCATCAACGACGCCGACAACACCCTCGCCTCGTGGCAATGGGAGAAAGATTGCTGCCGGTGGATTGGCGTCACCTGCAGCAGCAACCGAATCCGAATGGCCGGCAATGTCATCCGGCTTGAACTCTCTGAGGCTTCTTTGGGTGGCCAAGTTTTGCAAGGCCGGATGAGTCCTTCCTTGGCTTCTCTCGAGCATCTTGAGTACCTCGACCTCAGTGCTCTCGTCCTTCCGGGCATCAACAGCAGTAGCCCAAAGTTCTTGGGTTCTATGACGAACCTGAGATATCTTGATCTCTCTGGGTGTTTTCTCTCTGGTAGTGTGTCTCCTTGGCTCGGCAACCTTTCCAAATTGGAGTACCTTGATCTCTCTTTCTCAACCTTGTCAGGTAGGGTTCCACCTGAGCTCGGTAACCTGACAAGGTTGAAACATCTGGACCTTGGTAACATGCAACATATGTACTCGGCAGATATCTCATGGATTACTCATCTGCGATCCTTGGAGTATCTTGACATGAGCTTGGTGAATCTGCTGAACACAATTCCATCTTTGGAGGTTCTCAACCTTGTGAAATTCACACTTCCTAGTACACCCCAAGCACTCGCGCAACTAAACCTCACGAAACTCGTGCAGCTCGATCTCTCGTCGAACAGATTGGGCCATCCAATCCAATCATGTTGGTTTTGGAACCTGACGAGTATCGAATCCCTCGAGCTCTCTGAAACATTTCTTCATGGTCCGTTTCCTACCGCGCTAGGAAGTTTCACGGCACTCCAGTGGCTTGGGTTTAGTGATAACGGTAATGCAGCAACGTTGCTAGCGGACATGAGAAGTCTCTGTTCTATGAAAAGCTTGGGTCTAGGTGGTAGTCTATCTCATGGGAACATAGAGGATTTGGTAGACAGGTTGCCACATGGTATTACTAGAGATAAACCAGCACAAGAAGGGAATTTTACAAGTTTGTCTTATCTTGATCTTTCTGACAACCATCTTGCTGGGATTATACCATCAGATATTGCATATACCATCCCTAGCTTATGTCACCTTGACCTTTCTAGGAATAATCTGACTGGACCTATACCCATAATAGAGAACTCTAGCTTAAGTGAGCTCATCCTCCGTTCCAACCAACTAACGGGTCAAATACCGAAATTAGATAGAAAAATTGAAGTCATGGATATCTCCATAAACTTGTTGTCAGGGCCTTTGCCCATAGATATTGGGTCTCCAAACCTTCTAGCACTAATTCTGTCCTCTAATTATCTTATCGGTCGAATTCCAGAATCAGTTTGTGAATCACAGTCCATGATTATCGTGGATTTGTCCAACAATTTTCTTGAGGGAGCCTTTCCCAAGTGTTTTCAGATGCAAAGGTTGATTTTCCTCCTCTTAAGTCACAATAGCTTCTCTGCTAAACTCCCATCATTTCTCCGCAACTCAAATTTGTTAAGCTATGTGGATCTATCATGGAACAAATTCAGTGGAACATTGCCACAATGGATTGGACATATGGTGAACTTGCATTTTCTACACCTTAGCCACAACATGTTTTACGGTCATATTCCAATCAAAATCACAAATCTTAAAAATCTCCACTACTTCAGTTTAGCAGCAAACAATATATCTGGTGCAATACCACGGTGTTTGTCAAAGTTAACAATGATGATAGGAAAACAATCGACAATAATAGAGATCGATTGGTTTCATGCGTATTTTGACGTTGTGGATGGGTCTCTTGGAAGAATTTTCTCTGTTGTGATGAAGCACCAAGAACAACAATATGGTGATAGCATTCTCGATGTGGTGGGCATCGACTTGTCACTCAATAGTTTAACTGGTGGAATACCGGATGAGATCACTTCTCTTAAAAGATTGCTCAGTTTAAATTTATCATGGAATCAATTGAGCGGAGAAATCGTAGAGAAGATTGGGGCGATGAATTCATTGGAATCACTTGACCTCTCGCGGAACAAATTTTCTGGTGAAATTCCTCCAAGTTTGGCCAATCTGGCATATCTAAGCTACTTGGACTTGTCATACAATAATCTTACAGGAAGAATTCCACGAGGAAGCCAACTCGATACCCTCTATGCCGAGAACCCTCACATATATGATGGAAACAACGGTCTCTATGGTCCTCCCCTCCAAAGGAATTGCTTGGGCAGTGAACTACCAAAGAATAGCAGCCAAATCATGAGCAAAAATGTTTCTGATGAGCTAATGTTCTACTTTGGACTTGGGTCCGGGTTTACAGTTGGTCTCTGGGTTGTTTTCTGTGTTGTATTGTTCAAGAAAACTTGGAGAATTGCCTTGTTTCGCCTCTTTGATAGGATACACGACAAAGTATATGTGTTTGTCGCCATAACCTGGGCCAGTATTGGTAGAGAGGCTACCACAGATTAATAGGTACTACTACGAAGCAACAAACAGTGATTTTGCTACCAGGGAACCACACTAAAATTGGGTTGGGTGGAACGAATAAACAAAGATAGTATCATGCAATGAATGTTATTCTTTGTATTTATATGAACACATTAAAATTTTGTAATAATTTATAGGGATTGGATCTTGTGTAATACTATATGGTTTGGGATCACTAATACATTTGTCGACAGATGTAATTATAGTACAATTGTGATGTAATTACACTGTAACATTCTATTTCGGTGACGAATCCTCTCACATGTGTGTGCGGTGTGAATTTTTCCCTTCCTCACTTTGTACAAATCTTGAAACAAATCTAACGGTTTAAAATTATGTGAAAGTTACATACAAGTGATATTGTAGTTACATACAAGTTACAGTGTACTAACACTTCAATTGTATTGTAATTACATCTATCAAATTTTTAGGAGAAAATTTGTCGACAAATATATAGCAAAATTGTATGGTTTTGATGCATGCACTATTCCCACCAGCAATTCCATATATCACAAACTTCGGGAGTGAGAGTTGATAATTGTGGAATTTGGGGATTTTACTGTGTACAATTGACTTACGGTAAGAACCACATATAATGTTTACAAGAGATATGAAAAGACACATATACCCTTTAACATCCCCGCTCAAATGCAATGTGTATGCAATAACATTGCATTTGAAAGGTATAGCTTAACCTACACTAAAACCAAAGTCAATGCTTGAAGATGTTGTCAAAGCGTGCAAATCTTGGATGATGATGAAGAAGAAAAGATAGCATCCCCTCCGCAATGAAGTGGACCTCGGAGCCTTCACAAACTGTTCTTCGGCCCTCGGAATCTTGAAGCCTTCACAACCCGTTCTGCGGCTCTTCACCGATTCGGAGATGTTGGTGATGATGTTGAAGGGCCTTTACAAATTGTTCTTCGGCCCTTGATTGGTGACGATGGCCTGCTCCGATATGGAGCTAGTGAGATACTAGTATACTGACATTACTTCGACGAATTGAAAGGATGTGATGGACTTTAGTGGACTCGATAAAGAACATAGGAAATTGATTTGTAGATGATACTATGCTAGCAAAAGGCATTGCAATAGACAAATAGCAGATGGCAACAAAAGGGGAAATAGTGACCGTCAAATTACTTAAAGATGGAAGGCGGATCTGAAACAATACGGTGAAGGCCATGACCAGTCACTGCTCAAATAAGATGGTCCTACTATTGCGAGCTGAGGAGCACATAAGGCTGCACCGGAGATAGTACCAACAACACTCATACTAGATCTAGCAGCTATGGAGTCAGAGAAACCAGGAACACTAGCAGCCACATGAGGACGTGAAGTGATTGCACGCCTCGCTTGATAATCAACCAACTTCTTTGGGTGAAGATGAAAGCAATCATGGAAAGTATGACCGACCTTCTTGCAATAAGAGCAAATAATTGTAACCGAATCTAGGGACACTCCCCATAGGAACTCCAACACGATGAGTTGCTGCCAGGACATTATGAGCAACCGAATGAGTGGAAGTAATTTCTAGGGTGCTAAGACGCGTCTCCTCAGCAATCAGATCTGCAAGAGCCTCTGTCATAGTTGGAAGTGTACTACGCGCAAGCAATTGAACCCGTTTAGGTTCAAATTTAGGGAGAAGTCGCATGGCAAACTGATATACTCCCTTCGTCCCAAAATATAAGCATTTTTGACTTTGATATAGTCTTCGAGATGCATCTTTGACCAACAATATTTATAAAAGTAATATGTTTTAAATAAAAAGAGTTGTATATTGCTCCAGTATGATAGTTTGTTTAATGATAAATCTAGTGACATCAAATTTATATGATTGATCTTTTTTTGGCTATTAATAGTTAAAATTTAAAAAGTTTAACTTGCACTATTCCAAAAATACTTATATTTTAGGATGGAGAAAGTACTAAATTTTCCTGATCATGCTTCTCTCTCGCCTTGCATTGTGCACATCCTTAAACAACTTTTTGAATCTGTACCTCAAATTGTCCGGTTAACCGAGTAAAAACATTGTAAAACTCTTCAATGGACTGATTTTGTTGCTGCTGTAAGTTGTTCAGATTTTGCAACAAGGAGAAGCGTAAGGCTCCACTTTCTTGAGTGTATCTCTGTTTGAGATAGTTCCACATCTCCTTAGCACTTGTGTGAGCCTTAAAACCTATCCGAATAGCCACATCAACGCTCATAAATATGAATCCCATCACACGATCATCAGCAATTTTCCAAGCCTTTACCTTTGTTGCATCTGTTTTCTCATCAGGAGGATCATCTGTGAGGTGTGATGCTTGACCAATTGACCGCAAAAGCATAAGTGCTGATAGTTCGATAATTTTGACCATTTAACTTAATGTCTGTACAAAGCAAAGCCCCACCTCCCAGGAAAGGATCAGTTGTTCTCATCAAGATCAGCGCAAGAAGTACATCAAGATCAGCACAAGAAGTACAGGAAGTAGATGGTTGTACGATGTTATCTGAAGTTCTGAACTTGGCACTAGCACACAGCAGCAGAGAGCAGCAATAGTAGTAGAGAGCAGAGAGTACCACAGCTTCAGGAACATTCAGGAGTAGTACCAAACAGTGGAGGAGCAGCTTGTTGATGAGGGCCTTATCCATCAATAGTCCATATGCACAGGGTTGCAGCTTCAGCTTATTGATGACGAGCTTGATAAAATGGCAGCCTGATGAGGTCGATCAGCAGCAACAGGTACGGCCAGTGCAAAATTTCTCATCTTTCGGTAAAACCAGTGCAAAATTTCTCATCTTTGGGTAAAATTCCTCATTTTCAAGTTGTTCAGGTGGTATATTGTGTTAAAATATGCTTATGCTCCCAAACGTCTCATCTTTGGGTAAAATTTCTTATTTGAGGATTAAGGATCATCATTTTTTTTCAAAAAAATCAAACCTGAGCCCTCAATTAGATACATAGAAATAAAAATAAAACATCAAATGAAATGAAATTCAAAAGACACAACAAAAACATGTCCAAAAGACAAAAAAAATTTAAAATACTTTAGACAAAAACGAAATTCAATTCGAAATAAAGAAAAAAACCCTTACAGAATTAACAAAAAAATATTATAAGATTTAAAAACTTAGATTCGGGATCAGATGGTAAAATATTGGAGTGCCCTGTTGTCGTAACAGGCTTGGTTGGGGCAGACACCCCTCTCGCAACATTAATTAGCGAGATGTTACCACTCATCATCTCCCTTTAACTGCCTGAAGGATCATGCCCTCCTCGTCCCACCCACCCGCCCTTTTATAGCCTCTCTCCCTCTCGCCATCCGCCTGCGCCGCCGAGGTGGGACTAAAACCCCCCTCACGCAGCAGACTAGCACGCACTAGCGCTGATAGTTAGTAAGACGCTTATTTGGGCCTAGCTCTCAGCCCAAAGGTTTAGTTGGGCCGGGCCGAGTTGGGCTTTACGGATGGTAAAACATGTGACACGATGACGCAGTTGAGCGAACTGCTTGGTTGGGAATGGCGGCGC
Source organism: Oryza sativa Japonica Group (assembly GCF_034140825.1). Lineage (NCBI taxonomy): Eukaryota > Viridiplantae > Streptophyta > Magnoliopsida > Poales > Poaceae > Oryza > Oryza sativa. The sequence continues at coordinate 5,952,251 of NC_089045.1, forward strand.
CCGTGGCCGGCCGCCTCTCCGGGCTCCTCCGGCGATGCGCGGCGGCCGGGGCGGTCCGGCCGGGAGAGCAGGCGCACGCGAGGGCGGTGGTGGGCGGGTGGCTCCCCGACGCCACCCTGGAGACCGACCTCGTGCTGATGTACTGCAGGTGCGGCGAGCGTCGGCGCGCACGCAGGGTGTTCGACGGAATGCGTGCGCCGTCCATGCACGCGTACAACGTGCTCCTCGCGGCGTCGCCTCCCCGCGACGCGATGGAGGTGTTCTCCCGCCTCCTCGCGTCGGGGCTCCGCCCTGACGGTTACTCTGTCCCCGCCGTGGTACGTGCCTGCGCTGAGCTCCCCGACGCGGTGCTTGGCGGGGTGATCCACGGCTTCGCCGTCCGGCTCGGCTTGATGGGGAACGTTGTTGTGGCCGCTGCGCTTCTGGATATGTATGCCAAGGCTGGTTTCCTGGATGATGCGGTGAGGGTGTTCGACGAGATGACGGAGAGGGATGCTGTCGTCTGGAACTGCATGGTTGCAGGGTATGCGAGGGCTGGGAGGGCAGTAGAAACCTTTGAGATTTTCAGCAGAGCGCAGGTTGAGGCGGTGAACATGGTGAATGGTCTGCAGGCTGTGCCCAGCGTGTTGAATATCTGCGCGAAGGAAGGGGAGCTGATGAAGGGTAGGGAAATCCATGGTAGGATGGTGAGGTGCCTTGCATTTGATTCGGATATCGCAGTGGGGAACGCTTTGATCAACATGTATGCAAAGTGCGGCCGGGTCAATGTATCACAAGCAGTGTTTTCTGGCATGCAGCAGAGGGATGTGGTGAGCTGGTCTACAATGATTCATAGCTACAGCATTCATGGCAAGGGGGAACAGGCATTGAAGGTTTACATGGAAATGTTGTCTGAGGGAGTGAAACCAAATTGGATCACATTCACATCAGTTCTGTCAAGTTGCAGCCACTCCGGGCTTGTAACCGAGGGTCGGAAGATCTTCGAGTCGATGACTAAGGTTCATGGTGTCCACCCTGCTGCTGAGCACTATGCATGTATGGTTGACCTCTTAGGGCGTGCTGGAGCCATTGAAGAAGCTGTTGGGCTTATAAGGAAGATGCCCATGGAACCTTGTGCTAGCGTGTGGGGAGCTTTGCTCTCTGCATGTGCTATGCATAATAACGTCGATGTTGGAGAGATTGCAGCTTTTAGGCTATTTGAGTTAGAAGAAGGCAGTGCTAGCAATTATGTTACCCTCTGTGGAATTTATGACGCAGTTGGTCAATCTGATGGTGTTGCAGGGTTGAGATCAAGGATGAGAGAACTCGGCATGGTGAAGACGCCTGGGTGCAGTCGGATCGATGTGAAGGGAAGAGCTCATGCTTTCTACCAGGGGAGCATCCCACGTTATTTGAGGAGATGAATGCTTTGGGTATTAGATCAGTTACTAGACGATATGGCAAATTCAGATTCAGAAGATGAGCATGCTGACTTGTACTTTGAGTTAACTCTGCACTGAAGTTCTGATGCTGAAAGTCATGTATTGCTACAATCAATTTTGTTCAAGGAAAAGCATGGATCTTCCTTGATGGCTGCCATGCTACTCATGAACAAAGTTGAATGAAGACCAACAAAGAATCCTAAGAAATTGGTCAATCTAGATGTCTTGGAAGCTGAAACTTTTCAGGACCAGTATCTGGAGCAACATCCTGCATCATGGTATGGTGCCAGGATGAGAGCAAGAGGGTGGCTCTTCTGGTCGAAACGACTGGTATCTAGTCTGAGGTGACTGCAATGACAGTAATACATGTGTAATGTTGTCAGTCTAATTTATCGGCATGTGGCTCAAATATAGTGCTTCTGAAAATATGCGACAATATTGGATGCAGGAGAAACTGTGAAAATCTCCTGCAAGGGTAATTCTTAAGAGTTCCCTTCATCCAACTGGAAGGGATGAGGAGTATTCATTCAAACTAGTCAATCATGGCAATGGCCATTCTGGGCTTAAAGGATCATCAAGCACTAACCAAGTATCCAATGATATTTATGGTTTCCTTAGCTTAAAGTACAGCATCACCTTTGTCTCCATACGAATTTCAGTACAGTTACAAAAAGAAGCTGTGTATCCTGTCACTCTCCAAGATCACCAATGGGTTGTTGCATCTGGTGCTATGGTTGCCAGCATGCAAATCTGTCTTTTGAGGTCATTTTGCTTGGATCCACATACCCACTCTTTTAAGGTAAGGAAACCGTCATTTGGAAGCTCCATTTATGAGAATTTGTCTTTGTCACGAGATGGTTGAACAACTGACTCGTTTTCTCCGCATAGCTATCCCTGTATTTGTCTGTATTCCAACCTGTTACCTGGCAATACTATCAAAACAGGTATATGTAAAATAGTGTATTCTTGTATCTTTTCTAAGCTTCATTACAGCACTGAAATGTGGTCCTTATTTGTATGCCACACATCGCAATAGATAGTGCAGCAACTTTGGATGTGGTCCTTATTTGTATGTCATACATAGCAATAGATATCGCAGCACTGAAATCTTTGTGCAAGTTGGGAACAATTCATCATCTTTTCAACCAAGCCAGGGAGGTTACAAATACATTTTGTACTGGGGATTTTTGTACTTACTACACTATATATGAGACAGTGCAAATGAGGGTGAAACTACTCATTGATTTCGTCCCAAGCAAGATTGGAGAGCACATAATGACAATGGCAAAGTTAAGTTGTTTATAACCATATAGTATAAAATTGCTGATGAAAAAGTTGTCAAGTTTTATCAAATGCAAGTTGCTAAACCTGGCACCTCGATACTATCCAACATAGCTCCCATCCAGAACTCACTTGGTGACAACAATTTGGTACTGCCCAAGAACAACAAAAAAAAAAATGTATTTTCAATTGCTGTTGTCAGCTTTTGGCCTTTGGGGAGCAAAGAGACGACATCCAGCTTCCAACTGGGGTAGCTTCTATGCTGCGTGTTCTCTCCAGGTCTTAACCTACCATTACATTTCATTCTTTGTATCTTCCAAAGCAGATAAGCCTGAATATTTTTACCCTTGATGCAGTTTATACTCCCTTGACCTTGTGGTGTTGCACACTGGTCAAGCATAAATTTCTTCAAAAAGGACTGGTTAAAGGTATGATCCTGTCCCTGCCGACTAGCATTGCCGGTAGTTTAGTTCACAGCTTGGATAATGTGACATTAGAAGATAAAGTTTGTCACCCTATCTCAACTAAAAAAAAAACTTATGGATCAAGGTGTTACAGTTGTTCCATTTTTTCAGTAAGATCCCGAGCATATGTAAATCACAATACTCCAATTAGATAGACTCAATTAGAACATTCATTCTAAAATTTAGGCAGCAACTTCTTCAATGAGCCAACTTTTTCCATCAGTTTGCACTAATGAAATTCCTCAGACATAGATAGGTACAGTTGCAAAATGCAGTGTGCCCCCAAAACCCCTAAAATGACATAGTTATACAGATTGCTCAATGTTCCAGACTTCCAGGAATGCAATCTGACAATCCAGATAGAGAACAATAAAGAATTTAATCTAGTATTATTTCCCTGTTCTCTCTAATAGATAAAATATTCGTATTTGACCATCTAATACACCCTTATGAACTAATCTTCTGTAGCAAAACTGAAAATCCTAGACTATTTGTTTGTATCTTCAGCTCCTTTCGTAGGTACACTTAGTTAATAGGTGGGTGGGTTGTATTCGGGAGTCTCCGTCCAAGTGCGAATGATTGAAAAAGTCCGAGAGCTCGGTCTGGCTGCGCAAATGGCACCATGTGAGATGCTCCTCGCACCGTCGCAAAGGTCAGAATATTACCATACTCTGTTACCCAGCCTCCAACCTTGAATGCCAAAGGGTCACATATTTCAACTATTAGTAACTTTCACAAATTTGCATTATGTTTTCATAGTGTATCAGCTAATTTGTTTAAAAGGGCGAAAGTATACCTGCCCTCTGCGGAACCAGCTGCTGTATGGGACTGTGACATGCAAGCCCATGTCATGAGCTAGCTCTCGTACAAGAGTTCGGGAGCCCAATAGGGGCACCACAGAGTCTTGATCTCCACTGTAGTGTCAATTGATATTGTCATAACATTCTTCACATTAAACAGAAACAAATTATCTGGAATATAAGTGGAAATACACATTACCTGAACACCCAAACTGGTATTTTGTGCTCTACAATTCTCTGAAGTAATGGCAAGATGTTGATGTTGCCATCCTTATTGCTGTAGTTCAGCACACTGGCACATGTAAATGTTCAATATGAGTTAGACTTGGAAACTAAGGCCTGTTCACTAAATACTATTTGGCATTCTATACATGATAAATATTTTCTAAAAAAATTTCAAATCATCGGTAGTTTCATTAGAAAAATATCTATTTGAAACTTTACTAGAAGGGCCTACAGTTATACTCATTGAGTCCGTACTTACAGCATCCGAAGTACTTAGAAGAAACAGATAATAGACAGAAGTTGACAGATAAATACTTACTCGCTGCACATGCTCCAGCCATAGGGCAAATGTGTTCTGTTAGCATGAAGAGCTTGCTGCACTTCTGGAAGGTTGAAATAGAAATACCTTTCGTAAGTCATACAAACATCCACACCTACACTCATTTTAGTCACCTGCATAGAACAACAATTCAGTCATACCACAAGGGACCATATGTTCTCAAGTAGAAGATTGTATCAACAAGAGTAAGCATACATATTTCCGCAGCCGTAGCTCCTGCATCACAATTGATGGGTAGCACACATCAAGAATAACATCGTAATTGTTCACATAATCCCCAACTATACTGTTTGCCTCTGCAATGGCATCATTGCATGACTTGCTCTCATTGTGGGGGTTGCTAAAGGTATAGTCCTCAAAATCACAACTGTGGCTGATTGATAGAAATATTTCGTCAGAGATCATGCCATGGGACCAGAAATACTCATATGTTGCGGGGACATCTCTGTCAAGCTTGAGAAGCGGATTCCCGATCTATTCAAGGTAATATCAGAGTTACAGAAAACATTTAGAAGAACAAAGTTAACAGATATTGACCAATGTGCGATCAAATTCTTACAGCTACTCCCTTGATGTTGAATTTGAACCCATTTGATTTCTCATTATGTGTGAGAAGTACATCGGTGAGTTGCGGTATATAATGCCCTGAATTATTCGCCAATCAGTCAAAGTGCACGACAGAATTTAAACATTTAAATGTGAAATAAGACTCAGGAATACTCTCTGACCTGCATAGCTCTCTCCACTAAGAAGTAGCCCTCTTGACCTGTATTCAGGGAACTTCTTGTACCATCCCAACAGAAATTTGTACATGTCATTAGCTGCATAGTTGAGCAGGCATACATACAGTCAGGCCAACATATTCAAGTTTAACTGGTCCTTTTCATCTGAAGAAACATCATTAGAACTTACCGGTCTGTGCATCGCCAGTATTGTAATCTGATGAAGTGTTGGAGTAGGACCATCCAACTCCAGCCGGTGATTCAACAAACAGAAGATTGGATACTGCAAAATTTGAGGTAAGGTAACACAGTTAGAGCTAAAGCTACATTTTTTATGCATTCTGAAAACATGTGCTGGGTGGAGATTGCAACTAAAAGTTCAACCTTTGTTCCAAGACTTCTTGTTCAATCTCAGGCCTCTGCCATCTCCTCTCGGATAAAATGGGCCGAGCTCTGTGAACGCGCCACCTCCAACCGAAGAACATCCAGGACCTGATAACAACATGGCCAGCGGTTATAAATCAGTTAATCTTACAGCAAACATTGGCAATCAGCAAGTCACATTTGATTCTGTAGCATTAAAGTTGTTCACAGTTCATTATGTGACAATGTATTGTTCCATGGAAAAAATTCACCCCTAACTTCATTTTGTGCATGGAATGATGGAGATGAAACCAAATGATACCTAAAACTGGTCTAAAAATGCTACCTAAAACTTTAGGTAGTCTTTTGCTACATGGAAATCATTTCTTTAGGTAGTCTTTTGCTACATGGAAATCAAATGATGCATCACTTCTTTTTAAATGCTCTAGGACCACATCACACAGACACCAATGAGGCAAGGGTCCAAGGACACATGGTGACCTCAAAGATACCCTATTCCTCCTTTGCAAGTTGCAAAGTAGTAGGAGTACTAGTGAAAAGGATATCAACATGCAAGTTAAAATTATTTTTGATTTCTTTTTTCTTGGAAGGTGTAGAGCAGATGTAGTTCTTTTTATGTTTCCAGTTCAGGAAACACCTCCTGCCATCATAGTCCCCTGATGAAAAAACATGGAGAATATATATGAACAAAATGAAAATAGAAAAAAAATACATTTTTGCATCTGAGAAGAGATCAGAGAAGATGGTAAATGGAAGCTCATTTCCTGGCTTCACAACTCATAAAATGGCCAAAAAAAAAGTTGTCTCCATTAAAATATTAATGGAACAGTAGTACACAGTACCATTGACAATGACAACTCCAATTCCATCTGTTCATGAAAAGAATTCAGAAATAGTTGCACAAACAGTGGAGATCCAAACGGATACAAAAAGAAAACCATACTAGAAGGAATCAACCGAAAGCCATGCACATAAAGGGAGCAATCTCTATCAAACAACAGTGAGACTCTACCATCTCCACAGTCAGCATACCTCCATAAGAAAAATTCAGAAGAAAACAATCAGAGAAAGTTCAGAGAACCGAGTGAGACACTGACATGCAGCAAGAGACAAAAACATCAAGGAAGAAATCCACACCAATCTCCAAGATTAAAACAAAACAAAACAAAAAATCCAAACCTCTCTTCAAGAATCACATCTCATTCTCAACTTGAAAAAGATGAGAAAAAAACACAATGCTTCAAGATCAAATCCAATAAACACAACACATCACATCACATCACACAGTATGATCCAAGAACTCAGCAGAGAGAGTCAGAGAGAGAGAGAAAAGCAGAGAGACTGACCTCCGTTGAGCCAGAGGGTGAGCGGCTTGGCGGCGGCGCCCTCCGCCGCCTCGGCGAAGTAGTAGAAGAGGCTCCTCCCGGCCTTCTCGTCGACGTCGACGTATCCGGCGAACTGCCTGAACCCGACGACGGGCTGCCCCGGCAGCCGCGCCACCAAATCCTCCTCCGGGAACCCCCACACACCACCAAGAAGAACGCAACCAACCACCACCGCCACCGCCGCCGCCATTGTCGCCGGCGAGCGAGCTCGCAGCAACTGAATTGCGCGCTTGCCGCAGCGGATGGAGAAGAGGAGGAGAAGTGGGTGGGTTCTTGAAGTTGAAGCTTGGGAAGAGATGAAGAACAGTGCTTGACTCTTGGGGACTTTATACTGGGGGCTTCTAGCCTTTTTGAATTGGGATGTGGGAAAAATAATAATTGAAAATATTGTTTTTTTAAATCCGGATTATTAGCTCATAAGTTGTTGCGAGTTTAGGTTTGGATTTTCTGTTCGTTTAATGTTTTTTTTGGGATCTCACTAACAGATAGAGTATTTAATTTGGTGTGAGGAAATAATTTTGAATTGAAAATATTTTGTGGTGTGGTACAGTGAATGTAGACGAGGATGAAAATGGATGAGGAGATAACTAATGTACCTGGACAATTTTTTTCCATTATTTTTCTTATGCCAGATTTGCTAATTGTTCATAGCATGCTGTAAGTAATTCTCCTCGCACTTGGCATATTGTTAGTTCTGATTATTATGTCATGTTTGTGTTACTTGTCAATTTTAGGAGAGGTGTAAAACATAATAAAAGAAATGCAAGGACCTTCACTCCTATTCGAATATGGCTCATATGACATGCTCATAATAATTTTTCAATTACATGAAAGATAAAGGAGTGTTTGGCTAATGGGAATGGAAAATAATTTTCCATCCACTAAAAGACATCTTTAAATCCTAGCTATTTATCCCCCTCTTCCATTTAATCCTAACCCTTCATTTATTTTCCAATCCCAATCCCACTCCTCATTTTCTCATTATCCAAACACACCCAAAGGCGACACTAACACCATTATACATACACTCCACACTCACATATAGTACACAATTGTACCCTCTAAGAGCAGGTACAATAGTGCTATTAGGAAGGCTCCAAAACCTGTTAATTAGCCTAAAACGAGATTAAGGAAAGAAAATCACATATTGAGAAAGAAGCCGGCGCTTGTACTGGCGCCGGCGCTTGCACAGCGCCCCACGCTGTATCGGCCAGGAGATAAAATAAAAAATCCGTTTGTGACCTAAAATGCTTGTTAATTTGTTTGAATCAAGGCAACTTATAGCTAACTTGTAGTTAGCTTGTTATATGAATTGCTCTTTAAGTTAGCTCTACCTGAGACATGACAAAAGGCTGGAGCCTACTGCTAGCTGCACTATTGACCTTGCTCTAACAGAAAGAATCATTTTAGTGGGACTAGGAATTTACAACACCACTGGTAGGTGGACTCTTGTACCTGGAACTGTCATTGTGCTAATCAGAATTTCCTCAAATATACTCACTATATTATTGCTTCTTTCTAAAATGCTCAAATTTTTTTATTGACACCCATAGTTTTTGCTTTGAGAATTACCACTTTCTTGCTATTGACTTTCCATGTTCATGAGAAAAGGAAAAAAATGGTATAGTAGTTTGCCATTTTTGGCATGAGGAAAACTGGTGAAGGCTCAAGTAGGACCTGAGATGAATAGGTAGCCGTTGGGAAGGGTAAATGGAGATAATGAGACATTTATTACAGGCATGCCATGGCAGCCATGCCAATATGCCATTGATTGACCTGGCACCCTTGCGTCAGGCATAGTACGGCGGTCGTCTAGCTCGTGAGCCATCAATACCACCGGATCTCCTGAAACTTGTTCGGATTATACACCTTTCTGCATATCTGTTTTTCATTATTGGGGTGATATCTTTTCTAAAGGAATTTATGTGGAATATCATTGGGTTTCCTCTATTTTGGGGTGCATAATTATTTTTTCTTAAATGTTGTGGTGTTGCACATTCTAATTTATATACAGGGGCGGATCCAGCATAGAGGCGGCGGGGTTTCGAACCCTATTATTGGCGTGAAGACTTTGAGAATCTCTACGAAAACCCCACTAAATTTTTTTACCATATGTAGATAGGAGGGGGGACTGTAACTCGATCTACTTTGCTTAGACCCTACTGCTATTTCTTTCTGGATCCGCCACTGATTTATATATATATATGTACTAAGTCGATTATCTGTCATCAGTACAGTACTTAAGAGATTGTCTATATGAACCTAGTCGCTTGTCACACATAAGAGGAGAGATAGAGAAGGTGACTGGTCATCATTTTCATTTTCATAGCCGATAGTCCGACATTGTTAGAAAGATCTGGTCATATATATTTTTTTCTATGCGTCCAACTAGCAAAACCAATAATAATGTTATATTTTATGTTTTATTGACAGTTGACACTTGCCCGATGACAAATAGTAGTAAATATCTCTCCTTTTAAGTGTGTGATGGTGAAATCTGGTTGCTTTGGTAGCTGACATCCATTACAGTCATCATTTCACTTATGCTGATTATAAGCAAATATTTTTTGAATAAAACTTTTATATGTGCTCTTAGTATTTAAAAAACAAATTCTGGAAAATAAACCATGATAAAAGATATCTCAAGTTTTAAAATTTAAAATTTGGTTGCAGTTTATAATGTAAAGGGTACTCCCTCTGTCCCATAATATAAGTGATTTTGGAGATATGTGATACTTCCTAAGACTACGAATCTGAACAGGAAAAGTATCGCATCCCTCCAAAATCCCTTATATTATGGGACTGATGGAGTAAATGATATGTGTGCATGTTACATTTTGTTTGGTGCATAGATTAAACACCACCACACCATCTTACTATAATACGTTACATATGAAAATTTACAAAATAATTACTCTTAACTAAATATATTGCACCATGAAGCTCTCATTTGTTCAATCATTTATAACATGTTCATGTGATATGCTACACATTAGTATATTACTATCCATGATACTCCCTTCGTTTTATACTATAAGTTGTTTTAATTTTTTTAAGTTTGATCAAGTTTATAAACAAATATTGTAATATTTCATACTATGCTATTTGCCATGATCTCTAACAATCTTACTCCTGTGATTCCTTATCATGGTACTGTACTAGAAATACTAAATGTCAATAAAGGTAAGTAGAAATTAAAAGGTTTGTTAATAATTTGTTTGAAGCAATCCTTGGGAGTATATATTCTGAACCACAAGGCAGTGCCCGTAGAAGATCCGGACGGAGTCAGGCCGAGCGTGTGGCTCTATGCAATCTTACTTGTCAGTATATGTGGAGTCTCAGAACAATTATGACACACAAATTCAGCTCAAATATCAGTATTTTTTAAATCTGTTTTTCCTTAAATCAGTAAACTGCAGTATACTCCGTATTTTCTTTTAAAAAAAACATCTTCCTCATTGTAAGTTGAACTTGCGCATAATCTGCATTTTTTTAGAAAAGAACTTTTATGCTGTAAAGATCACGTGCGAATACCAATCATAGAGCTCTTTTTGTCCCACGGGCCAGCTAGTATTATTGCATAAAGGATTTCAGTTTTTTTTTTTGTTTGGTCAGCTTGAGGACCATATTTTGGTATGTGGAGTTTAAGATTTAAAAAAACGGTTTGGTAGTCAGCTTTTAAAAATACGGAGAAGTTGGTAATTTTTTAGATTCTACAACTATATTTTAGCATAATCTGAGTAAAAAACCTGTCAAAACTCCCCAAATAAACCCTTAGGGCCCCTTTGAATCAAAGGATTTATGTAGGAATTTCATAGGATTCAAATCCTATAGGAAATTTTCCTATTTGACCCTTTGATTCAAAGGATTGAAGCTTTCCAAATCCTATGAAATTCCTATGGAATGACACATTGCATGTAGATTTTGGAGGAAATTTAGCAAGAGCTCCAATCTCTTGGAAAATTTCCTTTGAGTCTATCTCTCTCATCCGATTCCTGCGTTTTTCCTGCGCTCCAATCAAACGACCATTCCTGTGTTTTTCCTGTGTTTTGCAATCCTCTGTTTTACACTTCAATTCCTGTCAGAATCCTATGTTTTTCCTATTCCTCCGTTTTTTCTACCCTGCGATTCAAAGGGGCCCTTAGTATGCTAGTGGAGTACTACTGTAGTAGTACTAGTCGTCTCCAGCTCACTCGTCCATGATATAACATGGGCTCACTATTCACTAACATGATACTAGTAATGTAGCACATGCATATTTAAAAACATTATTAGTTTCACTCAATACAATTTAACTCCTCCGCTCGCGGAAAACTGACGTTGTATTGTTGAGGACAGCTATCACGATTTGACCACAAATTAGTACATTTTGATGATTATATTTTGGCACTGTTTAGATTAAAAAAATTTTGACCAAAAACGTCACGTCAAATTGTTTAGACACATGCATGGGACATTAAATATAGAGAAAAAAACCAATTGCACAGTTTGTATGTAAATTGCGAGACGAATTTTTTGAGCCTAATTACGCGATGATTTGACAATGTGATGCTACAGTAAACATTTACTAATAATAGATTAATTAGGTTTAATAAATTCGTCTCGCAGTTTACAGGTGGAATTTGTAATTTGTTTTGTTATTAGTCTATATTTAATACTTCAAACGTGCGTCTGTATACTTCAAAAACTTTACACGCAAAAAACTAAACACACCCTTTGATGATTGAAAGTTGTATGGTTGTATTTATGATGTTGCACACTTTCATAATATAAAATATTTTCAAGTATTTGTAAATTTTCTAAGAAAAAAAGACTAGGAGTGAAAGTTTGAACTTGAATAGTGCTAATATCAATTCAAGAACGGAGAAAGTCATAATTTTGTTCTTTTGAAGATAAAATATAATGTATATTTAATCCTATTTGTTAATATCTAAATACAATCCAGTTATACATAAAAATGAATAGAATTATTAATAATCTAACAGAAAGTATCCATAGTAGTAGTCGTCCCTCCGTTCCAATATACAGGAAATTTTGGGTGGCTATGACATATTTTAGTAGTACTATCTTCGTCCCATATTACTTGTCTTTTTGAGTTTTTGTTTATCAATGTTTGATCATTCTTCTTATTCAAAAAATTTTAGAATTATTATTTATTTTGTTTGTCATTTGCTTTATTATCAAAAGTACTTTACATATGACTTATCTTTTTTTATATTTGCACTAATTTTTCAAATAAAATGAATGGTCAAACGTTGTAAATAAAAAGTCAAAAACATCACCTATTATGGGACGGAGGGAGTATAAATCTGGATTCATAGTGTATTAAAATATGTTCCATCCCGCTAAAATACCGGGAGAGTAGTACAGTGGTTATGAGCAGATTTGGCTTTGCTTGTTCAGAACCAGACAAGGAGCAAGCTTCTGCTCAGTGCAGGTTGCCAATGCTAACCATGATATTAGCAAAATGCAGATTAATTAGTACTACTAATATAATATCCCCAGGCGTGGGTACGTATGTCTGCACCTGATTAATTAGTCCAATGAGAGATGCTCTTTGGATTAGTGTTTGTAGCATATGGTGTCAGAATCTCATATGGTCCAGGTCCAGCCAAGTATATTTCCAAACCAAAAAAATAAAAATAAAATTACATATGCTCCCTCGAGAAGAACGAGAGATTTGGATATAAAAACAGATCGTATGCTATGTATATATATTAAGCACTTGCATTAGTCATTGGTCATTAGGGCTAATTAATCGAGTTTTCCAATGCAATGAGCTGTAGGAAAATGAGAGACATGACAACCTTGTACCTAGGAAACTCCTATGGCAGAAATGACTAGCATTGACATGGAGCTTGGAAGTACCCCCATCAAAAAACAAAAAACATCTGTATTTTATTTTTGAGATGCCGGCAGTGACATGGCAGCACATATAGCGCCGAGATGCTCCTGGATTTGTAACGCAAGCTTGAGATTAGTGAAGACACCTTCTAGCCTCCCAGCACTACCAAAAACACTGCATAAAATACGAAGTCATTTTTCTGGTCACAAATGTTCAAAATACTAGTTTGACCATAAGTTTCTATGATACTAGTATCTATATATACATATAGATAAATGCAATCTTTTTACCAAACAACTGGTTTTTCCTTATCTGTTAATAGCTTTTTAATCACTAGATTAACATCTAAAAAGTCATATACTCATATATCAATATTTCATATATCTTGCTGAGAAACAAAGAATGTTCTAACTAAGATTAAAAATCATACTTTAATTTGCTGTCAATGATTCCATTATAAAATGGTATAAATGTATACAAAAGCATACAAATGCATCTAGGTTAATCCAGGAAATAAAATACAACATAAACTAAAAGTTGCAACAAATGTATAAGTTGCAGTATTCAGATTGCAAATTTAGGTTATATGCCATGCAACTTTAATCGACTGATAAATTTTAGAAAAAAGGCAATTGATGAACAGCTTTGGTGACCAAATTATAATATTATAGAGAACTACTACATGAGAGAAATATATAAATGCGACTTAGACATACCAATTAAAATATTGAAGATACTGGTACTAAAAGTATTGAATGTTAATATGTTATATGTCCAAAACAACATTTTTTTACTAGATGGAATATTATTTATTAGGAATATTTTATATGTATTTGTCCTCTTGATATATCTACTTGCATGTTTGTGTCCAAAAGAAGAATAACATCACTATGCATATTAAAATCTAGACATATCCACATAAAGTATCCTCTAAGAAATGCTAAACACAAATATTCTATGCTAAGATGAATAAAATAATAATAGTCAGTACAAAGATGAATATAACAGTAACTGATAGAGTGCATACTTTATTTTTTATGTGAGCAAGCTTCGTTTTGCTATCCTCTAATTCACACCATTGCTTTAGTTCAGGACAGCCAGAAATTTCTAGATGTTCGAGCATAGTGAGTTGTTCGATGCTCTCCGGCAAAGACTTGATGCCTCTGCATTCCCATATCTGGAGTGTCTTGAGGGATGTGAGGTTTCCTAACCATTCAGGCAGTGCTGAAATGCTCTCACAGTAACTCAGATGCAGTGACAAGAGGGAGGTGAGATACTGCATGCCCTCTGGGAAACTGTTCAGCCTTTGGCAGTGTGAGATGTGCAATTCTTGGAGAGAGGTGAGACTCCCAAACCATTCACCTAATGATGTCAGCATCTGACAAGAAGACAATGTCAATGACTGTAGTGACATGAGCTGCCTAATTTTCTCTTGCAGCTCAGTCAGCGCTGGATACATGGTTATCTTTAGTTCTTGAAGAGAAGGGAGGTCACCCAGCCAATCTGGAAGCTCTGCCTGTTCGTTTCCATCTAGGGATAGTGATTTGAGTGAGTGGAGGTCTTGAATGATCTCTGGTGAGCTAGTCAGATCAGCGCACCAGTGGATGGTTAAGTGACGGAGGGCAGGAAGGTGGTGAAGCAGACTCCACTGACTCAACGGCAACGTACAGAATTTGACGACCAGATTAGTTACTGAACAAGAGGATGAAGATGTACCAGTGTGCACACTCCCTCCCCATGATGATATGACACTTTCACCGCCCTCTATTTCCCACCACGTAACTCTAGGCGGGAGTGGTTTCACAACCAAATTGGGGCAGTCACTTATGCTTAACCACTGAAGGTTGGGGAACATGAACTCAGTCACACCATCCTCACCACAAGAGTATGTTGTATTCCACTCTTGCAACCTTTCCATGCTGTATATGTCAAATGTCTTCAGCTGAGGAAATGCTCTCGCACCACCACAGAAGTCCGCATCGATCTTTGTTATGCTCTTCATTCTACCGAGAACCAGTTGTTTAAGGTTTGGTAACTGACCAAGTGGTAGTATGCTGCATTTCGACAAATCCACTATCTTAATTTTGACAAGATTAGGGAGACAGTGTGCAATGCCCATTAACCAGGTAGGAAAGCTTGTACTGTGATAACCTCGCAGTTCAAAGTACTTCACAGTGCTTGGCGGCACTAGTTCTCTCAACACTTCCATGTCCTCCACATATCGCTTGGTTCCTATGGTCCAATCAAATTTCAGTTTGACAATATTTCTCTTTCCTGACAATTTTATTCCCTCTGCTTCTTTTGTGGACTTCACATTTTCAAGACTACTTATGTCCAACTCAGCAGGGTTTGCATCAAGAAGCTGACCAAGATTGCTGGATTTCTT
Source organism: Oryza sativa Japonica Group (assembly GCF_034140825.1). NCBI lineage: Eukaryota > Viridiplantae > Streptophyta > Magnoliopsida > Poales > Poaceae > Oryza > Oryza sativa. Next base: position 5,967,504 of record NC_089045.1, read on the forward strand.
GTCAACAGCTTGGACCACAAAGTTTGGCAACAAGATTGGGCCATTGTTGAAACAAGATAGTGTGGACTTAAGTCTCAACAAATCCTTCATAAGTACATATTTCAAGCTTTGAATTTTACTTATACTTTCTGGTAGCCACAATAGTCCAATGCAACCTGTGAGGTCTAATGTGTGTAGCCTCCTAAGGTTACCCAGACTTTCAGGTACACTATAAAGGCTGACATTATTAGACAAATTTAGATGCTCCAGATTTGAAAGGGCACTGATGCACTCAATGAAACTGTGACTTTGACCTGGTGGTAGTTGCTGAAAAATATTACCCTGGAATGTTGATAAATTTAAATACCCTATTTCCAGGAGCTTGTCCATGACTCCAGATTGGTTGCCAAATATATTGTCTAGGAACCCCGATAAATGCAAATGCCGGAGACTGGTGAGATTGCCAATGACTTCTGGCAGCCCTCTCAGACGAAACTGGTTTCCATAATGGTGACAATATGATAAGTTCAAGTACTGCAGTTTTGCAAGGCCATCTAAAGCTTCTGACAAATCTTTAACACAATTACAGCATGACAGATCCAGATGCACCAAATTTTTTAGCTGCTGAAATGATTTCGGCAATTCTTTTATCCCAAAACAACCTGATAGGTTCAAATACTTAAGTTCTGTGAGGCTGCCCAATGTTCTCGGTAGAAATCCAATTTTACGGCACACTGATAGGTTCAAATATTCAAGGTTGGTAAGGCCACAAATGTATTCTGATACATCTTTAACACGAGAGCAATTCGACAAATTTAGGTGCACCAACCTTCTGAGCTTCCCAAATGACTTTGGGAGCTCTTTTAATCGTGAACAACCTGATAAATCAAGATGCATGAGACCTTCAATTTCACCAATTGACTCTGGTAGTGCTGAGATAGCACGAGACCTACAAAGGCTGAGGAAATTTAATTTTGAGAGCTTGGTGATACACTTGGGAATCATTCGATTTTTCATACCCGGAGCATTAAGGTACCTCAATTGCTTTAATTGACCGATAGAAGCAGGTAACCTCAGGATGGAACAGCCACTTAAATCTAAAACTCGCAAGCATGAAGCGGATGAGAATGCAACACCATGAAGCTCAATTTTGCCACAACCCAGAAAATGCAGTGCTCTTATCTTTGCAGGTGAAGGTGTAACCAACTCTAGTGGTTTGCTGCAATCTCTGAGCATTCCATAGCGACAACTGCTTACCCCAATATTGATTTTTTTTCCAGAATCCAGAACTGCATCAAATAAGATTGATCTTGCAAAATCATGCACCAGGTCGTGCATGGTTAAGAACGTAGAATCTTCGTTATGGACCCTAGTAGTCTGCAACAAAAGAACATATAAATATATCACCTTATATGCCACAAAATTAAGAAAACATTGCTATACTTTCGTTGGTCATACTGTTCCAGGAGTTGACCTAGATATTGGCTTCAACATGAAGGCTTTGCTGGTCATGTTCTTTTGCTTTTTTTTTCTTTTCTTTTGCATTATCAATTTTGGCATTGTAATGCCTGTGTGAATTCCTAGTTGACACACAGGCAAGGAGTTACACAACTTCCATTACCTATGAGAGGTTGCCACGGGTATTTGTAATGAGCAGTTTTTCCTCTCCTATCCTTTTTTCCTTAGATTTATATACTCAACTAATTCAGCATTTTGATTCACTAGAAAAAATACCCGTGCGTTGCAACGGGTGAATACTATTTTAATTTTATTATTGTTATATTGTTTATCTAGGGTAAAATTCAGTGTGAGAATTCACTTGAATATATATTTTTTTAGAAAATCTTGAGCTCCAAGTAGGAGTTTAACTTTCATCTCAAGTTAGCATGTGGAGTTTTTTTAAAAGAGATTTCTTATACGACTCCTTTGTATCTCCAAAAGTAAACAAGCTTAAAAGCTGACTCAAAACACATCTTTATTTACAAAAGCGAACGAACTTAAAAACCGACTCAAATACGGATAACGTACCAAAGAACCAGCAAAAACATTTTCAATTTTTATAATAGTAGAGATTAGAAAAAATGCTTGTGCGTTGCAACGGGTGAATGCTATTTTAATCTTATTATTGTTATATGGTTTAGCTAGGATGAAATTCACTATGGGAATTCGCTTGGATATTTTTTTTTAGAAAATCATGAGCTGCAATTAGGAGTCTGACTTTCATCTCAAATTAGCATGTAAGTTTTTTTTAAAGAAATCTCTTATACAACTTGTTTTGTATTTCCAAAAGTAAATAAACTTAAATTCAAATTTATACACGAATCTGTATTTCCAAAAGCGAATTTATAAACCCACTCAAATACAGATGACGTAAGAAAATATCGGCAAAAAAATCTTTATTTTTTATAACAGTAGAGATATGGCGTTGGAAGGACAATCCATGTCACAATGGATTCATGGAACAAATGGCATCTTAGTATCGTTACTCTACATATATTAAGTGGACAGTTAATATTAAGATGCATGGGACTGATTTAGGTTTACTTACCATAGTTTGTGCGGGAACCTGCCAGAACCAATCTGGATAATTCCGTGCCTCGTCGTTCGATTCTAACCAGGCCATCCGCACGCTCTTGAGAAATTACCGAAAATTAATCTATTGCCTCCGTGACACCGATTCTGATGCAACGCGGAGGGAGTGAAACGCAACCGTTCGAGACTCAGGGTGACGGACGAAAATTCCACACAAAAACATCTTGAATTTTTATAATAGGTAAAGATTTAGTACATAATGAGTATGGATTTTTAATGTTATATTGATGGTAGAAACAGGTTTGTGAAATTCTCGCCATCCTTTGCAACTTCTAAGAAAATGTTCGGACCTTGATGATAAGTTTTTTTTCCCTAAAAAACACAGGACGACTGCGTTCATTTCATTAAGAAAGGAAAAAACAAACTTAAATAGGAGGGACCAAAAGGACCCTCCCCGTCGCATACAAAGGACGCACGACCAAAGCCCCAAGAAAAGACCAACTAATCACCTGGGGCAAGCGACCTCACAAGAAACTTATGTAGAGCATGGGCTCCGGCTAAACACCATAAGCTACCCTCATTCACTATTGCCTGTGAAACCACCATGACATTAGGGCTAGCACCATTAAACACACGGTCACTGCAGTGCTTCTAAATCTCCCATGCCAAGAGGATTATCAACGAGTTCAGCCGTTTCCACAACTCTTTGATTATCAACAAAGTGATAAGGTATTAAGGTCCATGGTTGGTACTTAGTAGGACAAAGCTTATATCCTACACCACTGACAAGTGATATTCTAAAAGGGGGTAAACCAGTTGTTGGTCTATATACGCTTGGATTCGATCAGAGAAGCCTTCCCCCCGGGTCACCCCCGCGCAGGCGACACGGGGGGCGAAACCCTAGCTCCACCGCCGCCTTCCTCTCCCCCTTCTCACCTCGCCGCCGCCGGCAAAGCCGGCTGGCGAGCTAGGATGGCGGCGGCGGGGCCTTCTCGCGGTGACGTCTCTCCTCTGTGCCCGCGCGCGGGTTGGGGGGGGCAGCGTTCGTCGGTGGCGGCGGGGTCTCCCAGGCTGGGCGGCGGCAGATCCGGCCTCGCCGCCGCCGGATCTATGATGGCGGCGTCAAGAGGCATGAAGCGGGGGCGGTTAGGCCGGTGTGGTGGTGGCGGCCCGCGGGGTGGCCGGCGCTAGCGGGGCTCCACCGCTGCAGCGGGTCGGCGTCCGGGGCGGCGCGTCGGCCTGCCTTCATCGGCGCCAGCTGTCTCCGTCGGTCGGCGGGATTTGAGTCCTGCCGGGGGGTCGCGTCGGAGGCTCCGGCCGCTCCAGTCGCCGGCAACCACCATTTTCTCTCTTTCCTTCCCTACTCTTTCTTCCTCTCTCTGTCGTCTCGGCATAAGCAGTAGGGGTGACCGGTGACCGTCATCCCCCCTCCCCCCATATTTTCTTCCTTTCAGTTGCTCTGCTGTTCGCCCCAGTGCTCCTCTCTCTACACTGGTGGTGTGGTGAAGTTGGAGGTGGTTGCCGCAGTTGTTTGGATTGTCCCGCGAAGCCCGGAGATCCTCGCTGGAAACATGGATGACACCGATGTCTTTGCTCCCCCTGCCGACAGCTCTCAGTTCCCCTTCAGGCCGGCCAGGCCTCCTCCCTTCTCTTGGTTGTCTGCTCCCAGGCCGGCCGTGGAGTCTTTTGGTGGTGGAGTTTTTTGTTCGTCCGTGTTGGTGGTCCAGTCTGTCTGCAGTCAGGGCGCTTGGGCCTCGCTGGTGCTTCACGTGCCATGTGGCTGTGTAAACCTGTAGTTGTGCCGAGTGCGGAGCGATGTCCTTACCCCCTTCGGTTGTGTTAAAGTGGAGTTAGAGCTGCTGCATCAGGTTCAGCCGATGAGCTAGGCAACGATAACACTCAACACTCTTGCTCTAGCTTCTTAGAGGTCCTGCACTTCTTGAGGGAGTCTTAGGCGAAAGCCCTGCCTGGTCTTCCAGGATCGGTGACATCGACGCCTGTGGGTGTCGTTTCCTCCTTGGAGGTGTTGCCTTGTGAACTCTCTCCACTTCGGGTGAAAACCCAGTCCAGTTTTGGGCGGGCGTCGGCAGCGGCTTCTGTCGTTGTTCACCTCCTTGGAGGCCTTGCTCTTCTCTCGATCACTTCTGTGGGTCTAGTCGTTTTGTCACATGTTTTTTTTGTGTCTTCTGTGTAAGGTTTTGCCAGTTTCCCTTTAGCAAACTGTGCAACTGTACGGTTTTCGGGCCCTGTTTTCCTTATAAAAAGGGTCAATTCTCTTCTTCTAATATATCCGGTAGATCTCCTACCATCTTAAGTTTCAAAAAATAAAAGGGGGTAAATGGTATTCATGCAGTTACCCATCTTGCAGGCTTAAGTGGTATGGATTGGGCAGTGGGCACCAAATCATTGTATGAGGCCTTGTGGACTTCTTTTCTGGAATACTGGTGTGGTTTACTCCTTAAAGCTGATTGTCGTTTACTAGGCCAAGATCATTGGAACATATAAAACTCGGTACTCTATTAAAACCTACCAACAAGGAGCAAACAAACCCCCATGGAAGTTTACCACCATAGCAACAACAAGACCAATGATATTGCAATGATTACAGATTAAAAGTTCAAGAAAGTTCTGGCACAAGAAGCTCCACATAGAACTTTGAAGTGGGATCTAGGAATCACAGAGAAAGAAATGGAGAGAGAAGAGCTTGTCTTCTTCCTCACATACAGGAAACCAATGACGTTCAGGCATTGAGGGTGGCCAGAGACACGAGTTGTGGTGAGGCCTTTAATAGGCAGCCTGAATGTTCCAAGGCAGGCTAGGCTAGGCAACCGGTTAGCTTAGGTACTTGCCAGAGGCCTTCTCCCATGAATTTGGTATAATTAGTGAGCAAGAAAATTGCAAGCTATTAACAGTAGATTGGGTAGCCAACTCAGAAGATTGTCTGGGTACCTAGGAGGTGGGCATAGTAAAGCCAACGGAAGTGGGAGGTGCCACTAGCATCACAGTGGTAGTGTCCATGAACCCATGAAGATGGCAGTAGAATGAGCTGAGGGGAGGACGTATTGTAGCAATACCTGTTGCATATATTACACCACACTAGTACTCCATTAAAGACTTTAGTATATTGATACTTCTATGAAATAGTTTAATCCACCCAATGGCATGTAGCTCATAATAGGGGTATGTGTCAGATATGCCTCAATGAGAAGGGCTAGCATGATAGCATATTAGCATCTAAGATTTCACTAAAGAAATAAATAATATTGAAGCTGAAGGTCCACAGCAATTAAATTTAGTTTACGTGCTTTTCCACAGCTTATAGTAGGCCCAACTCTAAAAAGGACCATCTGCACAAATTCCCTTGCTGTAACTGCAAATGGATGTAACTTTTGTATCTTGCCAAATTCTTTTTATTTTTAGAACATTTACTTATTTAAATTTGAAAACTACCAATAGCTAAATTTCATTAAAAAAGAAAAGGTTTTGGACACCTAGCAACCAAATGTTGCCACTTCTTGAGCAATGGTTTAGCAAGTTACTATAGTGCCATTGCTCATGGTGTGACATCATATGTTTTGTGATGCCACAGGCTTTAACAGGTGCAACAGTGTTGTCCTGCCACACCAATGAGGATGGCATTGTGTGGCCAAAAGATGCAAATCTGGAGATAAGTTTAGCAGGATTTATTTTAAAATTATATTAAAGAAAGGTTCAAAATATATAAAAAATCTCAGATATGTATTTATGTGTGTACTATAGGCTAATAAAGAAATGATAAAGCTGTTCAGCTATAGATGCATGTGGTAAGTAGAAACTCACTGAAGGAGCCTTTGTTTGTTGAAGGAAGCACAACCCCAAAAGCTGTCTAACATATGCCTCACCAAGCTGCCTAGTAGAGAATATGTCAGATTGCTCTATGAAACCAAGAGCATTCCATTGGTGAATTATTTGGTCTTTTACTATGATGTGACCTTTTGGAAAGATTGCACAATATGCAAAGCATAACCTCAGGTTTGGAGGCATATTGCTGCAGCTCAATCGCAAGGATGCAAGCACATTATGATATGGCAAAGATGTACATTCGAAAGTAGATGCCTTCCAGATATCGTTGTTTCTCACTGATACCCATTCATCAAACTTCATGGGTTGCAGAGTATATCCAAGTGATTTGGCTGCTAAAGCCACACCTCCACACTTAGATGCTATTTCCCTTCCTATATTCTCCAATTGTTCTTTGTCATCTCTTGCTTCAAAGACACTCTTTTCTTTTATTATTTTCCAGCACATGTCATCTGTCAGGGGTTCTAGTTTGTACGGTTCAGTGGTGCAAATCTTCTCTGCAATGTCCTTATCTCGGGTGGTTACGATGGCAATCACCCTGCTGCCCCTGCCAACCTTTAACATAGTCTTCAAATCATCTAACTGAAATTGATCCCTCTCCCATAGGTCATCTAAAACAATTAGAATCTTCCTACCGGAAAGTAGCTCATCAAGACGCCTATTTATCATCTCCCTTTCAGTCAACTGGCTCTCACTTTCCGATACTTGTGAAATTATAGAGTTGCTAATTTTGTTCAAGTCAAATGTCTGAGACACATATATCCAGACCTTAGAGTAGTCTCTGAATTTGGAAGCGTTGAAAACCAGTTTCGCCAAGGTTGTCTTGCCTATGCCTCCAATGCCATATATAGGAAGGATTACGGTCTCTTCAGTCATTCTCTTGGACAGAGAAGATATAATTATCCGCTTCTCTGCAGTCCTCCCAACAACTAGTGCTTCTTCCACCTTGGACGATGTTTCCCGTTTATCAGTAACTCTGTGCTCCTTATAGCTGCTATCTTCCGTGAATCTGAAGCTAAGATGTTGATTAGTGATCTCCTTCAGTTCATCACTTATCGTCTTCATCTTATTAGCTAGGGTAATCTTGTGAGCAATAGTCAGATTGGGGATCATCACACATCCCAACTGCAGAGAATTTACTGATTTGAGTTAGTAATAGAGGAATACTCGTCAATAAAATTTACTGTATTTCAGATGGGGAAAATCGGAAACATCCACTAGTAAATCCATAACCAAAGGGCCTGTTCAGATTGTAGCCAAAATAAACCTTATCAAATTTTAGCAGGATTTCTTATGTATTTACCAAATTTGGCAACAAACTAAACGCGAACATTTTTTTTTGGCAATGGTATGGTTGAAAATGGTATTAATCTGAACAGCCCAAAACTGACGGCACGCAACGGCAATAAATAATACTATCTCCATATTTTAATGTATGACGCCGTTGACTTTTAATCCAACGTTTGACCATTCGCCTTATTTAAAAATTTTTAAATAAAACGAATGTTCAAACGTTGGTGTCATACATTAAAATATTAAAATATAGAGGGAGTAATAATAGGCAAAACCGTAATAATAATAATAATAAGGAATAACAAAAAGAGGCGAGAATCGCTGCAGGGGAGATTGCGCACCTTCCCCGCATCCGATTTGGAAGTGATGTTCTCCAGGTCGTCGAGCATGTCGGAGATGTCGTAGGCGGCGTCCTTGAGCCTCCTCAGCCACAGCCGCACCGCCGCGTCGCGGATCGACCGCCTCTCGGCGTCCCTGAGCACCGCGTCCACAGACTCCAGCGTGGCCTTCATCCCCTCCAGATCCTTGTCGAAGTTCCACTGGAGCATGACCCGGCCCGCTATGGCGGCGCCCAGCTTCTGGGTCGCCACCTTGAGGACGGCAGATGCAAGCATTCCCCCGACTTCCGCCACCGCCATGGCCCCCACTCCCAAGGTCTAGTTGCGTTCACTCCATGGGGAATCGGCAAACTTTAGGCTAGCTGCACTGCCACTGCAGTGCTTGATTTGTGCCCCTGCCCACCCCCCACCCCCCAACGCAATTTTATTGCTCGTCTCCCGCTCGTAGTAACCAATTTCGCGGTGCCTTCTCGTATGGTTGCTCCCAAAACGATCAGCTTTTCGTCCTCTACTAGAAGCTGCGGAGTGCGGACTCTTAGAAGCTCCTTCTCACCGACCAGATGGGAGTTAAAAAATAGTTCCACCCTATCATAAAATATAAAAACCTTAACGAAATATAATCTAGTCCAACGAATTTAGGTAGTCTCTTGTCTGGATTTATTGGACTAGGATGTATAGCCGTAGATATTCGTGTCTAATGTTTGACCATTCATTTTATTTGAAAATTTTATATTTTTTTTTAAAAACTCCCACACAAAGTACTATTCATGTTTTATCATCTAATACAATAAAAATATTAATCATAAAAATAATTCAAATATGACGAACAGTTAAACGTTGAACATAAACGATACGATGTAAAACTATAATTATTTTGGGACGAAGAGAGTAAACGGCTTCTTCTCAAAATCAACTCTCTTAAACATGCCATTGTCCTGTTTTGGTTGCTATATTTTTCTTAAGATTTAATTGAATTTAAGAAAAATTAAAACAATTTATGATATGAAACGGAAACGGAAACCGAAGGAGTATAACGGAAGGTCCGTAACGCGTGTAGCAGTTGAGAAAGCCTGTGTAACAAGCGCGTGTCGCGTGTCGTGGCATGTGGCAAATCTTTTCATAAACGCGTAGGAAAATTGGATACGGATCTTACATTTCGACGGTAACAACGTGTCTCGCTGCACTCTGTGTGGTTAGAGTGGATTTGCCGACCAAATCATGTTGTCTTCCTGCGATGGAGTAGTAGTTCACCAAGTAATTAATCATGCAATTTTTTTTTCTTTTGGCGTTTCAGCTTGGAAGCACCCATAGCCCTGACATAACCGATATTAAGAGACTAATGTAATGTCATATGCATAAAGTTCCTAACCTAAGGCCTAGTTTAGTTCTTAACTTTTTCTTTAAACTTCCAACTTTTTTATCACATTAAAATTTTTCTACACATAAACTTTTAACTTTTCTGTCACACCGTTTTAATTTCAATTAAACTTTCAATTTTAACCTGAATTAAACACACCCTAAATGGTTTGGCATGCCAGCTAAGCGCGCTTCGATCCCAGAAGTAAAGCATCCACAGAAGCCACTAAAGTGCTCCTTCCACTTCCTAGATATTTCACTTAAAAATGAAAAATCTTTCCTAACATAGACTTTATTTTCCCAAACGGACTAAAAAATATTCCCGCTTTTTTCCGCTTGAACAAGAACAAAATATTTAGTTCAAAAACAATACAACAAGATATATATATATATATATATATATATATATATATATATATATATATATATATATATATATATATATATATATATATATATATATATAAAATAGTCTTTAAAAATATTATAATATAAGTAAATATTTTTTATTTATTCTATATATTATAATAGAAAGCCATAGTTTAAGAGATTAAAAAAAATCCAAAACATCGTGTCAGGGTTATGGATACCACATACCTAATAGTAGTTGACTAAATCTCGGCAGGACCCACCACATACCATGTCCTATACGGAAACAACCTGCGGATATAGGAGGAGTTCCGGATAAGGAAAGACAACCAGAGTTCTATATGGAAATGACAAAGACTATTCGGATTGTATCCATATTGGTTTCCCTAGTTCTACTTGGATAAGGGGATACCTATGGGTATAAATACAAGGCCCCCTAGGAGGAGAGGGGAGACGACCACCTCAATGGACACCTACCACAATCAACATACACGGAACCACAGAAGCCACAACATACAAGCCGACATACGCCAAGACAAGCCGCCGGATATCGACTTCAGAGATATGCCTGGATCGGCCCTATTCGGTACCTACATAGGCCGGCCGTAGGGATCTAGCATTGTTTTTGATCTCGCCGGGCACGAACTCGAGGAGAAGACTACCCTGTTGTCGACTACGAGTCAGACATTCAGACCGCCATGTCGACAACAGTTAGATAGGCTACCCCAAATATTGTACTGGTATGATTATAATGAATAAGAGCAACGACCGGCTTCGGCCAACAGGATGTAGGGTTATTACCTGACAATTCAGGAGCCCGAACCTGTATAAAAATCTCTGTCTCCGTCTCTTTTACCTCAATCTCGTATATATCCTAGTACCAACGATCCCCATACTATGCAAATACCGGAATCTCGACATCAAACGTCGACACATCGGATTATGGAACTGGAGAGAGCATAATAGTATTTGCAGGGTTAATGGTTTTGCCTATTATCACCACTAAGGGTGAGTTTGAGGGATAGGGGATTGAGAAGATTGGGAAGATACGCAAAACGAGGTGAGCCATTAGCACATGATTAATTGAGTATAAACTATTTTAAATTTTAAAAATGGATTAATATGATTTTTTAAAATAACTTTCCTATAGAAATTTTTTTGCAAAAAACACACCGTTTAGTAGTTTGAGAAGCGTGTGCGCGGAAAACGATGCACTTTCTAACTCATTGTATGTGGAAAGAACGCAGCGTTCAAGCGCAGGAGAAAGGGAGAAAGATTGTTTCGTTTTCCGCGCGCACGCTTCCCGAACTACTAAACGGTGTGTTTTTTGCAAAAAAAAATTATAAGAAAGTTGCTTTAAAAAATCATATTAATCCATTTTTAAAGTTTAAAATAATTAATACTCAATTAATCACGTGCTAATGGCTCACCTCGTTTTGCGTATCTTCCCAATCTCCCTAATCCCCTTCTCCTCAAACACACCCTAATTCGCTCAGTATCTTGAGTGCCTTTCCCTCCCAAGTATCATGATGAGCGTTTCATGCAATTTTGTTTTCAAAAAGAATAAACATCACCCAAAACAAGCAATTTCCATATCGTTTTAGCACAAAAGGAAAAGAAAAACAAAATCAAAGATATAAAAATCGGAAGGGGTGTGGCATGTTAGCAACAAAGGTGTCACATCTGAAGTTCTGCTTACTCTGAGAATGCAGCAACATCAAACACGATCCTCCTTGGTTGAGTTCTGCTTTACTGTCAAGATGGATCACAACAATATTGCTACTTTGAACTTTCAGATTACTGACGCTGACAGCATTTCAATGCATCAAATACGAAACTGTAATACATTATCTGGAAGGGGGAATACACCATCTTTAAGATCTGATACAAACATATTGATGTACATCATATAACCCCCAGCTAAATATTCTGAAAGGTGGTGGAAATCCCACCCAGCATTTCTAGACAATGCATAAGTATAGTATCAAATCGTTTAAATATTCTTTTTTTTTTAAGGAATGAATCATCTGTGACTCTATACGGCTAACAGGTGCTGAATGTTGATGGAACCCTATCCAAAAAAGGGGCTTTCAGCTTATCAATAGCCTGGATCAACGAAAGATCTCGACAGCGCTAGGTTGACACTGATGCTGCTTTGTATCTGAGAAATAGCCATCTTCCTCTTGACGGCATGAACTGTATGACAAACAAATTCTTGACAGTCTTCAAACTTCTTCAGGTTGTGCCACCAGGAAGATGAACAGGTAATTTGCTGTTGTATTCTGTTACATATACAAGAGAAAAACTTGATAAGAAAGACAAGAGGCAAAAGCAAAATAGAAGAGGCAATGATTTCATAACAGCCATTACATACCTGATAACTACATATAGCTGGTGAAATATTGCCATCCACCATGCTCACCTATTCTGCAATTTCATTTTCTCTGTTCCTGTAGAAGCAAAAAGGAAAAAACAATAAGACCACAATTTAATAATAGCATACAGGATATATACAGAAAAAGAACATACTCTCGGAATGAATGAACACCCTTGCGGAAGTTCTCCCATTCTTCTGGATCATCAAACTAATTCATAGAGAAAACATATTAGCATAGCTTTTGTAAGGTGCAAAAGGAAAACAGGGTAAGGGTGGAAATGTCTGACACACCAGCTGGCTGAAATCTTCTCCCAGTGCTTTGTTCTGAAGAAAACAGTAGATAAAGTAAAGAACATATATACCACATTCATCCCCATTCTGCTGTGGCACCTGAAAAGTTATTTAAGTAACATGATAAGAAATTCAGATAAGATGAACATGATGCAGAAACTGAAACGGTGCACTTTGAGATGTTAAACACCATACCTCAGGAAACTCAAGACAGATTTTGTTAATGAATTGCTCATTCTCTTCCCGCTCTTCAGTTTTAAAAATATCAGCAATAAATCTGGTACTCCAGCAAAAAAAAGGAAGAATCAAATTTAACTAAGAGACTCTAAGTACACAAGTTTGTCGCTTATATTCTATCAGAAGTTGAGTTGTATAATTAAATAGTCCCTGTGAAAACAAACTACTAAGGCCTCAGTAGGCACAAGCAAGAGGCAGAAGTTTGAGGTGGCTATGTTGAGCAGCATAAACTGATTGTGGGCCTGTGACAACAAGCACCCTAATTACCGAAACATTGTCCAAGTGTCCAAAACCTATATTGGGTCTAACGTTGGATATATCGAAGATGAAAAACATCCATTATGGTTAAAGAGAAACAGGTATCTAGTAAGTCCACCTGCTGGGCTGTTCCAAGTTCCAAAAATATATTGTTGCATTCCCATACAGAACAAAAGAACAGTTTGTTTTTAATATTTCAAATTGCTGGTAGCAATATAGATCTATATGTATTATCAAGAGACCCATATTGAAGGGGGAAAGGATCAGACCTTTTGATATTCGATCGCAACCTTGTCGGATTTGTTGTTTTAAGTGAATCCAGCAGCAGCATGCGTGGTCCTTTGTCAGTACCCAGGTAGTCTGTCTCACCAAAGTTGCATAAGACAAGGAGGTTCCAGTGTCCCCTGCAGTTAAGAAAGTGGATAATTGAATATATTTGATAATGAAATTAATAAACCATAGGGTTACTGGTAGTGAAGCAACTTACCATATAACAATAGGAACGAAAACATATTGTCTTGAAAATACTTTCTTAGCCTTAATCCATTTAAGGACATTTGATTTATTATGTCCGCTAGTGTACATGTGAAACCACAATGAGTCAAAGTATGCATAAGCACTCCTCTTTTCTTCATCAATGTCCTTCCAAAGATCCCTATTCACAAAGTTATGAAGTAAATAAGAAGAGAAACTAATGCACGCACAGAAGAGAGAGAGAGAGAGAGAGAGAGAGGACATACTCCAGATATAATTCAAAAATCTCAGTATCCAATTTGTCTTTATTCTTTTTGTCCCTGTTGCTTGATGCAGTGCGAAGCGTTCTTCTATTTGGGTTTAGGGCATCAAGACCGGAAGGCAATGCACTTTTCGAAACATTCCTCGCTGCTGGCTTGATGGTTCTTCGAGGACGCTTGTTCTTGCAATCTGTATAACAAACATAAAATGAAAAATAGGACTAGACCTCAAGATATGAAGATACACTCCAAAATTCCAGTAGCCTGGTTCACATCATGGTACTAAAGATTCCAACATTCAAACATAATGTTGGCTTTATGTAGCTATTCCTTTTTGTAATTATCACTATTCACTAGATCATAGTTAAATACTACTGGGAGGATGGATAGGTGGCACCACTTATATGGGATGAGAAGCAGAATATAGCTGGGACATTTTTACTGCAATCCTTATCAATTATCATATTTCTAACCATCCAGGCCACCAATAAAATAATTACTACCATGTTCTGATACATGAAAACACTTGTCCAGGCTATGGCACTGTTATATCTTCACAACAGAAGACCAACAATTTGAATACTCTAACATGGACAGAATGGAACAGGAATAGTGAACTGAACTATAGAGATGAGCATAATGAGGTTGTGACCTGCTTTCCATGCTGCAAACATTTATCCTAGCTACAACACAAATTCCTAGTAGAAGAACCGCAATAGAGTTGTACCTAATGATCCGATCCTCTTAATCAAGATGCACATGGAACTCTTTTCAGTTACAACTTCCAATATACATGGAACATCATCCTATAACTTGATCCTCCAAATGACCAAATCCTATAACCAACACAAAAACCTAATACCTAAATCCATAACCTATCAGAATAACTCTGTTTTAGCAAAAACATATAAATTAATATTTTAGACACTATGCTAGAATATATGAACAAATCTAAACAAACATTATACTTTGTATGATATTCAGAATGAAACCCTTCAAATTAGCACTGAGGCACAGGTCCTAGTTTGACAAAGTTGGCACTAAATTCTGTACGGAGCCACCAATAAACTAGAGCAACTAAAGTTCTATTGCTTGCCACACATGGATAAATAAATACCATCAGCTACAGAAATAAAAGGAAATGAATAATAAGCAGTGATTAGGTGTGTAAATAACAGACAGTAAAAGATGACACCTCCACCTAATTCTTGAATGATATGCCGCCATTTTAATGCCCTCTATGCTGTTTAACTTTTATTAAAATTTTCAGCATAGACACAGTTATATGGACAAGGTATATACCAACTATAGGTGATGTACGCATTAAATCAACAACACAGTGTGGGCGCACTAAAAGGTTACCCAAACAAGCACCAGACAGCAAAATCAAGCCATGTAACATGTAATCAACATTGCCCGGCAAAACAATCAACCATATCACATCATCAACAGCACATTAGCTACCCAACGATGCAATGGATCCATGGAACTGTTCTAAAAGCTCCCGCATAAGAATATGCAGCCTGAGTGACCCTTCTTGCCTTTAGTTTAGAGCCAGTTACAAATCCTAAAGATTTAGGGCCTCTAATAAACAAATGATATGCTAAAGTATAGATAAACAAATGAAAGAAGCCATAGGCCCTACACAATCAAGAAAAGAAAAAATATGCAGCAGTGAACCTACAAAAGTTTGCCCATTTCCAATTCCACAACATAGAGCCAGCATCATCAGAACCAGCACCAGAATTAATCGAATCTAACAAAACTAAAAAAGAAAATCCGACTTTCTGTCACCACCCCAGGGGACCTACAAGTCTAGAACCCCTCCCCATTCCCAAGAAAACAGAAAACAGAGCCAAAAGCCGTCTTCCTCCCACCACCACCGCAGCAGCAATCAGATCAACAAGAGCGCAAACACAAACACACACATAAAATTTTTTTAGAAAAAAGAAAGCGAAATTAAAAACAGAGAGAGGAGATTTGGGCGCTCACCATCGTCGCTGTCGACGAGGTCGACGACGGCGACCTGGTCGCAGCCGCTGCTCCGGGCACGGCGGCGGGGGGCCATGGCGGCGGGGGTGGGGGGGGGGGCAGGAATGGCTCGCGGCCTAGGGTTTCGATCCGGGGGTGGGGATAAAAAGTGGGGGAGGAAGCGGGAGCTCGAATTCGGGGACGGTTTCACACTACTCGCCTTTGTTCGTTCTTCTTCGCCTCCTCGCGCTGTGTGTGTGTGTGTTTCCTTCCTCTTTGGGGAAGAAGGAGCGTTTCCACTGGGGCGGGTGACACGTGGAGGGCCCGGATTAAGCGAGGGGGTCCCTTGTCGGCTGCTCCTGGCCGTTGGATCTGGGCCTTCACGGGCCCAACAGGGGGGATCCCCCAACGGCCGAATGGCTTGTCCAGTTGTTTGTCCTCCTGCCTCTACAGCTGTACACTGGGATTGATATCCTCCACCTTCGACGTCACCGTGTGATCCAGGATTTATTAGGCCCATATATCAGTGATAAAGTCTCTGTGCACTTGTAGTATAAAACTTCTGAATAAAAAATCTATGAATATTTGGATGGTTTGGATAAAATTTGGGTCGACTTTGAATCTCTTTGGTTCCCACGAATGTAGGAAGTTTCACCTAATCTCGCTCGCCGGAATTTGGCATGAAATTGTTCATTTGGGCACAGGTGTCAACCCAACAAGAAGATTCTGGTATTATTGTACTACTTCCATTCCAAAATATAATATATTTTTTAACTATGTATCTAAATTGTTTCACATATATAAGTCAAAAATTGATATATTTTGGCGAAGTGAGCATAGCTCAACTGGTTAGGTTCCTTGTGGTGGAACCAGCCCACCCGGGTTCAAATCCTAGATTTGACACGGGTGATCGCATTTACGGCTAATTATTCTTTCAGTGGTAGGCGACGTACCCGTCGACAGCGAGGCGCTGTGGTGACTTCGTCAATCTCAAGATATGCCGGCCCAGTCTTCCGGAGGTGCTCATAGGGTGGTGACTTCGTCAATCTCTAGATATGCTCAAGATATGCCGGCTCAGTCTTCCGGAGGTGTTCATAGGGTGGTGACTTCGTCAATCTCAAGATATGCCGGCCCAGTCTTCCGGAGGTGCTCATAGGGTGGTGACTTCGTCAATCTCTAGATATGCTCAAGATATGCCGGCTCTTCCGGAGGTGTTCATAGGGTGGTGACTTCGTCAATCTCAAGATATGCCGGCTCAGTCTTCCAGAGGTGTTCATAGGGTGGTGACTTCGTCAATCTCAAGATATGCTCAATATATGCCGGCTCAGTCTTTCGGAGGTGCTCATAGGGGGTGCTCAAGATATGCCGACTCAGTCTTCCGGAGGTGTTCATAGGGTGGTGACTTCGTCAATCTCAAGATATGCTCAATATATGCTGGCTCAGTCTACTTCGTCAATCTCAAGATATGCTCAATATATGCCGGCTCAGTCTTCCGGAGGTGCTCATAGGGGGTGCTCAAGATATGCCGACTCAGTCTTCCGGAGGTGTTCATAGGGTGGTGACTTCGTCAATCTCAAGATATGCTCAATATATGCTGGCTCAGTCTTCCGGAGGTGCTCATAGGGGGTTCTCAAGATATGCCGGCTCAGTCTTTCGGAGGTGCTCATAGGGTGGTGACTTCGTCAATCTCAAGATATGCCGGCTCAGTCTTCCGGAGGTGCTCATAGTGTGTTCATAGGAGTGAGTGTGCGCATGTTGTGAGCGCCTGTGTTTGTACTGTGTTTCTAAAAAAAATTGATATATTTTGGAATGGAGGTAGAACTAGTTATCTTTGATACAATTTCACTAGTAAATTATTATTAAGTTTGTTATAAACTCCCTTCATATTCTTTTACATTACGTAGGTTAGTTTCTTTTTGAATTAACCAAACTGAAAAAGAAAAACAGGGAGAGTATGTCACGTAGCAATCAGCATACAATTATCCCATTTCGCATAGCCAGCAAACAATTTGTAAGCCCTATGCCATTGTGCTTTGGAGAATTTATCGCTAACTAATTGCTTGAAGTTATGTATCTTTCTTTTATAAGATGAATGCATATTTCGAGCAATAAATTAACCACAGAGATGTGCAAGAAAAAACTTTTTTCACAACAAAAGCTAAATGAAATTGTGAACCAATTAGGATGAAGCCTAACTAACATCAATTATTCGATACCTATTCTAACAAACTCCACCTTGACGAATATACGACACCCAGAAGTAGTTAGAGTCATCGTGCCGATCCACCTGCCCTCCAGACTTCGGTTGTCTTCCCTCCGCAACTTCATGATGAGCTGCCCGATGAGCCTGCACCAGACCTACTCCCTTCAAGAAACTCTGCTATTCCTATAACTTATTTCTCTGGACTCCATCTACAACAATGCTCCATCTTCTATCCCATCATCACAATCGTCTTGACAAGTAAAATTGAATTCCTTCTTAGATGTCACATCATAGACTCCTCGAAGACCATGTTCACCTTCATCTTCTATCGTAAATTTGATTTTATTTAATCCATGGCTAGATAACCCATGTCATTACCGAATAGATAAATTAAACTCACCAGACTGATGAATAACCCTTTCTTCCTTGTAATCTTATGGACCGAGCTAACAAATCCATCCATGCTTTCCTGCATCTGTAGTAGTTTGAGTCGTTGATAATTTGAGAAAATTCATTGTTGCTTTGAATCAATTGAAGAAATTACCACCATAGTGATTGCTCTTCCTTTTCAGCGACACATATTCCACATATCCCCATCATGTAAACCACGCAGATCCTGGATATATCTTGTACTACCAAACAGTCTCGTTGACACCACCAATGTATTCAACCCGATGTTGCCCGGGACTTTTCTTCAGTTTTGGTCTAACTCCATATATCTCAACTCATTGTCGAGTCTCAGATATATCATGTCTCCGCCAGATAATTCCATATGTGACCTGACCGACCTGCCGCTAGGTTTGGCAACGGAGCGGAGCAGGTCCGGGTTGGACAAGAACGGCCCCGACCCCGAGCCCCGATTTCCTCACTCGTCCCCGGCCCTGAAGAAGGATGCAGGTGCAACACAGGACCCGCCCCCAACCCCGCAGGGAACCCGCCACCTAGCCGGGGCCCGCGCAACGGAGAGGAGCGTTGGTGACCGATCGACAAGAAGACGACAACACAGGGGCGGTGGTAGAGGGCGACAGCGCGCGGCGTACAGACAGCGACAGAGGATGATGACACGAGGCCCAGGGGCGGCGACATAGGGCGATAGCGTGAGGGCAGCGGGAGAGGCCGACGACGCACAGTGTGGGGACGGCGGGAAAGGCCGACGGCGTGCGGCTCGGGCGGGGCAGGCGTGTTGCGCTGTCGCTACCCTCTCGCCTCTCGCGCTTGAGTGAGAGGTTGGTGCCTGGCGGCGACTGGGAGGAGTTGATTTAGAGTTTTGACCTTTCCTTTTATACTATAGCAGTAATAATTGGGCCAATGTTAATGGGCTTTCTACATAAATTGTATGGAAAATAACTAATGGACACCTTTACCGGGCCCCCGAAGGCAAACCCGTGGGATGACCGGGGCCCCGACCCAATGGACCTGCGGGTTGAAAATCTAACCTACCCCCGTCCACGCAGGGGACCCGGCCCCGTGGGGGAAATTGCTATACCTACCTGCCGCCGTCAGTCTACTCGCCCTTCTCACTTGAAAACTATCCAAACCATAGAGCCTTCTTGGCCTTCTTATGGATCTGTTCATAAGTTTCAGCAACAAACCACCGTCCATTGTACTCGGTATAACCGTCCAAGCTCTGCAGTTTAACCAATCCATCGGTCTAACTACCCTACCGGTATAGTGCAAAACCATCATACACGCGCACCTCACACACCTTGTCTCGAGCCGTATACTCACTGCTAGGGTTGAAAACGGTAGCAGTAATTACCGGCTGACCGGGCTACCGCTACCGAATTTGACCTATCGGATGCTTCGGAAACGGTAAATGTCGGAAACGGAAACGGTAAAAAAAATACGGAAATGATATCGGAAAAGGTTTGGTAATTTACCGACTGTTTTGTGTGGTTACGGTATTATCCCGGTAATTACCATTTTTACAAACATCACTGGCCGGCTGGCCCAAGTTATTTTTCTTTGGCCCATTTTCTCAGCCCAACAAAAACCCTAAATCCCTAACCTAGAGCTGCTTGGCTGCTCCTGGCTGCCCAATCCCCCAGTCGACCTGTCCCAAGTCCAACCAGCGCCGTCGTACTCATACGCATCGGCGCGGCGGCGCGGAGGCACCAACGCAGCGGCGCAGCAGTGTGGCAGCTCCAACGCAGCGGCGCGACGGCGCCAACACAGTGGCAGCTCCCATCCGTTCCCCACCCTCCCGCCCCCTAGCGATGATGGCGCTAGCCGGCGAAGCTTCCTCACGACGTCGCCTCCTATTGGGGCCGCCCCCACCACCTCACGGCAGTAATGCCTCTAGCACGCCGTTCGGGAGCTTGCCGGCCGGCTCAGCAAATGTTGTAGCTGGTGATGATACAGTTGTTGAAGAAAATGATGACCATGATGAGTTCCATCCGGTCCAACAGTGTTACTGTGGCTATGTGGTTATGGTTCTAGTGGACTTGTTATGTATAAGAGAACTTGCTATGTGCCTGTGTTGCTTTATCTTTATGAAATTGGGGAATAATTATCGTCGAATACAAATATATTTATAATTATCGTCAAATATTTATAATCATTCTAGATTGCTAGCTAAATGTGCGATGTTATTGTTCGATGTTTCCGACAGTAATTATCGACTTCCGAACGATACCGACATGTTTTCGATTGAATAATTCCGTTTTCGATTTACTGATATTTCCGATATTGTTTCCGTTACCATCTTACCGTTATCGATTCTGTTTCAGAAAAATAATATGGTTGTGGTAATGGTTTAGGGTTTTTCCTGATCGTTTCCGACTGCTTTCACCCCTATCACTGCATCACCTTGATCACCACCACATATCTACACCATGCTTGTTGTCTTGTGGCCATGAACCGCTCCGTCGAATCACAGCCTTGCACCAATCACCAAGTCCAAAACTCTTTGTAAATTTGATCTGTCCATGCCGTACGCAACCAAGATGGCTCCTGCCATCTCTTCTACCGCATGGATCCATCAATTCTCCTGATCAAGTCTGTTTACTTGTTTTGATCTCCATGCCCTGCTTGATGTAGCCTGCAACTCCACTGCACAACCTCCTCTAGGGCGCCACCAAGCACACGTGAGAACAGCATGCCTGCTGGTGCTAGCTTTTCACGTGACCTTGTAATAGTAGTGATATGTTTATGCAATTAATGATCCACATGACCATAGTCCATGCAACACACTTACACAACAAGGGGTGCCCCCTCTATCTAATGCGGATATTTAGAGAAAAAGAACAGATTTAGGCTTGAGGCTCTCGTGCATGGTGTTTTGCATCGTGTTGGGAGTTGTACTGACTTTTAACGTAGCATCATGTATATAACTAGGAGCAACCCTTCCCCAATAGTATATTGCAAAGTGTATCCCAGTCGATTCTGATCATTGCTCTCTCATTCTCGGGTTTCATGGTAATAAACTTGGTAAGATGTGTTTCCATTTTGAGTTCTTGCACAAGTTGGGTTTTAGGCCTATTTGTTGTGATATTCTCAGCAGGCTCTTGGCATCTTTGTCGATTCAAGTTCTCTTGAATGGTACCCCGGTGAGGTATTTTCACACCGGCATGTGTTGCACCAAGGTGATCCTTGATCCATGATGCTTGTTATTCTTGTCATGGGTGTCCTAAACTATATGGTGTCAAAGGACGAGGACGGGGGTTTGCTGCAGCCTCTATCTTTGTGAGCCTTGCAACATTGGATATCTCTCTATGCGGATAATGTGGCTCTTTCCTTTGACCCTCCACAAGTGACATTGGCACAACGCTGGACATACTCAATCTCTTTGGCAAAGCACCATGGCTCAAAACTAATGTACAGAAGAGCAGTGTGTTCCCTATTTAGTGCAGTGAGATGGACATCACGGTTACTCAGGACCTTCTCTCACATGAGCTGCTTGATCTCCCCTGTAAATACCTCGGTGTGCCCCTCTCTTTGAGGAAATTGATAAATGCACAAATTTGTTGATACGAAAAATACACATTGGCCTGGAAGATCTGCTTAACTTCAGTGCAGGTCGAAAATCTTGCTTTTAGATTCGTGAGTGTGCCAGTTGATTTGATCCTGCAATCAACAAGAAGGAAAGACAAAAGAAACCACGGTTAAATCCATAAACGATAGCCGATCGGCCAGTCGCTGATGACATATCATTTATTCTTGAGCCGATGTCATATGTAAATCGATCGGCAGTTATAAATAAACAAGATAAGACTAAATCTATTCGATCGGCTGTAGATATTAACGCTATATAATCCTTATGTCGATGTATATTTAAACCAAGTGATTGGGATAGATCAGTCGCCATGCCGAGACAGTATAAATCACTTAGATTGAAATATACATTAACATAAATATTATAAACACTTATAGCATAGCTGATCAGATAGATCTAGCATGTACCGGCTAATACTCCGATACCACTCTATATTAAGATATTAAAATAGATAGAATATATCAAACATAAGCATAATATACTTTATTGTAACAAGATCTTAATATAAATGGCAGATTTAGCATATCAATTAAGCATATAAGACATAATGCTAAATCAGGTAAGATCGGCTGAAACCCCGATGCTACCTCTCTCAATGATCATAAAACAAGCTAGATATCCATAATTATAGATATTACTTAATAGATCGAACCTAACCGATACAGCATTAAGCATAAATACAAGTATGAGATCTAGGCGAGATGATGAAAACCTGCAAGAGATAGTAGATACAAGATACAATCTAGATTAATAACAAAACATAACTCTACCGATTGCTTTCTAACAATAAGAACTAGCCGATGACAAGTTATAAAGTGCAACTAACATAGATTGTGTCGTGTATATGATAACTCGACGAATTACATAAACAGGGTTAAAGTGTCATAAAGATGGAAGCATTAACCCCGAGAACACAAGCCGCCATAACAAGTTTTACCTCTAGTTGAAGATCGGAATCGATGCAGCTCAACCCGAAAGCACATTCGTCGAAATAAATGAAAGTAAAAAAGGTGGCGATGCGCCGAGATTGTATTGAACGATTGTTGTTTGATTACATGGGTTCGGGTTCTATTTATACCCGAGATTACAAAATATGTCCTTGCCGGACACAATACTTACCTCTAACAAACTCTAAGATACTATAAGTCTTTGCGGCAGACTTTTGCCCAAACATATCTCTAAGAAAATTACATGAAATATCCTAATTAATAGATACAACTGCATATCCGAGAGCTTTATCTCCATTGTAGCAATCCTTATGAAGCACTTCAAACGACTCTAGAAACACCTTTGATACCATCGTCATCGGAATCGGCTGCATCACGTCCATTCGCTGTATCGGCTGTCCTCTGTCCGATCCATCTCAGCCGAAGCACACTCTGTTCTTTGAATCGATCTCTTTCTCGAATCCGCCTTGATCCCAATGTCTAACCTGGTTCA
Organism: Oryza sativa Japonica Group; assembly: GCF_034140825.1. Classification (NCBI taxonomy): domain Eukaryota; kingdom Viridiplantae; phylum Streptophyta; class Magnoliopsida; order Poales; family Poaceae; genus Oryza; species Oryza sativa. Next base: position 5,990,716 of record NC_089045.1, read on the forward strand.
CAATTTACCAAATTCGGTTGTCAACAAAGTTCAGCCTATTATTGACAAATTAGTGGATCAACATCTAGGATGAAAAGTGGATCTTCTAGCACGGGCCAATCGGAGAATTTTGGTTCAATTTGTGCTCACATCTTTGTGTGGTTTATCTTTGTATGGCTATGGACATTCCATCATGGGCCATTAAGGCAATCGATGAGATATGATGAAGTTTCCTTTGGAGAGGATGGAAGGACGCGAAAAGCGGTCATTGTCTTGTGGCTTGGACTAAAGTTTTTGCCGGGCTGGTTCTCAGAACTTCAAAACCTTGGAGCTTTGGATGCGGTGGAATTAATGGATGCAAAAAAAAAAAGCTTTCCCTATTCAGGTCAACCGGTGTGCTCGTTATTTTTTTTTCACTATCGCGGTTTTCTCTAAGGTGGGTGATGATGGTAGCACCTTGTTTTGGACTGATAAATGGCTTCATAGACAGCACATTGCTGATCTTGCACCCTAATTGTTTGCCATGGTACCCAAAACAAGAGCCAACAAAGGACCATTTTGTATGTTCTCACGGTGGGTGTCTTTGCTGAGTACCTTGAATTATGGGACATTATTGCACATGTGATTCTTCAGCCGGTTGTGGAGGATTCTCATATTTGACCCCTCTCAACCTCTAGACAATATTCAGCAAAAAGTGTTTATGACACTGGTGGAGAATCCGTCTTTACTCCCAGTTTATAACCCTCTGTAGTCCCGGTTTTCCAACCAGGACTACGAATCCAGGACTAAAGATCGCTATCATTAGTCTCGGGTAAAATAACCGGGAGTAAAGATTGATCTTTAGTCCCGGTTGGTAAAACCAACCGGAACTAAAGAGAGGAATCTTTAGTCTCGGTTGGTGTTACCAACCGGGACTAAAGAGAGGATAGGGGCAGTCCCAGTTGGTCCATTTTCTTTTTATTTTCTCCCAAATCGAGTAAGATGTATATACCAGATCAAACACCAAACCCTCAAATCGAGTGTCATACATATACCCAAATCCCCAAATTAAATTAACATCCCAAATCATTAACATCACAAATACAAATCCTAAGTTACTTACACACAAATCAAATACATCACAAATCTTAAAAAAAATTACACACAAATCAAATGCATCACAGATCGATTATACATCTCAGATCTATGCAATGAATCACAATTTTAAAAAAGAAATTAAACATCTCTCAATCACAAATTATAAAAAAAAGGAGAGGAGATCCGGCGCGGTGCCGCCCGCCGCTGCTTGCCACAGGTAGCGCCTGCCACCTCGTCCGCGGCCCCGCCTCGTGCCTCGCGCATTGCCTCACCACCGGTGTGCGAGGCCGGCTCCGCCGCCTCCCGGCAGCCGTGTGAGGGCGTCTCTCATCCGGAAGCCGCCGCCTAAGAAGTGGGGAGGGGAGGGGATGGGGCGGATACAGAGGAGAGGAGGTAGAGGAAGAGATGGGAGGAGGAGGCGCCTCCCGTCCGGCCGCCGCCTGAGAAGTGGGGAGGGGAGGGGAGGGGATGGGGCGGATATAGAGGAGGTAGAGGAAGAGATGGGAGAAGGAAGAGGAAGAGATGGATCTGAGTGAGGAGAGGAGGAGATAAAGGTTTGAACTTATTAACTGATCCTGTCGATCTTTTTTCCCGGTTGGTAATACCAACCAGGACTAGAAATTTATCTTTAGTCCCGGTTGGTGACACGGGACTAAATATAAAAGAGGGGGTTTGACACCATGCCTCTCCGTGCATGTCGCTCTTTTCTCCCGGTTGGTAACACCAACCGGATCATATTGTTCTTTTATCCCGGTTGGTGTTACCAACCGGGACTATAAATAGATCTTTAGTCCCGGTTGGTAACACCAAGGATTAAAGATAAAGGAGGGGTCTGACACCACCTGCCGTTTTTTTGAACCGGGACTAAAAATGATCTTTAGTCCCGGTTCGGTTGGTGTTACCAACCGGGACTAAAAATCAAAAAGTAGCTCTAACCTTTTGAACCGGAACTAAAGATGTTCTTTAGTCCCGGTTTTTATTACATCCGGGACTATTGTGGAATTTGGTCGACCGACCAAAGATGATTTTTCCAGTAGTGTGAGGGCCTTTTCTTTGGATCTAATTTTTTTAGGCTGCAATGGGAACGTATTTTGGAATACATGCGCTAGGCCCTGCAAATGAAGTTTTTTCATGTGGTTGGTTGTATACAAAACACAATAGGTTCTGGACAGCTGACTTTCTTGCAAGTTGAAGTCACACACCTTGTCCAATGCACTCATTGTGATCAGACTAGGGAGACGATCGATCAACCATTTACACAATTCATGTAATGAAGCCTCTTTTGAGGGATTGGTGAGCTACGATGGATGGTTTGGTTGATGGTTAAGTTCGAAAAAAAGGCCTTAACTCTCTGATCATTCTAGGACCTTGGTTAATTTGGAAGCATCATAATCGATGTGTATTTGAAGATGCTTCTCCTAATTAACCTTGCTGGAGCTTTATCGTTTGCTAGTGAGGAGTTGCTTTGTTGGGCATGGCCAAAGGCAAGGCATTTCTTACCTTGCACTAGAAGATGGTTAGGTAAGGTCGTGGCCATGTTTTGCTTTTTTATCAAGGATGCACATATAATCACCGGTTCTTCTTTAATGCAACGATACGCAATTGTCCTACATGTTTGATAAAAAAAAATTATATAACTGTGGCGAATAAACGGAGTGAAAGGTGAGTTTGTCGGAAATCGTACTTAGTAGCTAGGAGCTATATTGGTTGGAAAGGAGCGCCCATAATCAAAGCCCCGAAGATATAGGACTTTAGCTAAACTTCGTTAACAAATATCGTATATTCCTGTATCATTATCTGATATGTTTTGGGTGATAAATGATCGAAGCGATCGAGAAGGTTAGTCGTTCCGCAATATCAACTAACTTTTATAACATACTAGCGCTCACAGTCTCGTCACATCCATAAATACATGCCAGCTGCAACAACACAAACAAAGCAAGCAGCTGTCATAGCCCACAGCAGGCTCGACCAGGCCATGGCTTCCCTATGCTCCCTCCTCCTCAGCTCCTCCCTCATCCTCGCGGTCGCCGTCTTCCTCCGCCACCACATCGGCGCCTCCACCACCACCACCACCACTACCCACCTCCACTTCTACATGCACGACACGTACACCGGCCCGGCTCCCACCACCATGCGCGTCGTCTCCGGCCGTTCCTTGCTCGACGACGGCGACGGCAACAACAATGATGCCACATCGCCGCCGTCGTCGTCCTCGCCGCCGCGGCGGCAGTTCGGCGACATCGTGGTGCTAAACAGCGCGCTGACGGAGGGGCCATCCGCCAACAGTGCGCGCATGGGCACGGCGTAGGGGTTCGCGGTGCGGGTGTCAGAGGGCGGCATGGTGACGGACGTGAGCCTGCACGTGGTGCTGGAGGCCGGCGAGCACCGCGGCAGCTCGGTGACGGCGAAGGGGCGCATCGACATGGACGCCGGTGAGCGCGAGTCGGTGGTGATCGGTGGCACGGGGCGGTTCCGGTTCGCGCGTGGGTACATGGTCACGAAGAACCACTACTACAAAAAAGCTCATAGAGATCGGCATTATAGGTGCTGGAACAATTAAAACCGGTACGTATAGTGTTTTACCCTCTCCCGCAGGCTAAAAACACATAAAACCGACACCTTTAAACCATTATAGGTGTCGGTTTTAAAGAGAAACCGACACCTATACTATTGGTGTCAGTTTTTTAAATAAAACCGACACCTATTATAGGTTAATAGGTGTCGGTTTTATTAAAAAACTGGCACCTATAATGAGCCGAGACGGTTTTCTTAAAAAACCGGCACCTATCCTTAGCCGAGCCGAGCCACCGAGCCGGCCTTATCCATATCTCGGTCCACCCATCTCTCGGTCCGCCCGTCCTTATCTATCGTTCTCGCTCTCTCTGTCTCTCTCTTGCTCTCCCTCTATCGTTCTCTCTCTTTCGCCTCCCTCTATCGCTCTCTCTCGTCTCGACGGCAGCTCGACGGTGGCCCGGCGGAAGTGGGAGCGGCGGTGGCGGTGGCGACGGCGGCTCGGCGGAGGCAGCAGTGGCGGTCACCCGGTTGTGGCGGCAGCGGCTGGCGACGGACATGCCCTCCCCTCCGCCAGATCCGGCTGGAGGGGAGGCGGCGGACCTCGGTGGTGGCCCGGTGGAGGCGGCAGCGGCTTGTGGCGGCCGCGCCCTCCCCTCCGCCGAATCCAGCCGGAGGGGAGGCGGCCGACCTCGGCGGTGGCCCGGTGGAGGCGGCAACAACGGCTGGCGGCGGTCCGGCGGAGGCGGCGGCGGCGGCGGTGGCCGCGCACTCCCCTCTGTCGGATCCGGTGGGAGGGGAGGTGGCAGGCGGCGGTGGCAGGCGGCCGCGCGCAAATTTTTTTGAATGATTTTGTAGATTCTTTTAAGATGTTTTTGTGATTTGTGGATGATTTTCTTATTGAATATGTTTCGATCTATGATTTGTGGATGATTTATGGATGATCTGTGATCTGTGATGTGGGGGATTTGGGGATTTCAAACAAGACGTGGGGGCATGGCGCAGTGAAGGCTTGTGAATTCAGCTCGATTCGAGCCGGCTCTTTTTTTTTTTGGATCGTGCAAAGTTATAGGTGCCGTTTATATTTTTTATAGGGGCCGGTTGCTTGTATTGGTACCGATTAATAGGTGCCAGTTTTCTATAGCCAGCTGGGAACCGGCACCTTTGATGTTTTTTTGTACTAGTGAGCTACGACTACAGCCTCGCCACCGGCGGCGGCGTCGAGATCCACGTCTACCTGCAGCTAGCACTAGCATGGACGGCTGCATCGATCGATCAACTGCGCATGCCTAGCTATTGGAGTAGTTATTTGAGTATACGTGTTTTATGCATCATTTCAATTTTCAAGTGTTCGAGAAGTTAGTAATGCATCGAGAGGAGATTATGCAAGATTAACTAACTACTCCCTCCATTTCATATTATAAGTCATTTGACTTTTTTCATAGTTAAACTTTCTTATGTTTGACCAAATTAATATAAAAATACACTAACATTTTTAAAACAAAACAAACATATTATCAAAATATGTTCAATACTAAATTAAATGAAATAAATTTGATGTTATAAATGTTGCTAGTTTTTTTTTCCGTAACTTGGTCAAATCTAAAACAATTTGAATAACAAAAACTGAAATAACTTATAATATAAAATGGAGGGAATACTATTTATTTATTTATGGCCTATATGGCCCTATATATGTATAACGGTTAATTGCAATATAAAATATTTAGCATGAGAATTAATTACTAATTAACTCTCTTACTTTACTTATATATAGTCAGCAAATGTTGGCGTAATATAAGAATTGGAATGTAAGGTGAGCCTCATATGTGCCGGTTGTTACATACAATCAGCACAAATAATGGACTCATATATGCTGATTGTTGTTTTTAACCCAAGTTTCCCAATTCATCCCCTCGTTTTCCGCGCGCATGCTTTTCAAACTGCTAAACGGTGTGTTTTTTTCAAAAATGTTTCTATACGAAAGTTGCTTAAAAAATCATATCGATCCATTTTTGAAAAATATTCAGCTAATACTTAATTAATCACGCGCTAATCCATTAATAGACCGTTCCATTTTCTGTGCGCATTATTTCGGATGGGAACTTGCTCTAGCGAACACAGCCTGGCCGGATGGGAACATGCTAACTCGTCCCTGGTGAGCCTCATGCCGGGTCTAAACAAGAACCAACATATACGAGGGACTAAATATGCCAGTTGTAGAACGTACTGGCACTAACAATATGTTATTAGTGCCGCTTTTGTGATGCCTAACTGATGTTGGTACTTATGAGGAGTTTGGATATGTTGGTTCATGGAAAGCAATTAGCATCTTACCGTTTTTTAAAATGATAACTAGCACCTCATTGCGGGGGACATCCTCTCGAGGAGAAAAAAAAGGTTCAGTTCAAATATATGTACTTCTTCTAGATTTATTAACATTTATATTAATGTAGACTAACATCTATATAAATATGAGCAATACTGGAAGGTCTTACAATATGAAACTGAGGGAGTAGCTATTATTAGAGATATATAGCTGTGAATAATAATACCTATATTACATTTCTTTAGGGAAGCTAGGACATGATATAACTGTGAATAATAATACCTATATTACATTTCTTTAGGGAAGCTAGGACATGATATAACTGTGAATAATAATACCTATATTACATTTCTTTAGGGAAGCTAGGACATGAAAGGTGTGTTGAAGATGGTGGGGGCTGTTTTTGGAGAGAATGTCCTATTGGTGAATGCCAGATCAATGCAATATGATACTTTTGTATGAAATGATGTTAGCTGTGCATCTTCTTTTGACTTAGGCACATTGTAATAAATGATACGCTATCATGTTCTTGTGGTTAATGGTGGAGTACTGGAGTACGCATTTCCAATTATTTTTTATTGTGAACTTACTGCAGCTCTGCTCTTTTACGGTGAATTGGCTGTGTAATTAGCCTTGTGATGTACTGCTTTGCATATATGTAACCCTGTTATGCTTTGCAGATATGTAATCCTGTGATGTATTGCCTTGTATATGTGTGGTTGTGTGCTAGGTTCAATCGGTTAACCTTTTGCTCTATTGGATAACCTATTCATTTAATAGAATCATTAAGGGTTGCCCCTATTAAACCATGGATTAGCGTTGTCACATGAAATGGTTTAGGTTCAATCCAGAACCTAACCATTCCCATCCTGAGGGAGGAGCGCCGGGCAGAGGAAGACGGCTCGAGACCGAGAGAACAACACGAGCTGAGAAAAAATTGGGAAGCGCAGAAATTTCTTCCGTATTTTTTTTATGTTCACCCTTGAATAGTTTTGAGGGTTGTGTTTAGCGACACTGCTAGAGATGCTCTAACCATATTTATTTTACATTTGCCATTTCCCTTCTATCGGTATTTCCTAAGGCTGACATCATTAGGAGAGTTATATCCATGAGCTGCACGAGCTAGCTATTTATTAATAAATATCATAAATATTATATTTTTGTCATACTAACTCACCTCAATCACAAGAGGCAATGTCCTTGTCGTGTACTACGGCAGTACAGGTGGTAGGCTTATATGCCTATCAGAATATTCAAACATATGTTTAAACATGTGCTCGGATTTATCCACTTTAGGAATCGGTGACAGCCACGTACTCTATCTAAAATTAAATCAACTTATGAGGATGGATATGAACAAGCTTTTATCTATATTCCCATCCATAGAAGTTGTTTTTTTTATAAGATGGAGAGAGTTTATTTTTTTAAAAAAGGGGTATTAATTATCGGGTAATTTCATTAAATGCAAAACTCTAGCTTTGCTTGGAAAAAAATGTCTAAATAAATAGGCAAATAGCTATAGTTTAGACGAATTTCCTATCCACTAGCCAGGGGAGGGATTGATTGTTCTTCAAAAGAAACATGCACACATGCTTTTCTTTTTCCCTTGAAAACACATATGTTGAAAAGCGGGTTAAAAAAGTCGAGTCAAGCCACGTGGGTCCTCATCCCGTTCACTTGGAGCTGTATCAAATGTGTGGTTTCCATATGTGTCAGCTATCCAGGACAAGGCTACCATAAATCGAGCCTGTTTGCACCGTAGATGCACCATTTTTTTTTGGTAATTTAGAAGCATGCCATTATAATTTTGTAAAGTTTGAGATATGCTATCGATATCTCAATGACATTTAGGACCCGTATGAGTCAATGACATGTGGGTCAGGATGATATATCTCAAATTTTGTAAAATTATAATGGCATGGTTCTAATTTTCCCTTCTTTTTATGATCCAATCCCCTTAAAAATTCCATGTCATAAGAGTCGCCATTTCTGTTTACTTTTCATCGCTGGCCATATGGTACAAAACTTTGATAAGTGCTGATTTTATAAAGGGGTTGCTACAACGATATCTGGTTTGAATAGTATGGTACCGGTTAGGTATCTTGATACCGATTAGATATCACGACATGATATCTCAGAGATATCATCCCGTTCAAATGGAATACCGTCCTATAGCATTTCCGATATATAAATGATTAGGTTGTAATAAAAACAGAGAGGTTAAATGGTTATATTAATAATGTAGCAACTCTTGTAATATAGCATGTTTCTAAATACTTATGCATAGACATAGTGATGAAAGTTTGATGAATAACTGATGTAGTTACTAGAATATGGCGGAGGAAGAATTTTTCTAAAAGAAAATTTAGGACTGTTCAGACAGAAATATATAGACCCATAACTCAGGAGATAAGGGACTTTGGAGGACGACAAATTAAGCCACAAAAGGCCTCTCTGGCTCGCAAACAAGCATAATAGTGTAATATTATAATTAGAGTAAAGATATTTTTTTTCAAGAATGACCATTCAAGAAAGGACCAGGATGGAATAATTGATATTAACCACTTGGCCAGTTGGCCTCCAGTTGTATGTAAGGATTGGTCCGGTATGGCTTATATTTCGTCGTACTTAGCTATTAGCCACTAGCTGAAAGCAAATGACCAGTTGGCCTCCCAGTTGTATATAAGGATTGGTCCGGTATGGCTTATATTTCGTCATGTTTAGTTTTTGAAATTGGGGAGAAGTTTGGGGAAAGTTGGTAGTTTGGAAAAAAAATTGAGAATTTATGTATGTAAGAAAGTTTTGGATGTGATGTGATGTGATGGAAAGTTGGGAGTGGGGAGAATGTGAAGTGATGGAAAGTTGGGAGTTGGGAGAAGTTTGGTGTGAACTAAACAGGGCCTTAGATATTAGCCACTAGTTGAAAGCAAAACAAACAAATGGTAGTCTAGTCTATACTATATATACACACCGTAATAAATAGGACGTGACTCCCGCTCGGGCGCCCGATGGGAGGAGGTTAAAATCGGGCGCTGACATCAGCATGACGTCAGCGTCTGATTTATGTGCAAAACTACTTTAAACTGATTTTTCTCTTAAATTACTTATCCAAATCATGATCCGATTGCACCATTAAATTCGTTGCAATTAAATATTCAAAACAAGACCACACATAGATATATTCCGACGAAAAAAATTTAGCTTATTATTGAATTATCTTTAAATGTTACACGATGTTCCACCAGGTATATCGGAATTGTTTCACTAAGTAGATCGAAAATGTTTCACTCATTTAAATCGGGTGTTGTTTCACCTTATATAAAAATAATGTTTCAGCAAATAGCGAAAGAATGTTTCAGTTTACTGTAACATTAGATCTATACATAGTGAAACATTGTGAGTACATTAGGTGAAACATTTTTTGGCGGAACAAAAAATAAACCAAATTCCCTTAATATGGGGTTTCTAAAATATGTGGGTTTTTTTGTTGCAATAGAATGTTTCGTTCACTGCAACATTAGATCTATACATAGTGAAACATTATAAGTACAATAGGTAAAATATTTTTGGTGGAACAAAAAATAAACCAAATTCCCTTAATAAAGGTTCCAAAATATGTGGGTTTTTTTTTTGCAAAAGAGTATTTTAATTCACTGCAACATTAGATCTATAATAGTGAAACATTGTAAGTACACTAGGTGAAACATCTTTTATGAAAAAAAAGGGGAGAGAGAAGTGGGTGGGTGGGCCGGGTAGGGGCGCGCGGGGGGAGCGCCCGATCCGGCTCCCCAGCGCCGGTCGCCCGTAATTAAGCATTCTCGTAATAAATAAACACACGAAGCTTTTTCTAATTAAATTGCTAATATGACTTTTCACAGGCAGCTAGAGCAACCATAGGGATCTAGATGTGTCTGTGAAAATCCCGGTGGACGACACAATTGTTAAATATGTGATCCGAATTTTAGGCACACAATATATTCGGATTAGTTTCTTAATAGGATTAGTTTCCCATTAAGACTTCGACTCTTTGCCCATGAGGACTCCTAGCTATATATATCTGTTGTAAGCCGCACAGGGAGGGTGTGACAACCCTATGTTTGTATCCAACTACTATATAGTGATTATTGCCGGTCGGCGTCCGTGGTCTTTTCCTGCAAGAGTTTTCTACGTAAAATTCGTGTCTTTGTTGTGCATCTATTTTCTAACAAATGGTAGACAACCCAATGTATCCTCTGCATTTGTATCCAACTCCTTTATACTGATAATTGCCGGTCGGTGCCCGTAGTTTTTCCCTCAAGGGTTTTTTATGTAAAATTTGTGTCTCCGTTGTGCTTCTATTTTCTTAACATTCATGACAAAATCAATTGTGGGACAAAAATAAAAAAAGTATTCTAGAAACTCTAGATCCGACCACAAACCTCCTCGACGCCTGACACATCGTCGCTGCCGGAAGACATTGCTCTATTGCATCTTAAGTCCACCAGATCTCACCGTATTATCTCTACTAGAGGCGTTCCACGTCAAGCTCCGCCAGATCCAGTGCACCTAAAGTCCACCTTCATCAGATCAAACACGATCAAAGCCCGTCGCTACTAGAAAAAGCATTTTTGCAAGCGGCCAAAAGCAATTTTTGCAGGCGAAGGGGAGGACCGCCTGCAGACGGACGATGGTGAAAATCATCTATTTTCGCAAGCGGGCAAATGGCCCGCCTGCGAAAATCCAATAAAAAAACAAAAAAAATCGCCTCGCCGCCGCCGCCGCCGTCGCCCTCCCCCCGACCTCCCTCCGGCCGGATCTGGGAGGGGAGGCCGGGGAGCTGCGGCCGCCGCACCGGGTCGCCGCCGCGTCGCGCACGCCGCTGCTGCCCTCTCCCGGCCTCCCTCCGGCCGGATCTGGGAGGGGAGGCCGGGGAACCACGTCGTCGCCGCCGCCGCTGCCCTTCCCCGGCCTCCCTCCGGCTGGATCTAGGAGGGGAAGCCGGGGAGCCGCCGCCGCGTCCGCGCGCCGCCGCCGCCGGTGGAGGGAGGGAGAGATGGGATGGGAGGGGAGGGGATGGCGGAGCTGAGAAGCCGGTGGTGGAGGGAGAGAGTTGAGAAGATAGAAATGAGTGATAGGGAAGGGTTGGAGTAGTAGATAAGGATTGAAGTTTTCTTGGTATGTACGATTTTTGTAGGCGGACCACATAAAGTGCGCCTGCGAAAATCTATTTTCGTAGGCGCGGCTTAGGTGGTCCGCCTGTGAAAATTGTGAAAATGATTTTCATAGGCGCCGCTTAAGTAATCCGCCTGTGAAAATAGACTTTCGCAGACAGACAGCGAACTTCACCCTGATTTATATTCTTGTAGGCAGTCATTTGATTCCCAGACTCATGTCTGCCTGCGAAAAAAAAGACCCCTATATTGGGAAAAATGCTTTTTCTAGTATTGCGTCGCTGCCACCGTCCAGAGCCTGCCATCACAATCATCTGAAGTGAGGAAGGAGGAGAGGCGATATGTAGGCCATCGCAGGAGGTCCTCCAAATCGAGCTTTGCTGGATCCGGCACCACCACTGTGATGTTGCTTGATGCCCATCGTTGTAGCTGCCAGGAGCAAGGTGTTACAAATAATCTTGTCATTAGCATTAGCATGTTTACTTTGGTCGCATGTAGAAAATAAATGTATAGGTAGCAGGATATGGTACCCGAAGAAGCTTATGGTTGTATGCGAGATGCGTACGCGGCCGAGAAGCCGTGCGAGACGGCGGGTACGTGAGATGCTGCAGGAGAACGTCGTGCGCCATGACATCGCGAAGTGGCCGAGATGGCTGTGTCATTCGTTGGCGTGGAAACGCAGCATGCACGCAATAGTGGATAGATGCACGTTCTGGTTGTTAGCTTGCATGTAGGTGTACATGCAGCCTTGCATAGAGGGTTAGTTTGTTAGTGCATGGCGTGAGTCCCGGTCAAGAGAATTGGCTGGTTGTTATCCTTTGCATGTAATTTGAGTCTATATATAATGAGAAAAATGATGAGGCCGTGGGAGGTTGAATCAACAGAAACTTGCATCTTGTGCTGCTTGTGTGTGTCTACCTGAGAAGCCTTTGTGGCAAAAATACGGTAGAGAGAGAGAGAGAGAGGAAGTGATTTCCCACCAGAGAGACAAAAGTGTTTGTGATTAACACTTGTAGCTGTGAGTGAGCAATCCCAACACAAGGGAGGGGGAGAGAAGCGATGGAGGCCATCACAGAGGTACTCCTCATCGAGCTCCACTGGATCCGAAGCCCGCTTCCCACGCTACCACGCTGTACTGGAGATGGAGGGTAAGAGGGGACGGGGGAGAGGATAATTAAGCGAGAGTTTTGCCACTCCCATCACCCGGCCCATTATTTTATATTTTGTTGCGATTTTCGTAGGCGGTTATGTTAAAAGCACCACATCTTAAAAATAGACCTGCATGTGAAAAATCATACTCCCTCCGTTTTATATTAGAAGTCGTTTGACTTTTTTTAGTCAAACTTTTAAAATTTTGACCAAATTTATAGCAAAATATGGTAACATTTCAATATAAAACAAATATTGCATCAAAATATATTCAATGTTAAATTTAATGAAACTTATCTAATATAGATGTTGCTAATTCCTTTTTTCTTTAAACAAGCACAATGCCTGTGTGTTGCACTGGGTAATGTAAGGTGGATAAAGTTTAACTTCAATGATTTAGGATATGGTATGACCACTATCCGTCCGAATCCGCTCCATTTTCACCCCTACGGGAGGGACTCGCACACAACCAGAAATGCCACCCTTAAAAACGCCTCTCTATGTTTCATTGTTAAATATTATTACCACTCCCACACATCATGCTTGTGTATAGTATCTCTTTAGCATCATTGACTTAACATATGTAAAACATTTATTTTATTAAAAATGCTATAATATCATTTATTTTATTATTTGTTTTATTGTGATTAATTTTATCATTTAAGACTTCTATTTTTGCATAATTGTATAAGATTTTTAAATACGATAAATGGTTAAAACGCATATAAAAATTGACGGCGTCAAAAGAACCAATAGAGTAGTACTAACTAAAGCGAAGTTTTTCTTTTCGAAAATGACAAGAAAGGAGTAAAAAAATTATATGCAAGGATTGACCCTGTTTGAGAGAGCTTCTAGCTGCTGCAGTTTCTTCCAGAATCAGAAGCTCCCCCAAACAGTTCAGCTTTTGGTCTAGATTTTGAGAAGCTGTAATTGTATAAACCAGAAAATAAACTAGGGCCATGTTTAGTTCCAAAGTTTTTCTTCAAACTTTCAACTTTTCCATCACATCAAAACTTTCTTACACACACAAACTTCCAACTTTTCCATCACATTGTTACAATTTCATCCAAACTTTCAATTTTAGTGTGAACTAAACACAGCCTAGAAGCTATAAGCTGGGAAACCCAGCTTTTCCAGATTCTCATAAGCTGGCTACCGACCAGCTACTTCGCAGAATCTTAAGCTCCCCAAACAGACCCTATATTTCCTTGCACTTAGCTAATACTTCCTCTGTTTAATATTATAAGATATTCTACTATTATCCATATATATATATATATATATATATATATATATATATATATATATATATATATATATATATATATATATGTGTGTGTGTGTGTGTTAATGAATCTACACATACATATATATGTGTCTAGATTCATTAACATCTATATAAATATGGGCAATGCTAGAAAGTTTTATAACCTGAAATGAAACGGAGGTAGTACTGGATCGAAAGCAACTGGAACAAAGCGAAACAAAAGAAAGGTGGTCTAGTCAGTATCTTAATAAATAAACCCACGTTTAAAACAAGGAGAAAAAAATATCAATTTGGTTAAGTTTAAAACTAGATTCTAACAAATCATAAACCAGTACGTACATAGTGTGTGTATATATGAGGGCTGCCTGCCAGTAGCAACCACACACAAAGCAAGCTCGATAACGTCGATCATGGCGGCGTCATCCTCCCTGTCTCCTTCCCTCCTCCTCGGCTGCTCCTTCCTCATCGCGGCCGCCGTCCTCCTTCGCCGCCATGACAGCGCCGCCGCCACCACCACCACCACCACCCACCTCCACTTCTACATGCACGACGCCTACACCGGCCCGGCTCCCACCGCCATGCGCGTCGTCTCCGGCCGCTCCTTGCTGCAGTCCACCACCGACATCGTCGACGGCTCGTCGCCGCCGCGGCAGTTCGGGGACATCGTGGTGCTGAACAACGCGCTGACGGAGGGGCCGGACGCCGGCAGCGCGCGCGTGGGCACGGCGCAGGGGTTCGGGGTGCGGGTGTCGGAGGGCGGGTTGGTGACGGACCTGAGCATGCACCTGGTGATGGAGGCCGGCGAGCACCGCGGCAGCTCGGTGGCGATCAAGGGCCGGATCGACGTCGGCGTCGGCGTGCGCGAGTCGGTGGTCGTCGGCGGCACCGGCCGGTTCCGGCTCGCGCGCGGGTACATGGCCAGCAGCAGCTACGACTACAGCCTCGCCGCCGGCGGCGTCGTCGAGATCCACGTCTACCTGCAGCACTAGCTAGCAGCCTGACACACTACGTACAGCTAGAACGCGCGCGCCTCTCCTGCATGCCTATGCCTTTTCATTTCATGTGTTCTTGCTTAAAGTTGTAACCAGCGTCCTGTGATGTATTGTACTGTACTGTAGCTCGTCTATTTTCGATTTTTTGCATGAGCACGTCTGCATGTTTGCAGCGTGAGCGTCGTGTGTTCCGGTCACGTTCGTGCCTGGAACGCGTCTTCTCATGGACAATTAAAGGCAGCAGCGCACAAACTACATTTTACATTAAGATATTTCTAAATTAATTACCGCTACTATAGAAACGATTTTTTCGGATGAGACCCCTTGAGGTTGCTGGCAAATTAAACTGCTCCCGCCTGCAAAAATCGCTGCCCCGAGAGCGTGGTTCAAAGACCACATGCGAAAAAACAATTTTCGTAGGCAGGCTTCTTAATAGGCCCGCCTGGCACCAAGCCGTTTACCCGTCCCCTCCCTCTCTTTATTCTCTCCTCTTAAAATATCTCATTTCCTAACTTCTCCACACTCCACTCCACTCCCTTATCTTCTCCTCATATCTTCTCGCCCCCTCCTCAAGCGGCCATCCCCTCCCCCCTCCCCCTTCCTCCACCGCGGCCACGATGATAGTGGCGATGGCTACGACGACAACGATGGTGGCAAGTGGGCGGACGAGCGGGAGTGGCCAGCACCAGAGGGATCCGGCGGCATACAGGAGCAGGGAGCGGCGGATCCGGTGGTGGGGAGGACGGTGGAGAGCTTGGCGGCAATGGATCCGGTGGTTGGGTGGGCAGCGATGGTGCATCCGGCGGTTGGCGGTAGGGATGGCAATGCTGATGGGAGGTAGGGAGGGCATCAGCAACAGCGAGGACGAACCCCGGGGGTGGGAGCGGGGGCGGCGGCAACGGCTGCGGGGCATAGGAGTTGCTATGTGTCACACCCCAATCCGGCATCGCCGTACAACGGCACCTGATAGGAGCGTGTCGTAGGAAAAACGGCGCGAACCGCTTCCTACGAAACCGCGATCTCAGTACTAGTCCCAGGACATAGCGCTGGTACCCACGGTGACAAATATGAATCATTGCAATCCTTAGAATAAATAGAGGACTTATTTACCTTAACTTAGGTTGCAACTCAGGACAGCCCGAGATTACAACCGACGACACGGACGAGGCAACACCAACAGCGGCAGCAGCAACGGAAACAACGGACTAACCCCCAACACCACAGGCGACGGCTGGGGTCTAGGACGAAACCCTAATCTTCACTTCACTTCAACTTCATCTTCAGAGCTGGCAGAACTATATTTATATAGAGAGCAAGGGTGAGTACTTACGTACTCAGCAAGCCAGGGGAACTTAGGTGGTTAATGCAAGTTTCAAAGAATAGGTTGTTATTTTTCAATCAGTTTTGTTTTCAAGGTTTTCAACAATCTAAGTGTGTGCTTTCCACAACCAGAGCGAGACAAGTCTCAGCTCAGTCGGGGTGAGAAGTAACAAATTTATTTATCAAGATTTTCACAACTCCCAGAGTTGGCCTCAAAGCTGGTTTTCCCAAACCAAACCATTTTTCCAAACTTCCCAATAATAGTGGTCCCCAAACGACCAATCACTTCCAGGGACTTCCGGTCCCACTGTCCCCCGGACAGCTAATTGCTTCCCAAGCATTAGGTTTCCCAAACCTTAACACCTTTTCATAAAACAGGGTAAAACAAAAACTACGCTAAGGAATCACCTCACATTCGCCCATGACCGTGGGCACGGCTGTTCGAACAGTTTAATAACCTCTGTAGAGGGGGTACACTATACCCACACGACGTTACTAGCCTTGGTCACCCAGCCCGTGCAGAACAGCCACGTCTGGTGACTTTGGGGCTTTCACGACAAGGTATTTCGAAAGCCGACACAGGGTTACCATATGCCAATGAGAGGAGTCCCAGACCAACAACAGGTTAGGTCCCAGACCATACTGTGCCAGGAAGCCCGGGGGTTCTCCCCGACACCACCCCGTTGAATCCACATGTCTCTTGGCATCAAGGCTCCCTTGATTAGCTATTTACTCAGCCAGGGGCGTCCCATTCCACCCGTGTGGTCGCACTATTGTATGCTCGGATGTAATTCCAAAGGAATCGGTCCTTAGATGCGACCGCACAAGTATTCCGCCCAGGAATGGCCTTGTGTCGCAAATTTTATTTTTAAAACTCATTTTCTTTCACAAGGCACCGACCCAGGCGTCGGGTTTTCCAAAGCTTTTGTAAACCAAGTTTTACCCAAGAAGTTACACAGATTTTAAGTTTGAAGGAGACCGTCGATACTCGCACAGAGTGCACGAATATCGAGGCGCAACTAGATAGTTACAAGGGAACATGATATAACAATTAACAATGGAAGGATCAGATGCAACAAGTTGGGTAGGCCCACCGGTCTGCCTTGCAGACGGGGCAAATAGATTAAGTGCAATCCTATCAATGCATAATATTTTTCAAGCAAATTAATTAAGTTCAAATATAGGCTCAATATGTTCAAAGGTGGCTTGCCTTGCTCAGGGTCTTGATCTTCACGAATCTTCAAGAAATCCGCTTGACGAAAATCCGGTAACCGCAACTATACGCAAACAATCAAAAACCTAACCAAAAGACTGAAAGAAAGATCCTATTTAGACTAATTAATAGTGCCATTAAATTGATATCAATTTTACGGAACTACTGGAAGTAGAACGGAGTCAATCGGTCGAGCGGTTGAGGAGATATGGATTTTGGAAGCTTAATTGGATTTCTGGACAAGGAAATGATCTATTGGATTTTTTGGAGTACGAGAAATGGCTTATAGAATTTATAGAAATAATATTCTCAAGAATATTATTGACAGTCACTGACATGCAGGACCAATGGGTTGAATTATTGGAATCCCCAGATTAAGAGGAAGGATTTTATGGAATTTGGAATATAGGAAATGTTTTATGGAGCAGGAGATATGATTTATTGCATTTATGGAAATGAATATTCTCAAGAATATCCTTTTATCACTCATTGACATGTGGGGCCAACATATGGTGAGAGAGAGGTGAATTGGGAGGGAGCAGATATAGACTTTTGGTCATTGTGTTTGGCGGAGGGAGTAAAAATGGACTTCCTTTGTTTCAATGGGCCGAGGAGGGGGAGCTGGTCGATGGGCCAGGCCCACGAGCGGGGAGAGAGAAGGGGGGGGGGGTGGCTGACTAGGCAGGGGTTGAGTTGGTCTGGGGGGGTCAGCGGCTGAGGTGGCGTCCAGGTGGACGCCACGTCGGACAGGGAAGGGAGAGGAGGCCGGGCGGCTCATCGGATGGCCAACGGCGCTCGGTGCGCTCCAGCGAACGGCGGCGAATCGGAGTGGGCGGCAGGCACTGGAAGCGAGAGGAGGAAGCGGGGAATCGGTTCCACGGATCGGACCGGAGAGAAGGGGCGCGACGGCGGCCGGCGACGGTGGCGAAGCTCGCCGGATTGCCGACGTGGATACGCGATGGGAGGGAAAAGGGGGCGCGGGCTATGGTTCGATCGAATCGGTGTGGTGTTGCGACGCACACGCGTTGGGCGCGGAGGCTGATGGTCGCCGGTGTTGCTCGTGCGGCGGCGCGGCGCGGCAACGAAAAGGGCGGCGCGGCGCGAGAGCTGGAGGGGAGGCCGGTGGCCACGGGGCAGCAAGGGGGAGGTCAAGAGGGGCCCGAGGAAGGTGGTGGCGAGCGGGTTCGAAGAGAAGGGGGGAACCGACGGCAGAGCGCGGCCGTGTGCCGCGGTGGTGAATCGGGCGGCACGACGTGGGAACAAGAAAGAAGGCCGGCGGCTAGGGCGGCGGTTCGGGGAGAGTCGAGGGGGCTCCAGGAGGGTGGAGACGAGAGGATACGGCGAGGGGATGGCCGACGGCGGCGCGCGGTCATGCGTGGCGGCAGCGAATCGGGCAGAGCGACTGTTTGGGGTGGTTCAAGGGAGCTCAAGGCGGGTGGTGGCGCGGGGAGTCGCCGAGAGGGTGGCCAACGGTGGCGCTCAGCCGAGCGCGGCGTCGGCGGGAACAGAGCACGGCGGGGTGGTCATAGCATCGAGAGTGGCATGGCCGGGGAAACAGAGAGGGGGCGCGAGGAGTTCCGGGAGGGCGACAGCGAGCTGGTTCGGCGTACGGTAAGGGGAAGGGGACGGGGAGCTCACCAATCGGTGAGGAATGGTGTCGGCGGCGATTTGAGGATGGGAATGGGAGGAAGGCCGTTGGCGTTGGGCGGCGAGGCCGACGGCGGCGCGCGGTCATGCGCGGCGGCGGCGAATCGGGCAGAGCGACTGTTTGGGGTGGTTCAAGGGAGCTCAAGGCGGGTGGTGGCGCGGGGAGTCGCCGAGAGGGAGGCCAACGGCGGCGCTCAGCCGAGCGCGGCGGCGGCGGGAACAGAGCACGGCGGGGCGGTCATTGCACCGAGAGGGGCACGGCCGGGGAAACAGAGAGGGGGCGCGAGGAGTTCCGGGAGGGCGACAGCGAGCTGGTTCGGCGTCCTTTAAGGGGAAGGGGACGAGGAGCTCACCAATCGGCGAGGAATGGCGTCGGCGGCGATTTGAGGATGGGAAGGGGAGGAAGGCCGTTGGCGGCGCACGGGGACGAACGTGACGCCGAAGCGGGCGCACCAGGGAAGGAAGGGACGCGGGGTGGGACGGTTTGGTGACGGCGCGGCGTTCTTGGCCGTGGCGACGAAGGAGGCGGCGGTGCTCCGGGGTTGGCCGCGCGACGGCGACCGAGGTTGAGGGAGGATTTGGGGCTCGGTGGGTAGGATTTATAGGCAAGGGGGAGATCACAGACGAGCTGGCGCTCGGCTGGCGGTGGGGCGATGGTTTCGTGGGCGACCCGAAAACGGCAACGGCGAGGATGCGTTGGGCGGCGAGGTCGGTGGATCAAGCGGTCGAATTTGAACGCGGAGCGCGGGCCGGCACGGTCAAAGTGGGGGCGGCGGGATTCGGCGCCGGGGAGGAAACGAGATTTGGAAATTGAATTTGGATTTCGAACTTGAAACTTGGTCTCAGGAAAACAGGGAGGAGTCAAGGGAATGCATCCAAGCGGGAATTCGGTATTTCTTTGGGATAGATTTCAAAGATAGATAGGTAGACGGACGGACCGATGGATATCGTAGAGATAGATAGATCAACAGAGAGATCGGTAGACGGATAGTTAGATGGGTTGACAGGTAGAGAGATCGATGATTAGATCGAGAGACAGATAGGGCGATGGATAGGTAGATAGGTAGATCGATCGAAAGAGAGAGGGACGAAATGAACCAATCAATGAGTTTGAATTTTGAGGATTGACGACAAATGCGGATAGGGTTTTACAAGAGGAATCCGAATACGGAAATTCGAACTCTCGGATTGGTGTAGGTAGATTGATAGGTCCAAACTTTAGGGAGAGGGAGAGAGATGGGCTGGAATAGAAGGAAGAAGTGGACCAGGAAAAAGGAAGAAGGAATCCAACCTATGAGGGAGGTTAAATAGACTTTCACAGAGAGATTTAATTGGAAGGTTTTAGGGCTGGAGTCTGGATTCGAATTTCGAAGTCGATACTTGGTCTCGGGATAATAGGAAGGAGTCAAGGAAGGGAACAATATTCGGAGACGAGTCAAATAATTTAGAGAAGGAGAGTGTAACTTGGGAGTTTGAGTTGGACTACTCGACGAGATATGTGGGTAAGGGATTTAGAAGAGAAATCTGAATAGAAGGGTTCAGACGAGATTATTTGGAACGGATATTATCCTGGGATAGATCTATACTCGGGGATTGTTCTAGAATTACTTGGATGGGGTTTCAAAGAGAGGGGAAATCTCGGGAATTGGGTTTCATAAAAAGGAATTCAATATGGATCTGCACCAGGGGATTCGGAGCAAATACTCGGAAATGGTTTCAACGAATGACAGAGCGATAGGTGGAGGGAGATTACAAATATGGGAGTTGAGATAAATTATTCGAAAGAGAGTCAAGGGAAGGTAGAGAGAGAGGGAGAGATGAAATTGAGAGGTTAAGTTCGAATTCGAGAGTCGGTTTGAAGGAAACAAGGGAGTATTTAGGTCTCGGAGGTGAATCATTGGACTGGGTTAGGGTTCGGGCATTCGACAAAGATCACGGGTGGGGTTTCAGGATGGAACTCCGAATAGAAGGGATCGAACTTCGGGATTATATTGGGAGTGAAATTTTGAGGAGACGATCTTTGATAACAGGGTATGCAGACAAGGGAGGGATTTTTAATTGAGATCTATGGCACAACTTAGACTCAAACACTCAAAGAACGAAATTTTCACAATTAGGATTTTTAATAAATTAGCTTTTAACGTCTCGCGAAAAGTGGGGCGTTACACTATGGTTTTGGATTGTTCATTTTCATTCGATTTAACTTTTTGCATTATGACAGCTTAAGCGCCCGCATGCGAAAATACTGTATTTTCACATGCAGTTGCTCTTCCCCATGTAAAAATACTGACTTTTTGGACATCTGGGTGTAGGCGGGTCATCCCCTATCTGGGAAAATCGATTTTAGTCGCATGGAAAAATCGTTTGTGAAGTAGTGTACTACTTTTCAATTCATCCAACAAATTTGTACTTATTGATAGTTGCATCATTAGGTAATTATTGATAGTTGCATCATTGGGCGTGATTTTTCCAGTCAAGTAGAGTACATAATTATATAAACTTCCAAGTACATCAAAGAGATTTACCTCAATATTTATTTCTGCTATTTAACACACTTAGAAGTGCCCATATAATCTTAGATGGATGTATAGCTATCTTCGTATATATACTCTCTGTCCCATAAAAGAAATTCAACTTTTAGCTATAAATATAAATGTAGGCTATGTACGGTTTGTAGCAGAAGTTAGTTTTTATGGTTTAGATGGAGTAGTTCAAGCTACCACATGAACTAATATTCCATCTTCACCTCAATCACACATCCCTCCAGAACCGCGTAGCCAGCCCATCCGACGGACGGGCCCACTTACACATACCATCCCACTTATACTTTTGTCCATACTTCGTCTAAAAGGTTAACCCGGAGTGATATAGTTTGAGGGAAGAGGCCTTATAAGGGCGCACCCTTGCTAAACTAGAAAGTGGTACTAAACATGCGCACACAGTTATCATGGGTTACACAGGCCTAATCCTTATTGGGTCGGGATGTCTGACACACACCCCCCTCAAAGGACCCGACGTCCCCGTCGGTCCAAATCACCCACATAGCTACACAGGCATATAAGCAAAGGTATAGAAACACACCCCCTGTTAGCACATGCCCGAACGTCCAGTGTTGGCATCATATGCCATGCCATGTGCCTCACGCAAAGTCCACATGCGCCATGTGCCATGTGCCCTCACACTGACCCATACGCGCAACCGCGAGGGTCGGCTCTGATACCATTTGTAATGGTCCTCCCTTCGGTGGTACTAAACATGCGCATACAACTCTCATGGGCTACACATGTCTAATTCTTATTGGGCTAAGATATCACAAGACATGTGCTCGGGTGTCTATGTACAAGGAAGAAAAAACATGCATATCAATCCATTATTATACGGTAAGTAGTACATACTAGTACTTGTGGAGCAATTATTATACGGTAAGTACATACCAGTGCTTGCCGAGGGATGCCAATCACATCTTAATATGGTACCTGGATATATGGGATATATAATCCAAGTCAAAAGTGAAGTTATGTGAACAGCTTTATGATGGAAAACGATGGAAAACAACTTTCATGTTCGGTTTAGTGAGCACTTTTTTGGTTCAGAATAAGTCCTTCCCTTTCATGTGAATTCCCCAGCGGCCAATTAACAACTCGTGGGGCCCTATCTATTCATTCTCTCTGGCCCCAAGACGACCCCCTGTCCCTTGGACTCAAGCACATCGCTATGAGTGGAACGTAGACCATAACATAATTTACAGATCTAAGATATGATCGGGCAAGTAAAGAGGTTTTAATATAGTGCTCGAAAGATGGTTATGAATCGATTGACTAACCCAATTTTATGTTTAGATTCATAACTAGGACTTTTTTTTACTGAGGGAGCATATACAGTCTGTTCTAAGTCAAAATGTATATTTTATCCATCAATTAGATTTAATAGATCTCATATCTCAAACATTCTCTATCGCAAACTTTTAACTAGTGTAATTATGGATAGTTTAATTAACTCAAGATTTCACTCAAATGGCCATCGTCACATCTATACCTGCTATATAGTTACAGCCCACTAAAGCTAAAGCTTAACGTGTAAACATGTCATCTCATCGTCCATTACTAATAATTGCGTACTAAGCTCCAACAAACATTGCAGCATCATCTACAATTCATTAAATTATGCAAATAAAAGTGCAAGTATATCCAACCATCACCATTCACATTATTTTCATAATATTTTCAACATACATATCCAACATTTTTATAATACTTAACATATATATTCATCCATGTAATAGAAGCGTGGGATATCATATTTCATCCAGAATCTGCTACAGAGTCTATAAAGTTTATTTCTCTCCTTACATAGTTTAGCAAACCTGTTTTATCTGTTGTTAATATCTAATATTTTTTTTTACACTTAGCTCGATTATTGAAAAAACATATTAAAAATTACCCCCTTAGTAATTTCCGAAGCAAAGCGCGGGGAATTTCCTAGTATCTATATCATCCAGTACCTTATTATCTCTGTCTCTCTCGTCTCATACTTATTCGCTTGTTTCTATAGGCTGTCTCTCTCGTCTCATACTTATTCGCTTGTTTCTATAGGCCCGTTAGAACGTTGAAAATTCATATGGTCCCCTCATCTCCTAATTATAGGAGGTTGTTGGGCATACTCTTATCCCTTCTTTATATGCGGCTCCCAAGAGTATTGAAAATTCGTCGAACACGGTACAATCATACGTACCATATTTGTCCTGACAGTCACTTGAATTCATCTTATATGAGAGCTGAAATAAATATAATATATATATATATATATATATATATATATATATATATATATATATTATATTTATTTATTTTAGGGTGTGTTTAGTTCCACGCTAAAATTGGAAGTTTGACTAAAATTGAAAGTTTGAAGAAAAAAGTTAAAAGCTTATGTGTGTACAAAGTTTTGATGTGATGGAAAAGTTGAAAGTTTGAAGAAAAAGTTAGTAACTTGTTATATACGATGTTCGTGTGACGTAACGGCTCTCTCCTAGAATCACGACGCAAAAGCGAAGAAAGAACATGACATTTACCGTCCGTTTCCCAGCTAACCATGCATGGTGGCGTTCACCATACGTTCCCAATCGCACTAGGACCGTCGTATAAGTCTATAAGAAGAAATCGTTCACATAGCATTTTTTATCTCTATAGCGCATGTACAGCAACGGCCGGAATATTTGATTATTTCGTTGTCTCTCAAATTGTCAATTGTCTTCTGCTTACCTCGCTATATACCCGGACCGCGAAAAAAGGTCTTGTATGTACACTGATCTAATTAATGCTTCTTTGACAAACTGCAATCATTTCATCACAACTATTCACTTATTTAATTACCAATACCCACGGAGCGCAAGGCGGCTATATCATGATCATTTCACTTCCTATGGAGAATTTTCAAATACAGGAAAGTTTCCAAACCATCAGTAGATTGGCATAGCAGAAAAATACACATCAACAACAGAAAAATAGACGGGAGGTGGGGCCTCATGCTTATTCTCCCTCCGAAATTCATCTACAATAGTCTATTTCGTTAGAATTTTAAAGGGGATTGGTTAAAAATTAGTCCTTTCTTCAATGGGCTCTATAGAATTATTTTTCATATGACACAAATGCTCTAATATTTTTATGTTTTGCTTATAAAGTGCAAGCTGCTAGTTGCTTTCACAGGATTAGTGAAGCAAGAGTATAAGTTTTGAGCAATTGAGATGACTGTGAAATTTAGTGTTATAGCTCGAGTCCCCAAGACAAGTATCCTGCTTGGTCATTGCCTTCGAGTGGTTTAACATGCTTAGGTTGAAGTTAATAACTGGCTAACTATTCTATCAAAGGTTTCTCCTTTGCTTATTACTTGGTGTTGTGGTTATTATATTGAAAGATGCCAATCGTGGACATGGACACATTCAGAGTGAGTGGCTATATATATATATGATTGTACATATGGATCCTACTCATTCAAATATGTGTGGTACTTGCGGTTGGTATCAGAGGTCTTACAAGGTGCTTTGGGCTCACTGCAGAACACATCGGGTCATACCCAATTTGGTCTGACCGATATAGTTTACTTTTGGTAGTTCTTTCTTTCGTATAAGACTTTGGTCTTAAGTTTCAGGCTTTCTTCCAAAAAGCTAGGTGATCAGATTTAACAACAGCCTATGATTGATGGAGGTGAACACATGGTGAAAATAGATCAAATATAGCAACAAATTTTTCTTGACCGGGCTCTCAGACACCCCCTCAATACTCTAGCTCCACCCCTGCACTAAGCCATAATTACTTCAAAGCAAGCCATAATTACTTCAAAGCAAAATATCTCATGTATGCAGTTGGCTGTTGGCCTAGCAACCAACGGAAGAAAATATTTTGTTATTTCTTAGCAGCCTACTTGAGAAACACGTACTCCACATTATGTTATCGAAAAAAACAACAACTGATGAGTAAAAAAAAAGAAACATACAAAGATTAATCAGCAATGTTTATCAGTAAGAATTTTGAAATCCCACTAAACACGCGGGGCATCAACGAGATGTTCGCGCATAGCGAATGCAACGTAACAAAAAGAAAATCAACGTGGCCGCTGAAGCAAGTCCAGATAAGCGATTCACGGGATCTCGTTCGACGCGAATATTCACGCAATATCTTTGTGCCTCTGTTAACTATTGAGACCGTTTTTTCTTTCTCCATGGCCACACCTCAGTTTTGGCCTAGCTTCCCCGGTGAAGATGCAGGAGAACGTCGTCAATGCTGGTGCGGCGCTGGAAGCAAACGATTGTTTACTCCCCGGAGATTGTGGTACTGTATTACACTACCTCTAATTCAATTAGCTAGAGTTTTTATGTCATTCTCAAAAACTTCACATTCAATGAGGGATACCAGTGATTGCAATTTTGGTCCCCACCGGCAAATCAATATATCGACCGAAATTTTTGGGTTTTCTCAAATTTTTGTTGAAGTTGGTCAAAGTTTATTCAAATTCATTCAATATTTTAGAAAATTTCGATCCGAAAATTGCCGAAAATCCTAAAATTTCATAAATTTCAGTCGTACTGAAATCGAAAGTGTAAACCCTAGGGATACCTAAGTTATTTTCCTTCTCTACTAAATTGCCTTTTCAACTCTACAATTAACATTCTTTTCGGATGCATCTGATGGAGGGAGTATATCCCATCTTACTATAAAATTGCTGCTCACTAACTTTTAAATCTCAACTAGAAAGGTAGTCCGCGCGATGCGCGGGCATATGTATTTGTTTGTTAAAAATCGGTCTGACAAATTAATTTCAAATAAAAAGTAAGATGTTTTTTCATTTGACTTTTTCTTTCAGTGAGCCGAGTCAAATGATGTGGTGTTTTTTTTTTCAATTTGACTCAGAATCGTGCTCTCTCTCTCGTGCGGACTCTCTCGTGAACGGATCAACATATACGCGGAGTATGTGCGGCTGACTCATGGATGTCATCATCAAGCAATAGAGGACAGAATCATCTTGAAGTTTTTAAGTAGGTTAAGATTAAGAATAGATCTAATGATTGAGGATATTGAAAAAAATCAATGGTTAGTTTTTTTAATATAATTTATATGAATTTTTATAATTTATTAGATGGTCACATGTCGGTTTAGGGGGATTGGTATTATTGCCACATGGCGATTTAGCGGCGTTACATGATCTAAATTTAATATTTAGTATTTAATATGATGCTTAAAAATTTGATCTTAAACATTTATATTAGAAGTTTGAGCTATGTATATGGATTTTGACTTATGTATTTAATTATAAATAACACAATAATTCAAAAAAAATTGAGAAAATATGTAACTTGAGTTTTATGATCATTTAGAAATCCGATTATTAATTTTTGATAGATTGAGTATCAGCTAAAAAATAGCAATTAGCTTAAGAAATAGGAGAGAAGGGGAGAGTTAGGAGGGTAGAGGGAGAACGTAAGTACGTAAGTGCGCATATATGGAGGTGGTGGTGAGGATGCAGGTATCAGATTTTCTTTTTAGATGAAGATCTAACGGTTAAAATTAATGGGTCCATCAATTTTAGAAAAATAATGGCTAAACATTTATTAGAATTTTTATGATTTTTATAAAAATCTGTTAGCTAGAAAATTAAAAGAAGGAAGGAAGGAAAGAGGGGGGATGTTTGTATCGTGAGGAGAGGAGGCCCGGGAGGAAGGGGGCAGTGGAGATGGGTTTTGGATTTTTTCTAAAGATAGATCTAATGATGGAGTATAATATTATGTCAACCGTATTAAGTGAAAATTGTGGGCTAGTTGTTTTGTTTTCTCGCATAGTTTCTTTGATTTCTAATTTATTAGAGCATCATGTGACAAGCTATAAGTGTTTGTAGGAAATTTAATAGACTTTAGCTAAATAATAGGAAGGGGGAGAGAAGAGGAGAGCCCTGAGTTTTTCTGAGAGGGAAGGGTCTATCAATTTAAATAAAATCGATGGTCATATGTATTTTTTTCTCAAAAATATGATTTTTAAAAATAATTTATTAGATGTGAAATGTGAAGACATAGAGGTGTTGTAATGGACATCTAATAGATGATGATATGTGATATATTATCAATTTTTATATAATGTTTAATTGATGTTTAGTTGTCACGGAAAGGATATGGATTTATGTCTGAAAATATATTTATCATATATCAAGAAAAGCCTACATGGATCAAACTAAAAACTGAATATATTTAAAAAATATACTAATCATTTAGCTATCTATTGTTTATATATAATCATTTAGACTATGTGACAATCGGCCACCGTAACAGAGGAACTCACATCCTGTAACTATATCTCTAACGGCTTATCTTTTTTTACCTATTAGATGACCAATCGGATGTCTATTTCTATATCGAAAACAGATAACCAATCGGATGTCTATTTTTATATCGAAAACATAGTAAAAAGAGTGAATATAGGACTTCGCTCATTAATTAATTTAATTAAACATATAATCATTCAAGCGTATCATAAAATTAATGTATAGATCGTCCATAAAAAAAGTTAGTGCTTGCATGTTGCACAGCCAGCTCGATGCTCCATGCATGGAAAGATATAACCATTTCCAATATTAAGTTATCATTTCCAATATTAAGTTATGGTGCATATCTCGTAATAACTACCTTAATTAGAAAAAGAAGAAAAAAGAAAGAGTAAATGAGGGGAGGATAGGCGTACTTACATACGTAAGAGGGATTTTATTTTGATATGATGTTTTAAATTATTGGGTCCACTATTTTAAATGAAAATCGACTGCTAGATATTTTGTTTTTTCTCATAATTTCTACAATTTATTAGAGCATCACATAGCGGCTCTACATCTTTTGTAGGAGTGCCACATAGCAGATTACGAACATTTGTAGAAAGTTTAATAGACATTTAGTATATAATAGATTAAAGGTATCAGTTTTTTAATTAACCGACACTCATAGTCTATTAAAGGTGCCTGGTGTTATGGGTGCCGAAAGTGATAAAACCAGCACCTATAGATCATTTCCCACCTAAATGATCTATAGGCGTTGGTTTTATCACTTTCGGCACCTATAACACCAATCTCTAAATGTTTTTACATAAATTTTGCTTTTTATTAAAAGAAGGAAAATATGAGAGATAAAAAGATAATAGAATTAAAAGATAATAATTGGAGTAGGAGCATACGGAGTACGTACGTGTATGTACATCCGCGGGAATAGTGAGCCCAAGTGGATTAGGATGGGTGGACTAATTTTTTTTACATCTAATCTAATGGTCAAAAATAATGGGTCCACTAATTTAAATAAAAATCAATAGTTAGATGTTTCTTTGCCACGTGGTAGGTTAGGAGCGTTTGTAGAGTGCCACGTGACGATCCAGGAGCGTTTGTAGGAAGTTTAGTGGACTTTTAGTACTCCCTCCGTACTCATAAAGGAAGTCGTTTAGGACAATGTTTAAGTCAAACCCTAAGAATATAAATCATGAATAACTTTCAAATTGTTGAGTTTGAAAATGTAAAAATTATATGAATATATTTGTCTTGAAAAATACTTTCATAAAAGTATACATATATCACTTTTCAATAAATATTTTTATAGAAACAAGAAGTCAAAGTTGTGTTTTGGAGACCGTGTCGTTGTCTTAAACGACTTCCTTTATGAGTATGGAGGGAGTATATAATAGATAGATAGATATGCAAGTGTGCTACATCATCATCTACTAGTAATTATTATATAGATTATTTTAAATATCATATAAATATGACATATCATTTATAATATTGTTGTATTTTTAGAACTTAATATATATGTAATCAATGTCGAACCATTATCTCCACATCATTTATATATTATTTAAACATATATATCTATCATGTATAATATGCATTCATCTATATATTCCACGGCAAAGTGTGGTGTATCGACTAGGATTCTATATAAGTACAGCAGCTGTAAGCATTAAAGGCTGCCTGGAACCACACACAAAGCAGGCAGCCAAGCATAGCCCACAGCAAGCTCGACCATGGCGTCCCTCTCCTCCCTCCTCCTCGGCTGCTTCCTCCTCGCAGCCGCCGTCTTCCTCCACCGCAACGGCGCCTCCACCACTACCACCCACCTCCATTTCTACATGCACGACGCCTACACCGGCCCGGCTCCCACCGCCATGCGCGTCGTCTCCGGCCGCTCCTTGCTCGACGATGGCGGTGACGCGGTGCCGCGTCAGTTCGGCGACATCGTGGCGCTGAA
The DNA here is from genome assembly GCF_034140825.1 of Oryza sativa Japonica Group. NCBI lineage: Eukaryota > Viridiplantae > Streptophyta > Magnoliopsida > Poales > Poaceae > Oryza > Oryza sativa. The sequence goes on from NC_089045.1 coordinate 6,020,115, forward strand.
CAACGCGCTGACGGAGGGGCCATCCGCCGGCAGCACGCGCGTGGGCACGGCGCAGGGGTTCGCGGTGCGGGTGTCGGAGGGCGGCATGTGTGGAGATTATGGATACCCATATCTACATGACAGTTGTAATTTAGTCGGATATACGGTACCAAATATAGATGGAATATCTCTATGAAGACTCGGGTTAGGTTCTAAACTTGTATGTCAAGGAAATACCCGGGATCTTAGTCGGTTACGTTTGTATTTTATCTATAATCCCATATTCCGTTAGGATATGGATTGTATTTTGTAAAGCGGACTCCTTCCCCTATATAAAGAGGGTCCGTGTGCCTCTTGGGCGCGATTCTTTTTCCCAATTTATACAATCAATAACACACTCGGCGGAATCATCCCCGGACAGGAGTAGGGTATTACTTCTTGAATAAGAAGGCCCGAACTTGTATAAAATTCTTCGTCTCCAAACCCATCCACTTTCCTAGCTTGATAGCCACCCCCTTTTATTATTGCCGAAATCTTGTTTCGACAGTTGGCGCGCTAGGTAGGGGTAGCGTCAAGTTCTCACCGACTAAGTGCGATAGGTTTCGTTTCTGGCATCGACGACTTCGCCTTCCCTCCCGGGCAGGCGTTCCGGTTCGGCAGCCTCAACTTCATCACGAACGACTTCGGCAAGATCTCTCTTCTTGACTCGGATTCAAACCAGTCGGGGAGAGACCAGGTCCCCGTCCCGTTTGGTATTCCGAACTCGGCCGAGGCCTACTCCAAGATCATCTCTCCCGAGTCGGCTTCAAACCACTCGGACGAGATCCAATCTACTCTTCCGCGACCAGATCAAGACGACGGGTCCTATCCTTCAATCCTGATGAAACTTCCTGATGATTTGCCGCTGTCTTCACAGTCAAGACATCTCCTACTCGAAGATCTAGGCGAGCTCCGGCTTCGGCCCCGATCCGATCTAGATCCAGGGAGGTTGGCGTTATAGTCCAACCTCTCGGGATAGTCTCGACGGAAGAGTTGGATGGCTACCTCAGCTCCCCTAGCGTCAGTTCTCGACCAACCGAGATCCTCGACTACGACGATTTCGGCTACCACTACGACCACGGCGACCTCGACAACTTCGACGACAGCTATGAGGATAACTACACGCCCCTCTTCTTCGGCGTATTCATGGCTGACAACGAAACGGAGGAACAACGCTAAGCCCGAGAAGCGGACCAAGATCGCGCACGGCAAGAAGCTGAACGTCGCCGACTGGAGGAAGAGCGACAGCGACAAGAGCGAGAACGACTACAGCGTGAGCAACAAGATCGCGAACGGATTGCAAAGGAGGCTGAAGATCGATGACAACGTGCCTTGGAATCTGGGCGGCGAGCGAGAGAGCTCATTGGGCAACAAGACGTCGATGGGACAGCGGTCTTTCGCACCCCCCCAGCAGAACGCGGTTGCAGCAATCACTCTCCTCGACACCCTCCTCAAGGAAGACGCACTCAACCAAGCCGATCATGTAGTCAACATCTTGAACCAGACGAAGACCATGATCGCTGCCTCGGTTCCAGCCAACTCTGCAAGCACCCGCACCCCGACTGGTAGCCGAGTCCCTCACCAGCCGAGCCTCAGCATTGCCGGCGCCGAATCTAGTCGTAGGAGCAGGGGACATGATGAACGGTCTGTTCGTTCGCCTCCCGAGCGATATAGGGAGCGCCGAGTTGAACGACCACACTCCCCACATCGAAGGCGCCCCATCGATCTTCGCGACACCATCAACCAGCGCGCGCAGCAAGAGGCCATCATTCACCGGATCGCTACGACGACGACGTGGATGGAGTTGCTGCCTTCACAAGCGATCTGCGTCGAGTGGATTGGCCAGCCGGCTTTAAGCCGACTGGAATTGAGAAATATGACGGCACCACCAACCCTGAGTCTTGGCTCACCGTCTATGGTCTCGCAATCCGCGCAGCAGGAGGAGACAGCAAAGCCATGGCGAACTATCTACCTGTGGCCCTAGCGGATTCTGCCCGGTCATGGCTTCACGGGCTACCCTGCGGCACGATCGCATCATGGGCAGAGCTACTCGACCACTTCATCGCCAACTTCCAAGGCACTTTTGAACGGCCCGGAACACACTTCGATCTTTACAACATTGTTCAGAAGTCTGGAGAATCTCTTCGAGATTACATTCGACGCTTCTTCGAGCAACGCAACAAGATCTCCGACATCACCGACGACGTCATCATCGCTGCCTTTACTAAAGGCATTCGCCACGAGGACCTAGTCGGCAAGTTCGGACGCAAACCTCCCAAGACGGTCAAACAGATGTTTGAAAAAGCCAATGAGTATGCCAAAGCCGAAGATGCTATCACGGCGTCCAAGCAATCGGGCACCACTTGGAAGCCAAAGAAGGATATGCCGACCGCGGGAGGGAGTGGAAGTAACAACCACAAGGATCGCAAGCGTAAGCCCGAAGAACTTGTGGCGACCACCTCTCCGTCTTCCCGACAACGTTCCCGCATTAACACCTTCGACAAGATAATGAACTTCCAATGTCCGCATCATCCCAACTCCAACCACGTGGCCAAAGATTGCTTCGTCTACAAACAGTTCGCGGAGCAATACGTCAAGAACGCATGTAAACCCTCAGACGGAGATCAAGGCACATCAAAGAAGAAAGATGATGAAGACGATGCCATGACTGGTTTTCAAGATCATCGCAAAGAACTTAATCACATCTTCGGCGGACCCCTGGCTTATGAATCTAAGAGAAAACAGAAGCTAACAGAACGGGAGATCAATGCGGTTCAGCCTAACACGCCCCAATATCTTCGGTGGTCAGAGATAGCAATTAAGTTCAACCGCTCGGATCATCCCGACCGAGTGGTCCACTCGGGGCGGTACCCCCTGGTACTAGACCCAGTGGTTCGCAATGTCAAGCTCCGACGGACTCTCATCGATGGTGGCAGCGCACTCAACATCCTTTTCGCTAAGACCCTGGACGATATGCAGATTCCTTGCACGGAATTAAAACCGAGTAATGCACCCTTCCACGGTGTTATCCCAGGATTGTCAGCTACACCACTCGGCCAGATCACTGTTCCAGTTACCTTAGGCACTCGGGAGAATTTTCGCACAGAAAATGTTTGTTTCGAAATTGCTGATTTCGAGACAGCATATTATGCTATACTTGGACGACCGGCTTTAGCTAAATTTATGGCCGTCCCACACTACACCTACATGATGATGAAGATGCCTGGTCCTCGAGGAGTCATATCACTACGGAGCGTCATCAAGCAGGCCGTCACATGTGACAAAGAAAGTTGTGAGATGGCCCAAACCCACGAGACTACTCTCGCCCGCGAAGAGATCCGACTGGCTGCGACCACGGCAAGCGAGGGAGAAGCGCCTGCAACCAAGCTGACGAAGACCGAAGAAAGTGATGCCAAGACGAAAAAGATTCCCTTAGATCCCTCCGATCCTGATAAGACTGCTGTAATAGGCGCTGAGTTAGATTGTAAATAGGAAAGTGCGCTCATCACCTTTCTTCAGAATAATAAAGATATTTTTGCGTGGAAACCATCCAATATGCCTGGTATCCCCAGAGAGGTGATTGAGCACTCTTTACATGTTAAGGAAGACGCCAAACCCATCAAGCAACGACTCCGCCGTTTTGCACAGGACAGGAAGGATGGATCAAGGAGGAATTAACCAAGCTGTTAGCAGCAGGCTTCATTAAGGAAGTCCTTCATCTCGATTGGCTGGCTAACCCAGTCCTGGTTCGGAAAAAGACGGGGCAATGGCGCATGTGTGTCGATTATACCAACCTCAACAAATCTTGTCCCAAAGACCCTTTCAGGTTACCTCGCATTGACCAGGTGGTTGACTCAACGGCCGGCTGTGAGTTACTCAGCTTCTTGGACTGTTACTCGGGATATCATCAGATCCGGCTAAAAGAATCCGACTGCTTGAAGACCTCGTTTATTACGCCCTTTGGGGCCTACTGCTACATCACCATGCCCTTTAGATTGAAGAATGCAGGAGCAACCAATCAACGCATGATTCAAAGATGTTTTTCAACTCAGATCGGTCGCAATATTGAAGCTTATGTTGATGATGTAGTCGTCAAGACCAAGCAGAAGGATGACCTGATTGCGGATTTAGAAGAAACTTTTACAAGCATTCGTGCTTTCAAGATGAAACTAAACCCGGAAAAGTGCATCTTCGGAGTACCGTCAGGGAAGTTGCTCGGATTTATGGTATCTCAAAGAGGCATACAGGCCAACCCGGAGAAAATCAACGCCATCCTCAACATGAAACCGCCAAGCTCCCAAAAAGACGTCCAAAAGCTGACTGGTTGCATGGCGGCGCTCAGCCAGTTCGTCTCACGACTCGGCGAGCGGGGGATGCCCTTCTTCAAGCTGCTGAAGAAGATTGACAATTTCCAGTGGGGACCCGAAGCACAGAAAGCCTTTGAAGATTTCAAGAAACTTCTCACCACTCTACCAGTTTTGGCCTCGCCACATCCGCAAGAGCCGCTACTGTTATATGTGTCGGCGACCTCCCAGGTTGTGAGTACGGTCCTGGTTGTCGAGCGTGAAGAGGAAGGCCATATTCAAAAAGTCCAACGTCCAATTTATTTCGTTAGCGAGGTTTTAGCTGACTCCAAGACAAGATATTCTCAGGTTCAAAAGTTACTATATGGTGTCTTAATTACCGTCAGAAAATTATCTCACTACTTTCAAAGTCACTCGGTCACGGTAGTCACATCGTTTCCACTCGGGGATATACTTCATAACCGCGAAGTAAACGGACGGATTGCGAAGTGGGCCTTAGAATTGATGTCTTTGGACATATCGTTCAAGCCACGAACTTCAATCAAGTCACAAGCTTTAGCTGATTTCCTTACCGAGTGGACCGAGTGCCAAAAAGACATGCCAGAGGAAAAGATGGAATATTGGACTATGCATTCTGATGGGTCGAAGAGGCTTACAGGCACTAGAGCTGGGGTTGTTTTAATCTCCCCGACTAGAGAAAGATTGAGCTACGTATTGTGGATACATTTTTCTGCGTCCCATAATGTGGCGGAATACGAGGCGCTACTCCATGGACTAAGGATTGCAATATCTCTAGGTATTCGCCGACTAATCGTCCGTGGAGACTCTCAGTTGGTTGTTAATCAAGTCATGAAAGAGTGGTCATGTCTAGATGATAATATGACCACTTATCGACAAGAGGTACGCAAGTTGGAAAATAAATTCGATGGACTCGAGCTCACCCATGTCCTCCGACATAACAATGAGGCATCCGACAAACTGGCCAATTTTGGTTCAAAACGGGAAGCAGCTCCTTCAGATGTGTTCGTCGAACATCTTTACGAACCGACCGTGCCCAGAAAAGAGACAGTCGAAGCCATGGATACTCAAGGCGTAAGCATGATCAAAGCCGACTGGAGAGAACATTTTATAAAATTTTTGAGCAAACAAGAACTCCCTCAAGACAAAAATGAAGCCGAGCGGATTTCCAGGCGCAGCAGACTTTACATTATTCATGAGACCGAGCTGTACAAGAAAAGTCCATCAGGAATACTGCAGCACTATGTGTCTTTGGAAGAAGGGAGACAGTTGTTGAAGGATATACATTCTGGTATTTGTGGTAATCATGCCGCTGCACGGACCATTGTCGGCAAAGCTTACCGGCAAGGTTTTTTCTGGCCTACAGCTGTGTCTGATGCTGACAAGATTGTGCGGACATGTGAAGGTTGTCAATTTTCTTGCCAGACAAATTCATTTGCCAGCCCAAGAGTTGCAAACCATCCCGTTATCCTGGCCATTTGTGGTCTGGGGGCTTGACATGGTCAGCCCGTTTAAAAGGGCAGTCGGCGGTTACACGCATCTCTTTATGGCTATCGACAAATTCTCCAAGTGGATTGAGGCTAAACAGGTCATCATGATCACAGCAGATAAGGCTAGAGATTTTTTCATCAACATTGTGCATCGGTTTGGGGTACCTAATCGGATCATCACTGATAATGGCACTCAATTCACTGGCGGAGCATTTAAAGACTTTTGTGAAGACTTCGGCATTAAAATTTGTTACGCCTCCGTGGCACAACCTATGAGTACTGGACAAGTCGAGCGTGCTAACGACATGATACTTCAAGGGATCAAAGCACGAGTTTTTGACCGACTATGTCCCTATGCTGGCAAGTGGGTAGATCAGCTGCCGTCCATACTTTGGTCTTTACGCACTACTCCTAATCGGGCTACCGGCCAGTCGCCGTTCTTTTTGGTTTATGGCGCAGAAGCAATGTTGCCGAGTGAAGTGGAATTTGAATCACTACGATTTCGGAAATTCAACGAGGAGGGCTATGAAGAGGGCCAAGTAGACGACATCAATCGACTAGAAGAAGCCCGAGAAACAGCTTTGATTCAGTCGACTCGATATTTGCAAGGGTTGCGCCGTTATCATAATCGGAATATTCGATCGCGAGCCTTTTTAGTCGACGACCTGGTTCTGAGGAAAATTCAAACAACACAGGATCGGCATAAAATATCTCCCTTATGGGAAGGACCGTTCATAATTGCTGAAGTCACTCGGCCAGGTTCTTATCGACTCAAGCACGAAGACGGTACTCTCATCAACAATTCTTGGAATATTGAACACCTTCGTCGATTTTATGCTTAGGCATTTCGTTTGTATCTTTCCTCTTTGACTGCTAACTTCAAGGTTTTCCTTGAAGTTTTCAGTCAGGGGGCTACTATGATAATAATGGAGTGTGATTTTTATCAATTCAATTTGCTTACTTGATTTATCATTGCCCTGTTTGGTCTTTCGTCTTAGCCAATGAGGACTGAAGGTTTTTAATAGCTTTTGTGGGTTTTAGGCTCAATAAGGTTTGACAAAGGCTTTTAAGAAATCAGAAGCTAAGTATGGAACACCAAGCATAGCATAAATTCATCAGTATTGTACAAATTGAGCCTCCACCGTCATTGATCATCAAAATCATTGTTATATCAATCAGTATCAGTTTTTTCATCATCAGACTTCTCAGACCCAGTTGGCCGAAGGTCGAAATCTTGGAATCTCTCAACTACATCAGCAGCAATCTTGTCAGCGGCTTTCTGCTCATCATTGATGAGGTCAAGAGCAGCTTCTTCGCTCGTCCCGTCTGCAAAGCCATCAATGGCATCAATGTCAACTCTTGGATAAAGGGATTTGGTCATCGCCAATGCCAGACTTGCTCCCATACTTCCAGCTTCTTTGATGTTCTTGAAGTAAGTATCTGGTGCGACTCTCAGCTTGTCGAAGATTTCGGCAGCATCAAGTGTACTCGAACCGGCGTTATTGAAGAACATGGCCTAGATAAGTGGAGTAGCGGCATTAGCGACTTTATCCCTGGCTCCTTCAAACTTGTTGATCTTGTCAACTAAGACATCAAATTGTGCTTGAGACTTGATCTTGCGGTTTGCGTCAACAGATTCACATTAATGAATCAGCATATAGAAGATAATGGCTTTTGAGGTATTGATTATTGGTACCTTCAACCTCCTTTAAAGCCGAATCCCTCTATCTTGCCAGCTCTGCCTTGTCATTTTCCAGAGTTTGGATCTGTTTCTCTAGTTGAGATATCTTGGCAGCTTGCACTACATTAACTTCGGTTAATCAAGATTACAGAGATAACAGCACAAATCAGTTGGGCAGAGTTTGCGCGAACCTTTTGATGAGCCACTCAGTTCGAAATTGGACTCCTGGAGCTCAGCAATCCGATCCCACAGATCATGTTCATTCTTCTTGGCAAGTTCTCTGGCCTCGTGCAATTGACTCCTAGTGGCTTCGAGGGTTCCAAAATGAGGAACTAGTCTCTCTAGGGTTGCGGTTTTCGCCTCGTTCCTAAGATGAATCCTCTGCGGAGCAGTTTAATCAGCGCTCGAGCCAGACGGCAAACAAGATGGCTGAGGTCAGGCGTCAAGGGACTTACATTTACAATGCGAGTCGCTTGGTTGAGTGCCTTTTTCAGTAGGCATACCTCTTCATCTTCTTTTTGCCGGTTTATTACAATTCCTTGAGGTTGCAAGTTGTCATCCCACCACTTGACCAGAATGGGAGGGCACGAATCTTCGGCTGCTTGTATACGGGGAATTTCTTCTTCATCACCGATCATTGGTCCTAATGTATCCATTGACAAAGGTTAGACAATCGATCAGAGTTATTTGGGTCAACATGGTTTCAGACAAAGTGTTTACCCGTAATGATTTCTGGACGAGGACGAGTGGATTCGGATGCCTTTAAAGGGGATCCAGATCTCTGGTCATTGCTGGCGTCTTGTCCGTGAGGGTTGTCTGCTTGGGTTTCGACTTCTGGAACCTCTTGGCTTGGCCCTGCGTCCGACTGGTTTCCAGTCGGGGGCTCCTGATTAACTCCGGCTTCGGCTTCGGCCGACTGGTTTCCAGTCGGGGGTTGATCACCGGATTCTACATTATCGGTTGCCGGCTGATTGTCACTCGGATGATCCTCAGCAGTTGGCCCGGTTTCTTTGGAAGAACTTGTGTCCATGTTAGTCGGGTCAGAGTCTTTTCCAGACGGATCTATATCAGATGGTTTCCTGCAAATTTGATTATCAGTATTATTGCCACAATGGGTGCGCATCAATGCAAGAGAGATCGTTATGTAAGTTGCACCTAGAAGACTTCCTGATCTTTGGCACAGGGCGACTGGATGTTTTCTTCCTTGGTGTAGCCTGTTTTGATAGTTTCTTGGTTGTCTCTCGGTCTCCAGGCCTCCTGGCGGTATCATCGGCTTCGTCGTCACTTAAAACCAGCTTCCTCTTTCGAGAATCTGGCTGGCTGATTGGATCAGAAGCACTTGGTTGAGTTCAGACCGAATTCGTGGTCCTCCGCTCCCTTGCCCAGTTTGGTGGCGGGGAGATCGGCGTTGAGCGATTGGGGGATCCGACTTCATCAAAGCAAATTCCTGGGTGTAATATCCTTCATTGTTAACTAATTCAACAAGAAAATAAGATCATATTTTGAGAAAGGTTGAAGTGTATGAATACGTACCGGTGGAGGAGGATTGAATGCATTGAACGGTACGACTGGCAGCAAGTGTGAGTAGCTGACAACGATGGCGTTTGAGAAGATCTTATACATCCTTTCCTTCATGACCTTGAAGTCAAGAGAATCTGGATCTTCACGGTTTGGGTCATGCTTGCCGTCAAATTCGAAGGCTGTGCGAGATCTTTCTTTGATTGGAGCTAACTGACACTTGATAAAGTGCCGGGTGATCTGTTCTCCTTGAAGGCCCTGTTCTTTCAGCTTTATCATTCTCTCCATCAGTTCTACTGCTTGTGCAGCTTCATCTCCCATTGGCAGTGAGTTCCAAGTATCCCGATAAACTGGAGGAAGGCAGGAGTACTCGGGAAGAACAGGCTCGGGGTTTTGAACATAAAACCAATTTGCGTGCCAGCCTTTATTTGAGGTCTTGAAGGGCATGGAGAAGTATTTTTGGCTTAGTGTTCCCCTGAGTTGGAAACCAGCACCCCCAACGACGCATGGTTTGCTCTTATTTAGCTGGGGCTTGAGGAAGAAGATGCGGCGGAACAAGGCGAAATGAGGCCTAATGCCCAGAAAAGCTTCGCAGGCATGAATAAAATTGGCAATATGCACTATAGAGTTTGGATTCAGATGATGCAAGCTAATCCCGTAGAAGTTCAGAATTCCCCGGAAAAATCTTGAGGTTGGAAGAGAAAATCCGCCATAGAAGAAATGAGCAAATACCACGATTTCGTGTGTATCGGGGGTCGGGAATGCCTCACCAAATGCCGGTCGCCACCCGATGATCTCTTTTGCTGGAAGAACGCCGTGCGCCACCATCTCCTTCAGATTGTCTTCCGTCACATCGGAGGGCGCCCACTGACTCTCGAAGCTTTCTCTTTCTTCCGCCATGAATGTGAACTGGATGGTCTGATTTAGTTCGAGATACGGCTGGAAAGGGATGGGGAATCGGAGCGGTGGATGCGAGGAGAAATTTCGTGAAGTTTTTGAGGGTGGATTGGAGCGGATTGATGAACCCTAGTTTGCCCGGCGCAGTTTTGCACTGTAGCAGGAAATGGGGAAAGTGGCGAGAGTCTCGGCGGGGAAGACGAAGAGACGTTTTTCACTTCGGTATTATTGGGGTATCGGGAGTACTAATGGGCCTGGGCCTGTACAGTACTTCAGCCCAATACTATAATCAGCGTGGCCTGTTGTGATCCCTAGGGACTTAGTCAATTTTTGCTTTGGCAATTTGTGTTCACAATGGTGTGGCCCAATGCTGTTAAAATCCTTTTTAACGCGATTCAATAATTCTTTGGAATTATTATGATGCATATAAAAAGGTGCCCGACAGAAAGGTGTTATACCATTTTTTGTAAGCTTTATTAGGCTGCAAAAGCTGTTTGGGTTGATTTGAGATGACTGGTTTATTAATAATCATTCTTTTAGCATGTTATATGCTTATTTTGGTTATGGTAAGGGTCACAGCCTAGGCTATTAGACTTATTAATTACCATGATTTTCTATCATGTTTGGTGGGTCATTTTATGAGATTTTTACTCGGATTCCTATCAAACATGTCTATTTTTGGACCTTTGAGTGTTTATCACTCGGCCCTTCTTGTATTTTTTGTCCTTGGTATGTTCAAGTTGAGAAGCAGTCGGCTGGGTATCTTACTAAGTACCATGCGTGCTTCGCTATAAAACCACTCGGTTCTTGACTATATGTTTAGTTTTTCAACTAATCACATAGTCGGGGGCTACACCTAATTAGGTACATCTACTCGATGCACCATGTTTTATTTTCGCCCTTCACAGTTTTTGATCTTTAGCACTCGGCAAGCTGGAGCAAGTTGAATTGAAGCACTCGGACTACTGTTTTTTGTTTCGAGAAGGCTATTTTGTCAACTGCGAACGTCTCGGGGGCTACTGTGGAGATTATAGATACCCCATATCTACATGACAGTTGTAATTTAGTCGGATATACGGTACCAAATATAGATGGAATATCTCTATGAAGACTCGGGTTAGGTTCTAAACTTGTATGTCAAGGAAATACCCGGGATCTTAGTCGGTTACGTTTGTATTTTATCTATAATCCCATATTCCGTTAGGATATGGATTGTATTTTGTAAAGCGGACTCCTTCCCCTATATAAGGAGGGTCCGTGTGCCTCTTGGGACGCGATTCTTTTTCCCAATTTATACAATCAATAACACACTCGGCGGAATCATCCCCGGACAGGAGTAGGGTATTACTTCTTGAATAAGAAGGCCCGAACCTTTATAAAATTCTTCGTCTCCAAACCCATCCACTTTTCTAGCTTGATAGCCACCCATTTTATTATTGCCGAAATCTTTTTTCGACAGCGTGGTGTCGGACCTGAGCCTGCACATGGTGCTGGAGGCCGGCGAGCACCGCGGCAGCTCGGTGACGGCGAAGGGCCGCATCGACATGGACGCCGGGGAGCGCGAGTCGGTGGTGATCGGCGGCACGGGGCGGTTTCGGCTCGCGCGCGGGTACATGGTCACCAAGAACTACGACTACAGCCTCGCCACCGGCGGCGTCGTCCAGATCGACGTCTGCCTGCAGCACTAGCTAGCCATGGACAGAAAACGCACGCGACTGCTGCATATATGCATGGCTGCATCATCTGTGCGAGGAGTTGTGCAGCGGTGGATTCAGGAAGTAATATCTGAACAAACTGAAAAAATTAGTACTTCTTTCTATCTGTATATGTTAAAAAAATTTGATGGGGTTTCGTGCGGGCTCCTATTGTCCTCATGTTCAAGATCCCGATGCCTGCATGATAGATCTGCCATAAAGTTGTGTGTATATTATCCGTGTGGAATGAAAATCCATCTCCTATATACGTAGATAGTTCAAAGTGTCGAGAAGTTGTAACTAGACTAATATATATTGTCCAGTTGATGTATTGTCCAGTTGTAACATTAATTATATATTTATTTATGGTTTTTGTAGCCCTTGATTGTTGTTTGTTTTGATAAAAAATAATTAGCACGAGCCCTTGATAGTTGTTTGCTTTAAATATAATAATTTTTGAATCTGAAATTAACAAATAAGAAGATGTATATCTATTGGCATTGTCTTTATCATACCGGTGATATGAGCTGATGTTATCAGCTGAATATTTGAACATGTGCTCAGTAATATTTAGACAAGTGCTTGGATATGATTCGACACCACTACGGTTCAGGCGTCTGATATTTAGCTTAAAAATCGGACGCCCACCTCAGCCTCCATCACACATGTAGGCGCACCACACAAAGCCTAAAAAATCTTGCGTAGCCACGTAGCTAAGTCTACATTCATGCATTCATCTAATAAAAAACCATGGTTAGTTGGGTGGTATTAGTTTTTCTTTAGCAATCTATAAACTACCTTTTCTCTTAATTTACTTCTTCAATCTACGATCCATGGCACTATTAAATTCGCTGCAATTAAATGTTTAGAACAAGACCACACATGGTTATATTTTAATGAAAAATATTTAGCATTTTTACATTTCTTTTAAATGTTGTACATATTTTATTTAAATGTTTCAACTAGAATACATATAATGTTTCACTAGTTAACAACATTGGTTTTCCTGAATGTTTCAGCAAACATTTTATAATGTTTCAATAGTTACAATTTAATATTAATATGTGATATAAATATGACTTTTTTCGCTCTTTGGGACTCATTGTTTTATATAGGTGGTTACTGTTGTTGCAATCGGTAGTTTTAATTGTTGCATTTCTCTGAAACACTTTATACAGTGAACAATTTTCTTTAAAGGGTGAAACAATATTTGATTTATTTATCAAAATATAATTGTGTGATATATTATTATAAATATTTAATTGTAAGGAATACAACAGTTTATCAAATCATAGAACAGATAATTATTTTCGAAGAAAAAACATTTGAAAAGGGGAGAAAACGTGCAAATGAGCAAGCAAAAACTTATGTGGACATGCGCGAATGACATGACATGATATGCATGTGTAGACATACACTATGGATGAGAAAAGGAGAGTAGTAGTGAGAGAGAGAGCGCGTAAAATATACAACAGTACTCTGTCTGTGCCATCAAAAACCAACCTAGACAGGATGTGTGACATTTTTTTAGTATAATGAACCCGGACATACCCTTATCAAGATTAATTGTATAAAGAAATGTCATATCTCATCCTAGGTTGGTTTTTTATAGGACGGATGTTGTCTTTCCTAGAACATGAATTAATCAGTTACCCTCATCTCAATCACATCAGGCAATGTCTTCATTATACCAATGGTATGGCTGATGCCTGGCTTAATATATATTCTGACATGTGCAGTTGTGCACCGATTTTTATGTACGAGAGGAAGAAATTAAAATATACTCCATCCGTCCCAAAATATAAGGGATTTTAGAGGAATAGGATACTTTCTAGGACTATGGACAAGCTTTTTTTTTTGTCTAAATTCGTAGTACTATAAAGTGTCACATCCCTCTAAAATCCCTTATATTATAGAACAGAGGGAGTATATATCGTTAGAAATTAAAAGGTAAGAAAAACAGAACTAACATGTGGGCTCCATCGCTTTTAAGGTAGTAGAAGTAACTCTTTTCAGAAGTAGAAGTAACTACATTCTCTGGGAAAGAAACTCTTCGTGGTATTTGAAATAACTATACTATTACAGGAGCTATGAAAAAAAATAAAAAATTAAAATAATTGGAAATTTTTAATATTGGACTTGTTTTGTTATATATTTTGAGTGAAGTACGATCGTTCAAATATGTAGATGTTTAAAATAATATTGTCGATGTTTTAGGTCACAACTACATGGTAAGGGGATTGTCGGTACCAAGGTTTATGCAAGATTGAGGTAAAAGAGATAGAGACAAGGATTTTTATACAAGGATTTTTATACAGGTTCGGGCCCCTTATTTGGCAAGTAATATCCCTACTCCTGTTGGCCGAAGCCGGTGTTGCTATTTATTCATCATAATCACACCAGTACAAAATTTGGGATAATCTATCAACCGTTGTCGACTTGGCGGCCTAGAATACCATGATGTAGTCGACAACGGGATAGTCTTCCTCCTTGAATCCGCACTCGGCGAGATTAGAGATAGCGCTAGATCCCTTGTTAGCCTCTACAGGCACTATATTGGGTTTGTCTAGGCTTATTTTTGATGTTGATATCTGGCAGCTTGTCTTGGCGTGTGTTTGCTTGTATTGGTCTGTGTCTATCTTGATTGTCCCCCTCTCCTCCTAGGGGGTCTATTTATACCCATAGGTGTCCCCTTGACCAAATAGAACTATAGGGACCAATATGGATACAATCCGAGTAGTCCCTATAGTTTCCATATAGAACTCTACTTGTCCTTCCTTATTCAAAATACCTTTCATAAGTGAGGCCTAATTCCATATAAGACTTGATATGTGGTGGGTCCCGCCGTGCTTAATTAACTACTATTAGGTACGTATAAGACTTGATATGTGTTGGGTCCCGCCGTGCTTAATTAACTACTATTAGGTATGTGGTATTTATAACCATGACAAATATATATACCGTTGAAAAGATATAAGTGATTAAAAAAATACTACTCCCTCCGTCCTAAAATATAAGCATTTTTAGCATAGTGTCAAGTCAAACTTTTAACATTGACTATTAATAGAAAAAATAAAAAATATCCATCATGTAAAATTGATGTTACTAGATTTATCATTAAGCAAACTATCATAATATGTATTTTTTTTATTTACAACATCCTATTTTTATATATCATCTTGAAGACTGTGTCGAAGTCTAAAAAATGATTATATTTTACGACGGAGAGAGTACATCAATGGTACTGTTTCTCATAGCATGTGAATAGCATGCTACATTCTTTTTGAAAATATGAGTATGACCAGATAAGATACTTTACTATTTTTGATAAGGCCAAGTTTATATGGGACTAAAACTTTTGATAAGGCCCAGTTTACATGGGACTAAAACTTTTTAGTTCCTCTCCATCGAATGTTTGACGCTAATTTGGTCTATTAAACATTAACTAATAATAAAACTAATTGTATAAATGAGAGCTAATTCGCGAGATGAATTTTTTAAGCCTAATTAATCCATAATTAGCAAAAGTTGACTGTAGCAAAAGTTTTGCTAATTATGGATTCGACTCGCCAATTAGCTCTCATTCATACAATTAGTTTTATTATTAGTCTATGTTTAATACTCTAAATTAGGGTTTAAACATCCGATGTGACAGCACCTTAAAGTATGCATAGTGTGTAGATATGTTTTTTTAAAACATTCACACGAGGAGGAGGACACCTCGTTTTTTTTTTTTAAAAAAGAAACGTTTCTCTTGAGCTAGCACTCGCTGTCATGTCACGTCCATAAGTACATGCCAGCTGCAACAACACACAAAGCAAGCAGTAGCCAAGCACAGCCCACAGCAAGCTCGAGTACTATGGCGTCCCTCTCCTCCATCCTCCTCGGCTGCTTCCTCCTCGCAGCCGCCGTCTTCCTCCACCGCAACGGCGCCTCCACCACCACCACCACCACCACCCACCTCCACTTCTACATGCACGACGCCTACACCGGCCCGTCTCCCACCGCCATGCGCGTCGTCTCCGGCCGCTCCTTGTTGCTCGATGGCGGCGGCGACGGCTCGCCGCCGCGTCAGTTCGGCGACATCGTGGCGCTGAACAACGCGCTGACGGAGGGGCCATCCGCCGGCAGCGCGCGCGTGGGCACGGCGCAGGGGTTCGCGGTGCGGGTGTCGGAGGGCGGCGTGGTGTCGGACCTGAGCCTGCACATGGTGCTGGAGGCCGGCGAGCACCGCGGCAGCTCGGTGACGGCGAAGGGGCGCATCGACATGGACGCCGGCGAGCGCGAGTCGGTGGTGATCGGCGGCACGGGGCGGTTCCGGTTGGCGCGCGGGTACATGGTCACCAAGAACTACGACTACAGCCTCGCCACCGGTGGCATCGTCGAGATCGACCTCTACCTGCAGCACTAGCTAGCACGGAGCTAGCCATGGACAGGAAACGCACGCGACTACTGCTGCATATATGCATGGCTGCATGCATCATCTGTGCGAGGAGTTGTGCAGCGGCGGATTTATGAAGAAATAAAAATTTGATGGGTTTCATAGGGCTCCTATTGTCCTCGTATTAGTACGTACCCCCTCCGTTTCGTAAGTCATTTTAGTATTACCCACATTTATATTAATGTTAATGAATTTAGATACTATCTAGATTCATTAACATCAATATAAATATGAAAAGTGCTAGAATGACTTACATTGTGAAACGGAGAAAGTAGTAAAGGCTCAAGATCCGGATGCCCCTATGATATATATGCCCTAAAGTTGCGTGTATAGTTTCTTTGTGGAATGAAAATCCATCTCCTATATACGTAGATAGTTCAAAGTGTCGAGAAGTTGTAACTAGACTAATATATATTGTCCAGTTGATGTATTGTCCAGTTGTAACATTAATTATATATTTATTTATGGTTTTTGTAGCCCTTGATAGTTGTTTGCTTTAAATATAATAATTTTTGAATCTGAAATTAATAAATAAGAAGATGCATATGTATTGGCATTGTCTTTATGGTATAGGTGATATGAGCTCACGCTATCAGCTGAATATTTGAACATGCACTCAGTAATATTTAGACAAGTGCTTGGATCGGTACGATATTTAGCTTAAAAATCCGACACCCACCTCAGCATCCATCACACATGTAGGCGCACCACACAAAGCCTAAAAAACCTTGCATAGCCATGTAGCACTGGTGGAGAAACCATCTTTCGTCGGTCGGCCGATTTCCACAATAGTCCCGGATGCAATAAAAACCGGGGCTAAAGATGATCTTTAGTCCCGGTTCAAAAGGGTAACGGGCATATTTGATCTTTAGTCCCGGTTTGTGTTACCAACCGGGACTAAAGATCATCTTTAGTCCCGGTTCGAATGCTGTCAGGACCTGTCAGGCCCCCCCGGGATCTTTAGTCCCGGTTGGTAGCACCAACCGGGACTAAAGATCTTAACTTTAGTCCCGGTTGGTAATACCAACCGGGACTAAAGATCCCGGTGATCTTTAGCCCCGGTTGGTGCTACTAACCGAGACTAAAGATCTTAACTTTAGTCCCGGTTGGTAATACCAACCGGGACTAATGATCCCGGTGATCTTTAGCCCCGGTTGGTGCTACCAACCGGGACTAAAGTCCCACCCCTATATATATGTCTTCTTCCTCCTCCAGCTGCCCGAGCAAGCTTCAAAATTTCTTCAAAAAAGAGGGGAGGTCATGCCAAAATTTCTATTGAATTTATTTTGGTGATTACATACAAATCGGAGGTGCCTAAAAGGTTTGCAACTTCATCCTCCAATGTTTTTTTTTTGTCATACTACATTTGCACCTATGTTTTGCACACTTTTTTTGTCTCCAAAATTTAGTTGTAAGTTGATGAGAGAGAAAATGTGTGTGGGGAAGAAAGAATATATAGAAATTTAGTTCATTTGCTAAACAAGGTTTTATAAAATAGTTGAGAAGGAAAACTCTAGTGAAAGTTAATATTAAATAATAGAAAACAAACTAAAATAAAAATTAAAAGAAGTAAAACACATTAAAATTAGTTTAAAACTTTACAAATAGTTTTTAAGAATTATTTGGTGTAATATTTTATGATTTTTGTATGAATAAAGATATCTTATAATTATTGTATGACTGTCATTATTGTAAGAATAATTATTTGTGTGCGGTTTTTTTGACTCATGTAGATGGATCGGCAATGGATGTACGCTGACCGGCGGTCCAAAGAGTTTATTGACGGCGTGCACTATTTTTTGAGAGTGGCCGAAGCTAACAGGCAAAGGGGTTTTATTTGTTGTCCATGCAATAAGTGTAAGAATCAGAAGGAGTATTCTGCATCCAGGACTATTCATTTCCAGTTGTTTGAGTCGGGGTTCATGCCAAGCTATAATTGTTGGACATCCCACGGAGAGCAAGGTGTTGAAATGGAAGAAGATGAAGTGGAAGACGACAATATTCCGGACTTTGCTCAGTATGTTGGATTTGAAGGAAATCAAACGGGCGAGGAGGAAATAGCTGCTGATGGTAACGACGTTGCGGATGATCTTGGTCAGATGTTGCAGGACGCCAGGGAAGACTGCGAAAGTGAAAAGGAGGCCCATAAATTGGACAAGATGTTGGAGGACCACAGAACTTCGTTGTACCCAGGTTGCGAGCAGGGGCACAAAAAGTTGGATACCACTCTGGAGTTGTTGCAATGGAAGGCAAAAAATGAGGTTAGTGACAAGGCATTTGGCGATTTATTGAAACTCGTCAAGAACATTCTTCCGGGGGGAAACAAATTGCCCGAGACAACGTACGAGGCTAAGAAGATAGTCTGCCCGTTAGGACTGGAAGTTCATAAGATTCACGCATGTCCGAACGATTGTATCCTATATCGCGGTGAGGAGTATGAGAACCTAGAAGCATGCCCTGTTTGCAAAGCACTACGATACAAGATTAGACGGGACGATCCAGGAGAAGTTGACGGGCAGCTAACAAAGAAGAGAATTCCTGCTAAGGTGATGTGGTATTTCCCTATAATACCACGGCTAAGGCGTTTGTTCAGGAACAAGGGGAATGCTAGAATGTTGCGATGGCACGCTGAAGAGCGTCAACAGGACGGGATGCTGAGACACCCCGCCGATGGTTCGCAGTGGCGAAACATCGACAGAAAATTTAAAGAATTTGGAAAGGACGCACGAAACATACGGTTTGGTTTGAGTACGGATGGCATGAATCCTTTTGGAGAGATGAGCAGCGGCCATAGCACTTGGCCCGTTACGATGTGTATCTACAACCTCCCCCTGGCTATGCATGAAGAGGAAGTACATAATGATGCCGATTATTATTCAAGGCCCCAAGCAACCTGGTAACGACATCGACGTGTACCTAAGACCACTGGTCGAAGATCTTAAACAGTTGTGGAAGAAGGAAGGTGTCCCCATGTGGGACGAGGACAAACAGGAGTTTAACCTACGAGCGCTGCTGTTCGTAACCATCAACGATTGGCCTGCACTTAGCAACCTATCCGGACAGTCCAACAAGGGGTACAAGGCTTGCACTCACTGTATGGATGAAACAGAAAGTACGTATCTTAAGCACTGTAGGAAGGTTGTATACATGGGTCATCGTCGATTCCTTGCAGCAAACCACCCGGTACGGAAGAAAGGCAAGCACTTCGAACATAAGGCCGACCACCGTACGAAGCCTAAACATCGCAGCGGGAAAACAGTGTTTGCTATGGTTAAAGATCTTAAAGTAGTGTTCGGAAAGGGGCCTGGAAGCCAGCATATAGAGAGCGAAGATGGTCACGCGGCGATGTGGAAAAAGAACTCTATATTTTGGGAGTTACCATATTGGGAATTCTTGGACGTACGCCACGCAATCGACGTGATGCACCTCACTAAGAACCTTTGCGTAAACCTTCTTGGCTTCCTAGGTGTATACGGAAAGTCGAAAGATACACTGGAAGCACGTAATGATCTGAAGCATATGGAACAACGCGGCGACCTTCACCCGGAACCAAAGGAGAAAGGAAGCCATTACTTGAGTCCAGCCAGCTACACTCTTAGCAAGGCAGAGAAGGAAAGTATGTTTGAATGCTTGGAGAGCATAAAGGTACCATCTGGATACTCCACGAATATCAAGCGAATAATAAGCACGAAGGAGAAGAAGTTCACAAACCTAAAGTCTCATGACTGTCACGTGTTGATGACACAACTGCTACCAGTTGTAATAAGGGGTATCCTTCCAGACAATGTCCGGGCAACAATAACAAAGCTATGTGCATTCATGAACGCAATTTCGCAGAAGGTCTTCGATCCGGATAGATTAGAAGCCCTTCAGAATGAAGTGGTGCAATGTCTCGTCAGTTTTGAGTTGATATTTCCACCTTCATTTTTCAATATAATGACGCATCTGCTTTGTCACCTTTTGAAAGAGATCCGTATTCTCGGGCCTATGTACCTACACAACATGTTTCCTTTCGAGAGGTACATGGGCGTTCTGAAGAAGTATGTTCGTAACCGTGCTCGTCCAGAGGCAAGCATCGCCAAGGGTTATGGAACAGAGGAGGTCATCGAATTTTGCGTAGAATTTATCGAAGACCTTCGCCCAATCGGGGTACCTGAATCACGCCATGAAGGGAGACTACGGGGAAAGGGAACTCTCGGAAGGAAAGCAATAATGACGGTAGACAACAATTTATTCCGTAAAGCCCATTTCACTGTTCTGCAACACTCTTCATTGGTAGCTCCTTACATCAAGGAGCACTTGGCTCTAGTTCGCGCTAGGAACATTGGTAAGTCCGATGCATGGATTACACGGCATCACATTGATACTTTCCCCGCGTGGCTACGACAACATCTCATGGGTAACGAGTCGATCAACCAACAACTTGCCTTCCTGGCGAGGGGACCGTCTGGGTCGATCGCGACATTCCAGGGATATGAGATCAATGGGTACACATTCTACACGAGAGCCCAAGACATGAAGAGCACGAACCAAAACAGCGCTGTTCGTGTCGATGCCATGGGACACGATGGAACAACTGCCACGTATTACGGTGCCATCGAGGACATATGGGAACTTGACTATGGTCCTCTCAAGGTTCCTCTGTTCCGGTGCCAATGGGTTAGGTTGACTGGTGGAGGCGTAATGATTGATGACAGTGGGATGACAACTGTTGACCTTAACAAGGTTGGATACTCGGACGAACCTTTTGTCCTTGCCAATGATGTAACGCAAGTCTTTTTCGTGAAGGACATGTCTAGCAAAGGAAAGAAGGGCAGAGGGCCTGATGAGCTTAAGCGTCAAGTGGTTCTCCCAGGCAAAAGAAAAATCGTCGGAGTTGAGGACAAGACTGACGAGGATTACGATCAGTTGGATGGGCAACCCCCTTTCACGGTGACGATTGACCCTAGCATCCTCCTATCAAATGAAGACACCCCTTACTCACGCAGCGATCACAAGGAGGGAACAATAGTGAGGAGAAAGTACGTGCGGTCAACCGTCACCGCCGATGTAATGCCGTAATTATTGTGTACATGATGTAAACTATTTTGGATGTATTGATTATCCATATAAATCAATTGATGTATGGCATATGTTAATTACGCACGATTATTAGAGGTTTCAACAAGTTTAAATCATGTATATGTTAGTTATATGTGATACTTACAATTTTTAAAAGTTTTAAATCACACAGGTGGCAATTTCATATGTATGTTAATTAGAGTTTTTAACATTTAATTTACTAGCATTCATATGCTAATTATAATTGACTAGAGGATTTTTAAAAGTTTTAAATCACGCAAGTGGCAATTTCATATGTTAATTAGAGTTTTTAACATTTAATTTACTATCATTCATATGCTAATTATAATTGACTGGAGAATTTTTAAAAGTATTAAATTTAATATATTTTTAAAACTATCATTCATATATTAGAGTTTTTCACAATTTAATTTACTATCTTTCATATGCTACTTATATATGACTATTCGAATTTTTAAAAGGTTTAAATCATGCATGTGGCATTTACATATGTTAATTAGAGTTTTTAGCATTTAATTTAATATAATTCCTACGCTAAGTACATATGATGATTACAATTTTTATTAATTTTAAATCATGCAGTATGTACATTAATATCTTAATTAGAGTTTTTACCAATATAATAATATCATTCATATATATGCTAAGAATATATATATATTGGAATTTTTATTAATTATAAGTCATATATTTGCTTATTACGATTTATCCACTTAATTTATTACAGACAAAAATAATTTTTCGAAGTAATTGTCATCAATCTTTGTACTTTAAATAATGTTAATGCATTAACTTCTATTTTATAAACACATATGTAAGCGAAAATCATATGCAGTGCTATAATCTTTAGTCCCGGTTCTTAACCCTAACCGGGTTTAAAAAGAATTTCGAAATAGCGGGAAAAGATATTTACTCCCGGTTGTTGAGAACAACCGGGACTAAAGATCTTTTCTTTACTCCCGGTTGTTCTCAACAACCGGGACTAAAGATATCAAGATATCTTTAGTCCCGGTTGTTCTCAACAACCGGGAGTAAAGATTTTTTCTTTACTCCCGGTTGTTCTCAACAACCAGGACTAAAGATATCTTTAGTCCCGGTTGTTGAGAACAACGGGGAGTAAAGATCCAGGGGTATATATATTCCCGGTGCGCCCTCGTCTTCTTCACCAACACTTAAAAGTTTTCGGCCGATCGATCTCTCTCGGCCTCTCTCCTTCGCCGCCACTGCCTAGGGCAAATCCCCGCGCCGACGCCGCCGTATCTCGCCGTCGTCTCGAGCTCGTCGTCCTCGCCGCTGCCTCCGCCTCCTCCGCTGCCGCCGCATCTCTGGGGTGAGAGCCGCCGCATCTCCCTTCATGCATCTCGATCTCTCCAATCTCGATCTCTCTCCGTCACCTTCGACGCCGTCGCCTTCGACGCCGCCGCCTTCGACGCCGCGCAACGCCGCCGCCGCATGCCAACGCCACGCCGCCGCCGCCTTCGCCGACGCGCGCGCAATGCCGCCGCCGCCACGCCACGCCGCCGCCGCCACGCCACGCCACGCCACCGCCGCCACGCCACGCCGCCGCCGCCACGGCCCCACAACGCCACGCCGCCGCCGCCGTCGCCACGCCGCCGCGCCAACCGCCGCCCCGATGCCGCCACACCGCCGTTAACGAATGAGAACGAGAACGATCGAACGAACGAGAGCGAGAACGAACACGTCAACGTACGTTGCCGCGACAACGTGAACGAGAACGAGAACGATCGAACGAACGTGAACGAGCTAGGAAACGTGAACGAGCGAACGAACGAGGACGAACGTTAACGTGAAATGCAATATATATATATATTTATATATATATATATATATATATATATATATACATGTATATATATATATATATGTTACTTCGCATTTATCCTAATACATTTTTTTTATCTTGCAGAAAAGACGTGTTGTCGGAGTCGTCCGTCAAGCCTGAGTGGAAGAGCTAGCCCTAGAAGGAATTGGAGCAGGCAAGTGACGTAATAATATAAATGATTGTTATATTTGTAATGCAATTAATTAAGATTATTAGACCTGTAATTAGACTTATCATATAAGATTGTGTAGTGTTCTAATATTATTTGAGTTTTAATATAAGATTATTTTATTGCAAATTAGACTTAGTATGACATTATTGACTACGGAATTGGTGCGACTCCTAGGAATTGACTATTGTAGTCTTAATTAGACTTAGCATATACGCACGAAACACTTAGCATACATTACTATTTTAGTCTTAGCATGTAATATTATTTGAGTTTTAATATAATATTACTTTATTTGTAATTAGACTTGGTATGTAATTATTGACTACGGAATTGGTGCGACAAGTAGCAATTGACTATTGTAGTCTTAATTAGACTTAGCATATACGCACGAAACACTTAGCATATACATGACTATTTTAGTATTAGCATGTAATATTATTTGAGTTTTAATATAAGATTATTTTATTTGTAATTAGACTTAGTATATAATTATTTACTAGCTAGGGTTGTATAATATACGTCACCTAGACTTAGCTTATATCACGATTTGTAATTAGACTTAGCATGTAAGGTTGTGTAGGGTTCTAATGTACGACATTTACACTTAGCATACATGACTTAGATTGTTAAAACATAAATGTCTCATGACTTAGCAGATGTTTCTTGTATCAACAGATGGCTGACCGCGATGAGGAACAGATATTGTACGATACAATCGCGGAGGGAAGCAGCCAGTACTGAAATGAAGAAGAGGGGAACGAGGATCCAAACCAGTACTTGAACGAGGAAGGGAACGTGGAGAGGGATGCGGAGGGGAACCAGCAGGGGCACGTGGAAAGGGATGTGGAGGGGAACCAGGAGGAGGAGGCTAGTGGTAGTCAACCCTCCGTTGGACAGAAGAGGGCACGCGGGCAACGAGGTGCAGCGAAGAAGCTTGAGGGTCGGCACATCATAACGGAAGTGGAAGAAGATGGACGTCCTAGTGCCCCGGCCGAAGCCGCCAAGAACTATGTACGTCACAGCGGTTGGGTTGTGCGGGATAACGTGCCTGTCAGTACGGTGTACTGGCGAAGAACAAGGGCACGCGGAGATCATGAGAGCTTTGTCCCAGATTCGGAGAAAGAGATGCTGTGGACCACAATGCTCGAGACATTCACCCTTCCTGCGGGTACAGAGGACAAAGTGAAAAGGTGGACTCTGAAGAAAATGGCAGAACAGTTTCAGAGCTTCAAGGGAGATCTGTACCAGAAGTATATACTGAAGGGGCAGACACCGAACTTCGACACATTCCCAAAGCTAAGGGATCACTGGGACGAGTTCGTTGCATATAAGACAGGTGAACAAGGGAAGGCGATGATGGAAAGAAACAAAGAAAATGCCGCCAAGAAGAAGTACCATCACCACTTGGGGTCAGGAGGCTATAGCGTCGCGATGCCGAAGTGGGAGCAGATGGAGGCTAGCTTGATTGAGAGGGGTATCGAACCGGCAACAGCCAATTGGCCGGAACGATCGAAGTTCTGGTACTATGCTCACGGTGGAACGCTCAACCCAGCTGATGGCTCACTGGTCTTCGGCTATCAGATACAAGAGGCTGCGCGACGACTAACAGATGCAGTGGAAGCCTCCTCTCAGGGCACGTTCCGACCAGACAGAGATAGGGACGAGCTGACACTCGCCCTGCAGACTCCAGAGCATCCAGGACGTACTCGAGGGAAAGGGGTGATTCCTTGGAAGATTGGTTTCAAGGAGGACATCCACACGTACAGGAGTCGGATGAGGAGCAAGAGAGATACCGAGGCGAAGATTGCAGACCTAGAGTTCCGGGTATCGAGCTACGAACTCAACATGCAAGAGGAGGTGGCAAGGAAGGTTGATGAACGCATGGCCGCACATCGGTCCCATGATCCCCAGCCGACCATTCCTCCTGCAATGGTGAGCCCGTCAGGAAACCGTAGCAGCTGCGCCTCAACGGGGCAGGTAGGATCACAGAGCATGGACGCCATGCAAACACAGGACGAATCGACCTGTCCCGTTGATGACATCACTCAGCGGACACCATGTGAGCTGCATATTCCTTTGAAGAACTTATCAATAAAGGTAAGATTTAGCCATTCCGCTAGTTGCTGCTTATATATGTTGATTACTAATAAATAATCTCTCACAACATGAAGGTGGCATCGGGCATGGCCATCCCAACGGACCCTTCAGGTACTTACCACTGCAGGCCGATTCCAGCAGGATACTCCAAGGTCGAAGTTGAGTTGGTCGAAGGCGCGTACGAGGACCTCGAGCTGGATTACCCTGGAGGAGACGGTGAGACGCATCTACGAGACACATGCCATGCCATTATTCTATGGCGGTACATCATCCTCCCTGGGCGACAAGCGGCGTCTCGTGCACCATCTCCTCCGGCTCCGCCATCTCCTCCTCAGGATCCTGCACCGTCTCCTCCTCATGCTCCGCCAGCACCGTCTCCACCTCAGGCTCCAGCATCGACTCCTCAGGATCCTGCACCGACTCCTCCTCGTGCTCCTACACCTACTCCCCCGCAAGCTCCTCTTCCGGCACCTTCATAGTCAAGGGCCCCCCTAGCTCCACCGCTTGCCCACACAAGGGCAACAAAGAAGGCGAAAGTTGACGCCGCCAAGAACAAGGACCCGGGGTACGATTGCACGCAAGAGGAGCTTGACGCTTACGTTGCATCAGAAGTCAAGAGACAATTCAAGCCTCGAAGTCCAGAAAAGAAGATTCCTATAGACCCCAGTGTCAGGAACTTCTTCAGGGGTATGTCTGCATCTGTCAAGGAGGCCATCAAGCTATCGGACTATGAGCGAACGCTGAAGAAAGCATCTTCTGGAAAGTCCAAACCAGTCCCTCAGCTTGGAGAGCAACCAAACCAGGAGATCGAGCCGTTGGTGACCGGTAAAGAAATGACGATAGAACAATTTATTACTGACACCGGTCTAACTACGGATCAATTGCTAGGAGTCGCACCAATCGAAAAGGCGGAAGTGAAATACATGTACGAACTCGGTAAACCGCTTGTCAAGCCTGAGCTGCTGCAGTCCCTACCCACACAAATGTACAAGTTCCATCAGCTGTACATGGAGATGAGCGCCACCGGTAGAGAGATGATCGGAGCGAGGATCAGGGACACGGACTTCTTGCAAGGAGATGACATTCTCTGGATCAATTTCAGGGGAATCTACGAACTATACCAGCTGGACGCCCTCGACGTCTCTATTATGAGTTGCTGGATTTTGTAAGTATATCGTTCAGTTAGATTTCTTACTATACGTCTCCTTTAATTAATTAGGTCCTTGTATATAAGTAGACCATAGAAAATAATATACTCCCTTTTATCGTTGTAGAATGCAGATTCAAAGGGCCCGACGGCGGAGGGTTTTCGTTACTGGATTCATCGACCCTCGGAAAGTAAACGTCGCAATGCTCGACCAATATCCACAAGAAACAGAGGACAATCTCGTCCATCTCCTGAAGGCGCAGCATTACAAGACGTTCATACTGTTGCCATACAACACAGAGTTAGTTTAATTTTACTGTCTTCCTACATACCAAATTTCATTCCCGTACGAACTTGCTAAGTGTTTCATATGTAATGCATCCCACGCACATTGCAGATTCCACTGGGTGCTTTTACTCATCGACCTGGAGGCCTGCACCGTCAACGTATATGACTCAATGGATAAAAAAGAGTCTACGTTTGACAAGGTTTTCGAACTTATAGACAGGTACCGTCATAAGTTCCTTTGTTAATTAAGAAAATCTTGTTATGTTAATTGCTACTACGAATCATAGCTTTAAACTCCATGTAGGGCTTGGTATCGGTTCCGTCATTTGGTCCGCGGCAAATGGAGAGAAAGACTTAGGCGGAAGTTCAAATTTCCTGTGAGTACACATGCTCTACATTTATATTTCTCCGATTCAAATACATACAAGTGTATATTAATTAGATCTCTCGTTGTTTGTCATTTATTTGTAGTGCGCAAAGCAAAAGCAGGGAACTAACTTGTGCGGCTATTACGTGTGCGAGTATTGCTACTGCCTTGCAGACCAAATCATCACCACAAGAGAGCTCGATGTACGTACAAATAAATTCAAAATTTCATTACGTAGTGATTTCTTGTTTAATTACTAATCAATTTCATACATTCATATAGTTTATTCGCATGAGGGATAACCTGACCACACACAAGGAATTTATCGCGGCGGTTCAAAAACAACTCATGGGATTCATCAACGAAGAAATCCTTGATCCCAAGGGTGAATTCTACTACGACGGAAACACAATTCACCGGTCCTTAGCTTCTGAGCTAGCAGCGAGTACTACTACGTCGAAACCGTAGCTAGCTAGGACATATAATGGATTGTAATTAATACATGACTACATATGTTTCTATATGCATGTGTACACATTTTCTATAATGTAAATATATTTTGTTCATATATATATCTATATACATATGCATTTGCATAACATATATATGTATGCATATATATGTATTGAAACATATATATGCATGGTCTATATATATATATATATATATATAAACCATGCAGCAACAGGGGCATGCAAAAAAAAAAAGGTCAGCTCTATCTTTAGTCCCGGTTGGTGTTACCAACCGGGACTAAAGATCGATCTTTACTCCCGGTTATTTCACCCGGGACTAAAGATAACGATCTTTCGTCCCGGATTGGTACTCCCGGTTTGGAAACCGGGACTAAAGGGGGGTTACGAACCGGGACTACAAAGGGTTTCTCCACCAGTGTAGCTAAGGGGGTTGTTTAGATCCATGCGTGTAAAATTTTGGTGTGTCACAACGAATATTATATAGGGTGTCGTATGTAGCGTTCAAGCACTAATAAAAAAACTAATTACAGAATCCGTCAATAAACTGCAAGATGAATTTATTAAGCCTAACTAATCCGTCATTAGCAAATGTTTACTGTAGCACCACATTGTCAAATCATGGAGCAATTAGGCTTAAAAGATTCGTCTCGCAAATTAATCGCAATCTGTGTAATTAGTTATTTTTTAAGCCTATATTTAATACTTCATCCAAGTGTTCAAACGTTCGATATGACAGGGTAAAAAATTTTGAGGTAGGATCTAAACAAGGGGTAAGTCTACATTCATGCATGCATCTAATAAAAAAACCATGGTTAGTTGGGTGGTATAATTTTTGTTCAGCAATTTTAAACTACTTTTTCTCTTAATTTTCTTCTTCCATTTACAATCCGATACCGCTATTAAATTCGCTGCAATTAAATGTTTAGAACAAGACCACACATGGTTATATTTTAATGAAAAATATTTAGCATTTTTACATTTCTTTTAAATGTTGTACATATTTTATTTAAATGTTTCAACTAGAATAGAATATATATGATGTTGCACTAGTTAACTTGCGAATGTTGCACCTGGTCTTTTGGAATGTTTAAGAGAGTATTTTATATTGTTTCAATATGTAATATTACTATGTGATATAAATATGACTTTTTTCCGCTCTTTGGGACTCAATGTTTCGTATAGGTGGTTACTGTTATTGCACTCGGTATTTTTAATTGTTGTATTTCTTTGAAACACTTTATACAATGAACAATTTTCTTTAAAGGGTGAAACAATATTTGATTTTTTATCAAAATATAATTGTGTGATATATTGTTATAAAGATTTAAGTGTAAGGAATACAACAGTTTATCAAATCATAGAACAGATAATTATTTTCGAAGAAAAAACATTTGAAAAGGGGAGAAAACATGCAAATGAGGAAGCAAAAACTTACGTGGACATGCACGACTGGCATGACATGAAATGCATGTGTAGACATACACTATGAAAAAGGGAGAAAGCGTGCAAATGAGCAAGCAAAAACTTATATGTACATGCACGAATGACATGACA
Organism: Oryza sativa Japonica Group; assembly: GCF_034140825.1. Classification (NCBI taxonomy): domain Eukaryota; kingdom Viridiplantae; phylum Streptophyta; class Magnoliopsida; order Poales; family Poaceae; genus Oryza; species Oryza sativa. Next base: position 6,049,199 of record NC_089045.1, read on the forward strand.
TGATATGCATATGTAGACATATACTATGAATGAGAAAATGAGAGTAGTAGTGAGAGAGAAAGAGTAAAATATCGTACTCTCCATGTGCCACGTAAAACCAACCTTCAGAACAGGATGTGTGATAAGAATTTGTGATATTTTTTAATACAATAAATCTGGACATGCCCCTGTCAAGATTAATTGTACTAAGAAATGTCACATCTCATCATATGTTGGTTTTTATAGGACGGATGAAGTCTTAGCTAGAACATGAATTAATCTATCACTCTTATCTCAATCACATTAGGCAATGTCTTCATTATACCAGCGGTATGGCTGATGCCTGGCTGAATATATATTCTGACATGTGCAGTTGTGCACCGATGTGTACGTACGAGAGGAAGAAATAATTAAAACATACTCCCTTCGTCCCAAAATATAAGGGATTTTAGAAGGATGGGATATTTTCTAGTACTATAGATCTAGGCAAGCTTTTTGTCCAAATTCGTAGTGCTATAAAGTGTCACATCCCTCCAAAATCTCTTATATTATTATGGGACGGGGGAGTACATATCCTTAGAAATTAATACATACCTATCCTTAAGGCGGTATATTCACAGTCAAATGCTTGCAGCCACAGATTAATCTATCAGGCAAATTCCATGTAATGCAAAACCCTTCCTTGAGAAAAATCTTATATAAATAGGCTTTAAAAGTATGAAACAACATACTTTTCCCTTAAAAAATGAGTAAATTGCACCCACGGTGCATCAACTTGGGAGATATGTGCAATTTGGTTCAACAACTTGAGAAATGATTGTTCCAGTGCAACAACTTGGCAAGTAGGTGCAATTTAGTATAAGAACTGTATAAGTGATCACATAAATACAACAACTTACAAGATATATACGATTTTGATAAAATAAGTTAAGAAGTTATGCGGCAACTTAATTATTTAGAACACTTTTTTTATACATATTCAATTTTTAAGTACTTATTTTACCGATATACTAGCGTCGATGTGTATATAAGCATATTTATATTTTTATCTGAATAACTAATAATTGAAAGTCAATTAAACTGGATGTAGAAATTAATTTCGGTTGAGATTTGGGAAGGTAAAGAAAACAAAAAAATCTTAAAGGTAATTGATGTAAATTGGATGTGTATAATTTTTAAAGATTAAATTCAATATTATTAGGTAATATCCGTATGATTGCTATGTAATGGCATATTGACATCCTGAAAACAACTCACCTAGCATATGCTCAGTTAAGTTGATGCACCAAAAACTAAATTGTCAAGTTCTTATACTAGAACGTACTCATTTGTCAAGTTGTTGCACTCGAACGTTTAATTCTCAAGTTCTTGCACTGTATCGCACACACCCGCCAAGTTGTTATACCGTGGGTGCAATATACTTAAAAAAATTATGAAACAACTTGAAAGGAAGTAATGCGTGCAATATAATGAAATTGCTTGCAAAATTTAAAGGGAATGTCTAACCATCATATTGACAGAAATCCTCCTAAAAATCTTTCAAATATAACTACAGTACAATTATAGTCATAATCATAATATAATTACAATATAAATTAGTTACATAGATGTAACTTGCCATGTAACTCGGAAAAAAGATCAAGGCTGATCAAGGCTCAGTGGTGGAGACATGCCATGGTATCCCGCAGGTTGTCTACGACACACACACATCCACTATATATGCTTGATTTTTAATTTCTCAATCCTGCATGCACGAAAAAAAAAGGAAAGACCAATTTTCTATCACATGTTAGATAGTAATTCCTAAATTATATTTAAACGGATGGCATGAGGTTTTAATTTGGTACAGGCAGATCCGGTTTTAATTCAAAATATGATTTTCTTTTAATTCCATCAATTAGATTTCATTGAAGATTAAAGAATACCCTTTTTATTTCAAGCTTTCTCTACCACAAACTCTACTACTCCCCCATGTCACTTTTGGATGGTTTTATGTGTGTGCCTAAAAAGAAAATCATTGGAAAAAGGCGGTATCCAGGACATAGTTAATTTCGTCTCTCTCATCTTCTTATCATCCTTGATTCTGTGTGGCTCCCAAAAAAACGTCGAAAATTCGTTGTTCGGTGTCCATCTCATCTCCTACTTTAATTATCCCAGGCCGGTGTCTGTCTGTGGCTACTGGCTACCAAAAAGTTGAAAAATTCGTCTGAAAATTAATACTAGATCCGATCCACCGACAGGAACCCTCGTGTAAATCACTTCCAATCCTTTTTTTTTTTTTGTTCAACCAGTATATACCACTCAAAGCTGTACATGTTTAAAACATGATTAAAGCTAGATCTGTGTAAATTGTTAATGACCAAACGAGAGCAGCATAGCAGCAAGGGACGGAGACCCGACTACGAAGGCGGCTGCGCCCATAGACGGCTGAGGTGGAAGGCTGCCAAGCCGATCGAGAGATCACAAGCGGCCGTCAACATTAAAATCCCCACAGTGAGGCCGACACTGGGCTACGGAGATGGGCCTAGCAACGGGGATCGATCTAGGAGCTCTTCCGGCTAGCACCGTAGATTGCTCCGTTTCACAATGTAAGATTTTATATGAAACGGAGGGAGTAACATGCACGTTGAGATTGGACGCGGTGACGGGTTCTGATCGCACCCATGCTAATTCGTATAGTCTGAGCGCGGTCGACCTATGATGTCAGTAGAAACTGCTTTCTAAACCATCAAAGAGTTTATTTGCACTGTTTTAGAACTTGGGGAGATATTATACATGGTTTTGTGGTTGAAAATTGCATACGCCAAAAGATGAAAACTTTTGGCCCACGTGAAAACTTCCTAGATATGTCCCACACAAAAGTAGCCCAACTAGAGCCTACGCAGGCCGATCTAAGATGCGGCCCACATAGAACCAAACGAGCCCAAGTGAGAATGATCCAGCTGTCGAAGCCATCGGCCTAGACTAGAGCCTACTTAGACCAATCAGCCACCAATTTTGCTATATAGGCCCCGTTTGGCATAGCTTCAGCTCCCAACTTTAACTTACCTAGAGCTGGAGCTGTGCCAAACGGTACAAATTCTCTGTTTTCTAGAGCGGAGTTCACAGAGCAGCTCCATAAATTTGTACTACGGGGGTGGAGCTGGGTTTTTGCTGCTCCACAGCTCTACTCCACCCCAAAAGATCTACTACCCTTTAAATTTTTGATGTATTTACACAAAAATGCCATTGAACTACCCCAAAACTCCTCCTCACATTTTCTCTCCTCCCGTCTTCTCCGGCAAGATCCTGCGGCGGGCGGGCTGGCAGCGCTGGCGCCGGCGGCAACCAACGACGGTCGGGCAGGTGGCAGCGGCGCGGGGGCTCGGCGGCGGTGCGTGGCCTGGCCGACGGCGCGTGGGCTGGCCGACGGCGCGCGGGCTGGTCGGCGGAGCGGGGGCTGGCGGTGGCGCGCTGGCTTGGTGGCGGAGCGGGGGCTGGCGGCGGCGTGCGGGCTAGCCGGCTGGCAACGGGGATTCTTTATTTTCTTTTTTTTTTCAATTTTTTTCAGATCTGGAGCTAGAAGGTTACCAAATATTTCTGATGGGTCTGCAACTCCAACAGGAGCTAGCTCTAACTAGAGTAGAAGTTTAGAGCTGGGAGTTAGAATTTGGAGCCTTACCAAACGGGGCCTATTTATCGATAAATTTTATTTCAAAAATTTAACATGTGTAAACATAGTACAATCATAATATAATTACATCGTAACTTGTATTTAACTTTTATGTGTTTTGGCGGCATGACAAAAAAAGTTGCTAACAATTATACCACGATTATACTGTATTTATATCTGAAAAATTTTTTGAAGAAAATTCGTCACAAAATATATAGGTAGTTCCGAAGTTCTAGATGAGGCTGCGTTCTTAGGTGAAGGTTGGGAACCCTCACCCCGACACGAAAAATTAGTATGTGTGATTAATTAATTGTTAAAAAATTTAAAAAGAATTAATATGATTTTTTAAGTAATTTTTTTATATAATTTTTTTTTTATAAAACACATACCGTTTAGCAGTTTAGAAAACGTGCGCGTGGTAAACAAAAGAACGAGGTTGGGAACTTGAACTTAATAACACAGCCTGAGTGGAGAACAGTGGAGCATGACACAAATCTTGAATCCTCTCTCGAATTTGACCTGTACTCACCCTCAATTCCTCAAAGGACGGAGAGATTTTCAGAAAGAAAATCGCCAACCATGAGAGATGGAAGAACTGCCACGCATTTCTACCCTCGATATTCCTCCAACAAATCAATCCAACACCACCGATCCAATCGATCACCAACCTCCGATTTCGACATGGCCCGACACAGTACACCCGCCCCCTAACTTTTGCTTAACTCGCACTGATCATCATATGCATAAAGCATATCAAAGCTACTGTCCTGTCAACCTCTACCACCGCACATCTCACATACTCATCTTTTTTTTAAAGATAATAGAATATAATCCCGGCCTTTGCTCAAAGAGCTACAGCCAATTATTACACCAACTCAATAAAAACTCACACATGAATAAACAAAAGCACAGACGAACTAATAAAAACTCATACAGCATAAAAAGAACACAAAAATTATTAATAAATTCTACTTGTGAATCTCACATACTCACCTGCTGATGGACCATCTCAATAGTGCCAATGGCGCCATCCACCATTACAAAGGTGTCTCCACCGATCGAACGTTCGACGTCGAACCACCACTAGCTAACTAGCTAGCCATGCCCCTCCTGCTGCAGCTGGTGCTCGCCGTCGCCGCCGTCGCCGTCGCCGTTGGCGCGGCGACGACGACGACGACGCACACGCGGTTCTACATGCACGACACGGTGACCGCGTCGGCGTCAGGGGGCGGGCCGGCGGCGACGGCGGTGCGCGTGGTGAGGGGCGCGGCCGCGGCGGCGCTGCCGGGCGATGCGGTGAACCGGTTCGGCGACCTGTACGCCGTCGACGACCCGCTGACGGACGGCGCCGACGCGTCGTCGTCCGCCGCCGTGGGGCGCGCCAGGGGGTTCTACATGTTCGCGTCGCGGACGGACTCGGCGCTGCTGTTCAGCGCCACCATGGAGTTCACGGCGGGGGTGCACCGCGGCGGCGCCGTGTCGGTGCTCGCCAGGGACGCCATACTCGACGAGGTGAGGGAGCTGCCGGTGGTCGGCGGCGCCGGCGTGCTCCGCGGCGCCGCCGGGTACGGCCTCCTCAGGACGCACTCCTTCAACGCCACCACCAACAACGCCGTCCTGCAGATCGACATGTACCTCACCGTGTAGAAGATCGACTACAAGTTCTTGCCCACGATCTGAATTAGTTGCAGTTACCGTGTACTTACCGACTACAAGTTGCTCAAAGGTGTTGATTCCATATATTTTCATTCCACGGAGGAGGAAGAATTTGTCGGTTTTAAATGAATTAGCACATATGAGTCAATATTTATGAGTGGTTTTGTAATTGTATAGGTTCATTACAAGCTAAGAGTTCAAAGCTTGTCTTATACTCCCTCCGTTCATGTTATAAGATGTTTTGACTTTACACAAAGACAAACTGTTTTAAGTTTTACCAACTTTATAGGAAAAAAGTAGTAATATTTTCAACCCAAAATAAATTTATTATAAAAATATAATTAATTATTAATTTAATGGAACTAATTTGGTAATTTAAATATTACTATATTTGTCTATAAACTTAGTTAAACTTTAAGTAATTTGACTTTGACTAAAGTTAAAACATCTTATAACCTGAAACAGAGGGAATAATTAATTAGACATCTATTGTTCCTATCCTTAGTTTTTCTTAAAATAAGTTAATCAATAAATTTTTCTTGGTATTGCACAAAGGGAATATGTATTTATTTTGGGATAGAGAGTATATATGGGGAAAATATGTAGTACAAATCACATATGTAGTGGAAACATGGAAACTACCGTTGGATCGAGAAATGAACGTCCTAGATTCGTCCACGTCACCATGAGTTAAAATTTAACACCCAGTAAAATTTTAACTCATGAGTGAATCTACGAGTTAAATTTTAACTCATGGTGACGTGGACGAATCTTGGACGTCCATTTCTCGATCCAACGGTAGTTTCCAAGTTTACACTACATATGTGGTTTGCACTACATATTTTCCCCAAGTATATATGTGACATGTATGAAAGTTTTCAGTGACTTCTGCGTTATTGGATTCTAAAACCAGCACCACCAATAGTCACATATAGGAGGAAGCAGCGGGCTGCGACTTCGGCTAGGATTCAAAACTAAAATTTCCGAAATCTCGGTCATTTCGGACCCTTTCGATACGATATTATTTTGGCTGAATTTTTTTTTTAGTTTTTCATGAATTTTAGTAATATTTGTTCAAATTTTACTAAATTTTGTTCATAATTTCGGATTGAAATTTTGCCATATGGGCACCTCCGATACAAATACCGAAAACGAAGATTGAACCCGGGCTGCGGCTGCTTCAGCCCTGGCTGTCCTGGCTGTCGAACAGGCCCAATGCGATAGATGCAAATTTTGTATGACAAAATGAATATAAAAATTTTGTGAGAAAATGAAAATTTTCAAACGGTGAAGCAAATCGATCGAGCAATACATGAGGCATGCAACAAGTGCGGCTACCTACTACCAGCAGCTTCCTCTCTTGTATATAACTCATACCTGCCTTTTCCCTACTTGGCTACCATCCATCCATCACACACTCTCTTACAGCCTATTTCCCTCAGACACCAATGGAGCGCCGCTTCCTCCTCCTCCTCCTCCTGGCCACCGGCATCGCCGCCGGGCAGCAGCCGCCTCGGCGCACCACGGCGGCGGCGCCGTGCGATCCCCTCTGCATATGTGCGTCACACTAATACACTATCACTAGTTCATTACTACTGATCTAACTAGCTCGACCATTACCAAAATGAGGATCGAAATCAAATGCATGCATGTGTGCTATCCCTTACTACGACATTTGCATGGTGTATATATGTGTGCAGCTGGAGCGGCGGGCGCCGGCGCGACTCCGGAGGCCATGGCGGCGGCGGCGGCGGCCATGGCCGGCGGCAATGAGTCTGAATCTGCACTGCTGCCCGCTCCTCGTCAGCTTGATCGTCCGGACAGCAGTGGCTTGCCTAGTACACACCAATCGTGGATTTACTATGGACCCCTGCCCACCACGCCGTACCCGTACTCCAAGGCGCCGCCGGCGAGCTCGCTCCTCTGCGCCGCCACCGCCGCCACGGCCGTCGTCTTCTCCACCATGCTACTCGTCGCGGCGGCGGTGCGCTAGCTAGCTCCTCTAATTGATTCCATGGGGACGATTTGTTGCAGCCGTTTGTGCTGTGTGTGCCTCCTTTTCGTAGCTTTTGTTGGTTTAATTAGTTTCCTTCTTCTATGTGCAATGTGCTTGCTTAGTGATCCATCTCAGTTAATTAATTCATCATGTACGCATGGTGTCTCTCAGTTCCTGTTTACGTGTTTGTTTGGTTTTCAACTTAATTAAGTTCCAAATTATAGGGGTGGCAAGTTAATTTTGAGAAAAAGTAAAAAAGAACAGGCCAGGATTTTACTCCCTCCTTCCCGACGCGGCGACGCCATTGATTTTTTTAAACATGTTTAACCGTTCGTTTTATTTAAAAACTTTTGTGAAATGTGTACAACTATATGTATACATAAAAGTATATTTAACAATAAATCAAATGATAGGAAAAGAATTAATAATTAGTTAAATTTTTTGAATAAGATGAACGGTCAAACATTTTTAAAAAAGTCAGCGTCAAACATTTTTTTTGAGAGAAAAGCGTCAAACATTTTGGGATGGAGGGAGTAGTTTTTTTTAGAACACCAGGATTTTAGTTTGAGTTTAATTTTCCGTGTACTACAGGAAGGCTCACACAGGCACGATCACAGAGCATGAAACAAATTAACATCATGTACGAGAGTTTGGTCGCCTAGCTATCTGTGTATACTTCAGGAATCAGGAGCATCATATCCTTAACGGTTCAAATATTTTCTTAGCTTAGTTGCAAGAAACAAATCGATCGAGAAAGCACAATGCATGAAGTTTTTGTGTCATGCATGAATGAAGTTGTGAGCTACTTAATTTTCTGAACATGAGATTCATTCTGACAGTGCACATCCTCTCTGCATTTCTAGCTGCAACTACTGCATGCTTTACTCGTTGCAGCCACGAGAAGCAGCATATAGTAGAGGCCCAATCAGCATGACTGCAAGGTGATCGATCCCCCACTACGTACTGATCACAGTGATTGCAATGAAATTGATTAAAAGAATGCCGAAAATACTGAAATTTCGGCAATATCAGTAGAGCTAGCCGAAATGGCCAAAATCGAAATTGAAAACCCTAACTGGCCACCTTGCAGTCATGCACGTTAGGTGTTCCCCTTCTTTTTATTATTTTTTTCTTTTTAACCTCCATGGATATGTTAGTAGCTTTCAGCTAGTAAGACCTTGTTTAGATGGGACTAAAATTTTCTAGTCTCTATCACATCAGGTGTTTGGATACTAATTATAAATATTAAACGTAGACTATTGATAAAACTTATTCTATAACCCTGGACTAATTCGCGAAACGAATTTATTAAGCCTAATTAATCCATGATTAGCCTATGTGATGCTACAGAAAATATGCGCTAATTATGGATTAATTAGGCTTAAAAAATTTGTCACGCGAATTAGCTCTCATTTATGTAATTAGTTTTATAAGTAGTCTATGTTTAATACTCCAAATTTATCTGATATGACAAGGACTAAAGTTTAGTCCATGGATCCAAACACCACCTAACTCTGCTGCTCCTCGTGGTTCAACGAGGATGCAGTTGCATAGTGTCATGTTCAGAGCACGCAGTTCTATCATACATTTTGTTTCTTGCAAGGACATTTTTACGGTACATCAAGTTACTGTGAGCCATCAATTGTCTATTGATCCAATGGCTAACCTTTTTTTTTTAAGACCCAATGGCTAACTTTGCTTTTACCTTATGAGTGATAAGACACCATTTATGGTAGTCAAATCTATTAAAGCTAATTATTGTATTCTAATATATATGGTACCGGTGTTCCTTAATTTTATATTAAATTCTTAATACGTACGGAGTTCCATATAATAAAAAATGACATGTCATTTTAAATTAAATTTCAGTATCAAAACCATAATTTTAAAAAGGTTTGGTTTATAATGTTTAATTTAAAACTTTGGATTGTATATAATTTAGAAATCTTGTACAATTTTTTATTAGATAATGGATTAAACAACCTGAGCTCTACATCCGAAAGGATGTACACAGCCATGAAATCTGCTACAAATAGCGGGCTAATTAAACATCATTCCAGCTACGTAACCCCTGCGATATGGAATATTAATTCAGCAACACTTAACGATCTAAGCAACTGAAAGATCCTCACAGTATCATGCATGATTATAAAGCGAGAGCACATTGCATACATATAGTAAGTACATAAAACAAACAACTAAAGCTTTGTTTAGTTCGCGAAAAGAAAATTTTTGAGTGTCACATCGGATATTTGACCGGATGTTGGAAGGGGTTTTCGGACACGAATAAAAAAACTAATTTCATAGCTCGCCTGGAAACCGCGAGACGAATTTATTAAGCGTAATTAATCTGTCATTAGCACATGTGGGTTACTGTAGCACTTGTGCTAATCATGGACTAATTAGGCTCAAAAGATTCGCCTCGCGATTTTCGTGTGAACTATGTGATTAGTTTTTTTTCATCTATATTTAATGCTCTATTTAGGTGACCAAAGATTTGATGTTATGTTTTTGGAAAAAAAAATGGGAACTAAACCAGGCCTAAACCAAAAGCGACACAGAGATTGGGGAAGCACAACACGTTATACGGTAACAACAACAAATTAAAGTGCAGCAGCATCTGCACTGATTAATTTCTAAACAAGTGCTAGTAGAATAATAAGCTTAAATCTTAATCAAGTCCCCATTGATGTGAAGTTGTGAACCAATGGAGGAACCAATTAAGCTATAGCTAGATAGATAGATAGATAGATAGATATCTAGTGCGTTGCCGCGATGAGTAGTAGCAGCAATATTGCGGACATGACGATGGCATTGGCAGGGATGGTGCGGAGCGCCGAATCGGGGAAGAAATCCGGTGATGGCGGCGTGGGCACGGGTTCATGGTCATGCGGAGATGGGACGGTAGGCAGGTCACGGTTGGGACGGCTAAGCTGTGGAGGAGGAGGAGTAGATGCATCATCCCCTGTCGCCGCCGTGGCTGATGGAGACGCACCGCCGCCGGCTGCACGCACAACTGCAAAACAATCAACCATTCAAATGTAGTAAGAGAAAGAGCACATTTCGGTTGATGGGGATTAGACTTTGATCAAGTTAGTGAACGATCGACGCACCTATGGATATGTGGAGGGGATCGCGCGACGCCGCTGTGGTGGTGTTGCCGGCGTCGTCGATGACGGCGGCGGCGGCGGGCAAGTGCTCCGTGGTGAGGGCGTGCTGATGATCTCCGGTGGTGCCAGGAAGGAGGGGAGCGAGAAGGACTAGGACTAGAAGGAGGAAGCGGAGCTCCATTGGTGTCTACTCTTATAAGGAAGTAATGCAAAAGATTAAGGGTGAGTATGTGTTTGTATGCAACTATGCAAGGAGATAGCCGGGGTAGCCAAGTAGGAGAAAGGCATGTACTCCTGTATATATAGTCATAGAGAGGAAGCTGCTGATGGGTGCATTTTTTGGATCACGCCATATAATGTCCAGCATGCATGTATGATGAGCCTGCCGTTGGGGAGGTTATAGGCATACCCATCATGTCAAAGCACACCAAATCTTACTCACCATGGTTTGAAATTTCGGTGATATCGGACACCCAAGCACAAATATAAATTCCCCAAAATTTTTGAATTTTTCCAAGTATTTGTGAATTTGGCCAAATTCAATGAAAATATGTTAAAATTTCAAATAAATTTGTCCAGAAAAAAATTCATGAAAATTTTAAAATTTTGACAACCACCTAAATTTCGGAAATTTCAGTTGCTACCGAAAGTGCAAACCCTGCCCGTTACTGAAAATTAACCATATATCCATTGGGGAAGGGTTATATACTCTCTCCACACCGGTAAAAAATGACGTTTAGGACAGCATTTAGCATACCAAGGAGTGATTAATTAGGGGGTATTTTTCCATGTCTGTCCCTATTAAATATGGTTGCGCGCAGTATTCCATATGAGAAACAAACTTAACTCAAGTAACTCAAGGCTGGAGTCCTCAGGACCCAGGTTTAATTCCTGGCGGGGGTAAGCTGGTTGCTTGATTTTGCTTGTGATTTTTGCACGGCACGGTTTTGGGCCGGCTTGGATACTTTGGTTCGCTGCATGGCGCTCGTGCATGTGTGTTTTTTTGTTTCGTTTTTTTAGTTTGGGTTCACTGCCACTGCGGCGGCGGTGGCGAGCGCGACGAGAGCGGGGCCGGCGAGCGCGACGCAAGCGGCACGGCGGCAGTGAGTGCGACGAGAGCGGCAGCGGCGAGTGTGACGAGAGCATGGCTTGCGAGCGTAACTCAAGCGGCGGCGGCGGTGGCGAGAGCGACAAGAGCGGGGCCAGCGAGCACGACGCAAGCGGCGGCGGCGAGCGTGAGCGACAAGGTTGAGCGGCGTGCTGCAGCCTGCAAGCCTGCATGCGGCGCTGATGGAATTAAACGAGGCGAGCGGGCGTGCTGCGGATTAATTGCAGGAGCTCGGTTATCGAATAGACAAGGGCAATCCCGTCCACAAGACCTGGCTACGGTTCAGAATGTCATTTAAATCGCAAACAAGGTTAGGGGCTAGAATGATATTTTTTTCCTATACGGAGGGAGTACTAGGCTGTGTTCGGGAGGCCTCCTGACACGGAAACGAAGCACCCGATTATAGTGAGATTAATTAAGTATTAGCCAAAAGAAACTTGAAAAATGGATTAATATGATTTTTTAAAACAACTTTCATATAGAAAACTTTTATAAAAAATGTACCGTTTAACAGTTTAAAAAGCGTACGTGTGGAAAACAAGGGAAGTAAGTTGGAAAAGAGGGGGGAAAAAACACAGCCTAAGAGCATGTGTAGCAAGTTCTGGTCAGCAGGCTGAACCATTTTCCACGGCATCAAAATACTAGCCGGTGGAGTGGGAAGAGAAGAGAGAACAGAGCGGGTGCTCCCTCTATCACTCTCTCGGCTGAAGCGGATCGTACTCGTACGAGAGAAGAAACGCAAAGCTGCCGGTTCATTATTCCCCCCAGTGACGTGCATCTCCGCTGCTGCTCTCCACGGCTCGCTTCCTCCGAGTGCCAAATCGCCCTTTCCTTCAGCTTCAATTCGGGTGTATTCGCATCCCTCCTGCACGTAAAACGGAGCAGCTTTTTAGCACATCTTAATTAAGTATTAGCTTTTTTAAAAAAAATGGATTAATTTAATTTTTTTAAGCAACTTTCGTATAGAAAATTTTTACTAGAAACATACCGTCTAGTAGTTTAAAAAGCATGCGTGCGGAAAACGAAGGAAATGGGTTGGGAACATAGGGTTGCAAACCAACCCCCCCCCCCCAACCCAAAGAAAAAATAATCAAGTTTCAATCTTTGGGTCACTCGCTTTGTTTCTAGGACTGAATCACATGGTTCCTCGCGTTGATTCTTTTGCTCTCGGGCCAAGCAATGTTGAGAGAGATAAGAAGCTTCGGTTGTTTTCCTTTTGGGAGCTGGTGAATGAAAATTTTCATTCTGGAAAAAGTTTCCTGGTCATAATTACTTAAAAACTTCTTAAGCAAATTAGTATCAGCAAAATAGGATATAGGAACTTTCGTAAAGTTGCTACGAGGGAAAGAGAGAACAAAATTTCTTGCAGAAGGAATCATGGTACAAGGATGTCTCTGTTAATCTCTTGCATCTGTTGCTTGTGTTTCTAAATTCTAAATAATCCTTCTACACATGGAGATTCAGCATTTAACTGGTTTTGTCACTTTTTGTGTTTTTCAATCTAGCTGATATAGAAAACCAGTCTTAAGTTTTATATAGTTCTGGTCTTTTGTTTTATTATTAGTAGCACTCTGTACCATTTTACTGCCTAGGCACGAAGCTTGTTTCAAATTCTATTAATCTTACTGCAGGTGTGTGAATATTGATACCCATGGCCATGTAACATTCTCTCATTGTTTCCTGATTGCAAACAAAATAACCTTCATTGTTATGAATAATTGTCTCTCTGTTTTTGTGGTGAACATTTCTATAAATTTGAAAGATAAACATAATGATTAATTGGAGATATCTCCCACTGTATACTTTACGATTATAGAAACACAGATAGTAATCACATATTCACAATTTCACACTTAAGCATACCAAAGTCTGTTGTCACTTTACATATGTTCAAGTCATCTGTTGTAACTGCATGTTCTATATTGCAACCAATTACTGTGAATGATTTCTTAGCTAAATTATGTTGGTTGGAAACATTAAGACTATAGGAGGGAAAAAAAACCTCAGTTATATAGTTTCTGTTTTTCTGAAAGTATCAAATCACAATTGTGCTGATTAGGGTTTTGATATTGCACAGTCCAAGGTTAAAGATATTGAGTTGGAATGCCACACAGATTTTGTAGCATCACCCTATCTTCCATTTACAATCAACTTGTTGAGTAAAGTCCATCACCGGTCCCTAAACTAGTACTACTGTGTTATCCTGGTCCCTAAACTCGCAAATCGATCGTTCAGGTTCTCAAACTTGTTCGACTGTGTCATCCCAGTCCCTAAACTTGCAGATCACTCGTTTAGGTCCTCCAACTTGTTCAGTTGTGTCACCCCGGTCCCTAAACAGGACGGTCTAAAAACTTTATATCAAAAAATAATTTATAACTTTTTCATGTGAACTTTAATTAAGATAAACTTTATATCAAAATTGTAGCCCTCGACGCGACCTACAACTTTGTAGTTGAAAAGTTTTTGAATTAAAACGGTTTAGGGTCCTAAAATATTGTTGCATGTTTATAGATTTTGATATTTTAATTTTAAAATTACATTTTGGGACAAAAAATGACTTAAAATAAAAAAATTAACTACAAAGTTGTAGATCGCGTCAAGGGCTACAAGTTTGATATAAAGTTTGTCTTCGTTAGAGTTCACATGAAAAAGTTATGAATTATTTTTAAATATAAAGTCTTTAGACCGTCCTATTTGACACAGATGATATTCAAATCCAAGTTTAGGGACCAGGATGACACAGTCGAGCAAGTTTGAGGACCTGAACGGTCGATTTGCGAGTTTAGGGACCGAGATGACATAACGGTACAAGTTTAGGGACCGCTGATGGACTTTACTTACTTGTTCTTACCTGACAAGATCTCCTATTCTTTTGTGTAGTACTGCTGTGACTTTACCTGAAAATTAATTTCAGAATTTTTTTTGTTGTACTTGATTCTCCTATAGGATTCCCCCTCTTTTTTTTATAGATAAAGCAAGATTTATTGAATTTAGACAATCAGAACAAGATTATATTCGTCATAGACAATTACATCAAGATAATATAAAGTTAATTTCTTTCCCTCTTGTATCACATATCATAGTTTCTCTGTTATATTACTTTGTAACAGAATACATACATACATACATATATACATACATATACATACACACACATATATATATATATATATATATATATATATATATATATATATATATATATGGAAAAGCAAAAATGAGCTCGAGTTCACCTACACCCATAATCCAGTTCGTTGGATGAGCTCCAAGATCCACGCATATGTATAATAGGTTGCTATGTACCAGCTATGAAGTTACTAGCTGTAGGACTAATAATTATCTTCACTGTGTACTCTCTCACTACTGACGTGAACCATGTGGCTACAGACGCATTTGTTGAGTACCGAAAACACCCTTTTGGTGAGGCTGCCATTCATTTGCTTTTTGGTTGGTTTGCACCTGTAGCATGTACTCCCTCCGTCCCAAAAAAGGCAAACCCTGGGTTTCCATATCCAACTTTGAGCTCTATTGTACCCAGGCAAACCCTGAGTATTATATATATATATATATATATATATATATATATATATATATATATATATATATATATATATATATATATATATATATATATATAGAGTAGCTCTATTGTACACCCCTGTCACACCCCGAAGTTTTCCTCCCAAGCCAAAATTGTAATTTACAAATGACCCTAAGAAAATGCAGGTGAAATCAGGAGAAAACCCTAAGAAAGTAATGCAAATAATAATCGGACTTGACATGTGGATTTTTTCTTGAGTTCTACATGTCAAAATTCATTAACAGGATTTTTAGTGGAATTTTCAGAGCTCTAGAAATAATTTTAACCAATTAAAATTGAGCAAGCAATATTTTATTCCAGGGAAAATCCTTTTTCCTTTTTCTTTTTCTTTTTCCTCTCTTTTTCCTCCTTTTTGTCAAATGGGCCATCGGCCCATTTCTCCTTTCCTCCCCCCCTCCTCTCTGCTGGGCCGGCCGCAGGCCGAGGCCCAGCCCGGCAGCCAGGCCGCCCCGCTGCCTTCTCTCTCGGGGTCGCCGACAGGTGGGGCCCCCCTGTCGGGCCCGTCTCCCTCCTCCCGCCGATCCCGGCGCGCCGCCGCGCCCGCAACCGTTGCCGCGCCCACGTCTCCGCCTCCCCCGGGCCACGTCGACCACGCCCGCGCGTGCGCCGAATCTCCCGCGCCCATTCCCCTCTCTCTCCCGCTCGCGCCCGCGCCCGAGATGGCCGGGATTCGAAAATCGAATCCCGCCTCTCTCTCCTCCCCACTCCCCGCGTCGGCCGGCGATTCCCGCCGCTCCCGGCCACGTCCGGCCCCCTCTCCCCGTATTTAAGCATCGCCGGCACCCCCTCTCCCTTGGTCCCCATTTCGCCGACCCCGCCCGTGCTCCCCATCGACCCCGCGCCGTGCACCCACCCACCGCCGCTTCTTCCCGCTACTCCGGTCGCCGCTAGCCGCCGCTAGGCTCGCCGCCGTCTTGCGCCGTCGCCGCCGTTAGCTTCGCGCGGCCGAGGTCCACCTCGTCCACCCCTCTTTCGTCGAGGTCCGTCGCCGGAGAGCCGTTCCCGTCGTGCGACGGTGAGGGTCGCCATGTCCGCCGCCTTCGGCCGGCATCCCCGCCTCCTATGGCCCCTCTCTTCCTCTCTAATCCCTTTCGTTTCGTTCTTTAGGTCGTCCCGGTCGCCGTCCGCCGCGTGTCGACTTCCCTCCGTCGCTCCTCGTCGCCGGACGCCGTCGTCCCCTTCGGTGAGGACTCCTCCCCCTTTCCGTTACTTCCTCGATTCTCCGTGCGTCGCCGCCGCCGCGCTTGCCGTCGCCTTTGGTCGTTGCCGCCGTCCACTGCCGCCGCTTTCGCGTCGCTTTTGCGCCGTCGCCTCCGCCGCCGGATGCCGTCGCCGGCAACGCGACGTGCGCGTGCCGCCGCCGTCAGCCCCGGGTCGGCCGGTCGGCTTTGATGCCGAGCCGAGCCCGGCGGCTGCCTCCACCGCCGCCGTCCGATCGGCCCGAGGGCGATCTGGGCCGTCGGTCCCGTGGACCGGCGGTGGACCACCCGCGTGGTCCCGGTCCACGGTGAACCGCTCACCCTTGAGTCGCTGACCAGTGGGCCCCGCTTGTCGGCGCCGCACTCCCCCCCGTGCTGACGTCAGCCCTGGTTAATATTGCGCAATAAATTATTTAAGGATTTTTGTTATAGTAATAAACACAGTGAATCTTCTAAAATTCATAACTAATTCATCCGAGCTCCGTTTAATCCCAGTCAAGTCTCAGTAAATCAAGAAAAATGTGTAGAATCCATTAAAAATGGTTTTGTTCTCTGTTTCAGTAGTCTTATAGCCTGTTTGCAATGTTTGCTTTGTATGCCGCTAGATTCCGATCCCTCCGACGCTCCGGTGTACTTCGAGATAGTCGCCGAGGTTCCCCCAGCAGCAGAGCAAGGCAAGTCATGCTTGTCACTTGAACATGTTGATCCTATATTGCAAATGCTCTATTGTTTTCTTTCAAATATTGCATTGTTTTATAATATTACTATGGGATGGTTACCTATTGTTACAGCCATACTTTTTGGATACCATGCTCCTTTGTTAGCTTGGGTTATAACATGATTAGAGTTTGGACTAGGAATTGCTTAGCCTTGCTTAGTTCAACTAGATCACAATGGGGAAAATCATATTAATGTTTAGACTGTTAGTTCTAATGGTAATGTTGGATTAGTGACACCGCTTTGGTGTTGGTTAATTAAAATGAATCACATGGTGGGCTGTGGGTGCATGGTTTTGCTGGTCGCACCCATGGCAGTTAAGGACCGGTTCGCGGGATGCCCTGGAAGAATTTATCGTACTTACCACAAGCCAGCGTGGGCAACGGCTGGGCTTGTAGTGTAGCTTTCCTCTAGTCGACGCATCCAGGCAAGGGTGGGCGTGATGGAGCGGGGCGGGCCCTGCGACGGCCTCTGTCGCTTCCGGATTCACCTAGGCACGAGAGGGGACTGCCCGTTGCCCGCTGGGGACGGGGGTGAAACCTGAGGTGTGGTGTGCTTGGCTAGAGGGGGTTATGCGAAGGGTCCTGTCACGGCCTCTTTCCGGTATGTCGTGGTGGCATGCCGGCGCACGGAAACGTGTCGTGGGGCTGTGTCTTGTGGGTACAGTTGTACACCTCTGATCAGAGTAAAACTATTCGAATAGCCGTGCCCGCGGTTATGGGCGGTCAACCAGATTCACCGTGATTAGTCTCACCCTAGTGTAATCTCTTGAATTTGGATAGTTTAGGTGGATGGTTGGGCCTGTCGCAACGTGGGTTAGCGTTGGACAGTGGATGTTTAATACTAATTAATTATTACAACCGTTTTCGCATTCAATTCCTGTTTATAAATGCCAGTATTTATGCAAATGAACCACTCTAGCTCTTCTTTGTTAATTCCCTGCATCATACCCCTATTCCGGTATGACTTGCTGAGTACAGTGGGTAGTACTCAGTCTTGCTCTACTTTTCCCAACCCCAGAGTTCGAGTTCGGGTCAGATGAAGGTTTCTCTGAGGAGTAGGCTTCGTCCGTGCCGTCGAGGATGCCTGTGGAGTGGTGTTCCCGCTGCAGTTTAGTCAAGGCTTAGCTCCAGTTTCTTTTGTTTTCCGCTGCATTTTTGTAAGACTTTTATGATGTTTGTAAGACGTGGATCTGAATGTCAACATTGTCGTTTGTGTACCCCGGCTGGTCCTGGACGGGGATTTTAATGCACATTCTGCTTGGAATTCTATTCGGGAATTTCTGGGCGTGACAAGTTGGTATCAGAGCCGACCTTGACCGTCGGACAAGCCAAATGGAAAAACCTAAGAGCCCTCTGAATCCTTTCTCATTGCATATGTTCTTTGCAATTGGATTTTATTCCGGGAAAATTGGGATCTGTTCTTGTGGTTCGAGGGAAAAATCTTGTCGCTTGTTTAAGTGAGATTTTTTTTTTCAAAACAAGTCAGTTTAGGGTTTTAGTAAAATTATTGAGATTTATCCGTCAGTCAGTTGGGGTTTGATGGGTGAAATGCATTAGGTCCTAGCTCAGGAATATGAGTTGCAAGGTGTTTATGGTCTTATCGTTATTATTAGTATGTATCTAATTTCTCATTATTTTATCGTTATGTGGGTCTGTCTTGTTTATTCGCTCTCATGCAAAATGATCTATGCATAAAAATTTCGCTCTTGTTCGTTTCCCTTATTTGAGTCTTTATTGCTTTATTTAAATTTGGATTTGAGCATGCATTGATCCTACTCCTTTGTCTTCTCTAGATGGCCGGTCACCCACCCAACCACCGCGGAGAAGGCATGATCGATTTCGTGGCAGAGTTGGCACGTATGACACTGGTGGTGGGCTACCCCAACGCGCCGGAGTACACGACGATTCCGCCGCTCAGTGGCGAGCTTCCTCACCGTGTCCGCTTGGAGGTCCATGGCTACGTGGGGACTTGCCTCGCTAACATGGCGGTCGAGGCATCTGGAGGCACAGCAGATCACGCCTGTCAGGAGGCAGCCTACTTGATGATGGCCAGACTACGGGAGCGCCACGACTACATCTTCCACGACACGGCGTACCGCTACCACCCCTGTCGAGCCAATGGTGATGGCGTCAGCTCCTTCCGTCCGACAGCTGGCGAGAACGACACCACCTTTGGTCACATGTGTGCTGTGGTGAGGGGATTGGACAGGATGCACTCGGACTTGCACAAGGCGACCAAGGCTTTGAACGATGGGAAGCTCATGGGGATCGTCGCTCTGAAGGACGAGATAGCGCGCCTGAAGAAGGAGAACGCTCAGCTAAAGGGTCTTCCAGTGCCAGGAGGAGTCCGGATCCGCACCACGCCCCGCAAGACGACGACTGCACCTGTGCGCATCCAGCTTGCGCCCAGGAACCCACCTCCAGCAGCAGCTCCCGCAGCACCTCCAGTTCCGCCCGCAGTTCCTGCAGCTCCAGTTCCAGCTCCCGCGTTCACTCTCTCCTTCGCTCCAGCATCAGCCGCCAGAGGTCCAGCCAGTGGTACCGGAGGTTGGTTGTCTGCTACTCCCAGTGGCAGCGGCGAGACTGATCTGTCAGGCTCCAGGAGTCGCTCAGAGGGACCGGGTGACGAGCAGGAGGACGCTTTCGACTCCACCGACCGCAGGAGCCGTTCCGAGCATTAGGCTCGTTTTTCCCACTAGTTTATCGACTGTCTAGCGTCTGCTTGTTAGTTTGTGTGTTTAGGTTGCTTGTTTGGGGTCAGTCGACGGTCGATATCATGTGCCTATGATATGGCTGTGTTAATAAGGATTTTTGCTTGCTTTTTAAGTGTTTTAATTCAGATCAGAACAATTGCAGTTTTAATTCCTTTGTAATAAAGCTTAGTTCTTGAGCATCTGTTTTTCTTCTTTTCCCCCGTCTGCTTTTCCCTCCAGATGGTCTACACCAGGAATGGTAGCCGTGCAACAGGCGAGGGCAGCAACGGCGAAGAACGCGCTGATGGTGTGCACCCCAACAGTGATTCTGGCAATGGTCCACCACCACTTCCCGAGAATCCGACGCTTGCCCAAGTTATGGCACATCAGACTCAGATGATGGCAGCCATGATGCAGCAGATGCAGCAGCAGCACCAGCAGATGCACCAGAGGATGATGCAGCACGCCGAACAGCAGCATCAACAGTTTGGTCCCCCTCCCCCTCAGTCCAAGTTGCCAGAGTTTCTACGCGTCAGGCCACCCACCTTCTCCAGCACCACCAACCCTATGGAGGCGAACGACTGGCTCCATGCAATAGAGAAGAAGCTGAATCTCCTGCAGTGTAATGATCAGGAGAAGGTCGCTTTTGCCACACACCAGCTTCAGGGTCCCGCGTCAGCTTGGTGGGACAACCACATGGCCACCCGCCCACCGGGTACTGAAGTCACATGGGCAGAGTTCTGCCGTAGCTTCAGGAAGGCACAGGTGCCAGATGGGGTCGTGGCACAAAAGAAGAGGGAATTTCGTGCACTCCATCAGGGCAACAGGACTGTGACAGAGTACCTCCATGAGTTCAATCGCCTCGCGCGATATGCACCAGAGGATGTCCGCACCGACGCCGAGAAGCAGGAGAAGTTCATGGCGGGTCTGGATGACGAGCTGACCAACCAACTGATATCTGGGGACTACGCCGACTTTGAGAGGCTGGTTGACAAGGCAATCCGTCAGGAGGACCAACGCAACAAGATGGACAGGAAGAGGAAGGCCGCTCAGTTCAGGGCACATCAGGGAAGTCACCAGAGGCCGCGCTTCACTCCCGGACAGCAGGGTGGACCTACCACCATGATCGTCCGCCAGCACCGCCCGTTCAACCCTAGCAACTTCCACCAGGGCACCAGTGGCAGTCAGAACCACCATGGAGGTCAGCCCAACCGCGGTGCAGCTCCACGCCCATCAGTGGCACCGGCACAGTCAGGCCAGCCCGCGCAAGCCAAGAAGGAGACGGGAGCAAAACCAGGGTCCTGCTTCAACTGTGGCGAGCTTGGCCACTTCGCTGACAAATGCCCGAAGCCCAGGCGTGCCGGGCCAAGGTTTATCCAGGCTCGTGTCAACCACGCATCTGCGGAGGAGGCACAAACAGCACCGGAGGTCGTACTGGGTACGTTCCCTGTTAACTCAATCCCTGCAACAGTACTTTTTGATTCTGGTGCAACGCATTCTTTCATCTCAAAGAAATTTGTCAGGATGCATGGGTTAATAAGAGAGGAACTTAGCACACCGATGCGGGTTCATACCCCAGGGAATAGCTCCACTTCGGTTCAATTCAGCCCTTCTATAACAATAGAAATTCAAAGGTCACCATTTCTAGCCAACCTCATTCTTCTCGAATCCAAAGACCTAGATGTCATTCTTGGGATGGATTGGCTGACCAAGTTTAAGGGAGTCATCGATTGTGCGAGTCGCACAGTCACCTTGACCAACGAGAAGGGAGAAACCGTGGTGTACAAATCTCTAGTCTCGCCAAAGAAAGGGGTCTCGTTGAATCAGATTGAGACGGAAATCCCAGTGGACACCGTAGAGAAGAACTTGAGAAAATTGGAAGATATACCCATAGTCTGCGAGTATCCAGAAGTGTTCCCCGAAGACCTCACTACCATGCCACCCAAGAGAGAGATTGAATTCCGGATTGACTTGGCACCGGGAACTGCTCCAATCTATAAGAGACCGTACAGAATGGCGGTCAACGAATTAGCAGAGGTCAAGAAGCAAGTTGATGAGCAGCTGCAGAAAGGGTACATACGACCAAGCACTTCACCTTGGGGCGCTCCGGTCATTTTTGTGGAGAAAAAGGATAAGACGAAGAGGATGTGCGTCGATTATCGCGCACTTAACGAGGTTACAATCAAGAATAAATATCCTTTACCGCGAATCGACGATTTATTTGATCAACTGAAAGGAGCTAAAGTGTTTTCTAAGATAGACCTGCGATCAGGCTACCACCAGTTGAGAATCCGGGAAGAGGATATTCCGAAGACGGCCTTCACCACTCGGTACGGACTATATGAGTGCACGGTTATGTCTTTCGGACTTACCAACGCACCCGCATTCTTCATGAATCTGATGAACAAAGTGTTCATGGAGTTTCTGGACAAGTTTGTTGTGGTGTTCATCGACGACATTCTTATCTATTCAGAGTCCGAAGAAGAACATGAACAACATCTCCGTCTAGTACTCGAGAAGTTGAAGGAGCACCAGCTATACGCCAAGTTCAGCAAGTGTGACTTCTGGTTGACGGAAGTCAAATTTCTGGGCCATGTCATTACAGCTCAGGGTGTGGCAGTTGATCCATCGAACGTGGAGTCAGTTACCAAATGGACCCCACCTAAGACCGTGTCGCAGATTCGAAGTTTTCTAGGACTGGCAGGTTATTATCGCCGATTCATCGAAAATTTCTCCAGGATCGCCCGACCCATGACTCAGTTGCTTAAGAAGGATGAGAAGTTTAAATGGACAGCTGAGTGCGATAAGAGCTTTGAGGAGCTCAAGAAGAAATTAGTATCCGCACCGGTTTTGATCCTGCCCGACCAGATGAAAGACTTCCAGGTCTATTGCGATGCATCCCGTCACGGACTTGGATGTGTCCTAATGCAAGAGGGCAGAGTGGTTGCATATGCCTCGCGGCAGTTGCGTCCACACGAAGGAAATTATCCAACTCATGACTTGGAATTGGCAGCAATGGTTCATGCTTTGAAGATCTGGAGGCACTATCTGATTGGCAACCGCTGCGAAGTATATACGGACCATAAGAGTCTGAAATACATCTTCACCCAACCGGATCTAAACCTTCGACAACGAAGATGGTTGGAACTAATCAAAGACTATGACATGAGTATTCACTACCACCCGGGTAAAGCCAATGTGGTGGCAGACGCTTTAAGCCGGAAAAGTTACTGCACTGCCCTATGCATCGAGGGCATGTGTGAGGAATTGCGGCAGGAGTTTGAACATCTCAACATGGGAATTGTTGAACACGGGTTCGTAGCCGCTCTGGAGGCACGGCCTACGCTCGTGGATCAAGTTAGAGCCGCTCAAGTAAATGATCCGGAAATAGCAGAACTGAAAAAGAACATGAGAGTCGGAAAGGCTCGGGATTTCCACGAAGATGAGCATGGCACCATCTGGATGGGAGAAAGATTGTGTGTACCTGACGACAAGGAACTGAAGGATCTGATACTCACCGAGGCTCATCAGACCCAGTACTCCATTCATCCAGGCAGCACTAAAATGTATCAAGACCTCAAAGAAAGGTTTTGGTGGGTCAGCATGAGGAGAGAAATAGCTGAATTCGTCGCACTCTGCGATGTTTGCCAACGAGTGAAAGCAGAGCACCAAAGACCAGCAGGTTTACTCCAACCTCTTCAAATCCCGGAATGGAAATGGGAGGAGATTGGAATGGACTTTATAACAGGACTGCCCCGGACATCATCGGGTCACGATTCAATCTGGGTAGTCGTGGATCGACTCACTAAGGTTGCTCACTTTATACCAGTACATACCACCTATACGGGAAAGAGATTGGCAGAATTGTACCTCGCAAGGATCATGTGTTTGCATGGGGTACCCAGGAAGATAGTATCCGACCGAGGTAGTCAGTTCACCTCAAAGTTTTGGCAGAAACTGCAGGAAGAATTGGGGACCCGTTTAAACTTCAGCACGGCCTATCACCCGCAAACTGATGGTCAGACCGAGCGAGTCAATCAAATCTTGGAGGATATGTTGAGAGCTTGCGCTCTTGATTTTGGTGGAGCTTGGGACAAAAGCTTGCCATATGCGGAATTCTCGTACAACAACAGCTACCAGGCCAGTCTACAGATGGCACCGTTTGAAGCTTTATACGGCCGGAAGTGCCGCACACCTCTCTTCTGGGATCAGACAGGCGAACGTCAACTGTTCGGAACAGAAGTATTAGCGGAAGCAGAAGAGAAAGTCAGAATCATCAGGGAAAGGTTGAGGATTGCTCAGTCTCGACAGAAGAGCTACGCGGATAACCGTCGAAGGGAGCTCACTTTTGAGGCAGGAGATTACGTGTATCTTCGTGTCACTCCGCTCCGGGGAGTACACCGTTTTCAGACGAAAGGCAAGTTGGCACCACGCTTCGTGGGACCATACAAAATCTTGGAACGAAGGGGAGAAGTTGCTTATCAGCTAGAACTTCCATCCAATATGATCGGCATCCGTGACGTGTTCCACGTGTCCCAATTAAAGAAGTGTTTAAGGGTACCTGAAGAACAGGCTGATTCGGAACACATTGATATCCAGGAGGACCTAACATATGTGGAGAAGCCGGTTCGCATACTTGATACCAGCGAAAGGAGAACCAGAAACAAGGTTACCCGGTTTTGCCGAGTTCAGTGGAGTCATCATTCGGAAGAGGAAGCAACCTGGGAAAGGGAAGATGAGTTGAAAGCCGCCCATCCGCACCTCTTCACCAGCTCCTCCGAATCTCGGGGCCGAGATTCCGTTTAAGGGGGGTAGGTTTGTCACACCCCGAAGTTTTCCTCCCAAGCCAAAATTGTAATTTACAAATGACCCCAAGAAAATGCAGGTGAAATCAGGAGAAAACCCTAAGAAAGTAATGCAAATAATAATCGGACTTGACATGTGGATTTTTTCTTGAGTTCTACATGTCAAAATTCATTAACAGGATTTTTAGTGGAATTTTCAGAGCTCTAGAAATAATTTTAACCAATTAAAATTGAGCAAGCAATATTTTATTCCAGGGAAAATCCTTTTTCCTTTTTCTGTTTCTTTTTCCTCTCTTTTTCCTCCTTTTTGTCAAATGGGCCATCGGCCCATTTCTCCTTTCCTCCCCCCCTCCTCTCTGCTGGGCCGGCCGCAGGCCGAGGCCCAGCCCGGCAGCCAGGCCGCCCCGCTGCCTTCTCTCTCGGGGTCGCCGACATGTGGGGCCCACCTTTCGGGCCCGTCTCCCTCCTCCCGCCGATCCCGGCGCGCCGCCGCGCCCGCAACCGTTGCCGCGCCCACGTCTCCGCCTCCCCCGGGCCACGTCGACCACGCCCGCGCGTGCGCCGAATCTCCCGCGCCCATTCCCCTCTCTCTCCCGCTCGCGCCCGCGCCCGAGATGGCCGGGATTCGAAAATCGAATCCCGCCTCTCTCTCCTCCCCACTCCCCGCGTCGGCCGGCGATTCCCGCCGCTCCCGGCCACGTCCGGCCCCCTCTCCCCTTATTTAAGCATCGCCGGCACCCCCTCTCCCTTTTTCCCCATTTCGCCGACCCCTCCCGTGCTCCCCATCGTCCCCGCGCCGTGCACCCACCCACCGCCGCTTCTTCCCGCTACTCCGGTCGCCGCTAGCCGCCGCTAGGCTCGCCGCCGTCTTGCGCCGTCGCCGCCGTTAGCTTCGCGCGGCCGAGGTCCACCTCGTCCACCCCTCTTTCGTCGAGGTCCGTCGCCGGAGAGCCGTTCCCGTCGTGCGACGGTGAGGGTCGCCATGTCCGCCGCCTTCGGCCGGCATCCCCGCCTCCTATGGCCCCTCTCTTCCTCTCTAATCCCTTTCGTTTCGTTCTTTAGGTCGTCCCGGTCGCCGTCCGCCGCGTGTCGACTTCCCTCCGTCGCTCCTCGTCGCCGGACGCCGTCGTCCCCTTCGGTGAGGACTCCTTCCCCTTTCCGTTACTTCCTCGATTCTCCGTGCGTCGCCGCCGCCGCGCTTGCCGTCGCCTTTGGTCGTTGCCGCCGTCCACTGCCGCCGCTTTCGCGTCGCTTTTGCGCCGTCGCCTCCGCCGCCGGATGCCGTCGCCGGCAACGCGACGTGCGCGTGCCGCCGCCGTCAGCCCCGGGTCGGCCGGTCGGCTTTGATGCCGAGCCGAGCCCGGCGGCTGCCTCCACCGCCGCCGTCCGATCGGCCCGAGGGCGATCTGGGCCGTCGGTCCCGTGGACCGGCGGTGGACCACCCGCGTGGTCCCGGTCCACGGTGAACCGCTCACCCTTGAGTCGCTGACCAGTGGGCCCCGCTTGTCGGCGCCGCACTCCCCCCGTGCTGACGTCAGCCCTGGTTAATATTGCGCAATAAATTATTTAAGGATTTTTGTTATAGTAATAAACACAGTGAATCTTCTAAAATTCATAACTAATTCATCCGAGCTCCGTTTAATCCCAGTCAAGTCTCAGTAAATCAAGAAAAATGTGTAGAATCCATTAAAAATGGTTTTGTTCTCTGTTTCAGTAGTCTTATAGCCTGTTTGCAATGTTTGCTTTGTATGCCGCTAGATTCCGATCCCTCCGACGCTCCGGTGTACTTCGAGATAGTCGCCGAGGTTCCCCCAGCAGCAGAGCAAGGCAAGTCATGCTTGTCACTTGAACATGTTGATCCTATATTGCAAATGCTCTATTGTTTTCTTTCAAATATTGCATTGTTTTATAATATTACTATGGGATGGTTACCTATTGTTACAGCCATACTTTTTGGATACCATGCTCCTTTGTTAGCTTGGGTTATAACATGATTAGAGTTTGGACTAGGAATTGCTTAGCCTTGCTTAGTTCAACTAGATCACAATGGGGAAAATCATATTAATGTTTAGACTGTTAGTTCTAATGGTAATGTTGGATTAGTGACACCGCTTTGGTGTTGGTTAATTAAAATGAATCACATGGTGGGCTGTGGGTGCATGGTTTTGCTGGTCGCACCCATGGCAGTTAAGGACCGGTTCGCGGGATGCCCTGGAAGAATTTATCGTACTTACCACAAGCCAGCGTGGGCAACGGCTGGGCTTGTAGTGTAGCTTTCCTCTAGTCGACGCATCCAGGCAAGGGTGGGCGTGATGGAGCGGGGCGGGCCCTGCGACGGCCTCTGTCGCTTCCGGATTCACCTAGGCACGAGAGGGGACTGCCCGTTGCCCGCTGGGGACGGGGGTGAAACCTGAGGTGTGGTGTGCTTGGCTAGAGGGGGTTATGCGAAGGGTCCTGTCACGGCCTCTTTCCGGTATGTCGTGGTGGCATGCCGGCGCACGGAAACGTGTCGTGGGGCTGTGTCTTGTGGGTACAGTTGTACACCTCTGATCAGAGTAAAACTATTCGAATAGCCGTGCCCGCGGTTATGGGCGGTCAACCAGATTCACCGTGATTAGTCTCACCCTAGTGTAATCTCTTGAATTTGGATAGTTTAGGTGGATGGTTGGGCCTGTCGCAACGTGGGTTAGCGTTGGACAGTGGATGTTTAATACTAATTAATTATTACAACCGTTTTCGCATTCAATTCCTGTTTATAAATGCCAGTATTTATGCAAATGAACCACTCTAGCTCTTCTTTGTTAATTCCCTGCATCATACCCCTATTCCGGTATGACTTGCTGAGTACAGTGGGTAGTACTCAGTCTTGCTCTACTTTTCCCAACCCCAGAGTTCGAGTTCGGGTCAGATGAAGGTTTCTCTGAGGAGTAGGCTTCGTCCGTGCCGTCGAGGATGCCTGTGGAGTGGTGTTCCCGCTGCAGTTTAGTCAAGGCTTAGCTCCAGTTTCTTTTGTTTTCCGCTGCATTTTTGTAAGACTTTTATGATGTTTGTAAGACGTGGATCTGAATGTCAACATTGTCGTTTGTGTACCCCGGCTGGTCCTGGACGGGGATTTTAATGCACATTCTGCTTGGAATTCTATTCGGGAATTTCTGGGCGTGACAACCCCTCCCTTAGAATAACTATTCTACACTCCCCTCCACTCAACTCCCCCAGTCCGGCCCAGCCCAGCCCACGCACGCGCCTCCCTCTTCAGCCCCCACGCGCGCGCCCTTCCTCCCTCCCTCCCGGCACGCCGATTTCTCTTCCTCTTTTTTTTTCTTCTTTTCCTCCGCGCGCCGATCTCTCTCGATCTCTCCCTCCCCTCCTCCCGATCTCTCCCTCCCTTCTCCTTTTCTTTCTCTTCTCCCTCCCCTCCTCCTGATCTGCTTTTTTCTCCTTTTTTTCTCTTCTCCCTCCCCTCCTTTTCTTTCTCTTCTCCCTCCCCTCCTCCCGATCTGCTTTTTTTACTCCTCTCCATATTTTCTCTCTGTTCTCCCTCCCCTCCTCCCGATCTGCTTTTTTTACTCCTCTCCATCGATCTATTCTTTTCTCTTTTTAGAAAAAAGAAAATAAATTGGTAAATGCAAGACTATTTTTTCTCTCTTCTCCCTCCCCTCCTCCCGATCTGCTTTTTTTACTCATCTCCATCGATCTATTCTTTTCTCTTTTTAGAAAAAAAGAAAATAAATTGGTAAATTAAAGACTAGAACACATGATCTCACGGTTCATAACAAACTCTCCTAACCAATTCACCCTATAACACTATGTGATTTGGGATTGTTGTTTGCTTTCTTTATATATCTGTTCAGATTTTGTGAACACAAACCAGTTATGTTTACTGTAGAAATCATACCTTGTTACTGTGATTCGGTAGTAACATTATCGCGGAAGTGCAGTAACACGATATGTTACTGCGAAATTTATAGGTCGTTACTGTGAAATTTATAGGTTGTTACTGCGCTTTTTCAGTAACATTATGATAAAATTGCAGTAACAGAGAGCATATGATAGTAACGGTACTACTACAGTACCACCACTTGTGCATAGCAAAAGTTTTAAATCTCAATCTTGTGCAAAATACAAGTGCTAAAAAAGTGCATGTGCATGGTCACAAGTTAACACAAGTGCTAAAGTACTTCTAGTCTTTTATATATATATATATATATATATATATATATATATATATATATATATATATATATATATATATA
This sequence comes from Oryza sativa Japonica Group, assembly GCF_034140825.1. Taxonomy (NCBI): domain Eukaryota; kingdom Viridiplantae; phylum Streptophyta; class Magnoliopsida; order Poales; family Poaceae; genus Oryza; species Oryza sativa. The sequence goes on from NC_089045.1 coordinate 6,077,970, forward strand.
TATATATATATATATATATATATATATATATATATATATATATATATATATATATATATATATATATATATATATATATATATATATATATATATATATATATCATGTGTTCATGTGTTCAGTAGATCATGTGTTCTAGTCTTGAATTTACCAATTTATTTTCTTTTTTCTAAAAAGAGAAAAGAATAGATCGATGGGGAGGAGTAAAAAAAGCAGATCAGGAGGAGGGGAGGGAGAAGAGAAAAAAAATAGATCGAGAGGAGGGGAGGGAGAAGAGAAAGAAAAGGAGAAGGGAGGGAGAGATCGGGAGGAGGGGAGGGATAGATCGAGAGAGATCGGCGCGCGGAGGAAGAGAAGAAAAAAAAGAGGGAGAGAAATCGGCGCGCCGGGAGGGAGCCGCTGGGAGGGAGCGAAGGGAGGGAGGCTGAAGAGGGAGGCGCGCGCTTGGGGGCTGAAGAGGGAGGTGCGCGCGTGGGCTGGGCTGGGCCGGACTGGAGGTGTAGAATAGTTATTCTAAGGGAGGGGTGTACAATAGAGCTACTCTATATATATATATATACACACACACAACCCAATAACTAACTAGCAAGCTCCTGATGGTCCAATGCCAATCAGCTGCCGTTTCAAGTCATACACAACCTCCTTGGAAGTCTGCATCAGGCTTCCTATGATGGAGACAGATTCAGTCGGCGCAAACGCCAGGCACCACACGTCCTGCTCCTGCACCGATCTCTCGACGAACACCCCATGGCTGCCGAGATCGAACCGAGCTCCATCGTCGAAGTGCAGGGATATGGCTGGCATGTCCCCCTCATCAACACTCCTCATGTCGTAGCAGTTGCGCTCGCTCTCCTCCTCCGCCGCCCCGCGCCGCAGCAGCAGCTCGCGAATCCGCTGGCTCAGCACGGACAACGCACGGTCCGGGATGTAGGACAGCTCTGAACCTGAGTCGAACACGACGCCCTTTCGACTGAAGATGCTCGGCGATAACCCGAGCCTCTCTCCATCGACGGAGATCGCGGCGAGATCGACGAAGAAGAGCTCCGTGTTCTTCCTCCGTGCGACCATCTTCGTGTACCTGACATCTGTTCTTGTTGCGACTTTGCCCAAGCTGAAATAGCCCGTGGTCTTGCTGAAGAATCCCCTCTCGCTCTTCTGCAGCGGCAGGCAGTAGGAGAAGCCGTCGAATGTCGGTGAGCTTTGCTTCAAGACAGACATTGGGCCAGCACCCATCCCGAGTAACCCATCCACATTGCCGAATTCGTTGGCGCCGAAGCTGTCCAGGTTGCATCCGAATGTGAAGCTGGGGATCTTCTGAACATCAGAGAATGTCAGGGTGTCCTGGTAGAGGATGCCATAGGAGGCCGATCCATCCTGATACGAGACACGAAATGGGCAATCCGGATAGTTCTCTGAATCTTGGCAGTGGGGATCACTGCCTCCAAGCAAGCACATGGATGTGCCACAGGACACCTTGGCACATGTGGTAGATCTTGACTGCAGAAATGTTCTTGGGTTGGTGTGGCAGCCGTCGCACTCGCAGAAGACCCAGGATGTGGAGCTCCCGGTGTCTATCTCTACGATCTGTGTCTTGGCTGGTGTGCCAAGCCCAACTGATGTGACATATAGGGAAGTTTGTAGACCTCGATCCCACCCAACTTGGACAGCTTGAGTTGATAGCCTTGATGTTTTGTTGCTGATATATCGGAAAAGGGGTATCCTTTTCCCAGAGAACAGCTCTGCAAGACAGAAAAGGGAGGAAAATTAAGAGGAAGAAATTTTACGTTAAGGACCCCTTTGAAATGCAAGATCGAAAAAACGTAGGAATAGGATAGGAATACATATGCCAAACAGATGATTGATAAACGTAGGAATTTTGTAGGAATGTGTGTTTGATTGGATCGTAAGAAAAACACGGGAATGGGTTTGAATTATTAAATTAAACTAGTTGGCACCCCGCGTCTTGCCGAGAGTTTTGTAGTTTTATCGTCAAACAAAATCGTACTTTTAATGGTTATGTGCAACTCTATATATATACAAAATATATGATAATGTGGCTTTATATATATATCTTATGTTACTACAATACAATTCATGCTTTATTTTTCCAAACGTCATTGTGTATTGTTATAATATATGAATATTATTTTCATGCGCAATATGGGTATCGTTGTAGTTAGACAATTTGTATCTCTATGCTTCATTCAAGCTTTTTCTGAAAATTGATTCAGGTAACGATTCCTAATAATTAAATGCTAACTAATCATGCATAATAAAACAAAACACACATGTTAAACAATAATTTGAGTTGTATTCGAAAAAAGATGGTGTTATGCACAAAATATATAATAGTGCTGTGTGTGACTATGAGGTAGAGCAAAGAGAGGTGATTGGATAACTAATAAATGATTGAATTGGATGAATAAGTAGTTTCTTGATCCTATGGTTGTTATGTTTGTACTAATGTGATTTGATGGTTTAAAATTGTTGATGATATGGCTTCTTGCATGTCTTGCTTTATAGGAGTAAATACCCCTTAGTGGGTACCAACTATATAGGAAGATACGATTGGGTGGGTTATCTACTTATACACATCTAACCTACACTAATTGAATAGACAAGTGACCCTGAGCTATTAGATTTGCCTCGATCCTATACGCGAGATAGAAAAAACATGAGATTAGAGTGGATGTTAAATTTCCTACGTTTTTCCTCTAGAATCATAGGAATGGAAAAGTTTCCTATGTTTTTTCTTTCCTCATTTCTACAAATCAATGGCATGAATAGTGTAGGATCTCATTTCCTTTGTTTTTCCATTATTTTTCCTCCAATTCAAAGGAGCCCTAATTGGTCAACCATGTCATATTTTTTGTCAAGGACTTAATTTTTTGCTTTTACTAAGCAACAAGCCAACAATATATAGGTGATGGTGACTAGTTAGCTAGCAACTAGTACAAATTAATAGCGTGTTGTTTTGATGCATAATTAGTTTCATTACTGTTTCATTTATGAGTGCAGAACTAGACTAACTAGAATTCACACACACAACTAGACTAATTCAAACGACAAAATAAACTTTAATATTTGGCCCTTAAACATTTACAAATTCTATACACATGGTAATTATGTTTATGTTGGTTTTATTTCAATATTGAATGCATTCACAAAGAAAATAAGCAAGAATATGAAATAGAATTACATTTAACTCCAGGAAATCTCTTAGATTTATGCTATCAAGCCAAGTAACTAATTATTTAATTTCATATTATCTTTAACATATTTTCTTGCACGCAATTTATAACATGATGGCTATAGTCGCACGAATGAGCGACTTAATACACTAGTATGTACGATTGATAAATACCCATGAACATTATTTTCAAGTAAAACTACCCATGCACATCCTCAAACTTCAAAGTATTAAATAATTAAAATCTTATTAAATAAGATACCCATACATATGTGCTATTCCTATTCATTAGTTACCTGCTAGTGAAGACGATACGTTGTCATGTTTGTCGAACGATGATGACACAGGTTGCTTCTCGCAATGCACGTTGATGCTTCTGTCGACACACGCTATGAGGAACAGTAGGAAAATAATCCTCCTAGCCATGGTGCTTAATTACAGCTTTCGACTAGTTTTACCACCACCGGTATATATATGCAGGTTAATTAACAGTTAGTTTATGCATGGATATCCTGACACGATTAATTAATTAGTTTTTGTGCCTTGGGCGTTTGTTTCGTTCGTCACAATCTTTTGGTTTTTGTGTTACTACTAATTTGCTTCACGCAAAGGATGTGGTAAATTAATTGAGGTGGTCGGTTGGTTATAGTTGGTACTGTACAGCAGGAAGGCAGGGCCAGAAGATCACACACAGTGCTCTTACTTAATTTAACAGTTATATAACAATGCATGTAAATTTAGTGTAAGATATCTACCACGTTAATATACTGCCATTATGTAGTATCAGTATTGTTTTATGTATGGGTTTCATAGAATTTTGTGACGACTCGCAACTGAAGATGGAACCATACCATTATAAATTTGCAAAATTTGAGATATGTCATCCTGACCCACATGTCATTGACTCATGTGGGTCCTACATGTCATTGAGATACCGATGACATATCTTAAACTTTACAAAATTATAATAGCATGGTTCCAATTTACCCTTAGTTAATACACATCACTTAGAAACTGGAGTATCTTAGTTGAGACAACAAGACCTGTTAACTATTAATGGACCAAAATATTTTTTCATTGCCCTTATTTTCTTTTCATTCACCCCATGCAGTATAATTTATGTTAATAAATGCTAAGAGTCGCCTCTAAGCCGATTTGATGCGCAGCAACAAAGTTTCTTTTCCCCTCTCTCTACTAAGTTATAAATGTGATTTTCGACATCTATAACCAGTTTCTGATCGCAACCAACATGTTTCCATGCATATATGTTTTTTCTTGATATTTCCGATACCGTTTTAATTTCTCGCTTTATCGTTTTCGATTATGATTTCGAGGAAAATATAATTACAAAAAATGGTTGAAGCTATTTTCAAATCATTTTCATCCCTAATCGTAGATGCCATTTAGAGCGGATTTTAGTCTAAAACCCACTCCCAATGGAAGATTGGAAGTCCCATGTTAATTAGACACGCCTCTATTCCCTTTAGTTATCTCAGACTCTTAGCTTGGATGCAATTTCTTCCCTTTTATTTCAGTTTGAACGTATTGTGAAGGACTACTCACTGTTTATGCATCACCTATAGTTAGGGGTGGACAAAAAGCTCGAAACTTGTGGCTCGGATCAGCTCGTATCAAGCTCGGCTCGGATCGATTTGTACAAGGACTCTTAATGAGTCGAGTCGAGCTAGTCTTTTTGCTCGTGAGCTTAACGAGCTAGCTCGCGAGCTACTCGTTTAGCTCGTTAGTATAAAATATCACCATATCTTCATGAACTTATTGTTTCTTGACTAGTGCTTAGTCTTTTAATTACATCAAAACTATTCATATTTAGTGAGTATTATATTAGTTAGTATTTATTATTATGTTAATACATAATAAAATGTTAAATTTGAAATTGTTAATATGACATTAATGAGATATAGCTCGTTAACGAGCTTAACGAGCCAGCTCGCGAGCCGAGCCGAGCTAGCCATTTAGCTCGTTAACATTAACGAGCCGAACCGAGCTGGCTCGTTAAGACAACGAGCTCAAACGAGCCGAGCTAGCTTGTTATCCACCCCTACCTATAGTCACACATGCTGTGCCGTAGGGGTTTCCATCCACGAGAGAGAATCCATTATATGTCACTGAGTTTGTCACAAGTCTATAATTTACCATTGACTTTGTCACGTTCTATAATATTCCATATACTTTTGCTTAACTTCTACAATTTACCATCGTCGTCCGGTTAGCCTCCGTTAATATTGTACAATTTTGTCCAAATGACCAAAAAAAACCTTTGAGACAAAAACTTCTAAAATTTGGACAAAAATTCTGAAGTATCATATTATAAATATAAGATTGTAAACATAAAAAATTTGGCCAAAAATCTGTCCAATTGGTGTCAACCTCTAATCAGCAATCCTACCGGGGATGGTTGACTCTATGGGAAAGAAGAGTTCAAATAAAATGAAGGTACATTTCTAGAGATTGATCCAGAATGGTTTGACTCTGAGTTGGGAGTTACAAAGAAGGAACACTAAACAAGGGATTCTATGTATCTTTTGTGGCAGAATGGAGGATGCTTATAATCTCTTTTTCGCAATGGGTGTGGAAAGTTTTACATGACAAAATATAGACTGTGTTTCCTTACCCTGGAAGGGAGTACCACAATGCAAAAAAAAAAAAAAAAATTGGCGGCTTGGTTACTGGACCAGCTAGCTGATCAATCAGATCAAGTAACTTCAAGCTTTGTGGTGGCACTCTATAATCGATCTGTGGTCGGTTTGAAATGATGCTCGTTTTGCTACCTACCCTGAGCATCCAGATATGGTGATGGCAAGCAAAATCATCTTCCAATTGGATGAATGGGCGAACTTGTCATCCAAGAACAATGGCCATATTCACGATTCATCACACAGACTTGGCAAAGACCACCGATTGGCTAGGTGAAGGCAAATACAAATTGGGAATTTGTGGTGGCACACAAGTTTGAAGTAGTGGGGTTGGTCATCCGAAATGACAGTGGAGTTTTCATGGCGGCAGTTGCACAGTATCATCCAAGGGTTAAGGATGCTACCAGGGCGGAATTTCTGGCTTGTAGCAGAGCGGCTAATCTTGCAGGAGAGTTAGTATTATCTGAACTAATTATTGAGACCAATTCTTTGGAAGTAACTAGTTATCGTGCATGTGCAAGGCACGTTTTGGCATTATATACACAAAAGTAGAATAATAAATGCGAGCCTTTTTTATGCAACACTCCATATAAATTCTTCACGTAAAAATTGAGTTTCATAGACCATTGTGGGATGATAATTTGAATGATCTCTAAAAAACATGCATAGTCTATTCCTAAAGTGACAATATAACATGTAATGCACCATCCACCTTTATTAATAGAAATTCCAAAGCTCCATATGAGTGCCCCCGAGGAACAAAAGGATATCTACACAGATTTTATTCATTGGTAAAAAAAATAGAAACAACTCTGAAGTAGAGTCACTATGCTCACTGTTTATGTGAGATTGCTAGCATCTCCAGCTGGTAAAAAAATGCCAACAGCTAGCATCTCATTTCTCATTTGTAGAATTGCATCGTAGAGAGTAATATTATAGTCCATGGTTAGCAATCCTATGGCGGTAGACCTCAAACATATCAAAAATAACCGGGGAACTTTAATAACTCACATGAGGTAGTCGATGGTTTATCTATGAAGAGCACTTTTTGGAATATATCACAGATAATGTATATAATATCTATTGTAATACACATAATAACACCAATTATTAGTCCATTTGAGCCAGTAATTAAAAAAAGGCATACCTTACCAATTGTAGCCAACAGTTCACTTCCTGGTCTCTCAACGCCCCCTCCTCTTACTATTGAGCCACAGAGCTGTTGCCACCAGATCCTCGACAAGATCAAATAAAAGGATAATCCCCAATTCAAATTCAATAAATTATCCATGCAAGGATTAGATAAAAAATATACCATATACTGCTCTGTATTTGGTATCAGTTGGCATGAATTTTACAAATTATACAGTGGCTTGAGACATCTGTGCATTAATAGATAGCACACAAAGCAGAATACTGAAAGCATTAACCCTATACCTCTTGTATACCAGGGCACCACACCATAGAAAAGCTCACATTTTAGATCTAGCTAACCAACCTTCTATTATTTAAGATAAAAATGAACGTATATGTTCACATATATATTCTGGGTACAGCCGTACAGGGAGCATCAGTGTCATGCTAATCCTAATAAGGATATGGACTCATCCTAAGTAACTGATGAGTAGCTCAGGCCACCCTAAGTTCCCCAAGAAGCAAGGCTTCCATTCTTGTTAAAGCCACTGCTGCATTTCATAAATAACTTTGTGGCTAATTCAATTGCATAAGGCTGCACATATGAAGGGACTGCTGGCTAGATGTGCTAGAAGCATAATCTCAAGCTGTGAAGGATAATAACTGAATTTGATCAGTTAATTCAGTTGCATATGCCATAGATTCTTTCAGTGGGATTGAAGATAACTCCACTATCTAAAAAAAGAACTATGATATCTGTTGATAAGCAGATGAACTCCACTGTCTAAAAAAAGAACTATGATATCTGTTGATAAGCATATGAACTCCACAATGGTTTTCCTACAGCCACAAGGACTTCATATGTGTTCTCACATTGCAATCGAAATAACATTTATATGATCACAAGAGGAAAAAATACCTGGGAATGAAACTTCAGAGAGTTCTCGTTGACGAACAAAAGACCATGCAGATCGATTACTTTACTCTAGATCATTGAATAATCACGCACCTTATTTATGATAAACCAGTTCAAGTATGAACTAAATTAATTATTCAACTTCAGTAGACAGTGAGTTACCTTAAGAACATATGCTTGTCTTGAGGGCTATTATAGCAGAATAAGTACCATAAGTATGAACTAAATTAATTTTTCAACTTTAGTAGACAATGAGTTACCTCATAATATATGCTTGTCTTGAGGGCTATTATAGTTGAATAAGTACCATGAACCGCAAAAAATACTAAAACTTTGTTCAAAACCAACAACTGCAACCATTGCACCATGGAGCCCATTCTCCAACGAAAGGAGAGACAACAGTGAATAACTAACCTACAGTGGCCATAAAAGATCATCAAGTACAACCTTTGCCAAGATGTAGAAATGGTATACTAATTTATTTTATGGAAAAAGAAACCCAACATGTCTTCAGCATGTCTTCCTAGGCACTCTGACATTTTGTCTAAACTGTGCATGTTTCTCCATAGCTAGCTGTGGGAGGTCCATATCTTCTCTCAGAATTCATGAAAGTGCATATCTGAAGACATTTGTTTCTTTAATGCTCAAGCACATGTATTCATAGGAACAACTGACAACAATTGAGATATTAGCTTCATTAACAAAATTTTTTGATACAACAGTTGCCCAAATTGAGACACAAAGAAGTACGTGCAATACACAACATTAGCTCAGGAGGCCCTTGTCATGATTGGCTTCCTCTTAATTCCTGAAGCCCGTTTGTGGATGTCATGCTATATTCAAATTTCCAGCACCCATGGAACTTGCTGGATATTTCACTCAAGAATCCGCATGGCCACATCAAGCCCCAAATGCATTTTCAGATACAAAATATATATCAGTCCATAGGGACAGAACTATAGAGGAAAAAATAATTTGTAAATTTGCAAAGTAGAACCTGATGCCATGAAGATTCCATCAACCATGTAATTAACCTACTTATAGGAAATCCACCTCCAACATGGATACAGGAACATGTATCCAGCTGCATCGCCTTTAGTCCAGAGGCATTGCGAGGGATGGTATGATGTTGCCATTGCACCCTGCTATGAAATCGCCTTCTCCTGCCTACAACCTGAGACCACTGACTAGTGGAGCAAGAGAGGATGGATCTAAAAAACTAAATATTATATCCATTAGCAGACTAACGAACGAAAGCTTATCTTCGGCGAAAGGGGGAACCACCTCGGCGGCGGCGGTGGCTTGCGGCAGCGGTGGAGTGCGGCGGCGGCTGGGGATGACCTCGGCTCAAGCGGGGCAGTGGCGGCTGGTGACGACCTTGGCTCCGGCGGGGGGCAGCAGCGGCTGGGGATGGCCTCGACTCCGGCGGGGGCAGCGGTGTAGTGTGGTGGCGGCAGGGACACGCGAGGAGGCGCGGAGCGAGGATGAGCGAGTAGTGGGCGGCGGAATCATCGATCTCGTTGGGGCGGAGTAAACACGCGGTGGAGGGAGTGCAGGCAGAAATCGCGGTGGAGGGAGTGGAATCGGTGGGCGGTAGCCGGTAGGGACGGTTGTGATGCGTGCGACGTGGATGGACGGTAGGGATTGATACGTGTGATTTGGCATGTAGGATTGGAGGGGTACAACTCCTCCTTTTTATATTAGTAAAGATATAGATATAGATGAGGATGGTTGCTCAGAAGGAAGTCAACAGATCGAATTATGGGTCTTTGGTACAAGATCTGAAGATGAAGCTGAGTCCTTTTTGATAGCGTTAGTGTCATTTGGGTTAGTAGATCAGTGAATAAAGCTGCTCATAGATTAGCTCAAGAAGGTGTGTCTTTGAGTAGTTCTTCTACATGGCTTTCTGTTGCTTCAGGTTTTATTACTTCGATTTTGACTGATACTTGTAAGCATAACGGCGCCAAGTGTATTAACCGTGTTGAAAGATATAGGAGTTAACAATAAACCAATTCGAGGATTCTCCTTCATAGATGTAGAATGTAATTAATTGGATCAACTCAAATTTTAGGTAACTAAAAATATATAATATTAATGGATGTCCATACATTCTACATTACATGTAGTGGAAGTCTGTGCCATTCATTCATTTCCCTGGGCTCTGGCAAGCGAGGCCACAACAAGCCATATTGGCGGTACCACCGAAGAAGATGGAGAGCGCCCCATCCTTGGATTCATAGGGCTCGACACCATAGCAGGGCTGGTTGCTCATGTTACCAAACGTCCTGGTTGGCCTCTGCCAAGATTTGTCAATCTGCATGACCTGAATCCCATATATATATGCGCTTTTCCCCATACCTTCTATTGGGTGATATCCGCTCCCCATTCCCGTTGTTGTGTATTCCTGGCCCTCATGCATGTTGCACACTTGGCCACCCCAGAAAGCTTCCTCGCCCTTGTCAAAGGCAGGGAAAGCCTCTAAGGGCCAGTACCCCAGCATGGTGTCCCCGTACATGGCACACCATCTGTTAGAAAGCATATCCTGTACACAACCATGGTGATATAAGTGTTTAATTCAAAATCATTAGTAGCCTAATACAGAAATTCTCTACTAAGGGGGTAAGTTAGGCAGTAGCAAACAACTAAACGTATCTCATAATTTTGCCAAAATTTTGATAACAATAAAACCACCCCCATCAAGCACTACATTTGTCTATACACGTCGTTTAAATTTTACCAAACATACCTCCGAATACTGTTAACTGTTTTTTTACTGTCAAAATTAAGTATGTTGAGGTTAGGAAAAAAAGAACACTCTAGCGGTGGTGTTTAAGTTTACTTTGAATAAAAGAATGTGTAATTGAAGTCATTACCTTGTAAATAGTGAGATGGGTCTCATACTGCACGTCCCCATACTCTGACAAAGGGGCTAGGGCTGCCCCAAATGCATACTCATTCGAAATTTGCACGAAACCAGCGCAATTCAGGTTGAAGCAATCGACACCGTTTTGTGGATCCTGCGTGTGTGTGTATTAGAATGTGCAACAGAAACTATATATGGTTAATTCTAAGTAATAAATTTACCAACGAATAAAACATTCTAACAGCATATATCAACTATTACCACAAATTTATCACTACTGGAGAACCCCACATCTCTCCCGGTTCGCAACCCCCTTTACTCCCGGGTAGCGAACCGGGAGAAGGAATCCAGGACTAAAGATCGTAGTCTTTAAACCGGTTCAGATACCCGGGAGAAAAGATTCATCTTTAGTCCCGGTTGGTAACACCAACCGGCACTAAAGATGGCTAAGCCACGTCCCGATTGATCCCCTTTTCTTTTTTTTTCATTGTTAATCTACTACTGACAGTTAATCCTGTATTTTCTCGCAAATCGGGTGAGAAGCATATCCCCAAATCAAACCCCAAATGAAGTAACATCCCAAATCATTCACCTCAAATACATCACAAATCCTTAAATAAATTACACACAAAATAAAAACATCGCAGATCCACGCAATGAATCACAAATTCTAGAAATTATACATCTAGTGAATCACAAATCACAAATCACGAAAAAAAAAGAGGACGCTGGCCGCCGCCTGCGTGCGTGGCCCGCCGCTGTTGGCCTCCTGCCCGCGCTCGCCCGCGCCGGCCTCCGCCTGGCCCAGCGCTCGCCCGCGCCGCCCCCGGCTCAGCCCGCTGCTCGGTCGTGCAGAGGGAGGAGGGGGAGTAGAGGGGAGGAGGAGGAAGGGAAGAAGGGGGAGGAGGGGAGGGGAGGGGGAAGAGATTGGATCTGAGGGGAGGAGAGATCGATGGAGGGGACTTAACTGATCTTATCTAGGACTTAACTGATTAGATATGGGAGAGAAATATTTACTCCCGGTTGGTAACTCCAACCGGGACTAAAGATAAATCTATACTCCCGGTTGGTAGTACCAACCAGGACTAAAGATCTAAATGATCTTTACTCGACTAAAGTGGTAATCTTTACTCCCGGTTGGTAGTATCAACCAGGACTAAAGATCCTCAGTTCCCTGGCAGGCTTCTGACCGGGGATGAACCGGGACTAAAGATCCGGTTGGTAATACCAACCGGGACTAAAGATCATTTTTTTAACCGGGACTACAAACAGTCTTTAGTCCCAGTTCTTATTAGAACCGGGACTATTGTGGAAATCGCTCGACCCTCCAAAGATCATTTCGCCAGTAGTGTATAATTACTTCCTCTGTCCCAAATAAGTGTAACTATATAGTTCAAATTTGTACTACACAGCTGTATTTATTTTGGGATCGAGAGAGTATTACTTAATTACATGACCCCAAACGTTGCATCATCACTTATTTATGAGGGTGTGGTTGTAGGATTAGCATATACTTAAAAGTGCTGATGACGTGGATTAACATAGAGCAAGCTTTATAGAAGTAAATGATCTAGTGGGTACCACCTATATAGGAAGAAGGGATTCCAATATTCCATAATATAATTAAATACCGTTGCTGCGTTGCTATATGAATGTGCTTACAAGAAATCATGATATTTACCACTGTTCGGATGAACAATCTTGTTTTACCGTGGGATTCCCCATACAGAGTAGGGGCTACCTGAAACAGTAAGACTTAGTTGTTAGTTTTTCTTTTTAATTAATTGAGCTAGTACAGTCTGTTATTAAAATTAATTGGTGATGCAACTAAATTAATTAATTAATTGTACAAAAGGTTAATAAAGTTGCGTACCATCCACCCAAACTGCAACGAGGCACCACGTCCATTGGTTATTACGATGCCATTCGTGCTCCACTCGTTGGGCTCTACTCGTATGCCCCACACGTTTACGTCCCCTCTAGCGCCATATACAGTTTGAGGTGCTTGGATTCCTGCATACTGAAGAATTGAAATTACAAAATTAACCTAGCTAGCTAGCTATAAGACAATCAATCGAGTCATACTTAGCTAGTACACATATACTACACTCAATAGTCAGATAATATATGAAAAGTTAACATCATTTGATGAGAAATGAAAAAATATTTAACCACCGACCCCTAAATGCGAGTCGGGTGGTAGCGGGCATTCTTGAAGACATAAGAGATAGAAAAATTAAATCGCTTTCAAACCCCCTTAGGTTTATCTGTCGGTTCCTTGTTTCCCTATAATAAGTGTAATCTGCATTTATCTCTTGTATTGTTCTTGTAAAAATCTCTTTCTCTATCTAATATAACCAGCAATTCTCTCGTCGTCTTCTATTAAAAAAAAAGTTAACATCATGGTATATTTTAGGATGGAGAAGTATTTTATATAGAAACCGATGCTACAGTCAATAGCACGTCCCTAGGATTAACATGTACTCCTAGTACAGCTGTGAAAATAAATATATATACCTCGATGTAGCAACCATTTGGTTGTGTGGCATCAACCTCAAGCTGAGATTGTTGTGTGGCCCTTCTAATTGCTATAGTTCCATCGGGACATCTCCCATTGTTTTGCCATGCTTGTCGAGCTGTTTTCGCTCTTTTGGAGAAAGGCAATTTGCCGGGTCGTGTCTAGCAAAGTTAACACAGAAATCAATTAATAAGAAAAAAGAAGTTGCAGCACATATATTGGCATGCCAATTGTATAAAACCAAGAAACAAAGTGAAGGAATATTCAAATAATCAAACATGCATACATGAAAATTAAGTTGGATATATTGCGTACCTTGATTGTCGATATTGTGTGGTTTTTAAGGCGAGGATTGTTGAAGGCCGGCTGTTGATAAATGTTGATGCAGTCGATAACATCACCGTCGTCAGCCTAACACAGTAGAAGCCTTAATTTGCTTTATCTTGTATATATACTTGTTTAGGAAAATTTGGATGCTAATTGCAAAACTAACAAGTAATAAATTATTTTTTTTTGAGAATAACAAGTAATAAATTATAAAGGAAATTAAACGGGCGTAACCTTTATTGACTTGATGGCCCGTTTGGTAGGTTCTGCCACGTCGATTAAAAACATCCATATGAAGAGGGCACCCGAAATCCATGAGATTGCCTTCTTCATCTCTCTCAACACCAAGTAAATGCTGTGTGTGGTATGCTCTCTCGTGCAGATGCTGAACACCGGATGCATGCAAAAAGCTCAGCACGTACGAAACGTCAGTGGATCTGTACTGTTATATAAGTAGAGTTCAACAAGGACTACACACACCAAGTGTGTGCCTAAACAACTGCCTATAACTATATACGAAACCATCTGTTCTGTAGGGCAGTTTCAAGAGTGTGTGTATATATGGCACTATACTACTATCAGATCGATAACAATGTTTTCCTAGTAGTAACCTAAGATAAAAAAGACTCAAATTTGATTATGTTGCATGTGTTAAGCCGTTGTTGATAGGCAACTGAAGTACAGTATCAATCAATCAATACCTATCTGAATATTTTTAGAAACTCCAACGTTAATATATATACTACCGTTTATTAACTACCCCTCCGTCCCAAAAAAAACCAATCCAAGCTATGTGTCCAGATTCGTAACTAGAATTTATCTTTTTTTTTTGACAGAGTAGTACACTATAAATATGCAAAATTTGCTACAGGACACTAAAAAATTATGTAATTAGCTGTGGGACACTCGAAAGACGTGAATTTAACACTCTAAAAGTGTGGTAATTTAAGAGAAGGGAAGCTCTTGTACAGTTGTACTAGTCGACTTTGCAGGTTGGGCTAATGACCCAAAATAGGGGTGGGTAAAAATGACCGATACAAAAAAAACCGAGCTAACCGATAAAAAAAAAACAAGATAAAATTTTCAACCAGAGGTTCGATTAGGCTTTTTTCACTAATCGAAATTAATTCGATCATCACCCTGCTCAGTTAATCGAAATATATTTAGGGGATAAACCTAAGTAGATATATTGATCTTGGTTGAATTGATGTTAATTAGTTCGAAGTTAGAACTAATATGATTATGCTATCATGATGTAGGTCGGTGATGCCAAAAATATCAAATAGTCAAAGTTATATTTGTCCGATGCCAAATTAAAAGAAGGAAAACAAAAGGTCGATCGAGGTCATCTATATTCTAAGTTCCTAACGATCTAAAGTTGTGATAATGCGATTTAGTAGCATTACTACAAAAAGCATTTTTTTCGTGTCAAAAAGGATTTTCGCGTGCGGTAGACGAACCGCACGCATCCAGATGTCTGCAAAATTCGCTATTTTTGCGTGCTGGTGCTTATGTCGCCCGCACGGAAAAAAGTTCGAAAAAAAACCTAGAATCCAGCGGCGGCGGCACGGCGTGCATGCAGGGCCAGCGGCGCCGCTCCCGGCTGCTGCCGCCTCCTGTCGGCGGCGGCGGGGACGGTGTTGATCCGGCTAGTGTGCGTGCGCGCGGGGCCAGCTGCGCCTCTCCCGGCCGCCTCCTCCTCCTCCTCGTCGGTGGGGGCAGGGCACGTGCACGCGGGGCCAGCTGCACCTCTCCAGGCCGCCTCCTCCTCGTCCTCCTCCTCGTCGTTATCGTCGGCCAAGGACGCCACTCCCGCCCTCAACGGCAGTGGCGGCGGCCTCCGCGCTCCCGCCGGCCTCCCGCTCGAGCCCGCCTCTGAAGCTTCGCGGGGGAGGGCGAGGGAGCCGTTGCCTTCGCCGTCGGTCGGTGCCGCCGACACCCGACTGTGAGAGGAGATGAGAGAAAACAGAGTGAGAGAGTGAGAGAAGAGGAGATGATAAGGATGAAGTTTTGAAATGTGGAGGGAAATGAGGAACAAAGATAGACTTATAGGCGGGCCTTCAAGAGGCTCACATGTAAAAATAGATTTTTCCATGCGGACCTCTTAAGTGGCCCGCTTGCGAAAATATAGTATTTTTCCATGCGGGCCTGTTAAGAGGTCCGCATCGAAAATTGATTTTTGCGTGCGGTCTTCTTAAGCCGTACATGAAAATGGAGGACGATTTTCACAGACGCGACCAGTTATGGTTTATCTGCAATCTAAAGAGTCCCATGTACAGGAACATCCTTTTTATAGGCAAAATTTTCCCTGGGACACTGTTGATGCGAAAAACACACACTGGCATGGAAGATCTGCTTAGCTTCAGTGCAGGTCCAAAAATCTTGCATTTAGGTTCGTGAGTGTGCCAGTTGATTTGATCCTGATATCAACAAGAAATAAAGACAGGAAAATAGCAGTTAAATCCAAAAACGATAGCCGATCGGCCAGCCGCCGATGACATATCATTTATCTTTGAGCTGATGTCATATCTGAATCGATTGGTAGCCATAAGCAAATAAGATAGAACTAAATCTATTCAATCGGTTGTAGGCATTAACAATATATAATCTTTCTTTCAACGTATGCTTACACTAGGTGATTGGGATAGATTGGTCGCCATGCCGAGACAGTATAAATCACTTAAGTCTAAGCATACACTAAAACAATGATTATATATGTTTATAACATAGCCGATCAGATAGATCTAGCGTATACCGGCTAATACTCCGATACCACTCTATATTAAGATATTAAAACAAGTAGAATATATCAAACAAGAAGCCTAATATACCTTACTGCAATAAGATCTTAATATAAATGGCAGATTTAACATATCAATCAAGCATATAGGATGTGAAGTAGTTAAATCAGGTAAGATCGACTGAAACCCCGATACTATCTCCTTCGATAAACATAAAGCAAGCTAGATATCATGATTATAGATCTATCGAACTCAACCGATGCAACATTAAGCATAAAGATAAGTATAAAATCTAGGCAAGATAATGAAAACCTATGAGAGATGGTAGATATACGATATAATCTAGATTAATAACAAAACATAACCATATCGGTCACTTCCTAATAATAAGAAACACCCGATAACAAGCTATATAGCGCAACTAACAGAGATTATAAAGCATATATGATAACTCGATGAATTACATAAATAGGATTAGAGTATCATAAAGATGGAAGCACTAATCCCGAGAACGCAAGCCACCATGACAAGTTTACCTCTAGTTGAAGATCGAATCAATGCAGCTCAACCCGAAAACAAGAACTCGTCGAAATAGAACGAAAGTAAAAAGGGTGGCGATGCGCCGAGGTTGATTAAACTATTGTTGTTTGATTACATGGGTTCGGGCCATATTTATACCCGAGGTACAAAATATGTCCTTGCCGGGCACGACTCTTATCTCTAACAAACTCTAAGGTACCATAAGTCTTTGCGGCAGACTTTTGCCCAAATATATTTCTAAGGAAATTATACAAAATATCCTAATTAATAGATACAATTGCCTATCTGAGAGCTTTATCTCCATCGTGGCAATCCTTGCGAAGCACGTTGATTGATTCTGGAAACAGCCTTGAAGCCATCGCCGTCAGAATTGGCTGTACTGACTCTATCGGTTGTATCGGCTGTCCTCTGTCCGATCCATCTCAGCCGATGCAGACTCCAGCCGATGCTTTCGCAACCGATGCATACTCTGTTCTTCGAGTCAAATCTTCTACCGAATCCGCTTCGATTCCAATGTCGAACCTGGTTCATATCTTATCAAATTTGGTCGTTAACAGACACCTAAAAATATGTAATTGGCTATGAGACACTGTAAAATCTTGTCGTTGCTGATGGACACCACAAAATTCATGTAATTTGTTGTAGGACACCCAAGACAATATTTTATCATTTCTGATCAAAAAGATGGGAGAGAAATTTTGAAAAGACAAAATTACCCTCAGCCCTATCTAATCCCCACTGCCGGCACTCGCATCTCAGCACCGCTCGCCATCTCCCGCTGTCGAAGCTGCTGCTCGCCGCTGCCTGGCCACAGCCGCCACTGCCGCCATCGAAGCCGCTACCGCCGGGCTCATCAATCGTCGTCGAAGCCACCACCGTTTCTTGCTGTTGCCTCCGTCGCCGTCGCTGCCATCGAAGCCGCCGCGGCCGGGCTCGTCGACCATCGTCGAAGTCACCGCCGTCGCTCGCCGCGCGCTTCGCCGGGCTCGTCGACCATCTGCCGCCGTGGAGGAGGAGGACACGCGAAGGCGAGGGACGCGTCAAAGGTGGAGAACGGGATGAGCCGGCGACATTGGCGGCGGCGTGGACGACGACAATGACGAGGACGCCGAGCACGAGAACCCGCGCAAGCGCCAACCAGCATTCAATCTCATGCGCCGGTTCACCCGGTTGTGCTGCCTTCGTGTTAGAAAGAAGCAGAGAGAGAGTCAACGAGAGGAAGAGGACAGAAAATAGAGAAGGGGAAGTGGAGAAGGGGCAAAAAAAGTCATTTTACGTGGTTTCTCTCTCATCAATTCAGTGGATATTACTCCCTCCGTTTCGAAATGTTTGACGCCGTTGACTTTTTAGCACATGTTTAACCGTTCGTCTTATTCAAAAAATTTAAGTAATTATTAATATTTTTCCTATTATTTGATTCATTGTTAAATATATTTTTATGTAGGCATATAATTTTACATATTTAACAAAAGTTTTTGAATAAGATGAACGGTCAAACATGTGCTAAAAAGTCAACGGTGTCAAACATTTCGAAACGGAGGGAGTATATTTTAATGAGCCTAGTGTCCTGTAGCAAATTACCACACTTTTAGAGTGTCTTCAGGCAAATTCACGTCTTTCGGATGTCCCACATCTAATTACATATTTTTTTAGTGTCATGTAGCAAATTTTGTCCTCTTTATATACATCTGTACAGTTTCGATGTACCACAAAGCCTTGCTTTCCCCTACTTGATTACCCATCCACTGTACACAAGCACACACTCTTACAAACACCAATGGAGCGCCGCTTCCTCCTCCTCGCCGGCCTCCTCCTGGCCACCGCCGCCGGCGAGCAGCAGCCTAGCCGCACCGCCATGGCAGACCACCAGCAGCCGGCGGCCACCGCGGCGCCGTGCGATCCCCTCTGCATATGTACGCGTCGTCACACTATCACACTACTAGCTAGCTACTGATCCAACTCATCACCGAAATGAGGATCAAAATGCATGTGTGCTCCCTCTTAATTAACTTATTACTACATTTTCATGGTTTAATTTGGTTTTGTGCGTGCGTGCATGCAGCCGGAGCGGCGGCCGGCGCGACTCCGGAGGCCATGGCGGCGGCGGCGATGGCCGGCGGCAATGAGTCTGAATCTGCACTGCCCCCTCGTCAGCTTGATCGTCCGGACAGCAGTGGCTTGCCTACTACTCACCAATCATGGATTTACCATGAACCCGTCGCCATGCCCTACTCCACGGCGCCGCCGGCGGCCATCTCGCTCGTCGGTGCCACCGCCGCCGCCACCGCCGTCTTCTCCACGATGTTACTCGCCGCGGCGGCGGCGCGCTAGATCAATTGCTAGGTTAACTTAGCTTAGCTAGCTCCTCCAATGATTCCAGGGGGACACAATTTGTTGCAGCCGTTTGTGCCTGCGCCTTTTCGACTTTCGTAGTTTTTGGTTTAGCTCGTGTGATCTTCTATGTACAGTGTGCTTGCTTAGTGATCCCTCTCAGTTAATTAATTATGCATGCATGCATGGTAGTATTTTTCAGTTCTTGTTTATGTGTGTCGTTGGTTTGGTTAAAATCAAATTCCAAATCACAGGAGTTTTGGCAAAGTTTTCAACAGAAATAAACAGGCTATGATTTTAATCCGAGCATAATTAATTTGCCGTTTACTCCACAGAGCATGAAACAAACAGTACATGCAAGTTGATCACCTATCTGTGTATACAGTCAGGAGCATCATACGGTTCAAGTATATTCTACTCCAGAGTCAGGAATAGGTTGCAAGCAGAAACAAATTAATCGAGAAACAAAATGCATGATGTTTAAACATATGCTTTGCCATGCATGCATGCAATGAATTAAGTTGTGAGCTACTTGATTTTCTGAACATGAGGTTCATTCTGACAGTGTGTACATATTCTCTGCATTACTAGCTAGCTGCAACTATACTGCATGCTTGCTCGTTGAGCCACGAGGAACAGCAGATCAGAGGACCAACCTGCATGGCTGCATGACTCCTCCAGTCCAAGGTGAGGTGATCCCTGTACGTACTGATCAGCCATGCAAACGGTGAATCCTCGACACATCGGAGAAGAGGGGGGGTTTACAACTTTCAGAAAACTAATACCCCTCTTTTGCATATATAAGTTGTTGTGATTTTTTTCCTGATTAAACTTTTTTAAGTTTGACCAAATTTATATAAAAAGCTAGCAACGTTTACATATCAATAAGTATCATTAAAACTAGCATTTACATAACCATAGCCTCAAAACAATTGGCATGTATTTTACATGAAGTCCTTGTCGTCATCATATCTTTGCAACATGGTCCATTATCGGCGGAGCTAATAACATGGTCCTATTTAAGATTTAATAGGAGCTTTATCAAGCACAATATCATTTCACTAGCACATATTCTTACATCCGTAACGAGCCATCTGTAACGGGTACCATTACATATTATGTCATCTGTAACGGGTGGCATATGCGGCCGTTACAAATGACCAAAACATTGTTGAGCTGTTACTGAAACCCCCTTATCTATAACGGCTCCTAACCAAGAGTCGTTACTGATGTAAGCCCCTTTATTAGTAACGGCTCTCAACTAGGAGCCATTATAGTCTTATAGATGAGTCATTCATCTATAACGACTCTATATTGAGAGCGGTTACAGATATTAGCCCCTCATCTATAATGGCTCAATTTCAAAAGCCATTATAGACATGTCCCTCATTTGTAATGGCTTCACATTGAGAGCCGTTATAGATAACTTCTGGATCACTTCACTCCAACTTAAATAAAAAATCTCACAGCTGGTCGGTGGAAAATCATTTAGGTGAAATATTTTCCCCAACTCTCCCTCACTTCTTTCCTTTCTCCTCCATCTCTCCCCATCATAGCTGACCGGCAGCCCTCTCCTCCCGGCTTCCCCCTCTTCCTATTGACTTGTGGCGGTCGTGGGCGGTGGCTCGGCGGGGTTGGCGCAGGTGGCGGCGGTTGACAGGGGCTCGGGCGCAGCCACGACCAGCAACAGACCCCCGATGGCGGCACGGTAGGCTAACCTTGGGACTGCCGGACCCGGTGGCGGCGGGCCACGGGACCGCCAGATCCAGCGACGATGGCCACGGGATAGCCAGATCCAGTGGCGGGCACGTGGCGGTCGGTGAGGGCTCAGTGACGATGGCGAGGGGATGGCTTTGTGAGGACAGAGCGTCAAGCTCCTGATGGTGGACCTTGACGGCGGCGAGCGCTTCTCCACGATGACCTTGATGGTGAACCCGCCCTCGCTGACCACCGCCAACATGAGCATCGCCTCCTCATCGCCCAGGACACACCACCCTTCCCCTTACTCCCCTGTGTCACCACGATGTTGATGTTGATATTGACGCCGTCGACCTGCCGCTGTGCAGCGGCCGTCGGTGGCAGGAGACTAGAGCAGGGATGGAGGAGGGGATTTTTTTTTTGCTTTTTTTATTATGAATTTCCACATTTGTAATGGCTCATGAGTTGGTTTTTCCTTTTTTTAAGCTGAATTTTTATATCTGTAACGGCTCCCCATTTTGAGCCGTTACAGATGAATCTCCACATCTGTAACTGTTAGGTTGGAATGGTTGGTCTAACCGTTATAGATGTGAGTTTTGAGCTGTTACAGATGTAATATCATGTGCTAGTATTTCTTTTTGAGAAACACGTTATAAACACAGACAACCACGACGCGTGAATAGTTGACCCTATGAATACACATGCACCCCTTTGAGCACACAGTGTACGTACCCGTACTAGAACATGCTTTTAGAATCAACTCTCATAAGCTAATTCCCAATTAAGTGGGAGATAATATTAATATATGTGGTTGTAAACTTAAAGCCACCTAATCTGCTCTCCACAGAAACTAGCAAAATGACATTCGGTTGATAGATGGTGTATGAATGCATACATTTTTTTATCACCATTCCAATTCCTCCTAGCTAAATCTTGATCATATACTAATTAAAGTGTGGAATTTGGCACTACCAATTCTTATAAATAAGGACATAATTACACTAACTATATTAATTTACTTAAAGTACATTTCTATCAACATAACCAATAAATTAGGCTTGTGCATCAAACCTTCGGTTTACTAGATTACGCGCGGCATATTTTTTGTTTTAGAAAACTTTCGATTTTGAACCGTTAGATTTGCTTTATACTAGTTGGGAAGTAAAAATAATAATTACTAGATTACTTGCGACATATTTTTTAAAATAAATCATTGAATTTTGGGCCACTAGATCCGCTCCAAGATTCGTATAGGTGGGAAGTAAAAAAAAATTATTGTACTCCCTCCGTCCCACAATATAAGGGATTTTGAGATTTTGCTTATAACGTTTGACCACTCATTTTATTCAAATTTTTTTTTGCAAACATAAAAAACGAAAAGTTGTGCTTAAAGTACTGTAGATAATAAAGTAAGTCACAAATAAAATAAATAATAATTTCAAAAATTTTTGAATAAGACGAGTGATCAAACGATACAAGCAAAAACTCAAAATCTCTTATATTATGAGACGGAGGGAGTAGCGTGTTGGCCAGGATTTAAGCACAAGACCTCGTGTAAACCACTCTCCATCAGGCATTCAGGCACAATAAATTTTCTATTAATTATATACTCCCTTTATCCCAAAATATAAGTCGCGGTCAAAATTAACACGGTCTCTAAAACTAATCTTTAAAACTAATCTTTAGTTTATAATTTCATATACTATAAGGTTTGTAACAACAAAATTATATCTATATGAAATGAAAGTAATAAATTTAAATCTCAATCTAAGGATATAATTTTTAACAAATAAAGTTCATTTTATATTATACTACTCCCTCCATCTACTTTTGATAATCATTGTCGACGTTTGATGTCGTTGTTCTAGTATTTGCATAGTATGGGGATCGTCGGTGCTAGGGTATACGCGAGACTGAGGTAAAAGAGATAGAGACAAGGATTTTTATACAGGTTCAGGCCCCTGAATTGTCAAGTAATAACCCTACATCCTGTTGGCCGAAGCCGATATTCCTCTTATTCATGATAATCACACTAATACAATATTTGAGGTAGCCTCTCTAACTGTTGTCGATATAGCGGTCTGACGATCTGACTCGTAGTCGACAACAGGGTAGCCTTCCTCCTCGAATCCGTGCCCGGCGAGATCAGAGATAGCGCTTTCGTCTGTCCTGACAGTATCTGGAGACACCGTAGGGTACTAGCCGTGCTTATCCCTGAAGTCGACATCCGGCGGCGTGTCTTGGCGTATGTAGGCTTCTATGTTGTGGCTTCTATGTCGATTGTGTTGGGTGTTGATTCTCTTGGGTGTTGATTGTCCCCCCTCTCCTCCTAGGGGGTCTTGTATTTATACCCATAGGTGTCTCCTTGTCCAAATAGAACTAGGGAACTAATATGGATACAATCCTAGTAGTCTTTGTCGTTTCCATGTAGAACTCTGGTTGTCTTTCCTTATCCGGAACTCCTCCTATATCCACAGGTTGTTTCCGTATAGGACATGGTATGTGGTAGGTTCTACCGAGATTTAGTCAACTACTATTAGGTATGTGGTATCCATAACCCTGACAGTAGCCCCCGACATCGATGCAAATGAACGAATTCATATTCTCAACCGCAGACTTTGGAGGAACTGTTATCGAGCTCACGTGACCGTTCTCGGTGAGTTTAGAGATAACGTTAGACTTCCTTTATCAGCCTCGTGCGGGCACCGAAAGGGTTTTTCTAAGTCAATCTCTGATGTCGACCGACAAAGTACAGAGCGTACGACTAAGTCTCCCGTCTTGCTGTAATCGAGAATTTGGATTGAAGTCAAGAAATTTTATCTCGGCAGGTACACCATCTCTTCAGTCCGTATTCCTTGTCGAGATCCACCAACCGTTCTCGACTGATCGAGAAGGCGCAGAATCTGCGACGGAGCTTTGTCGACATTTGTCGTACTCGCCTTAGTCGATCTTGGTGTAGAACCATAGAGACATGGAGTCAGTGTTTTGTATATGAGCGTCTTCTCTCTTACCGACTCCGATCAGTCAGTTTGTAGAGTCATACACTCTCCCTAGCCCCCAGCCTTGTCGTCGGAGAATCATTCTCGGAAGATAAGGCTCTTCGACCTTTGACCAGCCTCGGTTGAACAAGTACTGATCCTAGCCCCCAGCCGTGAAGTTGGAAAACCCAATTTCCAATTACACGGCTTGGTTAATACGCACGGCGAGAACTCTTACACGACCAGATCTTATATGGTCTTTCGTCTCTGAAGGATCCGACAAAGCCTTATCCGCTCTGGGCGTCCCCAGCCGAAGTTCCCTTAGGTTCCTTAGAGGCTTTGTCAAGACGGCGTAAAGGGACATTAGGATAGGTTTCAACGCTAGGTGTCTTTTGTGGTAAGGGATCTCTGGGTAAAACACTTGGCAATCTTGTGCACCTAATATCAACTTTGTTGAAGCAGGGGTAATGGGAGAATCGCTACATCGCTGGTCGAGGACCAGGCAGAAGTCGTAACTCGACCACTTAAAGTGGAAGTAGTGGGAGAAACGCTGCATCGCTGGTCGTGGACCAGGCAGTAGTCGTGACTCGACCATTTAAAGTGGAAGTAGTGGGAGAAACGCTACATCGCTGGTTGAGGACCAGGCAGTAGTTGTAACTCGACCACTTAAAGTGGAAGTAGTGGGAGAAATGCTACATCGCTGGTCGAGGACCAGACAGTAGTCGTAACTCGACCACTTAAAGTGGAAGTAGTAGGAGAATCGCTACACCGCTGATCGAGAACCAAGTGTAGGCTAAACTCGACCACTAGAAGTGGAAGTAGTGGGAGAATCGCTACACTGCTGATCGAGAACCAGGTGTAGGCTAAACTCGACCACTAGAAGTAAATGTACAAGAGATCGCTACGATTGACTGGTTGAGAACCAGTGAGTAGGTGTCTCTCGATCATTTGGAGTCGTGGTACGAGGACCGCTACGCTTCCAGTCGAAGACTAGTCGTAGCTGTTCCTCAACCATCTGAAGTCATGGTGCGAGGACCGCTGCGTTATTACTGTAGTCGTACCTCGACCATCTGAAGTTTTGCTGCGAGAGATTGCTACGTACTGGTTCGGGAACCAGCGAGCGAGTAGAATATCTGGAACACCAATGGAAGTTGTGGTGTGAGAGATTGCTACGTACTGGTTCGAGAACCAGCGAGCGAGTAGAATCTCTCGAACACCAATGGAGGTTGCGGTGCGAGAGATTGCTACGTACTGGTTCGGGAACCAGCGAGCGAGTAGAATATCTGGAACACCAATGGAAGTTGTGGTGTGAGAGATTGCTACGTACTGGTTCGAGAACCAGCGAGCGAGTAGAATCTCTCGAACACCAATGGAGGTTGCGGTGCGAGAGATTGCTACGTACTGGTTCGGGAACCAGCGAGCGAGTAGAATCTCTGGAACACCAATGGAGGTTGCGGTGCGAGAGATTGCTACGTACTGGTTCGGGAACCAGTGAACGTGTAGAATTATCTCTTGGACACCAATGGAGGTGCTAAAGTTGGTTTATTATATGTGTATCTCATGTGGCCAGCATGACTCACATACCCAACTTATAGCCTATCCGGATGTCTGTTCGCAGTCATGTCGGGTGATCAAGCCGACGACGTTCGCGAGGAATTATCCGTTAATAACCTTTTCTCGAGTAGTCCAGCCATGGCCGGTGCTACGAGATAGGTCGTCGGTCTTCGTTGGTAGGTTGGGCGTGACGACTCTACATTTGTCGAGAATGTCCTCGATAATACGGTGTACTCGACCACATCCTACTCGAGTGCTCAATTGTTCCTGAAAAATATTTTCTAGAAGGCAAGACATATAGCAGAGAATATCGAGTATGTACTTAAAAAATGCATGGGTCTTCTAGTATTATCAGGATATAACGAGCAGATGTAAATATCAGGCATTATGTAAACCGTAAACAAGCATGATTTATACAGAAGAAGACGGAGTGAGCCCCCAGTATTAGATCATAGTCGATTTAACATCGGGGACACCCGCGCAACAGATATTGTATAAAAAACATGTTCTGGGTAAACATAATAAATTATTGATCTGACAATGCTGTGTAAATTGGAAAAATAGGTACGATAAATTGTGTATAAAATATTGCGTACCTTTGTAGATACATGCCAGATGTATTACGGAATTAGTAGATCAATTATAAAAATCAATCTACTAAATACCTTTGTTGATTTGTTTGAATATTATGCAGTCGTGCTGTGTAGACATGTGTTGATGTGCATATACCGAATAGGTTTTGGAAACCGATCGGCATATGTACGTACGTCAACATGTAGGCCTGTGGATGGATATCTCCTCAGTCCTGATTGGTCGGCACGGTTGTCATGCATGCACTTATTCCGTTTGCCTAATTCCAGTCCTAACCGGACACAAGAACGAAGCAAATACAGATTGATCTGCCACCAAGTCGGGCTTGGCATTCCTTGGATGGGCGTCACACTTGGGACAGCAGCTGCACGGCCGGGTGGAGGTCGGCGTCTCCTTCTCGGCGGCGATGGTCCCGATCTCGTCAGAGGATATATTCCGGTCGGATTAGACCTCTCCATAGCCGAAGTCGTCGAGTAGCTTGTTATTGGAGAATCCATCTCATAAACTGTCACGCCCAGAAATTTACGAACCGGAATTTCTAAGCTGAATGTGTATTAAATTCCTGTCCAGGACTAGCCAGGGTACACAAACGACAATAGTTGACATACAGATCCACGTCTTACAAAAATATAAAAGTTTACAAATACAGCGGAAAAGATCAAACGAACTAAACTCGGAAGCTTGACTTCAGCAAAGGGGCGACTCCATTCCACAGGCAATCCTTGACGGCAGCGACGAAACCAACCTCTCTGAGACGGCTCCAACTGAGAAGAACTTCAACTCTAGTATGGGGGAAAAGAGAGCAAGACTGAGTACTACCCACTGTACTCAGCAAGTCATACCGGAAGAGGAGGTATGATGCAGGATATAACCAAAGGAGGGTAGGGGTTCTTTTGCATAAAGCTAGCATTTAAAAGCAGTAGTTGAAAGCAGTAAAACAGCTGTAATAATTAATCAATATTAACCAATCACTGTCCAATGCTACACCACGTTGCAACAGGCCGAATCAACCACCTGAACTACACCAGTTCATTAAGCTAAACTAGGGTGAGACTAATCACGGTGAAT
The DNA here is from genome assembly GCF_034140825.1 of Oryza sativa Japonica Group. Classification (NCBI taxonomy): domain Eukaryota; kingdom Viridiplantae; phylum Streptophyta; class Magnoliopsida; order Poales; family Poaceae; genus Oryza; species Oryza sativa. The sequence goes on from NC_089045.1 coordinate 6,105,073, forward strand.
CTGGTTGATCGCCCATAACCGGGGGCACGGCTATTCAATAGTTTTACTCTGGCCAGAGGTGTACAACTGTACCCACAAGACACGATTCCACACATGTCGCCATGCCCCGAAGTATCACCATGAAACTGCAAAGGGGGAAATCGTGACAAGACCCTCCACATAACCCTCCCCTAACCATCCACACCACGCTAAGGTTTCACCCCCCACCCCTCAAAAGGCAGTGGGCGGTCCCCCCTTGCGCCGCGGTGAATCCGGCAGCTAGACAACCGGACACCCCGGCCGACCCAACTCCATCACGCCCACCCTCGGCACTGGTGCCTAGTAAAGGGTCGAGCTATACTTCAGATCAAGCAGTTACCCACTCCCGCTTGTGGTAAGCACGGTAAGTCTCTCAGGGTTTCCCGTGAACCGGTCCTTAACTGCCATGGGTGCGACCAGCAAAACCATGCACCCACAGCCCACCATTCAGTGTATTTTAATTAACTAACACCATTGCGGTGGCACCAATCCAAAGCTATGCTAGTAGACAAAGTCTATGTAATAATGTGATCCCCATTTGTGTACTAGTTGAACTAAGCATGGCTAAGCATTTCCTAAACCAACATCTAATCATTTTGATACCCCAGTTATCAATGGCATATGGTAAACGATATATGACTAAGTAGTAGGACCCATCCCACATGACATTGTAAAAGAGTGCAACATTTAATATAAATGCAGGGTGTTTGTAAATTGGGTACAATATGATCAAATGTAAAGCATGGCTTGCCTTGCTCTCGCACTGATGAGACCTCAGCAACGTCTTCGAGAAACCGCGGATCGACGAAACGGCCGAATTCTATGCGACAAACAAAGCACACAAGCAAAACATGCTATAAGACTACTGAAACAGGAAACAAAACCATTTTTAATGGATTCTTTGCATTTTTATGAATTTACTGAGACCTGAATGGACTTAAACGGAGCTCGGATGAATTACTTATGAATTTTAGAAGATAAACTATGTTTTTACTAATAAAGAAAAAGTCCTTAATTAATTTATTGCGCAATAAATAGCAGGGCTGACGTCATCCAAGGGGGGGGCGGTTGCGCCGACAGGTGGGCCCCGCTTGTCAGCGCACAAGGGGAGGGAGAGGGGGCTCGGGCAAGTGGGCCCCACTAGCAGCGGCACAAGGTGGCCGGTCTACCGTGGACCGGGACCACGCAGGTGGTCCACCGCTGGTCCACGGGACCGACGGTCCGGATCGGCCCGAGGCCGATCGGACGGCGCGGGCGGCGGCTAGGCACGGCTCGGCTCGGCACAAAGCCGACCGACCGGCCATGGCAAGCGGCGGCGGCGCGCGCGGCTGCCGACGGCGACGACCGGCGGAGGGAGGCGGCGGCGGATGGCGAGAAAGGCGACGGCGGACGGCCAGAGCGGTGGCACGGCCAAAGGCGGCGGCGCACGCGGGAAGGGGAGAAAAGGGAGGGGGAGGGAGTCCTCACCGGAGGGGCGGCGACCGGAGCGGGAGGGGATGAGCGACGGCAGCACTTCGGAAAACGGCGGACAGGAGTGGCACGACCTGGGTAAAGGCGGTGAAGGCGTTAGGGAGAAGAGAGGAGCCGCGGCACGGCGAGGAGAAATGGCCGGAGATGGAAACAATGGCGAGCTCACCGGCGGCGCGAGGGAATCGGAGCTCGGCGGTGATTCGCGGCAACGAAGCGGCGGCCGAGGTACGGGCGGGCTCGGTGAGCGCGACGGCGGTGACTGCGCGGCGCGGCGGCGGCTCTAGCGGTGGCGGCGCGCGGCCGGAGATAGGCAGCGGCAGCGGCTAGGCGCGGCGGCGATAGGGGCACGGGAGAGGGTGGCAAATGGGGGAAACGAGAGAGGGAGCTCGGGGGAGTGATTTAAAGGTGCGGGAGGGGCGGACGTGGCCGGGAAGGTGGCCGATTTGGCCGGCGACGTGGGGGAGTGGGGAGGAAGACAGAGAGGGGGATTCAAATTGAACCCCGCCCACTCTCGGGCGCGCGTGGGGACGGGAGGAGCGGGGGAGGGGCGGCGACGTGGGCGCGAGGTGTGGGCACGGAGTGGAGGCGCGACGTGGAGCGGAGAAGGCGGGAAACGGCGGCGGCGTGGCGGTTTCGGCGGCAGCGGCGGTTGCCGGAGGTAGGAGACGACCGACAAATGGGGCCCACCTGTCGGCGTCCCGAGAGAGGAGGGAGGGGCGGCTTGGGCCGGCCCACAAGGAGGAGGGGCCGCGGGAGAGGGATGGGCCGACGGCCCAACAAAGAAAAAGGAGGGAAAAGAAAAGAAAAAGAGAAAAAGGATTTTCCTGGGATTAAAAATATTGCACTTGCTCAATTTTAATTGGTTAAAATTATTTCCAAGGCTCTGAAAATTCCACTAAAAATCATGTTAATGTATTGGAGCATGGGGAACTCAAGAAAAATTCCACCACGCCAAATTCGATTATTAAATGCATTTATTAATTAGCGATTTAGCTCTAGGTTAATTAAGATAATTTCTTCAGGCAATTTATTTAACCAATTTTTAAAGCAAGAAAAGGGGGGAAACTTCAGGGTGTGACAAACCTACCCCCCTTAAACGGAATCTCGACCCCGAGATTCGGAAGAGCTGGCGAAGAGGTGCGGATGGGCGGCCTTTAACTCATCTTCTCTTTCCCAGGTGGCCTCTTCTTCTGAGTGATGACTCCACTGAACCTTGCAGAATCTGATTACTTTGTTTCTGGTCCTTCTCTTGCTGGTTTCGAGGATACGAGTCGGCTTCTCCACATACGTCAAGTCTTCTTGGATTCCGATTTGATCCGGACTTGCCTGTTCCTCAAGAACTCTCAAACATTTCTTCAACTGAGAGACGTGGAACACATTGTGGATGCCAAGCATGTTGGAGGGAAGCTCAACCTGGTAAGCAACTTCACCTCTACGTTCCAAGATCTTATATGGTCCCACAAAGCGTGGTGCCAACTTTCCTTTGGTTTGGAAGCGATGTACTCCCCTGAGCGGAGTGACACGGAGATACACATAATCCCCTGTTTCAAAAACAAGCTCTCTTCGGCGGTTGTCTACATAGCTTTTCTGTCGAGATTGTGCGATTCTCAATCTTTCCCTGACAGCTCTGACTTTCTCTTCTGCCTCATTTAAAACTTCTGTACCAAACAACTGGCGTTCTCCTGTCTGATCCCAGAAGAGCGGAGTACGACACCTCCGTCCATACAGTGCTTCAAACGGTGCCATCTGCAGACTAGCTTGGTAACTGTTATTGTAAGAGAACTCAGCATACGGCAAGCTTTTGTCCCATGCTCCACCAAAGTCAAGCGCACAGGCTCTCAACATATCCTCTAGTATTTGATTGACTCGCTCGGTCTGGCCATCTGTTTGTGGATGGTAAGCAGTGCTGAAATTCAACCGGGTTCCCAATTCTTCTTGTAATTTCTACCAGAACTTTGAGGTGAATTGGCTCCCTCGATCAGACACTATCTTCTTAGGTACACCATGCAAACACATGATTCTTGCCAAATAAAGCTCTGCTAACTTCTTCCCTGAGTAGGTAGTATGCACCGGAATGAAGTGAGCCACTTTAGTGAGTCGATCAACGACTACCCAAATAGAATCATGCCCCGATGACGTCCTGGGCAAACCCGTAATGAAATCCATTCCGATTTCTTCCCACTTCCATTCTGGAATCTGAAGTGTCTGTAACAAACCTACTGGCCTTTGGTGTTCTGCCTTTACTCGCTGGCAAACGTCACAGAGTGCGACGAATTCAGCTATTTCCCTTCTCATGCTGACCCACCAGAATTTTTCTTTGAGGTCTTGGTACATCTTGGTACTGCCAGGATGAATGGAATACTGAGTTTGATGAGCTTCTGTCATTATCAAGTCCTTTAACTTCTTGCTTTCAGGTACACACAATCTTTCCCCCATCCAGATTGTTCCTTGTTCATCCTCGACAAAACCTCGGGCTTTTCCAACTCTCATGTTCTTTTTGAGCTCTGCTATTTCAGAATCACTTGCTTGAGCTATGCGAACCTGCTCCACCAGTGTGGGCTGTGCCTCTAGGGCAGCCACGAATCCGTGCTCAACTATACCAAGGTTCAGATGTTCCAAATCGCGTTGAACCTCACAACATAGTTGCTCTACCCATGCAACATTGCAGTAGCTCTTCCTGCTCAAGGCATCTGCAACCACATTAGCCTTGCCGAGATGATAATGTATTCCCATATCATAATCCTTGATCAGCTCCAACCATCTTCGCTGTCTGAGATTCAAATCAGGTTGAGTGAAGATGTACTTTAGACTTTTGTGATCTGTATATACCTCACAATGGTTACCGATGAGATAGTGCCGCCAAATCTTTAAAGCATGAACAACTGCGGCCAATTCCAGATCATGCGTCGGGTAGTCGCCTTCATGAGGACGCAACTGCTGTGAAGCATAAGAAACCACTTTGCCATCCTGCATCAACACACATCCTAGCCCCTGGCGAGATGCATCACAATAGACCTGGAAATCTTTCGTCTGATCAGGTAGGATTAAGATTGGTCCAGGCACCAACCGTCGTTTGAGTTCTTCAAAACTCCTATTGCATTCAGCAGACCAGATAAACTTTTCTTCCTTCTTCAATAGCTGTGTCATTGGCTTAGCAATTTTAGAGAAGTTCTCAATGAACCGGCGGTAATAGCCCGCAAGTCCTAAGAAACTCCGAACCTGAGTGACTGTCCTTGGTGGGGTCCATTTGGTAACTGACTCCACATTTGCTGGATCCACAGCTACTCCTTGAGCATTCACGATGTGACCGAGAAACTGAACTTCCTTAAGTCAGAAGTCACACTTGCTGAACTTGGCATATAGCTAATGCTCTTTTAACTTTTCAAGTACTAGCCGGAGATGCTGCTCATGTTCTTCCTCAGACTTGGAGTAGATAAGTATGTCATCGATGAAAACCACGACAAACTTGTCTAGAAATTCCATAAACACCTTGTTCATCAAATTCATGAAGAAGGCAGGTGCATTAGTGAGTCCGAAAGACATAACTGTGCATTCGAACAACCCGTACCGAGTGATGAATGCTGTCTTTGGAATATCCTCTTCGCAGATCCTCAACTGGTGATAGCCTGATCGCAGGTCTATCTTAGAGAACACCGTAGCTCCTTTCAGCTGATCAAACAGATCATCAATCCTTGGCAAAGGGTACTTGTTCTTAACAGTGACCTCATTGAGTGCGCGGTAGTCGACACACATCCTCTTGGTCTGTTCTGGCAGAGCTGGCTGAACTGATTGAGCTAGAATCTTTAGTGAACTCGGAGTAGGGTTGAGGCTGTGCTGCTCACTGTTGTTGTGACTGCCACTATGGTGGTTCTTGTTGAAGCTACCCGGGTGGTAGGGACGGTGCTGCCGGATAATCATGGTGGAAGGTCCACCGTGACGTCCCATCGTGAAACGAGGCTTCTGACTCTTCCCCTAGGGAGTCCTGAACTGAGCTGCCTTCCTCTTACGGTTTATTTTGTTACAGTGCTCCTCCTGACGGATAGCCTTATCCACCAGCTTCTCAAAGTCCTCATAATCTCTAGAGATCAACTGGTTAGTCAATTCATCATCAAGACCAGACAGAAACTTCTCCTGCCTCTCGTCATCGGTACGCACGTCCTCAGGGGCGTAGCGCGCGAGGCGGTTGAACTCATGCAAATACTCTATAACTGTTCTGGTTCCTTGTTGCAGGGAACGGAACTCTCTCTTCTTCTGTGCCATGATTCCCTCAGGAACCTGTGTCTTATTGAAACTCTGACAAAACTCTGACCAAGTAACCTCTGTCCCAGCTAGACGGGTCACCATGTAGTTGTCCCACCAAACAGAAGCGGGACCTTGCAGCTAGTGTGTATCAAAAGCAATCTTCTCTTGGTCATTGCATTGCAAAAGGTTCAGCTTCTTCTCAATAGCATGGAGCCAGTCGTTGGCCTCGATTGGGTTGGTGGTGCTTGAGAAAGTGGGCGGCTTGACACGGAGAAATTCTAACAGTTTGGATTGAGGAGGTGGAAGACCAAACTGCAGGTTCTGCTGCTGCTATTGTACTTTCTGCTGCACCTACTGCAACACCTGATGGTACTGTTGTTGCATCTGTTACATCATCATTGACATCATCTGATTCTAATTGTCCAACACCTGAGCGATCGTTGGGTTCTCGGGCGGTGGAGATGAAGTGTTGTCAGATGCATCGCTGGCACGTGCTCCACTGATCTGCTCTTCGCTGCCACTAGCGTTGTTGAATTCACGGGAACCATTTCCTGTCTTCACCATCTGAAGGGGGATAGGTAGAAATAAGAGAAAAGGAAGAAAAACAGGAGGCTTAGAAACTAATCTTTCTTATAAATTTAGGTGCAATTATCTTAATCTTGATTAAAACACTGAAAAAGAGGCACACAACTCCTAATAAAGGCAGGCATACCACTGACACATGATATCGACAGCCGACTAACCCACAAGCAACAAACCTAAGCACGAAAACTAGCAAGCAAACAAAACTAAGAAGACGATAAAGCAAAGGGCGGCGACTCTGAAGCTCGGAGCGGCGCTTGCAATCGTGGGATAGGACTGACATCTAAAGATGGACAAGGGATAAGAACCAATTCATGCTCGAATCCAAATTAAACAAAGCAACAAATGACTCAAATAAATAACCTAGCATGGCTGATTTTTATGCATAGAACATTTCTCATGAACTCAAATGAAGATACTGATGCAACTGGCTAATCAATAAATTAATGCATAAAATAGATGCATAGCTATAATGATACGCATAAAATTGCCCCATCGAACCTAGACATGACCTAATGCATATCACCTGATAGATTCCCGACTGACTGTCAAATAAACTCCAAATAATATTTTTTTAAAACCCTAGACTGAGCTAAATTTAAAAATCCGATCCGAATGAACGACCAAGATTTTTCCTGCAAACCAAAGAGGCAAAACTCCAAATTTTCCCGAAACAAATCCAAGTGAAAAAAGGCATATGCATATGAAAAGGGGTTCAGAGGGCTCTTAGGTTTCCAGTTGGCTTGTCCTACGGTCAAGGTCGGCTCTGATACCATCTTGTCACACCCAGAAATTCACGAACCAGAATTTCTAAGCTGAATGTGCATTAAATCCCTGTCCAGGACCATCCAGGGTACACAAACGACAATAGTTGACATACATATCCACGTCTTACAAAAATATAAAAGTTTACAAATGCAGCGGAAAAGATCAAACGAACTAAACTCGGAAGCTTGACTTCAGCAGCGGGGCGACTCCATTCCACAGGTAATCCTTGACGGCAGCGACGAAACCAACCTCTCTGAGATGGCTCCAACTGAGAAGAACTTCAACTCTAGTGTGGGGGAAAAGAGAGCAAGACTGAGTACTACCCACTGTACTCAGCAAGTCATACCGGAAGAGGAGGTATGATGCAGGATATAACCAAAGGAGGCTAGGGGTTCTTTTGCATAAAGCTAGCATTTAAAAGCAGTAGTTGAAAGCAGTAAAACAGCTGTAGTAATTAATCAATATTAACCAATCACTGTCCAACGCTACACCACGTTACAACAGGCCCAACCAACCACCTGAACTACACCAGTTCATTAAGCTAAACTAGGGTGAGACTAATCACGGTGAATCTGGTTGATCGCCCATAACCGGGGGCACGGCTATTCAATAGTTTTACTCTGGCCAGAGGTGTACAACTGTACCCACAAGACACGATTCCACACATGTCGCCATGCCCCGAAGTATCACCATGATACTGCAAAGGGGGAAATCGTGACAAGACCCTCCACATAACCCTCCCCTAACCATCCACACCACGTTAAGGTTTCACCCCCCACCCCTCAAAAGGCAATGGGCGGTCCCCCCTTGCGCCACGGTGAATCCGGCAGCTGGACAACCGGACACCCCGGCCGACCCAACTCCATCACGCCCACCCTCGCCACTGGTGCCTAGGAAAGGGTCGAGCTATACTTCAGATCAAGCAGTTACCCACTCCCGCTTGTGGTAAGCACGGTAAGTCTCCCAGGGTTTCCCGTGAACCAGTCCTTAACTGCCACGGGTGCGACCAGCAAAACCATGCACCCACAGCCCACCATTCAGTGTATTTTAATTAACTAACACCATTGCGGTGGCACCAATCCAAAGCTATGCTAGTAGACAAAGTCTATGTAATAATGTGATCCCCATTTGTGTACTAGTTGAACTAAGCATGGCTAAGCATTTCCTAAACCAACATCTAATCATTTTGATACCCCAGTTATCAATGGCATATGGTAAACGATATATAGCTAAGTAATAGGACCCATCCCACATGACATTGTAAAAGAGTGCAACATTTAATAGAAATGCAGGGTGTTTGTAAATTGGGTACAATATGATCAAATGTAAAGCATGGCTTGCCTTGCTCTCGCACTGACAAGACCTCAGCAACGTCTTCGAGAAACCGCGGATCGACGAAACGGCCGAATTCTACGCGACAAACAAAGCACACAAGCAAAACATGCTATAAGACTACTGAAACAGGAAACAAAACCATTTTTAATGGATTCTTTGCATTTTTATGAATTTACTGAGACTTGAATGGACTTAAACGGAGCTCGAATGAATTACTTATGAATTTTAGAAGATAAACTGTGTTTTTACTAATAAAGAAAAAGTACTTAATCAATTTATTGCGCAAAAGATCCCAGGGCTGACGTCATCCAAGGGGGGCGGCTGCGCCGACAGGTGGGCCCCGCTTGTCAGCGCACAAGGGGAGGGAGAGGGGGCTCGGGCAAGTGGGCCCCACTAGCAGCGGCACAAGGTGGCCGGTCTACCGTGGACCAGGACCACGCGAATGGTCCACCACCGGTCCACGGGACCGACGGTCCGGATTGGCCCGAGGCCGATCGGACGCCGCGGGCGGCGGCTAGGCACGGCTCGGCTCGGCACAGAGCCGACCGACCGGCCATGGCGAGCGGCGGCGGCGGCGCGCGCGGCTGCCGACGGCAACGACCGGTGGAGGGAGGCGGCGGCGGATGGCGCGAAAGGCGGCGGCGGACGGCCAGAGCGGCGGCACGGCCAAAGGCGGCGGCGCACACGGGAAGGGGAGAAAAGGGAGGGGGAGGGAGTCCTCACCGGATGGGCGGCGACAGGAGCGGGAGGGGATGAGCGGCGGCAGCACTTCGGAAAACGGCGGACGGGAGCGGCGCGACCTGGGAAAAGGCGGTGAAGGGGTTAGGGAGAAGAGAGGAGCCGCGGCACGGCGAGGAGAAATAGCCGGAGATGGAAACAATGGCGAGCTCACCGGCGGCGCGAGGGAATCGGAGCTCCGGCGGTGATTCGCGGCAACGAAGCGGCGGCCGAGCTGCGGGCGGGCTCGGTGAGCACGACGGCGGCGACTGCGCGGAGGTGGCTCTAGCGGCGGCAGCACGCGGCCGGAGATAGGCAGCGACAGCGGCTAGGCGCGGCGGCGATAGGGGCACGGGAGAGGGCGGCAAATGGGGAAAACGAGAGAGGGAGCTCGGGGGAGTGATTTAAAGGTGCGGGAGGGGGCGGACGTGGCCGGGAAGGTGGCCGATTTGGCCGGCGACGTGGGGGAGTGGGGAGGAAGAGAGAGAGGGGGATTCAAATTGAACCCCGCCCACTCTCGGGCGCGCGTGGGGGCGAGAGGAGTGGGGGAGGGGCGGCGACGTGGGCACGAGGTGTGGGCGTGGAGTGGAGGCGCGACGTGGAGCGGAGAAGGCGGGAAACGGCGGCGGCGTGGCAGTTTCGGCGGCAGCGGCGGTTGCCGGAGGTAGGAGACGACCGACAGGTGGGGCCCACCTGTTGGCGTCCCGAGAGAGGAGGGAGGGGCGGCTTGGGCCGGCCCACAAGGAGGAGGGGCCGCGGGAGAGGGATGGGCCAACGGCCCAACAAAGAAAAAGGAGGGAAAAGAAAAGAAAAAGAGAAAATGGATTTTCCTGGGATTAAAAATATTGCACTTGCTCAATTTTAATTGGTTAAAATTATTTCCAAGGCTCTGAAAATTCCACTAAAAATCATGTTAATGTATTGGAGCATGGGGAACTCAAGAAAAATTCCACCACGCCGAATTCGATTATTAAATCCATTTATTAATTAGGGATTTAGCTCTAGGTTAATTAAGATAATTTCTTCGGGCAATTTATTTAACCAATTTTTAAATCAAGAAAAGGGGGGGAAACTTCAGGGTGTGACATAAACCCATCTCGTCAAAATCCTGAAGCACCAAAATCCCCCTACCTGGTGTGCCACTGTCGACGTTTGATGTCGCGGTTCTAGTATTTACATAGTATGGGGATTGTCGGTGCTAGGGTATACGCGAGACTAAGGTAAAAGAGATGGAGACGAGGATTTTTATACAGGTTCGGGCCCCTGAATTGTCAGGTAATAACCCTACATCCTGTTGGCCGAAGCCGATATTGCTCTTATTCATGATAATCACACCAGTACAATATTTGGGGTAGCCTCTCTAACTGTTGTCGATATGGCGGTCTGACGATCTGACTCATAGTCGACAACAGGGTAGCCTTCCTCCTTGAATCCGTGCCCGGCGAGATCAGAGATAGCGCTTTCGTCTCTCCTGACAGTATCCGGAGACACCGTAGGGTACTAGCCGTGCTTATCCCTGAAGTCAATATCCGGCGGCGTGTCTTGGCGTATGTAGGCTTCTATGTTGTGGCTTCTATGTCGATTGTATTGGGTGTTGATTCTCTTGGTTGTTGATTGTCCCCCCTCTCCTCCTAGGGGGCCTTGTATTTATACCCATAGGTGTCCCCTTGTCCAAGTAGAACTAGGGAACTAATATGGATACAATCCGAGTAGTCCTTGTCGTTTCCATGTAGAACTCTGGTTGTCTTTTCTTATCCGGAACTCCTCCTATATCCGCAGGTTGTTTCCTTATAGGATATGGTATGTGGTAGGTTCTGCCGAGATTTAGTCAACCACTCTTAGGTATGTGGTATCCATAACCCTGACAATTATATTTCTAAATCTGAAAAACTAATTTTTGATAGGCATATTTCAATCCAACAATCTATCCTCTTAATGAGTTTCTCGGATTTAATGCGTGACTCTCCATTTTTCCACACATGATTGGCTACATGGGCATCGAGACATGTAAATATTAATGAATCGCTTGTTTACGAGGGATGACTAGTAGCATATTTAAATGGATGATAAGTAGAATTATTTATCCTTGGTCTGTGTGCCAAGATAAAATATGACTATTTAGATGGAGGGAGTACGAATTATCGGTCAAATGTTTTAAAGATTAAATCTTAAATTACGTACGCGCCTTATATTATGGGATAGAGAGTACGAGGTAAGGAGTATTTGATTTTCGATGGAAAAAAAAACTTGCGACACTCTCAAAACCTAAAACCGGTCGCCTGGGCACAACAGAATTGTGTTACAGAAAACGGGCCAATCCCACTTCTCCGTACTCAACGGCGACCAACAAATACTGCAACTCTGCACGTCTTTCCACGCCGCAAAATCCTCCTCCCCTCCTCCTCCCGATTGACCAACCATTCAACGCTCCACGTGTCCCCGCTTTGCTCTCCACTGGTAGTGGGTCCCTACACGCGCAAAACATCTCACGGGCCCACATGTAAGCGACCGTAGCCAGTAGTAGCATTTGTCGCTTCAAACCGTCGACGAGAAGCCACGCCACGTCGCGACTCTGTTTTTTTTTCTTTCTTCCTCCTCACGACTCGCGGCGTCGGACTCCTCGAACCTCGGGTTTCTTCTTCTCTTCTCGCCTCGCCTCCGTTTCGATTTGGGGAGAGAGAGATAGAGAGGCGATCGCATCGAGGAGGCGCAAAAACCCTAGAAGGCGAACCTTCCGGAAGCTTCTGGAAGGGAGGATGCAGGGCGCCAACATGCTCCTGGACGAGCCCGTCCGCCTCACCTCCGTCCTCACCCCCGTCAAGCCCGTAAGCGCCGCTCCTCCCCCTGCCCCTCCCCTCTCGTCTCCTTCCGTTTCGGTTCATTTCCGGTCGATCTCGCGCTCGATGTCACGCGCCGCTGCGCGGAATGGTGACGAGCGGCGGGTTCGGGGCACTCTCCATCTGTGGGGGTGGTGAATACTGAATCGATTTTTTTGTTTTGGTTTGGTTCGGTGTTCGATCCGATTTGGTGTGCGGGGGAGGGGTGGGGTTCGTCGAGATGTGAGATACATTTCGTCAGAATGCGATTTGCGGACGAGCAGCGGACCTGCCGGATTAGGGGGGAGTTTAATGTTGCGTGCTGTTACTTGTGATCGCACGATTATTTTAAAAAAATGCCGTATATTTTTTTTTTCATGTGGAATTAATTTGTATTATTTGCAATTGCAATGTGGGGATTTGATGCGTGGAAGGATTGGGGGTAGTATGGCTGCCCTGATTTTGACATGTAACACTGGATTGATTTGATTTTGACATGTCACAGTGAATTGATTTTGAGCATGATGGATGTCATCTTTACGCCTTGTCCTGTGTATTGCAGAAAGTATTCCCATCACTCACCAAGATTGTTGGGACCCTTGGGCCCAACTCACACTCCGTCGAGGTTATTCAAGAATGCCTCACTGCTGGGATGGCAGGTTGGACTCGATTTAGTGCTGGGGGCCTGCTCTTGATTTGTTTTCCCCTCCTTTTGTTACGAAAAATGATGATGCTCTCTTTATGTTTTGTTTTGCAGTCGCACGGTTTGATTTCTCATGGATGGATGCTTCATATCATCAGGAGACCCTTAACAATCTGAGGAAAGCTGCACAAAATGTCAATAAGCTGTGCCCTGTAAGTTGACGGCATGACAGAAATGATTGGCAGTATCTTTTGGCGCAAATACTTTGATACGCTTAGGCAAATAGGATTTAGGATATATAAAATGTGCCTATTTGATCCTTTTGTGTTACTTTATCAATTTACTTAACAGTGACTTGGTGGCATGTTTACAGTTTACTAAAAAGATCAGTTTCCATCATTAAATGTGATATGTTTTTCTATTATTTAGGTTTTAGTTTCAATAGTTAACATCAGTATCTGTGAACTCATTTTGATTTTCTTATGGGTATTTGTAAATGCTTGGATATGTAAACATTGCTTTTTCTTTAATTACTACCCAGTATCCCACATACTGTATGTCTTTCTTGAGATGCTGTTATATTTCTCTGTTCCTATTTAATTAGTTATTGTCAAGTGTTTTATGCTGTTAGGTACAAAAACTGCGCAAAATGCTTCCTGTTGTAGCTATTCCTTGGAGATATGCCTTTACCAAAGATTCCATTTCTTAGTTCCATGTGAATGCAATTCCAATATATTTGCCTTGAGCTTCTGAATAACAATTTTTCAGTGAAAACTAAATTTGGCCAACTTTCTCCATTTGGGATGCATATTGTACTACTTCATGTAGAGATTTATGTTGCTTAGATTTATGCTAGTTTCCTCGTTTGATTTTATTAAAACAATGTTACCAGAAATGGTGTAGTGAATGGTGAAGTTTGAATTTCATATATTTTTGAATATCTGGTGTTCCGAAGACTTTCTAATCTAATTGACAATCTGTTATTGTGTCCTCATTTTTAATGATCACAATTTACAAATCCACATGTTTGAAAGTTCATGCCTTTTGTTATTCAGTTGTACTATCCGATATTTCTGCTTTCTCCTTTTAAGTTAAGATTTGTGCTAAGAGGCATATCCTATTAACTTCTAACTAATTTTAATACACTATATAGGTAATGCTGGATACACTGGGTCCAGAAATTCAGGTTCACAATTCAACTGGTGGACCAATTGAGTTGAAAGCTGGAAATCATGTCACCATAACACCAGATCTTTCTAAAGCTCCCTCTTCTGAAATCTTGCCAATTAAGTTTGGTGGTCTTGCAAAAGTAAGTGAGCAATATGGGAAAATGAAGATGCGAATTATGATATTACTGTTAATACTTGTCATATTGCAACATTTATCATATGATTTTCTATCGAAGGGCCTCTTTTGATTTTGTGTGATTCATGCAAGAATGCTGTCATTAAAATAATTTTCATGGATACTTGTGCAAGAGTTAAAGGCTTTTGTCTTTTCAATTACATCTATTAAAATACTTGTATTGACTTTGTTTTCTTCTACCTCAGAAACCTTTATTCTTAAAATATTGCATAGTGAATTGTTTCTTTGTGTATATACAGGCTGTCAAGAAGGGTGATACTCTTTTTATTGGTCAATATCTCTTCACAGGAAGTGAAACAACATCTTCGTGGCTTGAGGTGTGCAAATTTGTATTTCTTTGACTTCATACCACTTTTCAGTACATCTCCTTATGTGCTGTAATTTACAGGTTGTGGAAACTTCTGGAGAAAATGTTGAATGTCTTGTGACCAATACAGCTACACTTGCAGGCCCCATGTTCACTTTGCATGTTTCAAAAGCCCATGTCAGTTTACCAACTTTGAGTGATTATGATAAAGAGGTAAGGGGACTACTGGGCTTATTTACGTTACAGAAAATAAATTTGAATTTTTTGGCATGTTACATGTGGCTGACAGAATACTTTTGTATAGAAACTTCTTTGGCAATTGGAAGCAGAATTTGTTAAGGAGTGCATTTTTTTGAAAGTTTTTCTTACCAATTCTCAACCAGTGAAAGCTATGGCCTGTTCAGAAAGAAAACCAATATGTTTATGATGCCATTGTAGTTAAAATATTGCAAATATCAAATAATTTTGCTGGATGTAAAAACATCTGTTTTAGTGCATTTTAGCATGCTGTTCATTTTTTCCCTTTATGCTCAAACCTTTTAATAAGCCCAGTAGTTCCAAGTCACTAGACTTTTAATAGGCTTTGCCAAAGTTAAAACTTATTAAGGGCCAATGAAGTGTATTGCAATCCAAAACAATTAAAAGAGAATTTCTTTCAAGATCATTGTATGATTATCTCTCAAGTTGCATATTTGACACATAATTGCATATTTCAATGATGCATGATGCACAATTCTGTTTTGATGCAATTATATATATGTACCTTCTCAAAATTGTTCTAAGTACAGTTTCCTTGCAATAGGTCATTTCAACTTGGGGATTACATAACAGTGTTGATATTATATCACTTTCCCATACCCGCTCTGCCGAGGATGTCAGGGAGGTGAGCTTTCTTTCCCTGATTGTGCCACTATTGCACTTGAATTCATTCTGTTGATCATCTATGTGCTTCTTGATTTCCTTGTATTGTTCATTTAGTTCATTATTAAGTGGTTTTTTTTATGTTATAGCTTTAACTCACAAAAGATCAATTTGCAAGAAGTTTTTGATGTAAACTCGGCCAATTGAACTGTTGGTTCTTGGGTTTAATGAAGGGCCATCTATATGTACATGCATCCTGAACGTTGACAACAATTGACAGTACACTCACATTAGAGGGGAAAATTTTAACGAACTGTATCAAGCATTATTGCAGACAATGAAGAACTGCATGATGTTATTTGTTTTTCAATTTTATGTGTTATATTTCATAGACATGGTGTTACTGGTTCTCCCTGTACCTGTGACCACATGTTTCCCTTAGCATCTAAGCTATTTGTGCATTAAATCTTGATATATACAATAAAGTTGTGCAACACCACTGATCCTTACATATATTTGGCATGCAGCTTAGATCTTTTCTTCAATCTCATGGCCTTCAGGACACACAGATATATGCCAAGGTTGAAAATACTGAGGTATTTACCCTGCTTCTATGAAAATATTATTGTCGGGCTTTTCACTTCCCTCATTACAATTAACTGCATTGCTTATTCCTTTCTAGGGTTTGGATCATTTTGATGAAATTCTCCAAGAAGCTGATGGCGTCATTATTTCACGGGGAGACCTGGGAATTGACCTTCCACCAGAAGATGTAAATTATTTTTTTCCTCAAAACCCCATTATACACTATTTATCCCTATCATGCTGTTGGACATGTGCATATTCATTTTATTCATGACGCCTTGCCAATAGTAGTTATGAGAATATCTTCATTATTCTGGTGCAAAATCTTATCATCAATTGCTTATCAAGTTACGCTTTAAGTGATTCATTCTTCTCTGATAGGCTGTTGATCCATCTGAAATTTTAGTGCATGAACCGTTGTTCTGTACTCATAATTTGGAAAAATGTCATGATTACATGCCTTGCTTCATACCATGACCTCTCTCACTCTTGGAACTTCAGGTGTTCATATCCCAAAAAACAGCTATTAAGAAATGCAATCTTGCTGGCAAACCTGTGATCATCACTAGAGTTGTGGACAGCATGATTGACAATCTACGCCCAACACGTGCAGAGGCCACTGATGTTGCAAATGCTGTCCTAGATGGTCTGTAAACCTGTATTATATTACAACAAGTTGACAAATTTGTTAGTTTCTCTTATACTGCAAAAATGGCAGGAACGGATGGCATTTTGCTTGGTGCGGAGACTCATCGAGGCCCTTATCCAGTTGATGCAGTGAGTACTGTTGGGAGAATATGTGCAGAAGTATGTTTCTTTCTGTCCATCAATATTGCAATAGAGCCATCCAAATTTCTTGACTGATCAATGGTAAATGCTTGTAGGCTGAGTCTGTGTATAACCAGTTGGTTCACTTCAAGAAATTAGTGAAGCATGTAGGTGATCCAATGCCCCATGAAGAATCTGTGGCATCTTCAGCGGTAAACACTCTTAATTCATTTGGAACAGATACTACTTTGCTATCAAGGATTTATTGTGATAATCCATTTTTTCACTTGTAGGTTCGCACTGCAATGAAGGTAAAAGCTGCTGCAATCGTTGTGTTCACTTTCTCAGGAAGAGCTGCCAGGTACTCCACAATTAACTCCTTTCAAGCCTCCATCATTCAAGTGCTATTAATTCACTTCATGCATCCTGTCTGCAGGTTAGTTGCCAAGTACAAGCCACCAATGCCAGTGTTGGCCGTTGTCTTCCCACGTGAGGGCTCTGATCCAACAAAGTGGCGTTCTTACGGCACAACTCAGGTAAGTAACATGTATATCTATAATATCTGTCTGGGTTTTACAACAATCTTTCATTTCGTGGAACAGAATATGCCAACTTATTTTACCACTTCTATGTTGCTTTCAGGCAAGGCAATGTTTTGCTGCAAGAGGTGTCTACCCTTTGATGGCGAGTACTGAGGAGGTATGTTGAAGTTGCTAAATACTAGAGGCACCTTCACTTTCTGCTTTTTTGCAATGCCAAAACTTGCATCTTGCGGTAGCCCACAATGCAAATTTTCTTTGTAGTTCTACAAAAATGATAGCTGCATTATCCCCTCTTAATTACCATTTGGCATTTTTAAAATTTCAACTTGTTCTTAATATGTACATATGCGTGAACACTTTCTGTAACAGGCTGAAACTGGTGGGCTCACCAGGGAAGAGTACGGGATAAAACTTGCACAGAACTATGGTCGCTCGGTTGGTATGCTAAAGCCCTATGACAGGTTGATCATTTTCCAGAAGATCGGCGATTCATCTGTTGTCAAGATCATCGAGTGTGACAGTTCGTAAAAGATTAGACACCTACCACATTCCGTCCAAGAGTTTCAACCACACAGAGGCGGATTACCTTTTTGCTTTCTTTCTTGTTTGACATGATATTGAGACTAGAATAGGGAAGGCCAATTGTGCTGTTTGGCAATTTACCCATTTTAGGTCCATACTTGCTTTTTCAATAATTTCATTCAAGAGCCTATTTACACATTGCAACAATCCAATTTTGTGGACAAAATACAGGATACAGGGACATTTGGTTACTTGGTGTGGATGTGCAGTACTTATTTCGCATTACATCATGATACACCCGTACGTATAGCAAACAACATCTTGAGAGTGTATATGTACCTGAAAATTTCTTCTTCCTGGCATGAATGAATAATCTAGTACTGCTCCTTGAAGAAGACGGCGTAGATGAGGCAGAAGACGCAGAAGATGATGATGCCGATGTCGATGGTGAGCGCGGTCATGGCCTGGTCGCTGAGGTCCATGTTGCGGCCGCCGAGGCGGTCGACCATGTCGGGGACGGACTGGTAGCTGTCGAGGTCCTGCTGGTAGGGGTCCTCGAGCCTGGACCGCAGCTGCTGGAGGCGCCGGCTCTCGGCCTCCTGCGCCAGCGTCCAGTCGTAGAACCGCCGCGACTCCTCCCGGCTCAGCACGTTGTACGCCTCCCGCAGCCGGATGAACCGCTCCGACGCCTCCCGCAGCGGCAGCGACGTCGTGTCCGGGTGGTACTCCTTGGACAGCCGCCGGTACGCCGCCTTTATCTCCTCGATGTCCGCCTTCGGTTCCACCCCCAAGAACCTGGGTTTGATTTTTTTTTTGTACAAGTTTTTTGTTGGAATTTGTTCAGGTAAGTTCAAATTCTATAGGTAGTACCAAAAATTGGCAAATTGGCAAGGTTTTGTTAGGAGAAAAAAAAATGTCCCTGCACATCCCCTAAAAATTGTCTCGAAACCAAACAATCTCCGAAAAACATCAATGGGTTTTCTGGCTAGCTCCAAGCTCAAAGCCTCGTCCCCTTCTAGTTATTTTGGTATTAAGTTATTTACTAATATTCGCTATGCATTGGAGTTAACACTCAATTGGTATTGTGACTAGGACGGTGATTTTTTTTTTCATACGGGTTGGAAATTTCGAGACTTATTCAATTTTGGTTGAAGTTTGTCCAAAATTCAAGTCATTTTGAAATTTGTTCAATTATGAATGAAGAATGGGACAAGAGAGGCAGCAGTAGCACTCAACTGGTAGTGAGACTCGGACGGGTTGTTGATGAGGTCGGCGAACCTCCCACCGAGCGGCTCCTTCTTCCGGCCGCCGCCGTCCTTCTTGGCGTTCCCGCCGACCCACCCTTCGTCCGGGTCCGACCAGTGTATCCTCGTGTCCACCGTCTTCTTCTTCCCCTGCGCCGCCGCCCCGGCCGCCGTAGCCGGGGACGGCTCCGTCTCCGGCGCGCCCCCCGCCGCCGCCGCGACGACGACGGCGACGAACGCCCTCCCGCTCCCGCGCCGGCCGTGGACGCTCGCTCGCCGCCGGTGGAGGAGCGGCGTGAACGGGGCGGATGCCGTGGACGCCGCCATGCGAGCGAGGCCGGAGTGTGCGTGCGTGCGCGCGCGCGGCGGCGCACGAGTCGAGTCGAGTGCTTTTGTTTTTGTTATTATTTTTTGAGGTGGTGGTGCATTCCAAAGGAGCTCGAGGCTGAGGAGGTGTGCATACGCTGCGGCGCGAGACGTGGTGAGGAGGCGATGAGGTGGGGCCCTGGCGTGGGGCCCACCTGCCAGCATGGCATCTCCCGGGCCCACGTATAGCTTCACGCCAAGAAAATGGGATCCGGCTCTAAATTTTAAGTGCTAAAGGGAGAGGAGCAAAGTAAATTGTATCCTGTGCTACCGTGTGGAACAGTGATTTTGCAGTTATTTACTATAGTATTAGTGGTAAATAGTAACTATACTGTACATAGATACTGCTCGCGTGTTACTCTAGAGTATTGTAGCGATCAATCTCATCCGTTCGTTATAGATCGGACGGCTGAGAATACCCTAAAGTCACAACAGCGTGCTTCTCTGACTGCACTCGAAAGATCTCAATCCAAGAGAAACGATGGAGATGAAAAATTTTAGCTATCCTTCCAACCGATTGTTACTTACGCCTATACCACATAAAACTAGAAAAATAAAGCTATCCTCGGGTAAATTGTTTTTGCACGCCACAACGAAAAGGCTAATCCACATGTTTCGTTTTGGGTTTTTGGCTTCTTGCCAGTTTGGACATGGATGGAGATTGTTTACGTGCATTGGCTCGTAGCCGGATAAATAACAGCTATATCCTCAGACCTCAGTCGAAAGAAGGGATGAAATGGCTAACGATAAATGGAGAAAAATGGGATAAAAAAATTGACGAAATGGAGATGCGGGGGATCGAACCCCGTGCCTCTCGCATGCAAAGCGAGCGCTCTACCATTTGAGCTACATCCCCGAACATGT
The DNA here is from genome assembly GCF_034140825.1 of Oryza sativa Japonica Group. Taxonomy (NCBI): domain Eukaryota; kingdom Viridiplantae; phylum Streptophyta; class Magnoliopsida; order Poales; family Poaceae; genus Oryza; species Oryza sativa. The sequence goes on from NC_089045.1 coordinate 6,125,088, forward strand.
AATTCTTTCTTTCTTAGTATTATTTTACTTGTAAAAATTCTGAGTTCGGCAGGGGAACATCTTTCTCAGGAAATGAAAATGAAGCGGCGGATTACATACGATTAATTAACTATTAGCTAAAATTTTAAAAAAAAACATACTCCCTCCCTTTCTAAGTATTTAACGTCGTTAACTTTTTAAATATATTTGACCATTTATCTTATTAAAAAATTTAAGTAATTATTAATTATTTTCCTACCATTTGATTCATTGTTAAATATACTTATATGTATACATATAGTTTTATATATTTCATAAAAGTTTTTGAATAAGACGAATGGTCAAATATGTGCTAAAAAGTCAACTGTGTCAAATATTTAGAAATGAGAGTATTGTTTAGTAGTTAAGCTGAGAAAATGTATTGTAGAACACCTGCCGTTAGATGTCGAACTGAACCAACTGACCCGATGTGCTTAGGCGTAGGAGCCGTCGGCGCCTGGTGTTATGTTTTCTTTTCCTAATCATAGTCTTCCTAGGCTATAAAATCTTGAACAGTTTGATATGAAGCCTCACACATTTTTTGTGCGGTTCGTATTTTTTAAAAAAAGCGCTTAGTTGTCACCAGGGAACTATAACATGCAAAACATATGATCTGATCTTATAATGTAAGTTTCCTCGATGTACACATATAGCTACTTTCTCCCACAATACAAGCTCATTCTATATACAAGTTCCTTTTCTTCCGCTATACAAACGGCATATACAGAGCCATCGAAAATATATAAATGAAATGCAGATGGCAAGTTTCCTATACAATGATATACTATAGAAAAGAATAGCAAACCAAATTGTGTACAGCAAAGAGGAAAAATGTAGTCATCTATATCTATCTATTTTAGTGTAGGTTAACTGAAGGAAGAATGGCTCCTGCAGGTCTTGACAGCACTTCTGCTTGCTGCTCTAAACTGTTAACCTGAGATCAGTATTGCCGATCTGACAGGATGGAATCGCTCCAAGAAAGCATGAAATCGCGCGCGACGGATGGTAAATCTGCACAGAAAAGTAAAGTAAATGCATTTCAAATGGAAGAACAGGAGAGTTTTTCCAACTAACATAGGTCGACTGACTTACCTTGGATAACCTCGAGAGCAACTGATGGAATGTCGATTTGATCTTCGACCAGTCTGTACACATCAACAAGCTGCAAAAGAGAGAAATGGGTTACAGTAATCCACTGGAAAAATTATCTTCCATCTTTCCTTAGTATACAACTTGTGTGAATACTGTAGTGAACAATCCATGTTAAAGTACCTCTTCTACATGCAACTTGGAGTCCTCCGTGAAAGCCATAATAAGTTGTCTCCTGATGCCAGCGTCGATAAGGAACAAACGTGCTCCGTCTTTTATTGTGTCGGTGAGATCTAATTTCTTCTCCATTTGTCGATTTCTCTCAATTTGCCTAGTGGTTCACAAGATCAGAGTATTTCTAGAAATAAGATTTAGAGCGTTATAGAACAGACAGTTCTGATACTCACGAGCTATTCTTTTTTAGTGCAGGATTGCTGCTCATCTTGGACACGTTTTCCTTGGCAAGAACTATAAGGTTTTCTAGCCGTTTCCATTGGAACAGACCATCTTTGAATAATACCTTCATAGGGAAAAAAAACATGGTGACGACATAAGTGGTAAAAGTCTTTTTTAAAAATAAATAATGGCATGTCACACAATTGTCAACCATTTAAATGCTAAAACATGCTTCTTTCCTGTAGTTTGACAGAACAAACTTGCTGTTTATTTTCTGCACTGATGCTTTATTCCACACTTTCACATATACAATGGTGGATCATATGGTAGAAACTACCAATGGACAATAGCTTTGCAGTAGTGTTAAGGAGGCCTTGACTGGTTACCTGTATCAGCCGTTCACGGAGAGCAGGGTTTGGATCTGTCAAGAGACGCTTTGCTACATATGGATATGCAACCTGGATATTGAAACAGCACAGTGAACGGTGAGAACTGATCACACATTTTTTTTCTTTCTTGAGAACTGAAAAGAATGGCACATGTCACACCTCAAGAAACTTAAAATCAGGCTGCAGAGTGAAGCAAATCCCTTCTTGTGTCAACAATGAACGAATAACCAAAGAAAACCTTTCTGGGATGCGGATGGGGTAATTGTACACAAGCTGATTAAACTTCCCTATAAATTTGGTTATAAATAAATTAGAGGATGAAATATATATGAATATAGAAAGCAGTCTTATCCTAAGCATTCATGATTAATAGAACAAAAATAATCAAGCAAACATTCTAACAAGTGTGGGTGCCACAAGGAATGCCATCAAAATAATATCCATGAATCATGATCAGAAATGTCCACCTTCAGCAGTAATATAATTTGATGACCATGCATTGAAAAAAAATGCTGATATAGATCATGAAGAACAAAGCAAGCACACATCCAGTTCTCGGTAATAGATAAACTGCGAAGCATTACAGCCTTACCGGTTACACTCCGGAAATTGAAGTCTGCTAAGCCTTTCCCGGCTGAGTTTTGCCAAATAGCTTCCAGAGCTGGGACAATTGGGGACACATCTGTTCCACTAGCAAGAAAGCCAAGCCTTGTGAAGTCATTTGCCATTTCAGCATAGTCTTCATTTACAGCATGAACAACAGCATCGATTAGGATTTGTTTGTTTTGCTGCACATAGGAAAACAATAGCAGAACAACCTGTTAGCCAATTTCTGTTTTAGCCAACAGGCCTGATAAGATATATTTCTGCAGTTTTAACAGATTGCAGGACTGTAAATGACCAATGTACATTATTTACTATATAATCGATTTTTTTTTCATAGTAGGCATGAATCAGATATTATTTATCAAATTGAGTATTGACAAAAAATATTACTAATCCAATTAACTGAAAAATTCAAAGATGAATTTTACCACTGCTAAAAAGCAATATTTCATACCTGACTTAGGACAGCCACATTGCCAAAGTCAACATAAGCAATACGACCATCACGCATCGCAAAGATATTTCCAGGATGTGGATCTCCATGGAAAAGGCCAAATTCAAGCAACTGACGCAATGCAGCACTTACTCCAACTGTGAGAAAGCCCTCCACATCAATACCTGCTTCTTTTATAGCCTGTACAAATAAACTTTTGGACTCAAAAACACGAGAAAAATTACACTGAACTATTTCACCTTTGATAAAAAAAACTAGAAATAATGCTACAAACCTGTGGGTCAGTGCATCTGATTCCATCTATCCATTCCATTACTAAAACACGAGAACCTGAATACTGCTTATATACTTGAGGGATCTTGACAGTTGGATCATCCTTGAAATTTTCCAAGAAGTCCTCGATGTTTGTAGCTTCCTAAAGCATTGTATGGAATAGAAAGCACGTCAACATTCCATCCATGACAAAATAAGCCATGAGAGATATAAGAGTTTGTCAATGAAATTGTTTTCTCTTTTCCGGTACTGTCTTCCCAACAAAAGAAAGTGGACACCATTGACAACACATGTAAGATTGTGATACCTACTGTCCAATAGCTAATTCATTATGTTGAGAACATAATAACACCAATAAAAAGGAACAAAAAGCTTACAAGGGTGTAATCAAGTTCTTCCAAAAGTTTTTCACCGAATTCATCCACAATAAGCTCTGCATTGCAGCCTAGTTTTTGAAGGCTAATTCCATTCAAAAAGGATGCGAGAGTTCGGAACAGGAAAAGATCTCGATATATGATGGGCTCAATTCCTGGCCTCTGAACCTGTTATTTTGAATCACAGTAATCAATAAATAAGCACAACAATAAACATTATATTATGCATGAGTACAAGAACAAACATTAAAAATGTCACAAACTACTAGTCCAAGACACTACTGATAGAGTCGGCGACTGGACATTCTACTGAAGCATGTATAAACATTTAACTAAATTCTTTTTCACAACTCATAAGGTGTAAAATGGTCACGAATTTCATTAGGGTGAGAAACACGCTTGTACTCATCCATGGGCCATGATAGAGATAGAGGACCATGGTAAAAATGAAGCATCAAGTCATAGAACTTTTCGATCATCTCAAATCACAAAAGAAATAAAGTACTAAAGTAGTAAACAAATACAAGAAAATGAAGCAAACATGAACCTTAATAGCAACATCCTCGCCAGTTTCTCTAAGTGTAGCACGGTAAACTTGGCCTAAGCTTGCAGCTGCTATTGTCCGTGATGAGATTCTGCTGAACAATCTCTCTAATGGCTGTCCAAGTTCCTCCTCAATTATGGAAAAAGCTACCTGTCAATTCGATCAATAAGCTAAGTTAATCATCCTGATGCCTCCGCAGTCCTAGTAAGTATAATCTTCCACAAACATGCATGGAATTTTTACAGTACACATGTACCTGGTTAGGAAATGGAGGAACATCATCTTGCAAGATACAGAGTTCATTCATATAATCCTCTCGAATAATATCAGGCCTGTTGGCTAAAACCTAACAAAAACAATGGGACCAAATGCATTAAGGACTGTAATATACAAAGGAAGCAGCAGAGATATTTGGAGTGTTATCGTCTTGGGAGATTTAGGGATTTATCAGAAAGAGAAGAATATAACCTGTCCTGCTTTAATGAATGAAGGGCCCAAATCACACAGAAGATTGCGGAGCTGGCGGGCACGGAATGGAACAATCTCTTCATCTCGCCCAACCAAGAAGTCATACATTAGAGCTGACCAGTAAAGGCCAAGTTTCCAAATTATCTCCACGCCTCGACTAGCGAGGGACAGCACAGAACCTCTTGATCCCAAGACTCTATTTCTGACCTAGCAATTTGGAAATGAGCATATTTACAACGGATTTCAGAAAACTAACCCTGTAAATATAACCATTTGAAGTGTTCAATACCATCTCTGGAGTGTACTTCCGGAAAGGGATACAGACGCCACGTTCTATATCAAGTTGCTCCAGTGCACTGCTGGGCTTATCACCGGATATGTTTCTGACATTAGTTCGTGGGATTAGCTTCTTTGTAGGGGGCAGAGCACCAGTCGACGCAGCATTCATGACATAAAAGGATGTTTTTCTCCTCCTTTGACAAACCCAGGAACTTGAACTCGCGTATCCATGGGACCGAGTTCGACAGTCAAATGCTGATATACGAGACCATTGTACCGAACCTGATACAGAAGAGGTGCAGAGCTCCATGCTCAAGGGACGGTAAACTGTATCTGGACAAAATAACAAGCTACATCATCACACTTGAAATATAATCTCCAATGTCAAATCCCTAGCTACAGAAAACACTATAACCCTACTTCCTAAAATTCAATTGAGGAGAAAAACAAATCACTAATTATCACTCCCTGAGCTCACCCCTATTTGCTGTTATTCAACATGAATTGCCCTTCCCAATTTACAACCAACAGACTTCTTTTTTCAGAGAAGTTCAGAACCACAAATTGAGTTCTTGGAGGCGTCTTGTAAGAGCATCCGAGCGTGATAACCTACACCCATGGGCGCCGCCGCGCTGCCCACCACCTAATGCAGCCCAGCTCGCCGTCAAGCTCGCCCACTTCCACCACGCCATATGCTCCTCCACGAGATCACCTCCGACGCCAGCGAGTGCGGCGGCGGGATCCACATCCAGAACGCGACCGACCCGGCGCCCTCACTCCCACCCCCAAACCTGATGCGGAGGTCCAACATGGCCCCAACCTGCGCGAGCACGGATCGACCTCGCCGGAGAATTGAATTCGCTGGCCAGAGGAGAAGAAGAAGGACTAGGAAGCAACCACAAACCGTCTAGGAGTAGCAAGACCTCTACCGCAGTGAATTGAAACAGCCCAAAACAAAAAAAACCAAAAAATCATATCTGCACACGCAAATCACTCGAACAAGCACAGTTCATCCGAATGGGGAACCACCCCCAACCCCAAGAAGACGGCACGGGGGCACGGCGCGGGTGGGGGCAAGAAAATTCTCACCTTTCCCGCTAATTCTTGGCCGGGCTGGGGATTGAGGAGCTCGCACCACCGCCGCACTGATCTTCCACGATTTAGGCGGGGAAAAAGCGCGACTTTTGTGGTGGCAGAGGGAGAGTACACGTAGCCATGGATGGGGGCAAGAGAGAGAGAAGCAATGAGGAGCTTGGCTAGCTAAATTGTGGCCATCCAATGCAGTGAGATAGGAGGCCACGTCACGCATCAAGAAATGGGAAATTTTGCTATCCACGAGACCGCAACCACAAGTTGCCTACGGAAATTGCCAAAATGGGAAAATAATAGCCTCCTATAGCACGGGAAAATGGAAACCGAACAAGCCTTAGTCTCCGTTAATTTCTAGTAGTATTTAAGATACTGAATTGAACTAAATCCCTATCGACACGTTTTTTTAAATTACTAAACGGCTTTCTATTTCTATATAAATGTTGATTTAAATAGATAAATTCATTTTTTAAGTTTAATAATCAAAACTCAATTAATTATGCGTTAATGATAATTTACTTTTGTGGGTCCATAAACTCTACTTTTTTATTATTTAGAATTTTAATTAGTTCTAAATTCTATATGGATTCTAGGCTACTTTTCAACCGTCCCTTATTTTTTTAAGTTACCAATTTCCGTTATTTCTAAACTGTGTTTCTGTATGGACTCTTCTTCCACTACTCCTTAACTTTTAATTTTGATTTTTAATTATTTCTAAATTGCGTTTCTATATATGAACTCAAACCTCCACTTTTAATTTTCTTGTTTTTTAATTTCAAATTTCAATTAGTTATAAATTGCATACCTCAATGAATGGAGTATGGACTCTAGACTACTGTTCCAATATTCCTTATTTTTAATTATGAATTTTAGCTATTTTTAAATTGTATTTTTACATGGGCTCTATTCCTTCCTTTTCTCCGATTAATATAAGATTTTCTAGACCATGAGAGCAAATATGGAGGCTCTTTATCTATTACTTATTACTTTAATAAGTAATAGATAGATGCGAAACAAAATATTCTCTCCATAAAGGTAGAAATTGTATATTTATATATGCATGAGTATGCAGGCTGCTGGTTTTTATATATGTTCTAGTTACTCAAAACAGAGTTCTTTCTGATATTCTTAGAGCGAGCTAGCTTGGATTCAGGAGCTCCTCCCGGCGCCTCGCACCTAATCGCAGACTCTCACCGATTCAGAAGACTTCTGTGCTACCTCAGTCGTCGATTTAGGAGGGGAAAACGCAAATTCTTGTCATGGCAAACAGATAGAACATACAATGTAGTGATAACAGCGATTTTGCTATCCATTACTTGTTTACGGAAATTGACAAAGTGGGATAATTAATGGTGAACCGAACAAAGGTTGTCAACAACCTTAATCCAAAACATCATATCCAATTCACATGAACTAACAAAAAGAAGAGAAGGAATCCATTTGTTTCTAGGATTATCATGCCCCTCAAAGCTATAAAAGCACCAAACATGCATGGTGTTTCACTGTTTCTGAAAATCTTAACACATACAAAATCGATGAATATCTCTATTTTTCCTAGCTAAAATTGTTTATGCCAAGAATTTCTAACTAAAGTTTTTTTTACCGCCAAGCATTACACAATGACATTATCCCTAAGGGGCTGCTCAGACTAACTCGGCTGCTGCTCAGTCCCACCATATGAGGAATGCTGCTCAGTCCCACCATCAGAAGAATGCCGCTAAGTCCCACCATCAAAAGAATGTTGCAGCTGCTGCAGTCCCACCATATGTGACTCTCCTTTAAAGGCGTGCAGCATGGCAAACTTATTCGTAGGCGCAGGCACGAGAGCAATCTCATCATCAAGGGCGAAGAAGATGCCGATTGTCATTGTCAGGAGAGCCCGTGAGGTGCTACAGTATGTAGTATTCAAGTTGAAATTGGTTGAAAGGTAACCATTTAGGTATAAATTCATATGAAGATTCACTAATACAGGTGTTGTTGCCTCATTTTGAGTTGGTAAAAAAAATATTAAGTTCACTTTAAAGGATTAGAAAGTAATAGAAATCTTTATGGGAATTTGAATATAGCATGATCTTCTTTCCTAAATACCAATCAATAGCTTAGAAGAAGACTTATTATTGTTTCTAAATCAAGCTATTAGTCAAAGATTATCTAAAGTTTATCCATACTTATCTAATAAATATTTCTGTTGTACACGGTGTTTGCTCTCAATAGATATATCTCTAACTATACTCCTTTACTCTTAAATACAAATTTTTCATCTACTTCCAATAGCCATCAAAATTTTAAGTTTGAGTTAGATTGTCTTTTAAGAGATGGTTTTGTGGATATTGTTAAGGAAATTTGGTTAAATGTTGTTAATGATAATACTACTTCAGAGCGTTGGTAGGCTAAAATTCGTAGACAATTTTTAAGAGGGCCAAAAAGACTAGTGACATTTATAAGAAAGAGAATGTCTTGTTAGAATAATTTGATTTTCTTGATAATCAACTCTGTTAACTCAAGAGGACCTTGATTCTAGACTTTATTTGAGGGATAGGGTATCTTGTTTGCTAAGGGAAGAGAAAATTAAATAGTATCAACGAGATAAGACTAAAATATTTTGAAAGGGAACTTGAATACTAAATATTTTCATTTGGTAGCAAATGGTAAGCATAGGAAAATTAAGATATTTTGAAAGGGAACTTGAATACTAAATATTTTCATTTGGTAGCAAATGGTAAGCATAGGAAAATTAATGGTGATCGGGAAATTAATGGTGATGCGAATTTAAAGGCGCATATCACCACTTATTATAAAGGTCTTTTGGCCCTTCCTGAAGCTTCTTCCTTAACGTTAGATGAAAGCCAAATAAGTGATATTTCACAGGTTTCTCAATTAGAAAATAATGCTTTAGTACAAGATTTTTCTGAGGAGGAAATTAAAGATGCGACTTTTCAAATGGAACATAATAAAGCTTCGGGTCCGGATGGATTCCCAGCTGAGTTTTATCAGGTTTTCTGAAATGCTATTAAGCCCGATTTGGTTGATTTATTTAATGATTTTCATAGTTGTAATTTACCTCTTTAGTCTCTGTACTTTGGTCACGAGCAATATTCAAATATTTTTGGGTGCAAACTAGGATATTTTCCTGTTAGACATCTTGGCATTCCTATGCATTTTTGGGTGCAAACTAGGAGATTAACCTCTTTACTCTATTAATTTTGGTACTATTATTTTACTGCTCATGTGCAAAGAGGCTTTGAAAATTCAACAATATAGGCCTATTTGTTTACTTAATGTCAGTTTCAAAAATTTTACTAAAGTTGCTACAAATAGAATTTCTGGAGTGGCTCAGAAGGTTATTAGTCCCACATAGACGGCTTTTATACCTAGGAGGAATATTATGGAGGGTGTTGTTATTCTTCATGAAACAATACATGAATTGCACCAAAAAAAAAGAGTGGTGTGCTTTTTAAGATTGATTTTGAGAAAGCCTATGATAAAGTAAAATGGTCGTTTGTTCAACAAATTTTGAGAATGAAGGGTTTCTCACAAAAATGGTGTGATTGGATTGCATCTTTTATCCAAGGTGGACATGTTGACATTAAAGTGAATGACCAACCGAGATCAAATTTTCAAACATACAAGAGTTTAAGGCAAGGGGACCCGTTATCTCCAATTCTTTTTAATATAGTTGTTGATATGTTAGCTATATTAATAAAGAGAGCAAAAGATGATGGTCAAATTTCTGGAGTGGTCCCACATCTGGTTGATGATGTTTTATCTATCTTACAATAGGGGGCTGCTAGCTGGCGCGTGCGCGCCAGCAACGAGCACCTCCCTAACTACTCTATAGAGTAGTATTACCTCCCTAACTAATCTATAACACCCACTTAACACTAATGACGAGTAATTAGGGAAAAAAATTTCGGGAGATTTTTTTACTAATAGATTGAAAAATTTTAAGGCAGATTTGAAAACTTTTGATTTAAGATTTAAATTTTAAAGTTAAATTTTAAAAACTTTCCACTCGGATTTGAAGACTTTCAACTTGAGATTTGAAAACTTTCAACTCAGATTCAAAAACTTTCAAGTCCAGATTTGAAAGTTTTGAAAACTTTCAACTTGAGATTTGAAAACTTTCAACACGAGATTCGAAAACTTTTAGGTCCAGATTTGAAAACTTTGAAAACTTTCAACTTGAGATTTGAAAATTTTCAACTCAAGATTTGAAAACTTTCAACTCGAGATTTGAAAATTTTAAAGTTAAGATTTAAAAATTACTAGTAAACTAATAACTAGTAAAAATAGGGAACTAATCTATCCGTACGGCAGGAATAACAAACAGCGAAAAAAAGAAGAAACGGTGGCTAAAAAAAGAAAAAAAAAGAGAGGAATATAAGCGCGTGTGTGCATGGGCCTTAGTGGGCCGGCGTGCGCACCGGCAACGCGTACGCGCGAGTTATCTTTTCCCCTTACAATATGCTGATGATACTATCATTTTTTTAGAGCATGATTTACAGAAAGCTAAAAATATGAAATTGATTTTAATTTCTTTTGAAAAATTATCTGGCCTGAAGATAAATTTTCACAAGAGTGAATTATTTTGCTTTGGCCAAGCAAAGGAATGTCATGAGCAATATTCAAATTTTTTTGGGTGCAAACTAGGAGATTTTCCTGTTAGATATCTTGGCATTCCTATGCATTTTAGAAAGCTTACTAATAAATATTAGTTAACAATTGAACAAAGAATTGAGAAGAAAACTTAGTAGTTGGAAAGGTAAGCATATGTCTGTAGGTGGGAGATTGGTTTTGATTAACTCTGTGTTATCAAGTTTAGTTATGTTTATGATTTCATTTTTTGAGATTCCTAAAGGGGTTTTTCAAAAAATTGATTATTATAGATCCCGTTTCTTTTAGCAAGAAGAAATATAGATTGATAAGATGGGATATTATTTGTTAGCCTAAAGATCAAGGGGGACTTGGTGTTCATAATATAGAAATCCAAAACCAGTGTTTACTAAGTAAGTGGCTAATTAAATTAATAAATGAACAAGGTGCGTGGCAGGATCTTTTGAAAAGGAAATATCTTGGTACTAAATCTATAACTCACGTTGAGAGGAAACAAAGGGATTCCCATTTTTGGTCAGGATTGATGAAAGTTAAAAATTATTTTCTAAATATGGGTTCCTGGTTTATTAACAATGGTGAACAAGTTAGATTCTGGGAGGATAAGTGGTTAGGTAATTCATCTTTAAAGGACAAATACCCATCATTATATTCCATAGTTAGAAGGAAAAACTCCTCAGTTGTAAGTGTTATGAGTATTGTTCCGCTTAATGTCTCTTTTACGAGAGCATTAGTTGGTCAGAACTTGATTAGATGGCTCAATTTGTGTGCTTCAATTGTGCATGTTAACATAACAGAGGAGGATGATATATTTAGATGGAATCTTCATCAAAGTGGTCAATTTTAGTTTGATCTATGTATTTGGCTCTAATTAATAATGGGTATATTGAGAGAAATAAGTTTATTTGGAAACTTAAGATGCCTCTTAAGATTAAGATTTTTGATGTGGTATCTCATTAAGGGGATTGTTTTAACAAAAGACAATTTGGCTAGGAGGAATTGGAATGGTAGTTTGAGATGTTTTTGTATGAAAAATGAAACGATTTACCATCTTTTCCTGGATTGTCATTTTGCCAAATTTCTTTGGAGATCTATACAATTCGCGTTTGGATTATACCCTCCACGTAGTATATCTCATATGTTTGGGAATTGGCTTGTGGGTGTTAATGAAAAGATCAAGGAACGTATTCTTATTGGAGCTTCCGATGTATGTTGGGCTCTCTAGTAGAAATGAAATGGTTTTTGATAAATCACCTTCAAAATCTTATTTGCTGATTCTTTTTAGGGCAATATATTGGCTCCGGGAATGAGCTCAACTACAAAGGCATGATGATCATATTAAGCTAATAAAGGATGTGTGTCGTAAACTTGAGTCGACGATCATGCAGCTCTTTGCCAACTTCGGGTGGAAATTCACCAATAGAATTCAGTAGTCGTGGGGTCTTTATCTTGCTTGGTTTTTATTAGTTTGCTTTTACTTTTGGTTTTGTTACTTTGGCTACATACTCACTGTGTGAGTTTGCTTTTGTGTGAACCTTGTAATAATTGGCTGTAGCTCTTGAGCAAAAGCCGGAATGTTTCATTCCATTATCTAAAAAAATATGGTGGCCCAGAAGTGTGGGCCGGTGGCCGAGAGCACGATGGCGTGACTGGAGGAAGGCAAATGAGGAGGCTCACAGTGCCGGGTCTCCGCAAAGGCGTCGGGGCTGATGGCAAGCGGCACGGATGGGGGATGGGTGGCGTGCCGGGCGAAGGTGGTGGACGGAGCAGATAATTGGATTCCGGCCGGCGGTAGGCGTGGATGGAGAGACGGGAGCAGCAGCGATGGGGGCGCGGTGGTGGTGGCGTGGCGAGATGGAGGCGATGGAGGATGTTGTGCGAAGAGTGGGGGTGCATTGGGTTGACGATGGCGAAGGGAGAAGTCGTAGCAGAGAATGGAGTGGTATGGTGCCGATGGAGAGGTAGGGGGTGGCCGGCGTCGGGTGAGGTGCAGCGCTTGAGAGAGAGGAAGAGGCTAGGGCTTGCAATGGTAGGAGGAGGCGTGTGCCCGTTGGGCATGGGGAGGAACGTGGAATCATATCGGCCATTGGATTATACAGTTGATGATTATGGATCATTGGATTTGATGAATGAATAATGTAGGTGTAATAGTGAGTTGATGAATTATTATATGGTAGAGTAAATAGATAGATTATTATAGTTTGACTAACAAAAGAACAAGTGAAACAACAGTTATAACATGAAACGGATAAAGCAACTCCGTTCACCCCATGCATGCGGCACGTCAGGCGTCAGCCGCGTGCAGCTGCATCACCACGTGTGACCGCTGCCGCCTCACACGCCATCACCAGAATCTCGTGTCCGTGCCCGTGCAGTTCGCAGAGGCAAATCCTTGGATTTTGTGATGACTGACAAAACTGCACCGGCTAAATGTTATTCAGACAGCAGCAGTATTCCTGTAAAATGTTATAGAAGTTAGTTGATATAGAGGAACGACGATGAATCTTCTCGATCGATTTAGTCATTGATCATTCAAGATATAGATGACGATATAGGAGCACACAATATTCGTTAATGAAATTCAGCAGAGCCTATATCTCCGAGGCTCTAATTATGAGCGCTTCTCCCCAATCAACATAGCACCTAGCCGCTATGAGTCCATGGCCTCGCCACCATCATCTTCCTAGGTGTCTACACTACATTGAAGTTGTCATAGTTACATTGTGGTGCCTCCTTATCTATTTAAGAGAGAGCTTGGACTCTAACTCTATCCTATATCTATTCCAACTCAAAATCTAATTATTCTTCCTGCTTTACAGAACCAGCATCTGATGCATGCTCTCTCCATCCTAAAAGATTTATTGTACTAGGATGGGTTACATCCATCCTAACTAGCTTGAGTTATTTTAAGACGGAGAAAGTACATCACTTTTTGCAAGCCCAATCTACTTTGCATCTGGGATGGTGCTCTTTGCTCCAATTTGCGAGAAGAAATGGTAATGGGGGAGAAGAAGAAGAGAGAGTTCTCAGATTCCAGTTGATACTATGGTACTTAATTGCATGTCTTCCTTGTTTTCTCAACTGAGAACGACCATGCTTGCTTTCGAATCATTACCATAATGATGATCATCCGAGTCCAAAATTGCACCAAATGAACAGAAATAATAATGTTCCTTACCAATATAAACAATAAAAGAGAGGAAGTTTGAGAGGTCATGATGAACATTAGTACATTACCAAATTTCATTTGCAGAGAGAATGCAAAATAAGCTGAAAAATTCTGAAGAGGGGTGGCCTAGCATGGTGGATGAGAGCCACTCTGGCTAGCCAAGAAGACCGGCCCATGCAGCCTCATTGCACATCCTATCACAAGAATTTCTTTCAGAAACCCTTAATCTGCCATCTGCCATGGCAGATAGATAGACGGATGGATGAGCCAACAGAGGGCAAAAGCGTAGGCAAGTCATTCTTGGCTACCAAAGGGAGTAGCCTCTCAATCTCCATGTAAGGCTCCCCTCTTCTCTTCACTCTTCAGATATCTCTCTCTCTCTCTCTCATCTTGGATAAGCCAGAAAGGAAGTAGTGTCAAGTCTATTATGTTAATTAAGAGTGGTGTTCAAGTAACTGTAATTGTTATCATATGATCATATCACCTATCTAATAAACAATTGAACTTTTAACTCGGTCCAAAAGTACAAACTTGCAGTTCTTTCTGATACAATTTTGCAGTTGATATAACACATATAGACAAACAGTGGCTCTAGCTCATATATGTGGTGCCAAAATTAGAGACCACTAAAAATATAGAATTGTATGGTAGCAAAAAACGCAGACCAAATTTACTCCTAATTTTAGCTTCTTACAGTGTATAACTAAGATGATGTTATAGACAATATTGTATAATGACAGCTTCTAGGGCCACTTTGAAGCGTAGGATTGAGAAAACACATCAGTAGAAAAAATCATAATTTTGGTAGAAACACAAGTACAAAATAGAGAATAACAAAACATGAAAAAGTTATTGGAACGCCTTTAAGAAAAATATAAGAATTGGAGGAGAAATTAAGAAATAGTCTAGGGAAACTTTTTTCACGAGGTTTGACCTCATGAAAAATTTCCTCCCAAACTTGATAGGTTGAGGCATTCCATAGATTTGTTTTTTAATTCAATAGTAACCAATCCTTTACTTCAAAAATAGTGACCAATCTTTGTTCCAAATAACTATTTAGAAAAAAAATCCTATAGGATTTAAATTCTACAAAAAATAATTTATCCTTTATTCAAAGGGAGTCTTACAAATAATTTGTTCCAAACCAAGTAATCCGTGATGCAAGAAGAAAGCATTGGCATCAGATACAACAACACATCAGGGGAAGGGGGAAAGAGGGAGAGAGCGGAGGAAGAACAGAAGAGAGGGACAATATGTGGGTCCCATATAAAGTTTTACTTTATTGCTATATTGTCACATGTAAGCAGCATTTCGGAAAAACAAGTTTTGTAAGTTCAGGTACCCTATTTATCTTTAAAAAATAGGCATCGACTCACTTGGTGAAATGTTTCAAAGAGATAAAACATTTTAAAAATATTGATTGCAACATTGATAACCACCATATTAACATTCAATCGCAACAACGAGAAAAAAAACAAGTGCAATTGAGTCGAATTCCAATTGAAACATTCGCTTCTTATACATGAAACATCAAATTTCAATTGTAGAAGCATATATATTTCTTATTGGAATATAGTTATGTAATATTTTGTTAAAAATATTTATTTATAACAGATACAACTATGTAATAGGTTAAATATTTTAAAAGAAAAAATCATTTAAGGGTTGATAATAGAGGCTTCTCCATGTTACACGCAATATACAGTCTCATCATACTATGAAAATAAAGAGAAAAAAGGATCATCACTACTACCGAGAGGGAAAGATAGAGCCAGCAAAGTACATGTGCATATCGAAAAAAAAAAGTCAGTAGCGGGTAGAAGTATGGTGTCTAATATTTGGTTATCGATCGGGTGGGTGGTGCAAAACTTTCTCCTAATGCTAAAGTAGATAGACTAAAATTAAGGGATAAATATAGACACTCATATATACCTGTGTACAATTATCCCTATAAACGTATACACGAATACCCTACATTTACAAACACCTCTAAGACTGAGCAGATATATCTCGAGACTGATGAAGCCACTACAATACAAGAGAACTGCTCGTTATCAATGAGTACATCGTTTACTGCTTAAAAAATTAATCGTCACTAAAAGCACATATGACTTCAATTTGAAAGGAAAGGTTTCACCACAACGACACATATGACTTCAATTCGAAAGAAAAGGTTTCACCACAACGATTCTTTATTCATTCGTAAAAGAGTAAACTTTTTCCTAAAAACATATATACTCTCCCATTTCCAAAATATAAGCATTTTTAACATAGTGTCAAGTCAAACATTTTTAACTTTAACTATTAATAAAAAAAATAAATAAGATCAATAATATAAAATTGATGTTACTAAATTTATCATTAAACAGACTATTATAATATGCAACTATATTTATTTAAAACATCTTACTTTAATAGATATTGTTTTACTTGTATATATATATCGTTGATTAAAATAGCATCTCGAAAACTGGGTCGAAGTCCAAATTTCCTTAAATTTTGAGACGGATGGAGTATATAATATATATATATATATATATATATATCATCAGACATATATAATATACTCCTGTATCTATCCCATCAGACATATATACATCGTTCAAACTCCAATCTCGACCGCAGTCTAATTAATTAATTAATTAACCATCACGTAAACGTTAATCACTTACTTTAAAGATGACACATATGAATACCAGCCCGGCAGCCCCACTTGTCAGGATAAAAAAGAAGAATCATTAATTAGAGCAGGTATTACTCCCTCCATTCCATAATATAAGGCACAACCACTTTTTTAAAATGTTCCATAATATAAGACATACATGCAAGCATGCAATTAACTATGACATCTTCTTCATTAAATTATTACTTTTTTAAATCATCCACTCTCATGTTATCTAATTCTATTGGATGCATGTATTAGTATTTATTAGGATGATACAAACTACAAGATGATAATAATTATTTCTTGATATTTGGATTAAGGGTGGTTGTGCCTTATATTTTGGAATGGAGGGAGTATTAGCCAGCTATAAACATATTTTAAAGAGAAAAAATAAAAGAGAAAAGCAGTGGACTACAGATCTGTAGCCAGCTATAGCACGGACTCTAAGACGCAATATGTATGTCAGGTGGTTGGCTATTAAATTAACTATAAATTATTTAGAGCTGGTATTTGGCTGTACTATTAACTCTTACATGATCTGTGAGATCGGCCGTGCAACGTGCAAGCGGCCGGCGAATGCATGCGGCACGTACGTACGCCAGAGCGCGGCCGCGTGCAGCTACACATCCACGTGCCGCAGCCTCAACACACACGCCGTCGCCAACTCGTCGTGTCCGTACTAATGCTTCTTCTCCTACAGACAGCATGCATCAGCAGTAACATACGGTAAAATCTAAAATGGGATTAATTGGAGAATTTCATCTGCTTTAATTTACAGAATCAGCCTTAGCTATAGATTAATGGCATTGATTCTTAGTTTGGTCCAATTGCGTACGGGAAATTGTAATGGGAGGAAAAGGGAAGAGCAAGTTCAGAGATTTCAGTTGATAGTAGTTTGCTCCTGCATATGCTCTTTACCCTGATCGATCTCTGAAATGAGAACAATTCCTTGGCTTTCTAATTAGTGCAGCAGAATGATTCTGAATCAAGATTTGCACCAACCAAAACAGTAACATCCTATACCAACATAGGCAAGAATTGAACAGAGAGGAAAAGTAAGATCGTGAGAGATCAGGATGAACATTACCAAATTCCCTTTGCATTGAGAGAGAGAGAGAGAGAGCAAAAAGGCTGAAAATTCAGAAGAGGAGTGGCCTGGCATGGTGGATGAGAGCCACTCTGGCTAGCCAAGAAGACCGGCCCATGCAGCCACATTGCACATCCATCACAAGAATTTCTTTCTGCAACCCTTTAATCTGCCACTGCAAATCTGCAACGGCTGATAGATGGATGGATGAGCCAACACAAGGCAAAACACATAGGCAAGTCATTCTTGGCTACCAAAGGGAGTAGCCTCTCCATCTCCATGTAAGGCTCCCCTCTTCTTTTTCACTCTTTACTCTTATCAATTCTTCAGATCTCTCTCTCTCTCTCTCTCTCTCTCTCTCTCTCTGGTGTGTGAATTGTGTGTCATCACTGCAAGCTTGCACCTGCTATTTATAATGTGGACAGGGAGAGGAGTCAGCACAGCGGATGGTCTGTCACATTTCAGTTAGAGGGTATCATCACCCTGCCGTTATTCTGTTGGAATAGGAATAACTTGCATGATGCATGATCTGCACCTGATTGCAGATCAATAGTGGTGGTGGTGGGGATGAGAAAGAATTTCAGAAAAGGCATGAGAAAGCATTTTGAAGAATAAAAAAGCAAGAATACGACGACTTTAGCTCTCAGATTTGATATACATGAGAAATCACTTGATATACATTGTTGACATGTTTTAGTTCTCGAATTTATATGCTCTTTCGTGTCTCTCTAGGTCTCGTGAATGATACTACAAGTTTCAAGTTCAACAATACTATACTGTTGGCAACTTTTTTTGCCAAGAAGACAGTAACGACCGGGACACTTAAACGCTTTGCGGTGATATAAAGTCGTCAACCACCCTGATCTAGCCAAACGGCCAAATCAAGATGGGTTTTGCAAACTACCCATCACGTGGGCGAACGGAAGGTTTACGGGACAAACCTAGAAAGGGATATCACACTCTCGTAGCGATAACGGACGGTTTACGGCAGCTATAGCGGATGGTTTACAGCGCAAACCGATAAAGATGGACGAAACTAGGCTAGAATTATGCGAAAAGTAGATGCAATATTGAAAATGTGATTCAATTGGCTAATTGTGTTGAAAGTAGATTGTTGTTCTCAATTGAACCAACCTTGTCTGTTATGTAGGGGTTAGTCTTGCCTCCTACATGTTCTCCTCCACGTCCAACTCGGAGTAGAAACAAATGGAAACCTGAAACATAACTTTCCGAGCAAGAAAACCCAAAACCCGACGAAATTCGCTTCAGACCCGGACTCTGACGGTCTGACCATCCACATGTTTGCGGTCAGACCGACCCTACTAGCCGATTAGACTGGCCACATACCTGCGGTCTGACAGGCCCTGTAGACCGACCCTACTAGCCGATTAGACTGGCCACATACCTGCGCTCTGACAGGCCCTATGAAGGAAACCCGGTGCTTTCCAAACTTTCGCAATTTTCCCATATTTCATTTATAGGTATCAAATTTGGGTGTAAACAAATATTCCCTCCGTTCCATATTGTAAGACTTTTTGTCTAACATAGATTCATACATTGATCAATGTATATGTTTTTGTATATGTGTCTAGATTCATTACCATTTATATGAATGTGGGTAATGCTAAAAAGTCTTACATTGTGAAACGGAGGTAGTACATATCAAATTGTTGATAGAAAGCGTACACGCTTCTGTTTGTACTAGACTTAGTAGACCACTTGAGACGTCGTCTAATGTTAGGATGAGAGACAGCGAGCAATTAGAAAATTAAAGGCAAATAGATATGGACAAGAAAAAAGATAGTCGATTGATTGTTGGTTGTTTCAATTCGTCTTCGCCCTTTACATTTATAGTAGTGATCTTTCGTTTATAAGTTATTCTTCATGTTCAGTTAGATTTAAGGGTGTGTTAAGACTCGAGAAACCTCTAAGCAAGGAGACGTAAGTTGATCCAAATTGCAGTCGGAGTAGAGTCTTCCGGTCAGATCGTTTAATGACCTGTGGTTAGACAGTAATGGGATCCTCTCGGTCAGACCATTGTTTGAACATTGGTGTTTGCAAGAAGGCTTTGTCCGTACCTAGACTTGGCCTAAATATAGCTAATGCTCAAGTTGACTGTCAACACAAAAGATATTTCTTTCAAGTTCAATATTGCATTGCAAATATGTACCTTCAGTCAAACCAGTTCAGTGTTTACCAAGGTGGATTATAATCTGGGGGTAAAGTTGAGCCAACCACAGCCACTAATTGGCTGATTGAATAAGCACAGGATGATTATAGGTTTTACCTTTAAGACCACAATTTAGTAAGCAAAACCAGCAGCTGTTAACCGATTCGCATGTACAATCTGCTGCCCTTTTTATGTTCTTTATGGCAACATTGTTCCGTTCGAAGGGAACATATTCTACAGAAATGCATCTGCAAGTCGCAATTAACCGAAAGCTGGACTTTTGTTCCATACAGCCTTATAGTTGACCTAGCTCTCCAAATCTTTTGAAATCTTCTCATGCTCAATGCAACTTGAATCTATCTAAATGGATTGAGATGCCCAATGATAAGATCGATCGAGATGCCCAATAATAAGATTGATACAAGCATATTTGTATAGCCTCCAGAAAGGGGAAATCTTTGAGCGAATGTCAATAGCATCCAACTAGTCAAGAGTTCAGAATCTCAAATGCATCGGAAGATGGTAAACATTTGTGCAGTATAGCTAGTGAAGCATAAGGTCCTGATGGAGCATGATGCTCCTTTTGCAATACTATGCGAATGATCTCATCATTTAAACGACAATGAAGGGGTTCATCAAAATTAAAAATTGAGAAACTTCACAGGTTATATAAAGCTAACCTTCAATATATTGTTCATTCCATCTGTGATAAGATTCAACTTCTGGGAACTAGCAACTGTAGGCCGATGCCACGATTCAATTAGTGATAGACACGCATGCCAATCATTAAAAATGAAGAGCCCTTGTGATGTAAATGACAATATGGCTAAGAACAACAAAATTAATGTCTGCATCCATTTAGACTGTTGGTACTAGGCTTAGCTCATTCTTCAGAACATGAATGCAAGCAGCAAGAAATAGTAAAGCAGCGCAGTCATTTATTGTACAGGTGGGAGTTTCTACATTTCAAGCAGCATAATTATGCCCTCTCGTCCGTGACTGGAACACATGTTAAAGCCCTTATTGCCTTCCCTGCAAACACACCACAAGAAGTGTCAATAATGCACTGCGTAAAGGCAAAAGAACCCTCAGACAAAACATGTGTCATAGTTGTATGACTGATGTACAAGCGCTGGTGATACCAATTTTAGCACAGAAACTGGACACAACTTGGGTCATTAATTTTGTATATATTTTTATGTATATCTTTTAATGTTGAAATAGCACCTGAAAGCTTTCAAAGTACACGCTGGGTTGATTAGTATACATTTTTTTTCACCTACAGGCTCAGTTGGGCGTGTACAGATTATGACACACCCAAACAAGCTCTATTGAAATGAATTTCCCTTTCTAAAACTTCATTAAGCAAGACTGTAATGGGTTGCTATCAATTATTAGGCGGTGGCTTGCCAATTGATTCATGATGCACAAATACCAATAGGTGTAAACTAAATTGTCTCTTCAAAATAATAAGTTTACCAGTAAATAATCATATACCAAATGCTTTCTTACCCGCCAGCTCTCTTGTTGTCCTTCGCTTTGGCTAGGATACTGATTAGAACCCCCTTGCCAGTTATCTCCTCCATATGCAGGTCCAGGCCCCTGCCTGTTGTTTCCACCATAACCAGGATTTACACCAGGAGCTCCTTGGTTGCTTCCAGGATAAGTTGGTGGATGTGGTTGCGCATAATTTCCAGGTGCTGGTGGTTGACCATAAGTTCCAGGCGCTGAAGGGCCGCCAGGCCTGAAATCGCCTCCCTGCCCCTGGTTGAAGTTCCTGCGCTCTTGTGAGTTGTAGTAACCTTGACCTTGTCCAGCTGGATTTGCATGCCCTTGGTATTGTGTTGTTTGACTTTGGTAGCCACCAGACGTTCCACTGTAACCTGGACGATCTGCATAATTCTGCCGTGGGGCATAGCCTCTTCCATCTTGCTGTGAGCCATATGGTGGAGGACTGTTCTGGTAATTTCCCTGTGGAGGACCGTTCTGGTAATTTCCACGATAGTTACGGTTCCTGTCAGTCCTTGAAGGTTTGCTATAATGAACAGGAGGTGGTCTTGGGGTGATCACACCATTTTCATATTTGTCTCCTGATGAAACCAATATACAAGCACAAATATGATTAGGGGGCCTATGAAGTTAGTGAACCAAAATAAGGAATTGGGAAATACAAAACAAAGAATTAAACAAACCTCCATACTCCTTTGTCTCTGGATAAAGATATGAATCAGGTAATATGAATACAACTCCAGGCAATCCTGATGTAGATGACAAAGCAGAAAAGTACCTTTTAAGCTAGGATCCTGAATTGTAGCAAGCAAAACATAAATGTAACTACAATTCCACTCACCACGGAACTTTTCTGACATCTCCTCAGTCATTACAGCTTGAAAACCAACATATGTTGTTGTACTAAAAGCGTACATCCTCTTCTTAGCCTCTTCATAACTACAGAGAATAAAGAGCTCAGGAAAAAAAACACAAATTATGTGTTCCAATTTCTTGAATTTTAGTTCTTATGTCAGCCAAGATTAAGAACCATAAGAGCAATGGCTTGATTATTTATGAGTACAATAACTAAAATGTAGTAAAACGGAGCATTACAAAAACCAACAATTGCATAACTAGTTAAGAACAGGACTATGAAATATATAAGAAATAGAGAATCCGTATAACAATTCCAGCGAGTAAGATACATTTCTAAATTTTCAACGATTTTATGCATTTGGAAATATCCAAAAAAGGATATATAGGGAATAGACAAATTCCACCCGCCTAAGTAGAGAACTCTTTCCAAATATTTCACATGTTTTGGAACAGAAGTTTTATGGACAACACAATTATTGTAAAAACAAAACAGATAGGTTCAGCCTTGAACCGAAAAGTTTATTTGAGAACACAACTCATAAGAAAACAGAAATTTTATAGCAGTATAAAAAAAGCAGGGTAACTCATGTATTAAAAATATCACCATTCAAGTAACTAAAATGCAAGCAGGAGTGAATTTCAAACATTTTGACACTATAGACTGGAGAATCTTTTCAGCACACCAGCCTAGTAGTACACTAATTCTTCCATTTCGATACAAGAAAGAAAGGAATTAGCATTCAAATCGATCATTTGAATGCAACTGTGAATTCAAATGAAAATGGATCCCAAGCACAACAGAATTTTTCACACGAAAATAATAATTATGCACAGTAGTGCTACTATATAATATTAAGTTCAGAATAATTCAGTAGAAAAAGGCATATTTGACATTGCCTATATCTACAAATAGATCCCAAGCACAAAAGAATTTTTCATCAGCAATAAAATTTACATCCAGATCACTAAAGGAAAACCGAAAATGTAACTTTGGATTAGTGCCAAACAGATCTATTCATAAAATCATAAATCAGGAGGGAACAAACCATCGCAGTTAAATCGATGATACAGATTATTGTAGTAATGGAACAATTGACCAAATAAACTACTAGTATAATCTAACTAGAACTGCAACAATACAAGTGTCACGCATACACTAACATCGAGAAACTAATCAACGCGCGGTTCACTCCTACACAGAAGAAATCAAAATAAAAGCAATTTTACAGTTTCAGTGCCACATTTCACCATCCGCAGGCCAACCCAACAATCACAAGACGACACCGATCCCAACAATTCCTATTTCTGGAGCGCGAGCGAAACGAAACGAGGGAGGGTGAGATTTTGCCTATACCTTCCGACGACCTTGGCGAGGGTCTGGAGGTAGGTCTCGATCATCTCCTCGCGGGTGGGCTTGGGGTCGGGGAACTCCATGGTGATGAGCCAGTGGTTGTAGTCGCAGCCCTCGAAGAGGATCTCGTCGGGGGATATCTTCTCGTCCACGTCGCGCCTCCCGTAGTCATCCCCGCGCGCCGCCGCCGACGCCGCCGCCGACGACCGGAACCCGGCGGCGGGGAGCCACGGCCGCGAGACCTGGTGCGGCGGCGGCAGCGGCGCCGCCGCGAGGGGGGCAGACCGGGAGGCGGACGCGGCCGGGCGGAGGAAGGGGGAGGCGGAGGTGGAGGCGGCGGCGAGGGCTCGCCGGAGTCGCAGCGCGAGGGCCATGGCGGCGAGGGCTAGGGTTTGGGCGGCGCGGGGTGGAGGAGAGAGGAGAAGCTTCTAGTAGTCTAGGGGTTTATTGCGGAATGGGGTTTAAGGGTGGGGGAGAAATGTGGATAGTTTTAGGTTTATCCTGGTGTGTCACTTGCATGTGGAGCCAGGGGAGAGTGGGGCCCGTTTGTCAATGAGAGCGTCTGGTAGGGGTGTGAGTCCTACGCTTGGCCGCTTGGGGGCTCGTATTGGGTGGCTGATAGGTGGGCCTCGACGGCTGGGCCGGATTTGGCGGGGTGGGCCCTGTGTTGTATATTCAGGGGGAATAAGTCTACTCTACGTTCCTAAACTCATGCGCCCGGTCGAGAATCGCACCCCCCTCAACCTCATAACCAGGCCTAACTTCCCAAACCTTTGCAAATCGACTCCCCCGGTGTTTTGGAGACGGTTTCATCCTTAGCACTTACGTGGCGGTTTGACTTGGTTTTTTTTCCCATGTGACATCGACGTGGCGCTTACATGGCACTAAAATAGAAATAAAAACAAACCAAAATGAGACCCACATGTCAGTGAGTGAAACAATAAAAATATATTTTGGTCTCACGTGCCAATTACCCTTTCTTCTCCCTCTTTATCCTCGGCGGCAAGCGAGATGGAGAGAGCTCCATGAGCTCGACGGCAAAAGGACGGCGAGAGCAGAGAGAGAGTAGAGGTGAGAAAGCCTCGCCGCTGCCTTCCCTCCCGCGACCCTCCTCCGTCGCCTCATCCCCATCCTCACCTCCTCGCCCTCGTCTCCGCTCGCCTCCCCTTCCACACCCCTCCTCTGTCACTTCATCCCCGTCCTTGCCTCCTCTCCTCCCTCCCCGCCGTCGTCTCCCTTCTCGCGCCCCTCCTTCGCCTCCTTATCCCCTTCCTCGCCTACTCTAGCCTCATCACCGCCTTCCCCCTCGCGCCACTCTGCCACCACCTCATCCCCGCCCTTGCCTCCACCATCCTCGCCACCGCCTCCTCTCCTCCCTCCCCGCCGCCCCACTTGTGCATCCAGAGCATGCGCGACGTGGAAACCGTCCCGGTCAGCCTTGCCGCGGCCCCACACGGCATGAAGGTGGCACAATAGCTTCCCTCCCGTGCCCCTCCGCCGCCTCCTCTCCTTCGTCCCCATCGTTGCTCAACGCCGAGGCGTTCAACACGGCGCACTCACAGAGGAGGGATCTAGCTCAACGCCGCCTCCTTTCCTGGCGGTGCTCGAGTTCGGCATCCTGAGGAGCTCGGCGTCGGGCGAGAACAATGACGAGGAGGAGGAGAAGGCCACCCTGTCGCTCCGCAGTGCCAGCAGCCGGCCGACTGACAAGTGAGTCCCACCTGATGACTCAGCTAGTCAACAGGGTCAAAGATAACATATGGGACAAAACTGTCTCTCAAACCATCCGAGGAGTCGATTTTCAACGGTTTTGTGAGTTGGAGGACGGGTTATACCCGGTTTTGCGGTTGAAGGAAGCGTTTCAATTTGGGGAATGAGCTGAGGGAGGCAGGGTAGACTTATTCCTATTCAGGGGATGCTAATTTTCAGGTGGGCCACGGGAAGGTAGAAAGTGAAGTCCCGTTTTGAAACTTGAAAGCGCAAAATTCGGCCATACTTCAATCAAAACTATTTGGTTCAAAAACTAAATCACCAGAGGAACATTATGATTTACAAAATGTGACTCCATGTTGTTACCTTCTTGGGGAACGAATTCACTACTTGGGGTCAACGTGTTTTAGTTTGGAGACACATAAGGAGAAGCACATCGTGCGCCATCCACTTTCGGTCATGCATGACACCATTCGTCAGGTTTTAAATATAGTGTCGATTAATATAGTTGTGTGTATTATTAGTTGTTGCAGAGAACGGAAAATATGCTTTTCTTGTCCAGAAAATATCATGTGAAAAATGGTAAAGCATTAAGGAAAAAAGTACGAATTACACCCCCCGAACTATCGCTCTCGACCGAATTACCCCATAAACCTAAAAACCAGACAATACTCACCCTAAATTTTTAATGAGTGAAGTGTATCAGCGGTCCCTAAACTTGTGCGGATGTGTTATCTAGATCCCTAAACTCTCAAAATACATTTTTGTGTCCTTAAACTTGTCTTAGGTGTCATATAGGTCCAAACGGGCACCGACCCGCTCCATCCGCTGACATGGCATGCCACGGTAGCGCCTACGTGTCAGTGGGGACTCACATGTCAGTCATATTTATAAAAATAAATATATAATATGATAACAATATTTACAAAAAGAACCTTACATGTTTTAAACTTACTCTAATCAAATCCTGTACGTGCTAATGGAGCGGAGCCCACCTGTCATAGGCACAGGGAGAAAGCAGCAGCAGCCGCAGAGTTCGCCGGCCGGTGTTCCTTCACGACGATGCCGTTGGCGAACGGCGATTCTTCGGCCGACACAACCACAAGAAGAAATG
Source organism: Oryza sativa Japonica Group (assembly GCF_034140825.1). NCBI lineage: Eukaryota > Viridiplantae > Streptophyta > Magnoliopsida > Poales > Poaceae > Oryza > Oryza sativa. The sequence goes on from NC_089045.1 coordinate 6,151,311, forward strand.
CTGAGGACTTCCTTGCGATCCTGTTGAAGGTGGTCTTGTCGCCGGAGGTGGCCGGAATCGATGCCAGTGGTGTCGCGAGCGGCGGTGGTCTTCAGTATGCCTGTGCATGTAGAGTCCCAGCCCGATTTAGTGCAAAAAGATGCACGCATGCGAGTCTAGCAGGTCCCTAGGTGCTCACTGGAACTTGATTGCGGCATGGCGAGGTCTGGGTAATAGCGGCAATGGAAAAGACAGCCCGGCGGTGGTGGATAACGTCGGCTTCACGACGACGGCTCGCTTGAGCGGTGGAATGCTTAGAGAAGGTGCATGGGTGGTTAGTGAGGTCCCTAAAGAGTTGCATGCACGATTAATTAGTCCGTGGCTCACCGGGGAGAGAGGGATTGGTGATGGCACTCGGCGACCGGAGTTGGAGAAGATGACGGCGATCTCCCTCGTCTGTGCACGATTCTTAAAATTTCTTGAGGGCTTTTGGTCATGATGGTGAGGCGATGACTTTGGCGTGATGGCTTGGCTTGAGATGGACCATGTCGGCCGGAACAACGACGACGTCATGGCGGCGGCGCCTGGTGCGAGTTCCAGAGCTCTCGTGGGCAAGGTCGCGTTTCCGTTGCTACAGTGGATAAAACGAGATGGGGTCAAAAGGAGATTTGCTCGGCATGATGTGGGAAGTTTGGAACGGGAAAGATTTGGCGATGGAGACGACTCGTCGGCAACAGCGAGCGTCATCTTCTTCGCGATCGACGACGAGAATGTGGGCGACGGAGAGGCATAGGGCGCGCTCTCTCTCGTCCGAGTAGTTCGGCTCCAGAAGAATGTAGAAGAGAAGGCGACACATCTGAGGAAGAAAAGGGAGGAGCTCAGCGTTGCCACGTCCCGGCCACGCGTGACGCGTCGAGCACCGCCGGCGTCTCTCTTTCCTGCTCTCTCTCTCTCTCTCTCTCTCTCTCTCTCTCGGCTCCCAGGGCGGTGGAGATGATGCACAGAGCTGACATGTAGGTCCCACTGACCCGTAGGCGCAACCGTGGATGCCACGTCAGCGGATGGAGTGGATCGGAGCCCGTTTGGACCTATATGATACCGAAGACAAGTTCGAAGACCCAAAAATGCATTTTGAGAGTTTAAGGACCTAGATGACACACCCGCACAAGTTTAGGGACCACTGGTGCACTTCACTCATTTTTAATACAGGATGAACTATCCCCATCAACACTGTTTTGAGCGGTTTTGACTTGAGCTTGTACATTTGGCGCCAACATGACAATCCAGTCAGGAAAAACACTCCCTGGACCCACCTGTCATACCTCTCCCTCCTCGGTCACACTCTCTCTCCCCGTCACACATACACATTCTCTCTCTCCCCCGTGCACGCGCTCGGGCAGGCGGCTATGGAGGCGGAGGCAGACCGGGCGGCCGGCGACGCAGGCGGAGGCCAACGGGCGGCAACACGGCGCTGCCCCACCACTCCGGCTCCCTCCCGGAGTTCACCGCTCCGTCTCCACGTCCCACGCTGTCGCCCACTGCCCCTAGCCATCGCTCGACCTGCGCTGGTGGCCGACGATGCCCGAGAGAGAGGGGGGGTGAAAGAGGGGAAGAGGAGAAAGAGGAGGCGGGACCCGATGGTGCATGTCTCCACCGCCTGTCGCCCCTCTTCCGGCTTTGGCGAGGCGGGATTTGGCGCATGACACGGCTCCAGCGAGGCGGGCCGCTCACCGTCGACTGAAGCTTCCTCCCCGCCACTCCCGTCACATCCTAGAGCGCACTCCCAGCTGCGCCCCCTTCTTGCCGCTCCTGCCGCCGATTAGTGCCACCCAGCCGTTGTCGCTCAGCGCCGACCGATTCCCCCTCCTGCTCGTGCCTGCCGTTGGCCGCATTCACCTAGTCGCACCTGCCGCCACTCGCCCGGCCATGCTTGCAGCTGCTCGCCTCAAACGCCAACAGCACAGAGAGAGAACTCTGTAGACGCCTGATCGGCCTTCGCCTCCGTCGCCGACCGCCCGATCCGCCTCTGCCACCGGCCACTCGGGCGAGCTCTGCCTCCGCCGCCGATAGCCTGGTCTGCCTCCGCCTCCGCAGCCGCCTACCCGAGCGTGTTCGCGAGCGAGAGAGTGCTACCAGGGAGAGAGAAAGCGACCGGGGAGGGAGAGGTATGACCGGTGGGTCCAAGGAGTTTTTTTTTTGCTGATTGGATTGCCACATTATCACCGCGTGTGCAAACTCAAGTCAAAACCTCTCAAAACAGTTTTGAGGGGGATAATTCGTCTGGCATTAAAAGTTTTGGGTGAGCAATGTCTGGTTTTCGGGTTCAGGGGGTAATTCAGTCGACCGCGATTGTTCAGGGGGTAATTTGTACTTTTTCCAAACATTAAAAGGTAGAATTTTCTTTTGGTTCAACGGTTGATTGGATTTTGTATAAGGTTGATTTTGTATAAACATTTCTATACTTTAAAAGACGATAGGCAGGTTCCATCATAAAGTATCTTAACCAGCTAAACTATAGTCAGTTCGTGTGCTTGTGTTTATTTTCATGCACTATTACTAAACTGATTTGAGTGATAAAAAAAAAGAATTGCCAAAAGTTATTAGAAAAAAATGAGGAGGGGGGTTTTGTTACAGATTTTGAACTACACGTATGCTTGAAGATTCGTGCGCCCAATTCCTTCAACTTTGATGAAACTCCGGGAGAAAGGGTGGAGAAAGGGGGGCTCGCTGAGGGAGATAACGGCCCACCGGTGGATGGAGAAGAGTGGTGGACCAGCGTTGGTGGCGAGGGCTTGAGAAGTGGGGAGGCCGGCCGGAGGGGAGACTCGCGGGCATCGTTGACGTCTTTTGGCTAGCTGGTGATGTCGGGTGGTGGCACGGTTGGGCGGCGGTGGCACTGGAGACAAGTGGCATGCGTGAGGAAGCAAAGCAAGGCGGTGGTGGCGGTGGAAGTTGGCAGTTAAGGGAGAGGGAAATAGATATTAGGTTTAGGTATGTTTACTAAATGAATCTCAAAATGATGTAACGGTTTAGAATTCGTAAGAATTTAGGGGTATTTTCTGTTGAATGCCATTTAGGCCCTGTTTGATTCAGCTTAGGATTATTATAATGTTGATTATTAAGAATAACCTGAAACAAACGGATAGCTTATTATGATAGACTATTACAATCTATAAGCCAAATTACTATAATATGGTAATCCACTCTAAATGTGTTTTTTTATAATTATTGGATGGCTTAACAGCTAACAAACAACTAATAATCTAGAGAAACAAACAACTAACATCTATATCGGCTTATTATAATCCAGCTTATAGTAATCTAACTTAATAATTTAGATTACAGTAATCTTAAACTGAAACAAACAGGGGCCTTAGACAGCCTTAAAAAATCACAGCATCATATCAACAAATCGATTTAAACTGTTTTTAGTCTTCCAAAAAAATATTTAACAAGGGCTAAAAAGTGTTACCACATTGATGTGCAACAAGGTGTGATGTAACGATACAAAGATTCGAAACTAGAAAAATAATAGAAAGCTACAACGATCAAAACACAAAGTAGTCCAAAGAACAATTCTCTTTGCAGACTCGCACCCTCGCTTTGTTTAGTGTTCTTTCTTTCACATTAGCCACTGACATTCTCCTAAATTGCAGAGTTTGCACACATGGCTTTTGCATGCATGACTCTTGCCACCTTTTGGCCGCACCGCATGATTTCTCTTGTATCTTCACCCAGCTCAAACCAACTGATAATTAATTAACATTGTCGTTCTCACTCGGTCAAACTACAAAAAGCAATATAAATGTTTATTGTTTTGTTTATTTAATAAAAGAATATTTAAATTCTGAAGCACGTAATTACATTGTAGATCAGTGTGCTCGTAATAAAATCCACTATTTGCCTCCAAGAATTGCTCTTATTGTTTTTTTTCATGGTTGAAGATTAGTAGTAGACGGTAGAAATAAGAATATTCGGGACATGCATGCAGGCTCCACCAGCTGCATATACAGCAATTCACCAATAGATTAATGCCTAATTACCTTGGTAATTATCTTGCTTAGTCACAGAAAACAAGAGGTTTGAGGCCAATGTTAATTTTCATGAGTTTTACCTCTGTTTCGTAGGGAAGAGAACAATTTTCCTCTTGGTTTTTATGCGATTACAAGACAAATGCACAGATAACATTACACACCCATACTCACAAACACTACCAAAAAAGTACTTTGTAGAGATATTTTTTTAAGTACTGTAATGTAAAGGCATTTTAAAAAATATCTAATAAGTGTCTTATGATGAATTGTCTCTACAAACGAAGAGATATTTTCAAAAAATATCTAATAAGTGTGTTATAATGAATTGTCTTTACAAACGAAGAGACATTTTGTAAAATATATGTATAGGTATTTTCTAGAGATATTAAATTGTATAACGCGAACGTATGAAACCAGTCTAAAAAGGAGAATAAAATTGTTTCCATACTTTTGTCAAGCCTTGGACTCAAGATCTCTTGGACAAATCATTTTTATCTTTAATACACTAACCAACTTAACTCCACGTCATTACTTGTATGTTTGTGCCGTTAGTTACTTATATTTAGCCCTTTAGTACAAATTACCATTCTCAAAAGTGTCTCTACATTATTTAAAATGTCTCGAGAAAATTCCTTTACATATTAGGCGCATTTTACAGAACCGAAATAATGCCTCTACAAGATAAAATCTAATAAACTGAGCTAAATGTCTCTAGAGTAAAAGTTTTCTAGGTAATTTTCTATAAAGTGTCTCTACACCATAAAACTTCTGTCTTAGAAGCAATTTGCAAAACGTCCCATGTGGCGAAACATTGGTGGCCACATGAATTTTTCATGTTTACGATTTGCCCTAATTCATATGTTCCAAGCATATCCACATTATTTTTCCACAGAAATTAAATCCTTAGACCAAAAGAGCCTAAAAGTAACTTATCAAAAATTCAGGTGCAGGCAGACAGGAAGGGCCACTTTTTGGTGTTATACAAATCAGTACACCATTTAAAAAAGTTCACGAATGCACTTTCTAACATACGTTCAAACATACTCTCTTCATCCCATAAAAAACTAATCTAGTGCCGAATGTAACATACCCTAGTCCTATGAATCTGGACATATATCTGTCCAGATTCACAGTATTAGAATGTGCCACATCTAATTATAGATTCGGTTTTTATGCGACACATCCCTAACCTTCCTAAAATTTTATTCATCGAAATATTGGTCGCCATATTAATCTTTTCCCCGTTTACGATTTGCCCTAGTTCATATGCTCCAAGCACATCCACATTATTTTTCCTCAGAAATTAAATCCTTTTAAGAATTTCTTTGAAAATCATTCGAATCAAACGAGCCTAAAATTAACTTCTCAAAAATTCAGGTGCAGGCAGACAGGAAGGACCATCAGTACATCACTTGTCAACGTCAGTGACCCATACCAGTATACCACCAATTGTAGTGAATTATTGCCTCGCTAGGGTGCTTAGCGGTGCAAGCAACCCATTTGGCGACGTCTCGTTCTCCACCTAGACAAAAAGTAGGATAAATCCATGGATCACAAATTCCGACTCTCATGAGGTGTTTAGATCTGTAAAGTTTTTATCACATCGGATATGTCGGCATACATTTGAAATATTAAACGTAGACTAATAACAAAACAAATTATAGATTCTGTCTGTAAACAGTGAGACAAATTTATTAAGCCTAATTAATCTGTCATTAGTAAATATTTACTGTAGCACCACATTGTCAAATCATGGACTAATTAGGCTTAAAAAATTCGTCTCACAATTTACACGTAATCTGTATAATTAATTATTTTTTTTATCTATATTTAATCCTCTATGAAGGTGTTAAAACGTTCGATATGACAGGGCGAAAAATTTTGGGTAGGATCGAAACATAGCCTTAGAGTGCACGGTTCTCAACTGACAGATTCACTTTTGCTGATCAGTCTAGTACTTTTTTCTCTTTATTTTCAACCCCCAATAATTTACACATAAAACCCTAGAGAAAGAAAACAAGTCTGCTGTGTTAGTGTTGACGAAAAATTCGTGCTCAGTCAATGGTGCCGGAACTGTCTTGACGCAAACTAAGTCGACGAACACAACGGTTTGAGAGATTTACTTAACTCTATTAGTTGATAAGCTGATAGAGTAGTTCCAGCAGATGCCTTGTAACATCCTTGAGTTTTGCCCTATTTGAAGTCATAGTCCAATCTCAGTCACTCCCCAAATTTTTTTTGCAAAAATCTGCATCATGTTGAATCTTCGATCGAATTACTTTTGCATTGTTGACTTTCTTGCCCCTAAATCTTAAACCTTTTGTTTTGTCCTTAAAAAGAAATCTAAATATTTTATTTTATCCTCTCTGTGTTGCCTCCTGTCTTGACCTGTCTGTGGAAGTTTATTCTTGCTCCCTCCAATCACCATTCTCAGGAAAAGTCTAGCTTCCCTCCTCCCTCTTTCTTTTCTATATCTATTTCCCTCCCAGATGGCTCTGAGCCTCAGCCGAGCCGAGCCAACATGGCGCAAGGGTGGGGCTCGATCCCCTTTCCTCTCTCTCGGCAAGGTCGTGCCACCCACAGAGCCTTTGCGCCGCCCCCGTGCTCCTCCCTAACGGCCGCCGCGCCAATTCCACCGGCGGACTCGTTGCCCTTCCCCTCCATTTGTTCCCCGGCCTGCCGCCACCGCACCGCTGAGCCGTGGCATGAGTCCCGTTCCCCGCGCTCGGCTAGGTGTACCATTCAACTACACGGAGGCGCAACCATGGCAATCAATGCGATGGAACTTGGCTGGTGAAGGTTGGTGACGACGGCGGCTCAGCTACCCCGGGCAACGGCGTCTCGCGATTCACGTCACCTTGTCCCCGCGCGGTCCAACATACCGTCGCCACACGCCCTGCTGCACAGGGAGGCCGTCCCATTGCCGCCGCCACCCCGACATTCCTCTGCGTCGCCTTTCGGTCGGCGCACGGGAATCGCATTGAAGGCATTCAATGCACCTTCATCAGCTCGGTGAGCGTCCGCGCCCTATATATATCTCCCCGCGCCATGCACCCTCTCTTCATCCTCTCTGTCACCACTTCCCTCTCGCTCTCGTTCCTCTCCACTCTCTTGTTTGCGCATTAGCTGCTGCCGCTCCACTTACTTCGCCTCGGCTTGCCTTGGGCTAGAGCTTAGGTTGAGCAAGATGGAGGGGTAGGCAGCCGCGCTGTGCATTGCACGAACGATCGAACGTAACTCAACTAAAACTTGCTCAATCTAATCAATCGAACACCTTTGAAACACGGATGAACACCTTCGGTCGCCGGTCGAACACCTGGAGCGCGAGGACGAACCGCGTGCTCGACCTTCACCGACCGGTACTCTACGCCCGTTATTTTGCTCGTGACTTCGCTGGTGTGCCGCTTCCCGACTGCCGCACGGTGAGCACCCTCTCTTTCCCCCTTTTCTTGCTCCTCTCAGTCGCGTTTTCATGTGCCCGCTCCTCGCGATGGTCGCCGCCTTGTCAGCTGTTGCGCCCAGACACTAGGTCCCTAATATCGTGCCTGCCTAGCTCGCCACGCCTCCCTGGTCATTGGTTCAACCGTGCCACGGGAAAACGCGAACGCACATGCGACGCTCCATAACTCTGTTCGAGACGTGCGCGGCCCGGACCAGCCGGCTACCGCCGTCTAAGCTATCCCGAACCTCGGTAACGCGCGCGCCAGAGGGTACCTCGCGCTCGCTAGTGGTAAACCCCTCACCATTAGGCACCAAGCCACCAATTAGGACCTCTCGCTGGCGTTCTCGCCATGCCGTCGGCCGGCTGCGTACACTGTCGTGGCTGGCCACCTCCTTCCCGCCACTGGTGAGGGGTGAAAGTGACATGTTTGAACACTGTTGGAGCACGAATTTGTTTTTTTTTCTCCCTGTGTACATCATATTTTAAGGTGATTTTTTGTATGATGATACGGGGGCTCCTAGCTAGCGCGTACGCGCTGCTAGCGAGCATCTCTCCTTAAGGTTTAAGGACCTCTATTATCTATTAATCTATTAGTTAATACTTAACACTAATGATACTAGTAGTAATTAGGAAAGATTCTGAAGATTTTTTTGAGAGATATTTTTACTAAGAAATTGAAAAAAAATTAAGTTAGATTTGAAAACTTTTGATTTAAGTTTCAAATTTTAAAGTCAAATTTTGAAAACTTTCAACTCAGATTCGAAAAATTTCAATTCGAGATTTGAAAACTTTCAACTCAGATTTGAAAACTTTCAACTCGAGAATTGAGATTCGAAAACTTTCAAGTCTGGATTTGAAAATTTTGAAAACTTTTAACTTGAGATTTGAAAATTTTCAACTCGAGATTTGAAAACTTTCAACTCAAGATTCGAAAACTTTCAAGTCCAGATTTAAATATTTTGAAAACTTTCAACTTGAGATTTGAAAATTTTCAACTCGAGATTCGAAAACTTTCATGTCCAGATTTGAAAATTTTGAAAACTTTCAACCCAGATTCGAAAATTTTCACTTGAGATTTGAAAATTTAAGGCCAAATTTGAAAATTTTCAAGTCAATATTTAAAAACTTTCAACTCAAAACATTTGAAAAAACACATGTGCTAAAAGATTAAAAAAAGCGAAAAAAAGCGAAGAAAAAACGGAAAAACCGGTGTTAGAGATTGGTTAGAGAAAAAAAAATCTCGCGCGCGTGGGCCTTGTGAGCCGGGCGTGCGCGCTAGCAAAACCGTGATGATACATGTCATAGTGCTGAAGATCTCTGATTTTTTCACATTTTTTTGTGACTTTTTGGGTGTATTTTTTAAGCTCGGTAGCACGGTAGCACGGCACTGTTCCGTAGCACCAGATATTCTTTCGTTGCGAACCCTAGTCGGTGGGCCTAACAGAATTACCTGCATTCAGAGGGGCCTAGGTGAAAAAGCGGCGAAACATTCGTCGGATATATACTCGAGTCCCGATACACAGGGAACAGACAAGATTGCGAGCGGCGGCGCCTCCTCCACCCGCTCTTCGACTCCTCCCGATTCTCCGGGTTTTCTCTCGATTTCCGCCGAATTTCGCTCCGCTCCAGCAATGGGCGAATTGGGTGCTCTCCAGTCCATCGTCTACCACCGCGGATCGCTCCGCCTGCTTGATCAGGTTCGTTTTTATTCTCTTCTTGTTTTTTGTTCTTTACTGGTGAGGTGGGGATGAGTTCTTGATTGGGTTTTTTTTTTTCCCTTGTGGGTGCAGAGGAAGCTCCCACTCGAGGTGGACTACATCGACGTCAAGTGCTCCGGCGATGGATGGTGAGCTCCGGTGTTCTCCTTTAGTCTTCCACTGTTCACTCTCGGTTAAAGATTCTTGCCAAAGCTATCCCAAGTTCCCAACAGCTGGGAGATGATGCAGAGATCCAAATCTTTTGTTTTCTCTTGAATGATGTAATGATGTTTTTGTTCCGTGGATTGTTCAGGAACGCAATCAGAGACATGGTTGTCCGTGGCGCTCCTGCGATTGCCATAGCAGCGGCTTTGGCTCTGGCTGTAGAGGTTTCTGGGTTGGAGGATTTCACCGGTACGCCTGCAGAGGCAGCAGTTTTTGTTTCCGAGAAATTGGAGTACCTTGTATCGAGGTATCCAAAGCTAACCATATCATTGTGTGCAATAATTTGGTCCTGATGTTCATGTTATCCATTTGGACAAAAATTAGACTTCATATTCCTCTTTTTTATTTTCAGCCGCCCAACTGCAGTGAACCTATCTGATGCTGCAACCAAGCTTCGGAGTTTAGTTTCAAGGACAGCAGAAACTGAGAAAGATGCCAAAGCAATCTTTCAGGTGCTATTCTATAGACCAATAATTTCAGTGTATCTTTCTTCTCACCATTTCATCGGTAGATATAACTTACAGTAAACATATTTATTGTGATTGGTGAATTACAATTGCCAGTAGTATACAGTTTATCCATCCTGGGACAGTATGTTTCTTTTTATCTTAGCTAGCAGTAACCAACCTGAAACAGTGGAGTCCACAGATTAATACGTTTTTTATTCAGAGACAAATTGGTAGATTTGAACTAGCACTTTTTCTGAAATGTGATACTTATTAGTTCGGACTTCAAACCATAACACAAAATTATATAATTTCACATCATGCTCATTGACTGAAATATATCTACTTTAGTACCACTAGATAAGGAGAAATGATAACTTTTACCCAAATTTGGGCCTTTTGTGGAGAGTGATGATAGTTGTGTGGCAGTTTTGGCTGAACCCATATTGTTTTTGCATGTAACGCTGCATGTTTTTTTTTCCCTTCAAAAAGGTGATGATGTATTGCACATGGTGCTGAGCTTTCCTTTTTAATTGAGGGTAGGTGGAAGGATGTTAACCTTTATTATCCTATTCTTATTCTCCTTTCCACAACTAGGCCTACATTGATGCAGCAGAGACCATGCTAGTTGACGATGTGTCAGATAACAAGGCAATTGGCTCTCATGGAGCTGAGTTTCTCAAACAGAAACTTGAGGTCTCTAAAGATATTTCTGTTCTAACACACTGTAATACTGGCAGGTAAATGTGTGAAACTGTGAATTGAGATGACTTGTTTTTCTTTGTATATATGATGCTCAGATTCTGAACATAATGGTGCATTTTCTCTTTTTGTTATGATGCAGTCTTGCGACTGCTGGTTATGGAACTGCCTTGGGGGTTATTCGTGCTCTTCACTCTGGAGGAATTCTAGAGAAGGCCTTTTGCACTGAAACTCGTCCATTTAACCAGGTGGATATTCCTTCATTTGCAGAGGAGCTTTTGATTTGGCTTCCTGTTTGTTCCAAGATGTGGATTTTGATCAAAATCTTTACATCTTTGGCATATTTCTTTTTATTTATTTAGCAGGACAATGAATATCATTGCAGCTAGTCATCTTAAACCACTGTCCTGTCCAGGGCTTTTGAGTTCAAATTTGTCCTAACAAAGACCTGATTACCACCATCTCTTTGGCACTTATTTTTAAGATAGTAATTTTCGTAATTATTTATGGACATAAAGAAGCTCATGCCAATATACTGTTAATTGATTTCCAGGGTTCCAGGCTTACAGCTTTCGAGTTAGTTCACGACAAAGTACCCGCAACGCTGATAGCAGATTCTGCTGCAGCTGCACTGATGAAGAGCGGGTGTATTCAAGCTGTAATCGTTGGAGCTGATCGTATCGCTGCCAATGGTACACACATCAATGTCATTCCTCAGATGAATTGAAAACTAAAAATTCTTGCTATTGACTTTGTTTCCATCATAAAATCTCCAAGGTGATACTGCTAACAAGATTGGCACATACAACCTCGCCATTTCTGCGAAGCATCACGGTGTGCAATTCTACGTGGCTGCGCCGATAACTTCGATTGATCTCTCCCTCCCATCTGGTGAGCAAATTGTGATCGAAGAGAGGTCTCCCAATGAGTTGCTGAACTCTGAAGGTGGCCTAGGTAAGCAAGTCGCCGCGTCAGGTATATCGGTGTGGAACCCTGCCTTCGATGTTACTCCGGCAAATCTGATTACCGCAATCATAACGGAAAAGGTATACAAATGAGCCATTGTGGCGTGAACTTCAGTTAATAATTGGTCTATATGTATGAAGAACATTGTTTTTATTGACCAGAGTTTTCTTGTTCATGTACAGGGTGTGATCACAAAGTCTGATGCTGATGAGACTTTCAACATCAAAGATTTCATCCAGTCTGCAAAATTGTACTCTACCATGCAGTGAGGGGTCACCTCTTTAGGGTAGTAAATAATCTGATGAAGCATCCTTTTTCTTACTATATTGAAAAGGCCCATGTTGTACTGTCAAAAAAAAATTGCTCCTAGTGAAGCAGAAAATTAGGTCTTTTTGCGCCACAAAATTTGATGTACTGTGAAGATATATGACCATGTGTGTCTCGTGAGCCGGACAAGATTCTTGAGAAATCCACGTCTCCATCAAGAACTCTTTTTTTTTTCATATTCCGGTTGGAACCAAAATTAAGTTCTGATGCGCTCGCTGAACTTTCTTAAAATTTGGATTGCACATCATGGCCTAATATAACATACTCTTTCGGTTGATCTTTTATAGGTGTACTAGTAGCATGTCCGTGCTAACGCTACGGTAGCATTTAGTAACGCAAATTAAATACATATATGTTTTGACAGTGTAAAACAAACTGTCTAATACTAAAAGAGAATGATAGAGTGGGTTATTGTATAGTTAATTACATAGCCACGTGTAAAATAACAATTATGCGCTACATAACTTATGCTAATGTTCTGAAACTTATGCAGATGAAGAAGATCCATCCTCTATCTCAGGGAGGATCGTAGAGTGCTCTTGGAATAAGGAAGATGGCTGTTGGGTCTGCATGCGTATATCCGATAAATCAACTCCAAATGATATCTTAGGGAGGATTATCAATTATGTCCCTTTTGTCAAGGTGACTCGCCTGCAAAATGAAGGATATAGTTGGGGGGGGGGGGGGGGTTCGGCTGCTGATGGACATCTGTAAAGTTTTCTATAACCACTGTATCCAACATGGTATTGGTATATCACACTAAAGGAGCAAAAAAGTTCGCCTTATCATATGATACTAATATTCCTCGGCAGGTGAGGTGATCAGCGTCTCAATACTGACCCTTTGTGTCCCTCTTTAGTTTCAGTTGTCCTTTACAGTACTGGGGTGTGTTTAGTTCACGTTAAAATTGGAAGTTTGGTTGATATTGAAACGATATGATAGAAAAGTTGGAAGTTTATGTGTGTGAAAAGTTTTGATGTGATGAAAAAGTTGGAAGTTTGAAAAAAAAATTTGGAACTAAACAAGGGGCTTACTTGCACATTCTAGGCTGACTAGAGGATCTTCTTTCTCAATATCCTTAAAAGCCTGGTGTGATTTTAATGTTCTTAGTAGTTTTTTTTTCTTTTTCTGATTGATGTACATTTATCCTAGTTGTGACGTTCCCTTCCGTCGGTGCTAACACCTCCTTTGCTCCCCTCCAGCTTCTGCTAAAATAACAATTTTACAGATCAGAACCAATGTTTGAAATTCAATCATCAGAAATATGCTTACCAGCGCTTTGCTTCAGCCATTTCACAAAGCTTCTTTGGCAGAAAAAAAATCCTGACAAGTTAATAGAAAAGAGCATTCGGGAATAGGAAACAAGATTGCCAAAAATCACCAAACACAATTAGTTATTTCATTGAACAGAAGGTAGGCATACATCCTGAGGCACAAAGTTGTAGATTCACTGAGGAAGAGCACCCAGCAGCAGTCATTCATCTTATGTACTCATCAGATAAGGTCGGTTAACTATTAATTCTAAACTCCAGAATGGACCTAAAGGTTTTATGCTAAATTCTAGCATGAATCCATGTTGCTGCCTAAAAGTATATATATTGAGGTTTATCTAAAACACCATTCCATTTCCAGCAATACAATTAGACGGGCAATACAATTAGTCAATCTGCTTTTGTTCTTAGAATGTAACATATCAGTATATCACCAAACAGAAAAACAACGAATATATTATTATATACATAAAAAGAAGCATTTTTTCTTAGAATAATAATTGTACACTCGACCATGTTAAAACGTAAAGCTACCATTGTAAGACCATACCATGTATACATTTCCTAAGAGCATCTCCAAGAGCCTAGCCAAATGGCACTCTAAGTTAAAATTTGGCTAACTTAAAAAAAAAAATCTACTCCAACAGACTAGCTAAATGCCTCTCCAAGCCATTCGACTGGCTAAATTCCCCACCAGACTAGCCAAATTTTGCCAGCCAAAGCCAGCTAGCCATATGTGGGACCCATGCCTGTTCCCCCTCTCTCTCCACGCGGCACACACCTGTGACGAGGGCGCCGCCGCCCCGTCGTCGCCGCGGCTGGTCCCCACCGCCCCGTCGTCGCCGCAGCCAGCCACCGCCGCCCCGTCTTTGCGCGGCCGGCCACCGCCACCGCCACCGCCGAGCTCCGCCCCGAGCTCCGCCGCCGCCCCCTTCTAGATCCGCCGTCAAGGTCGTCGCGAGCCGCCGCCGTCAAGGTCGTCGCGAGCCGCCGCCGCCGAGCTCCGCCCCGAGTGGCGTCGAGATCGTCGTTGCCCCGGGTCGTCCCTACGCTCGCAGAACCCCGTCGAGGCCGCCGCCCGCGCCTACGACACCATGCGACTTTGCCGAGGCCGCTGCCCGAGCCAGCGCCGCCGTCGCGAGGTCGCTCCGTGGCGCCGCCGCCCGCACCAACCGTCGCTGCGACGCCGCCGCGAGGTCGCTCCATGGCGACTCCGCCGAGGGCGCGGCCCGAGCCTACGGCGCGAACCGAGCCGAGGTCGGTGATGGTGGTGGTTTTGGGGTGTGGGGGGGGGGGGGGGGGGATTGTGGGTGTCGGGTGATGGTGGTTTTTTTGTGTGTGTGGTGGGGGGTGAAGGGGGAGGAAGGAGTGATAGACTGGGTCCTAGTGTCATAGACTCAGAATAGAGATGGTGGATGAAGAGACGGTTGGAGTAAGCAACATGTTTAACTTGCTAAATTAATTGGAGAGTTGGCTATATAGGTATTTGGAGAGTGTGATTGGGTAGTCTGTTGGAGATGCTCTTATCCTAAATTGGTTTTCAGACAAGCAAACTTAATTGGAAAATCTTAAATCTGGCCATTTTTCAGAAATAAAAAATTACTTTCCCCAAACATTCATACTTTCCTGCCAAAGATATTATGGTCCTCAAGGACAGAAGAAATTTGGACACTGTGTTATGGTAATTGGTGAATAAAACAAGTGTTAATTGGATTCATGCCATTATAACTTTTAAGGTTTTAAAATATACCATTGCTATTTACATAATTGAAACGATGCCATCAGAATACGTATGAAATTAGACCCATGCCATGATGTACACTCACGACATGTTCTGGATGGTTTCTTTTGCGACATATTTTCGTAGAGACCAAATTACCCCTGCATCCCTTTCAATAGCTGGTCACCCTGAGCACACGATGCACCCAAAAATCCATTCCCCATTCCCCCATCTGTCCAAGCACAACGGTGGAGGCTGAGGTGGATGGCGGCGGGGGAGGCTGGGGCGCACGGCGGCGACGGTGGATGGGCATGGAGGAGGTGCAGTGAGTGGAGCTGGAGGACAGAGGTGGACATGATGGTGATCAGCGCTTTCTTCGTTGGCTCCGGCGAGGGTCTCAAGCACCAACATCAAGTCGTCGGCGCTCGTCAACCAACTCATCAGCGATTACAATGATGGAGGAAAGGGCATTTTGGTCCTATACGGAAATACGGTGGCCAAAAACGACGCAGTTTTATATTCTCTCCGTCCCAAAATATAAGAGATTTTGAGTTTTTTTCTTGCAACATTTGACCACTCATCTTATTCAATTTTTTTTACAAATATAAAAAATAAAAAGTTGTGCTTAAAGTATTATCGATAATAAAGTAAGTCACCGATAAAAAAAATAATTTTTAAAAAAATTGAATAAGACATGTGGTCAAACGTTACAAGAAAAACTAAAAATCCCTTATATTATAAGACGGAGAGAGTATATGATGGGTCAATTGTCAAATTTTCGGATAAAATTGGAGGTTAGTTGAGAATTATTTTTGTTTTTTATTTTCAAAAAATAGAGAGAGATAGGGAGATAAACTCAATCCCCTCGGCGTCGACTCCCCGCGACTCGCGACTTGGCCCGCCGCCGATCTCCATCCCGCGGCCAGATCAGGGAGCGCCGCCGTCCCGCTGCTCCCATCCGATCTCCATCCCATCCCATCCCGGTGAGCATCCGCCCCGTACTCTCGCGCATCCTCTCCCTCTACCCACGCACTTTTTTCTTTTTTTTTCTTTTTTTGTTGTTTCCTCTAGAATTTGCGTGGAACTCTTTTTCGGAAAAAGAAAAAGAATTTGCGTGAAACCCTAGCCTCTCTTGTACCTTAATCTTGATACTAATAATAGCAGTTTGTTTGCCCCCAAAACAAAATAAGTTTGGGATTCGCCCCTCCTGCTGTTTATGCTGTTTATGGTGGGGTAAGTATTTGATAATCTTGGTTGCCGAAACTTTGAATGATTTGTGCTCGGTGAATCTGACAGCAACATTATTGCATCTGAGAAATTCAGACAATCCAGTCAATTTTTGGCTTCGAATTGATCAGGCCACTAGCCAATCTCCCAAAACAAAACCTGGCTCGCTGAATGGCTGATTTTGATGCATAGACGTATCTAAAAGTGGTCCTGGGATCACCAAAAATAGGAAGCCAACCTATGTATGTAATAAAAAGGAAAAAAAACTATTGGGAAGAGAAAAGGCTCCATTATTAATATAACGTGATGCACATTTGATCATTTTTATTCTTTTGTTGCACATTGTTGGACCACCCATATCTAAAATTTTGGATACGCCGTTGATTATTAGTTTAACTGCTCGTAATTTATAGCTTTTGCAAACAGGTCCTAACCAGACTACCAGATCGTTGATTTCAGGTGGGAATGACGGAGCAGGAGCACCGTGCGTATGCACGCGTCGGGCTCCTCGGCAATCCGAGCGACATGTATGGCGGCAAGACGCTCTCCTTCACCATTTCCAACTTCTGGGCCACTGTCCATCTAGCTCCATCCGACGATGGTGGCCCCCTTGTGATCCGGCCGCACCCACGACACGATCTCGTCGATTTTGCGTCCCTCCCACAACTTGTAAGATTCTCTGGTACCTTCTTCTATCTCTGTTGTCAGTCTTCTCATTATAGTGGCTCAGCTAGCTTAGCTATGTGCATGCTTTATTAGTTCCTCTCATGGGTATGACAGTGCTCAGAGTGGCATTATTGTTCACCACTCAAAATGCCTAAATTGACAAATAACTAGCATTAACCAATGCTAATCCAACATATGTATCATCTACCAAGTTCGAGCTGAACAAGAGCCCAAGAAAAACCTATATGGCATCCTTTGGAGCACAGGAGTTTTTCCTGATTCCTGTGTGAGATGAACTACACCATTTGAAATTCCTGTGTTCCAAAGGTCACTGCACATTTTTTTAACATTGCCAGTAAGGCCACATGCAATTCCTTAAAAATGTGCTGGAATGCCAAAATCCGGCTTATTTAATATTAGCCATCAGTCCCAGTGTAAATTATACTGAAATAGAATAGATGTCCAGCTTTGTATTTTTAGAGTAGACAACCCTGTCATCCAGCCTCACAAGTACCCCGAATTCATCAAATTACCCTTGCTCCTCAGACAACTGTAAGCTATTTTATCATCTTCTGTTAATTTCTTCCTCCAAAGGCAGGGCCGAGGTAATCATGCAGTTATTGTAACATAACTTTATCAAATAAAACCAAAAGAAACTTTTGTACTCATAAATCTTTCTTCAGTGCTGCATGTATATAAACAGAGCAGGAGCAGAGTGAAATGTTGTGTAATTTTCTATTTGATTTGTAACTTCGGAAACACTCAAATACCCAATCCCAACCTGCCAAAAGAGAATAAAAATACAAGTTCACTTACAGTTCTGAAAAAAAAAGTGTCTTTCCACATAATTTGTACACGATTGGATGCAATTATCAAGCCTTTATCTTGCGTGATGCGGATCTATGAACCTAGACATAATTTGGATGGCCATGGCAATGAAGTTTTTCGTATAGATCGATTGATCAATTTGGTATTTGGTACTACTATGTCAAACAACCATGGAATGTTTTGTCAAGATGAATGTAATTTTGTCTGTTTTTAGAAAAGTGTGGTGTACATGGAAAAACACGTGAAACAACTTCAAGCTATCAACAGCACAGATTATAAGTTAGTTTTCCTTTCCCATCATCTCACAACTTCCTTAGAGCATTATTAATTATGTCCCTTTTGTCTAGGTGACTCGCTTGCAAAATGAAGGATATAATGGGGGTGTTCGGCTGCTCATGGCCATCTGTAAAGTTTTCTATAGCCACTGTATCCAACATGGTATCGCACTAAAGGAGCAAAATTTCACCTTATCATATGATACTAATATTCCTCGGCAGGTGAGGTGATCAGCATCTCAATACTGACCCTTTGTGTCCCTCTTTAATTTCAATTGTCCATTATAGTATTGCTTGCACATTCTAGGCTGACTAGAGGATCTTCTTTCTCATTATCCTTAAAAGCTTGGTGTGATTTAATGTTTGTAGTAGTAATTTTTTCCTGATTGATGTACATTTATCCTAGCTGTGAAGTTCTCTTTAGATGTTATTAAGTTGGAATTTTATATTATTGTGGCTCTTTTGTTCTGTAGGCTGGGCTTTCTGGTTCAAGCGCTATTATTTGTGCCGCTCTAAGCTGCCTTCTTGATTTTTACAACGTCAGACATTTAATAAAAGTCGAAATCAGACCTAATATTATTCTTGATGCCGAGAAAGAGCTTGGAATTGTTGCTGGTCTTCAGGATCGGGTGGCACAGGTTTATGGTGGGCTAGTCTATATGGTATGTATGCCATGCAATTCATACTAGCTAGCAGTACTCCATAATGGTTGGTTAGTACAACAGATCCACCTAGAGCTTTGCTACTGTTTGGTTAATCTTTCACTTATAGTGTATTATTATTCCCCAAGGATTTTGGCAAGGAGCATATGGACACATTGGGTCATGGCGTGTACACACCTTTGGATATCAATCTTCTCCCTCCTCTACATCTGATCTATGCAGATAATCCGAGTGATTCTGGCAAGGTTACTGAAATTACAGATTTCTTTTGCTTGGACATAATGCAAAAATGCCAGAAACAGGACTAATAACTGATGTCCCTCCTCCCTTGTTAGCTAGGTCCACAGCACCGTTAGACAAAGATGGCTTGATGGAGAGGAGTTTATAATATCATCTATGGAAGAAGTAGCGCGGCTGGCCCTTGATGGCCGCAAGGCTCTGTTGGACAAGAATTATAGGGAGCTCGCGAGGCTTATGAACAGGAACTTCGACCTGCGGAGGTAAGATTTATTTATTTATTGAGTTGGTCATGTAGAAGAAAATAAATGCAGTACATGTTTTGACTTGAACGCTTGTGTGCGTGGCATTGGTCCAAGTAGGCAAATGTTTGGAGACGATGTGATTGGTACGGTGAACATAAAGATGGTGGAGGCTGCGAGGAGCGTGGGCGCGGCCGCCAAGTTCACCGGCAGCGGGGGCGCGGTGGTGGCCCTGTGCCCGGACGGCGAAGCGCAGGTGCTGCTCCTGGAGAAGGCGTGCCGGGATGCTGGCTTTCTTGTGCAGCGAATCCAAGTCGCGCCATCACCGCTACCGCTCACGGAGGGTAATCCTCCTTTCTAATCTGTTCTCGACTTCTTGTTTACTCCCTCCTTCCCTAAATGTTTGACGCTGTTGACTTTTTTAAACATTTTTGACCATTCGTCTTATTCAAAATTTTTTATAAAATGTGTAAAACTATATGTATATATAAAAGTATATTTAACAATAAATCAAATGATAGAAAAAGAATTAATAATTACTTAAATTTTTCAAATAAGACGAACGGTCAAACATTTTAAAAAAGGTCAACGGTGTCAAACATTTTGGGATGGAGGGAGTATTTCTCAGCTCTTTTGTTATCATTCATACATTATACATACTCTCTTGCTTTGAATCCTCCATGAAGGCACAGAACTTAATATCCTCTTGTCGAGCCTCTTTTTTCTCCCCAAATCCTGATGACAATAAGTCATCATCTTGCTTTCAATTAAGTGACTGAGTTTGTTTTATTTACGACTCCTGAAGGAGATAAGAGCACACTAGTTCAGTTTCATACACGAGAATGTAATATTACTACTGTTCACCATCGATTAATTTTGGAAAGCCAATTCAAATTTGAATGCTCTGGGTAGCCAAAACGTAATACGAGTGCAGCACTGATCGAGTTTTGTTACTTTTTTTGTGCTTGGGAGTTGGGACGGTTGAATTGGTCACTGAACTGGGATCTTAGCTTAACTTCTTGAATCTTAACTGAAAACCAGAACGAACAGTTCAATTACTGAAAACCAAAGTATTATGTTACCGAGAGTTTCAATTGTAACGAGAAGGAAATGATTGTAGCGGCACACAATATGATTAGATCAACTGGACCTGATCATTCTGCTTATAATTGTGTTAATGCAAATGATGGCAACCAACCATAAGACAGGAGATAAAGCAGTAAAGAAAAGGATGATTTTTGTTCCGCATGCATATAGAAAAATGAAACTCAAAATTTTGTCCAATTTGAATCGATCTCAATTGATCCCTCGTTACTGCCCATAAGAGAAGTAATATGCAGGGATGACAAGATTTGAACCCATGACATTTTGTACCCAAAACAAACGTGCTACCAAGCTGCGCTACATCCCTTTTCCAAATTGTTGTACAGTGTAATTGTACAAAAACCCGTGTCTTGTTTTCCACATCGTAATTTTATCCTCTATCTATATACAACTTTCTTGTCATTTCTTCTTTTTGGTTGAATATAATAAATAATATACATCTGAAACCCAACCTAACGTATGCATGATCATGTTTTATATTAGTCTTAGCTAAGAGCGAATGGCGTTCATGTGCGCCATATGCAGTCCGTTTTTTCCGTATGCGGTTTTTAGATGGGCCAGAATAGATTCACATAGATGGGCTGGACCAAAGGGATGGGCCTTTTGTTTAGTAAATTGAGGCGGGCCTAATTGATTTATAGGCTGAATTTGTTCCCCAAAAGAGAGGCAAGGTGAGCAAAATTGATTTAGATAGAACTGCAATTTCAACAGATGATCAAGTGACCTTGCATCTACAAATTTAGATTTAAGCAGAGGTCAAAAAAAACTACAAAATTAGACCTTGTGTCGTCAAAATGCTGATAGAAGAACCTCAAGCTGTCTCACCACAAAAGAATCGAACAATACTAGGATGAAGAACGAGGAGCCAACACAGTTCACGCGCCATTTATTACTCTAGAGCACAGGAAGACAATAATGCTACTGGGCATACTTGAACACAAACCCTCCCTCCTCTTGTTAAAAGCTATTCTACACCCATGAAAATAAAACCATAGGAGAGAATGCAGAAACACAATACACGATTTACAAGGGCTACTCTGCAGACGACTGACTGACTATACAGGGGATTGGTGAGACTTGAGAGGTACAAAGAATTAGTTGGCTTAACCAGCCATCATTATAATAAGATCCTACAACAACCCCTACTAATTTACACAATCTACGCGAACCCGCCGCTTGCCATAGACGGTAGCAGCGCTCTAGCACTATAGCAACAAGACTAACACTACCAAATACTGACGATGTTGATGGCATCCATCCTCATCTTCGTCGATGTTGGGCCATCTTTGCCTGAGCCTGCTTTATCCTATCCGCATACATCGGGAGGCGCGTGATCTCATGGATCTCTTCTAGAAGCTTCTCTTCGGTGATATTATCTGTGATGCTCCTCATTACCTTTACATAAATAGAATGAAATGGTCAGAGCATAGCACTATTTGAGCCTTTATCATCATCAGTAAGCTGTAAGCATATCATATTCTATTAAAATTATCTTTAGCCTACATTGCGCCCAGAGAACATCGACAATAAAACATCAAAATACAGACTTATGGTATTATATAGGACTTTAGCAGGTAAGCCATATTAACATAAGATAAAGAAAAAACAACTGATTCTGGAATAATCCTTTTCGCATTAGTTCAAATAAAAGAAATATCAAATCATAATGTTACAGAGTACCGACCATATTCAGATGCAGCCATTATGCACAGTTAAATTAGAAAATATTGTAACACAGAAGATAGTATAAGAAAACAGATTGTATAGGAAAGCCAACCTTGCGGTATGTGTTGATATCATTTGGAGTTGATTTATCAGATCTAATACGCATGCAGACCCAGCAGCCCTCTTCCTTATTCCAAGAGCACTCTACAATCCTCCCTGAGATAGAGGATGGATCTTCATCTGCACAAGTTTCAGAACATTAGCACAAATTATTTAGCACATAGCACATAAACAAAAAACAGTAAACACTCGATGGCTGATTTTACTTGGTTATTCCAAAACAGGAAACTAATTACATGCTAGCATCAGAAAGTTTGCACGCTAAAAAATAATAATGGATCCAAAATCATTCAAATTATAATATATGCTTTAATCAGTCAGATCTAATACTATAAAAGAGTAAAATGCTTCGCCACATATCCAAATATTATCTTATGCCAATCATTAGAATAAAAAAAACTGTGTACAGGATGAAATGAACATCAGATGACATGCTTACTTGGAAATGCTATGCGGGAACCATCCATAAGTTTCTTTTTGCCTCTCTCATAAAGGAAAACAAGCTGACGATTGTCACCCCCAACCTGTAACGATATATGTATAATGAACCTAACCATCAAAAAAATTTCTTCCACATGGCAAACCATTTGAAGCAACAACATTGGTTCACAAAACTTATACAAACCTCAAACAAAAAGTCAACAGAATTCATTGAAGGGTATTTCCACTTGAGAAGACCTTCATGGGTACGAGTTACATATGGATCATCCCAGCCCTACATGAATAACAGAAGTGATTCATCCAACACAAACAAATTATAGTTTTGAATAGATATTAACTGTTAACAACCACAAATTCACAATATGAATGTCAATGGCACATGATAAATCCAAGAAGATGGTTGAATTCACATGTGCGGGAAAGCCTTTACACATATTCAAACATATAATACTGTATTTACAAATTTAAACACAATTCTACAACTCCACATCAAACATCCAGCTATAATATAATAATGAGGAAAAAAATAGCCTGCTGAAACTATTTACGTCCAGTCTACAAAGCACAGTAGAAATTACTTACACCATTCCACCCCTCCTAGTACAGTTGAAACCTCACCTCAAAACTATTTTAAAGAAATTCACAGATGAGTTGAAAGAACACTTTTGAAGCATAATATATAACGATTTGTGTCAACAGCAAGACAAATGAAAAACAAATTCCAAGGGGCCTGCTAAAAGATAAGTTCAGATTGCCAAAACAGAAAGCAAGGGGCCTTATTGATTAACACCACCTTCATGCTCTGACGAGACATTAATGTGAATTAGCTTACAATCTTAAACCCCCCCCCCCCCATAGGGGATCAGGAAAAAAGTTATATGAATTCGCTCTCAATTTACATTTCTCTTCCCATTTGTTAACAAACATGCAACCAAGTCACATATCAATTACATGACTTGTTCTCGTAAGAGGATCTTCTGACTTACTTCACTCTGACTGAGTCACTGACATGTGGGCCCGCTAGGTAAGGGGCCCACATGTCAGTGACACAAGTTAAGAGGGAAGTTAGAGGATCTCATATCCTTGTTCTCAGTTAATCATATATTGAGAAGTTAAGTAAAGAAAATAATTTAGGTGCTCTCAATAATTCACATACTGAGTTACTGACAAGTCAAATGAAGCATATAGGTCTCCCAAACTTGCAACATGGTGCTTCATGTACAATCAGCACTTCATGCTTCAGTTCCCAAAAATGCAATCTCAACAAGGACATTATGGGGGAAAAAAAGATGGAGCAATGAGATGTGAAGCACCAGCAATCTATAAATGCATATTAGTGATTTTACTTAACACAGAACTGCATAGTTGCATATCAGTGATCACATGCATTGCAACAAAAAGTATGCCCTATCCTAAACAAAAGCAATAGGTCTGCTCTACATACATCAAAAGTCAAGGTAGAATGCAAATTGCAAATCAAAGAGTGAAAATGATTGTTTACCAGCTCAATTTTATGTCCCAATATCTGGCTTTCAAATATACAATAAAATTCATAGATATAACATGCTTTATTTCAAAAATATAAGTACTGCATCAACTTGAATAGAAAATCCTCAATGCATTCTAACTTCACCAATCACTATACAGCCATTCCCTTGGATAGAAGGCAAACCTACCTGAAAAATAAGACCATCAGCATCATGTGAAAGTGATGGAATAAACTCCTTAAGTAGCTTCGTTACTGTAGAAAGAAGCCAAAAATCCTTTCTCCTGACCTGGTAAGGAATCAGAAGATAGAGTAAGAAAATGTATTTTCCAGAATATACGTAGATAGAACAAGAAATTTCAGCCGGTGTCGATTTAGGTACCGAAAATAGTTCCATATCATATTTGTACATTGGGTTGCTCTTAACGCCACTCTCAAACTGTTTTTTTTCATAATAACGTGGACGAATTATTTCATCTTCAAGCAGCCTCCATCTTTCAGAAAATGGCAACTGCAAGCATAAACATGAAAATTTAGAACAATATTCAGACATATATCTACATCAATAAGAGCAAACTGTAAGCAAAAATATGTCACTAAGATAGCGGAAAGTTATATTGGAAAATATGTATAAAGTGTGAGCCCTAATAGACAGACATACTAAACAAAACAGGCATGTGAGATGGAAGGATGACATGTTTGCCCCCATTGCAAAGATCAAATGAAAGCAGTACAAGTTTAGTTTTCTGAAACATAATGCGAATAGTGTGTTTCTCTGCAAATGTCACTCACAAGAATTGTTGTTTGATGGTTTTGACAAAGGTAGCTCAGCGCTGTGAAATTGGTTCCAAATAAAATAGGATGGTATTATGAAACAACATTTCGATTATTGTTAGCAAAATGTGTGACAACAGAAAATCTGTAATCGCTCGTGATTATATTCTGACACAAAAATGGACTAAATAAATCATGGCAGAGAGATAAATCAAAAGTAAAATAATAGTTTGTCTAGTACTTCCTCCGTTTCATATTATAACTTTATAAGGCATCATGGGTTTGTCCTAAGCCAAACTTCTCCATGTTTGACAAACTTAATAGAAAAGTTCAGCAGTATTTCCAACACAAAACAAATATAATATAAAAATATATTCAATGGACTTAATGAAACTAATTAGATGCTGTAGATGTTGCTATGTTTTTCTATAAGCTTGGTCAAACTTGAAGAAGTTTGACTTAGGACAAACCCAAAACATGTTATAATACGGAACGGGATGGAGTAGTAACATAGATAGTGGATAGCAAAGCTTGTTTCCAGTATAGGCTGTAACAATTCAACCAGGGATCACTGAGATGCTAGCACGTCTGACTAGTTAGGTAACAGGTTGAGTTGTTCACTACAAATACAATATACCCCAACTAAAAGTACACTGAATCTGATAAATACAGAGTACAACAGTTGGACAGAAATAAGTCAATTCAAATAACAGAACATAACCTGGATAAAAAATTATTCTACCTTGGTTTTTGACACGGCATCAAGTGCCATCAGATCATATGCTAAATACCTCCTCTTCAATCCTGAATCTGGTACTGTGTCTATAATCATTTCTCCATCAATCAAAGTCATCTCATGTAGTCCCTTGGATTGGAAAAGAAATAAGGTTAACTTTTTGCAAAACGAAATGCAGTACGACCTTTTCTCCAGAACAATAATGGGATCTTACTTCATTAAGATTCCTATGGGGAAAGCGCATTTGAACTCTTCTGAAGCAAAAATTCCGATCAATCAAGAAACAGCCATCCCTCATTATAAGCATCATATATCGGGTTCCATCAGCTTTCCATGTAGCAAAGTAGTATCGCTGTCTGAGTAGTTGCAAATTCTCACTGCGGAGCGTAAAAAGGAATTTAGAACAAGAACATAGTTAGAGTGGGAATCAAATGAATACTAAATAAGGACCATTTGAAACAAAATAGTTTCATACGAGAAAAAGGACGCTACAAAAAAAAACCTCTAAATCAAAACCGGGCATTTCTTTCCTCCCCTGAAAGAACAATAATTTTCTTCAGCATAGCAGGCGCGATCTCATAGTTTCAAGGCTTAACTGATAAAAAAAGAGTCGCATTTAAGTTTTAATATGTGTACATAAAAAAATTTGGGACAAGTTACATGAAAAGATCTGAAGAAATTAATGACATAAAAGAAAGGCTTTCTGCAATCAGAAATCTGTTGTTCATATGTGAAATGGAGCTTTCTAAGAGAAGGGGTTGGGTGCATATTTCCAACCCATCAAGTGCACAAATTTTACCTACCAACCTTATATTAGAGGCAGAGATTTAAATTTTTCATAAACTACTTTCTACAGTTTTGCTTTCTGCAAAGCCCCAAAGAACATCAGAAATCAAAACGCACAGATAACATGTAAGAGATAATGGACTTAACACAGATACTAATAAGTTACTAGTATTACAAACAATGCATGAAGTCCAGATTACTGTTAGCCACCTGTTAAGAGAGACAGGATGTGATCCAGGAAACTGTGCATGCCCTCTCACCTGTAACAAAACAAATGCTATTATAGCAGCGTGTAAGAAACACAAGTTGTGGTTGGCAACATATGCAGAAACTATTAAAGTTACAGAACATAAGTACCAGTTGAAAATAGCACAAGCATTATAACAGCTAAAAAGGAGACTAGATGAACAGACAACATAATTTGTATGTGCACATATGGATGTTCAATTGACCATATAAAATTTATACTTACAGGGGGCATTTCCAGCAAGCGATAACATACGACACGCAGAGCATCTTGCTGATCATATGGTACAGCATCTCCTAGCACATCATCATTAGTGATAACTTTATCTTCCACCTCATTCTGCAAGATACAAGGGCTCAAAAGCAAGAAAATAGCTTTGAATATTCCAAGCAAGTTTGCTTCATGACAATTAAAAAAAACAATATGAGCCAGGAGATATAGTAAATTACATCCAAAGTAAAGTCCAAAAATCCAATCAAATAATAAAGTAGGTCGTATGAACTCAAAACTCTACCTTTATGTCCATAAATGAAAAACCTTTCGAGAATTACAAGGAATCAGGCACTTAATTCTCTACCAAATTACTTGGAAGTAATTTCAGATTTGAATATCTGAAAATGCTTACATGTACTGGTGCAAGATCACCATTCTCATCATCATCATCTTGCTTGGCTTCACCATTTAAATCAAGATCGGATGACCTTTTCCATTCTGGTGTTGAAGGGCATGTTATCATATGCTCAGGAACCTCATGATAAAATGAATACAGTGCTTCAATGTAGTCCCTCTTATATATACCAGGCGGTCTCCTTTTTGCAAATATGTTTATCGCCTAGAATGAAAATGAGGTCAAGAAGAACAGTAGAACTAAGTCAAACAAACAACATTGAGAATCTAGTTGGCATACCTCAGCGACGCAGGATACTTGTGTTCGCATAAGGTAATGGATAATCATGAAACCAGTACGATTATGACCATGGGTACAGTGAACAAGAATATATTTAGGATTCTTTGACTGCTTCTGTCGGTCAAGAAACATCATCACCTGAAATAACAGAAAAAAATCATTCCATAAATATACATTGAATGCTGTCTGTACATATGGTTGCTAACTACATACATCTGAATCTATTGTTCTATGGTACAAAATAATAAAGAAAATCATTGGTTGCAGATGAGGAAATAAGTCATTAAAAATAATGTAACAGAAAATATATATATAATGGTTTATATACTTCAACGCGTATATCATTGAATTTGGTGAGCCCAAATTGTTGTTGCAGAAAAACCTAGATCATTTAACCACTATACACCATTCCCATGAACTGATGATCCAAAGAAATATGCATACAGGTAACAGGATCTTTGATAATGAAAGATGCCAAAGTGCAAACACCTTTTAAGTTACAAAGTAGGTATAAACTACCGTGCGAAGAAATAAGTACTCCCTCTGATGCAAACTGTAATTCGTTATATGTATTGACCAGTGGCGGAGCCACGTTAAAACTGTGGGGTTGCATCATACACCTTGATCATGTGAAAAATAGTGAAGAAATACATAAAACAATGAAAATTTGTATGGATTGACCCCACATAGTTACATATTTATGCATTTTGAACGCACAGGGTTGAGAACCTAGCTCCGCCACGGGTATTGACAGAGAGTCTCCGATGGACACATTGACCATCACTTTTTTTTATAGTTGTATGTATGTTTCAAAAAAATACAAAAGAGAGCTATCAAATTTACAATTACATGCGGCAAATACATTTATTTTTAGAAATAATAATAAAGGTAAAAAATTCCAAAATTTTGGCTTCACGTGTTCCAAGACGACACACGGTAGTTACATGCAAAGCCAAAATCTGCAGTTCATAACCATTTAATAACTAAACTGTCATGGCACCTTTAACATGTGCAGACCAAAACATCATAATAGGTATATATTGACACATTGCACAACTTAATCAATATCACATGAAGTTAAAAACATGTAGCTCCTAATTAAAAGGTAAAACTACTTTTTAGGCCTTGGTTCAGTTAATCCCTTCCCAAGAGGATTGGAGGGGATTAATTCCACATCTTTCAAATCTCAATCCCCTCCAATCACTTCCTCATGGGGATTAACTGAACATGCCCTTAGAGAATAAGCTCAAACACTTGAGGAACAAAAAGAAAACAGCTCACAAGAAACAAATTGCAAACACAATGGGATAGGAAAACAAATGAAATACTTTAAAAATGTGAAAGAATTAAGCAACAGACTCCTACTTGGACAAATAAACACCAGAATCAAATATACTGCTGATACAAAACATGTAGCCAAATATAGGTGTTACCTCATAGACAAACCAATTAACAGATTCATTATCAGGTACAGCATCTCTTCCCTTGCATGGAATCTAAAACAGAAATGTGTTAACATAGGAAAGGCCCTTTTGATTTCAAGGATGCAGATAAGCTTAAGTTCTCTCACCTTGACATGCTTAATACCTTGCCTTGTCCATTCTGCAGGTGAGTAATATCGAGTAGTATTTGTCAAATCAATCACCAAACCTATCTGAAAAGGGATAGGAAAAAATCGGTATAGTTCTGTTAGCAAAAGGGGGCTGACTAGGAATGTACGCATACGAGATAATCCGTACCATGCCAATAATATGAACATTTCGAACAAGAGGAGGAGCAGTAAGTGCACATGTTTCACAAAAGAATTTCAGAATTGCAATCTTTTATTTATACAATAATATCAATTGAAAACAGCATCATCTTCGCAATTAACAAAAGGGAAATAAGTACGTAGTACAACTACAAACTATAAAAATAATCAACAAGTCAATACTTACTTCACGACCAGCTTTTCTTTGTTTATTAACTACTTGTTTGGAAGAATATCTTTTCCCAGGAGGCACCAAGTCATTGAATGTTTCATCAAGAGGAACCTTGGAAGGTATGATTTTGTCTATTGGCTCACCAAATGCTGGACAATTCATCCAACCTGAAGTAACATAGACAAAAGCAAGAATAGTCAAAATCCATTTTGCGCATGCTCATAGCTAGAAATTGCCATATAAAGTTGATAACAGTTAGAAACATTTTCCAACATTTCATACCATCAGGTGCCTCTTTTATTCGACCTCTACCAGCTCTGTTATAAGGTGCATAATCGTTCCTAATCTGCTGAGAATGTAATCTTGAGCCTTCATCTTGTTGCTCTCTCTTTAATTTTTTGCGTCTCTCTTCACGCTCCTGCAACAATGGCAAGATTAACATAAAAAGGTGGCATGCAAGTTTGCATGCTTGCCATTAAGAAAAACTGAAACAGACAGTCACCACTTTCCAATCCTCAAAATAGATTATCTGAAGCATGACCAAAACAAAAGGCAGAAAATTTGGATGCTATGCAAACAAAGGAAGCGACATACCAGTAAAACTAGGAAAAGGAACATATGTAAACCAACATTAACAACTTCCAAGTTGTTTCCCATCATCTAACGATATTAACTAAGAGAACTTGCTGAAGATAAAATGTACAGTTTGCATTTCAGTAATAAATAATCAGCTATCATTAGGAACCTTCTAGATGGAACCAAAAGGTAAATGCAGGATGAGTGTCATGTAGTACCCTTCGCATTGTAGCAACAGCAGACTCAACATGCTCCTCCTGTGCAAAATCAACCTCGACCTGTTGTTCATAAGGCTGTTCATCTTCCTCAGGCAATGGTGAGGCATTTAAATCCATTGAGAAGGTCATTCAACATCCACTACTTCATATATCCTCAATAACGTTTTGAGATTTGCACCTAAGAACAAGTATATACTTAGATGATCACACATGGAGAAACAAATATTATCAAAATCTCAAAATCATTAAAAGTGAGCGGAAGGCATTAACACGATTATTGAAAAGACAGCACAAGTTTCAACCTATACAAGCTTAAGGAAAGAGGACTGAGGGACAGCTTCATTGACAAGCATTCCACACCCCCAAAGAAACAAACCACATCCTTTATAATACAAACTACTGACGAAAATCTTGCATCACATAGGCACTAATAACAGTGTTGGTTGCAAAGTTGCAAACAGTGTAGCCTAGTATCTATTCCTGTATAAAGCATGCGATGTCCTATGCACTGCAGATTTTAAAAAGAACAACTCTTACAGCTATGCTACCAGCTTGAACATGAAAACAGCACAACAGTAAATATTTCATATTGTGACACCTACAATTCAACAAATAACAGGAAGTTGACAATGAACATGCATGGCCATAAAGCCCACAAGAACATGTTTGTAAATTTCAAACGAGATTGAGTGTCAGTTCAGATGCCCCTGACTTAAAACCTTACACAATACTAGACTCAAATTTAAGATGAAGGATAGGCACACAAGATATGAACAATGGAAACGAAATCATAAAGACTACGCATACTAATGATTACCATTTTACCAGTATTTCAAATCCTGCCAGTATATGTAGAAGTATATAAATTTATAACCAAGGGGGGAAATCTAGTTCACAGGAAAATTAGTGCTAGCATCACTAAACCCTCAGTTCAGGCATCAAGTCAGCGCAAAGTTTGAAAAGAACAAAAATGGTGACATACCAAGACTGAAAATTTGGAAGGGAGACTCAATCAATAGTAAGATAACCAATAATGGCAAACTTTCTGTGGACAATAATTTTATTTTTTCCCTTCATTTTATTGTAACAATTCATCTTATATTAACTTTCTTATATAGAACAGACCCAAACTTGAAACTGAAAATCTCTGTATGGTGGAAGATTACTTGACAAACACTTGCACAACTTCAAGATTTTTGGATATTACAGGTCTTGTGGCTTGCACCAGCTATGCCTCTGGTAAATAAATAAACGAGAACATTCTTCATTTTCCATCAAATGCTATCATTTTTCCTTAATTCCTGATAAATGGCTCATCTCTTATACACTATCGAATGAAATTCTGCGTCCCTTATTTGCCATCGACGTAATCATACTTTAAAATCCCATCACTGAGGTTCATTAATTTCAAACCTTCTTTCGACCTTAGTCACTAAAATACAAAAATGGCAATTTTGCCCCTAGTCAACATGTCATTGTCCCAGGCTCACTATTCAACATGCTCTTTCTATCTATCTTTTGCTTTTTCTTCTCTGCCCCCCCCCTTTGGTTCCATCAGTCGTTGCTTGCTCACACCGAGGTAGGTAACACCGGCAGCACATGGCGCAGGCAAGAAGGCGAAACCAGCTACTCCTCTGGCTCACCTAAAAAACCTCCACTACCTGACACCTGATAACAGCAGGTTTCTGGCATGTGTTCGTAAACGCATGAAATCGGGTGAGCCCCGACCTTTTAGTATAAAATTTTTTTCACGCACTTCGCTTCCCAGCTTATCTAATTCATCGTTGCTTCAAGCGAATTAATAATAATAACTTATCATGCTCATCAAGACTCATCATTTAGACATGGAATAGCAGAGCAGATAGGTATCCAAGTGTGAATAGCCAGTTAAGGCAGAGATAGGAATCTGGGCACAGCTGGAATGGAGACCAACCTCCATTCTGCATTCTCTGCCACCCTCAAGGTGCTCGACCTCAGCCCCAACCCACATCTACTGGGTGAATCCAGTGAATGGACTATCATACAAGACAAGTACATATGGGTATGGGCAGCCCTGCATGGCTGCATCCCAAGATATAGAGAGGGCGGGGGGGCTGAACTAGTGGCATATAAGGGATAAGCCAACTCTCAGTGGCGAATAAGGAAACATGGTAATATTGATTGTCACTTAAAAAGAATTTTTCTCGCAAATATAAGGTGGTTTTACAATAATTTTGTGATTTTGAGGGTCCATTGTTACATAAAACAGTATCACCTCCATACAAGGTAAGTTCTGTGGCAGACTGCAATATCAGACTGAGAAACTGCCCATTTATTTGCATGGGTTTCAGTGACATGTGGGGCCATAAGCATAAACTGACATGTGGGGCCATAAGCATAAAGTCCCCACAACACATGAATGGCCCTAGAATTGCTAATTCTAGAAATTTTAAGGGGTTACATACAAAATCTTCAAATTCACCTGCCACCCACAAATGAATTACAGTATTATTATCCAACCGTATGGCTTATAGAAATAGATGAAGAAGATAAAAGGAGGTGATCTAGCAGCATATTTCAGCATGGTTGCCTATGAAGATGACATTATATGCCTAATCGACTAACTATGCTATAAACTTGTAAGTTTTGCTTTTGCTTTTCTCTCTTATAATATCCGTTGCAACGCATTTGACTTGGCTAGCAACTCTAAAGTTATTATTTGACTTGTTAATTGCACACCAGACATTAAAATATCTGCATTCTTTCCTCACCCATTTTGCAACTATTAAGTAATGTACTGAAGAGATATGCAAATATTCAAGTCCATGGCACCGAAAAAGTGCATTTTTCCTAGCACCTTGCAACTTTAAGTTATCAACTGAAGAGAAATTCAAATGTTGAAGTCCATGAAACCAAGATAGCAACAATAAATGTTCATTTTGGGGCATTTAATTTCCCCAGCACAATAGCAGCATAAAGAGGTAACATAATTCATGCAGTGACAGACGACATGGTACTTTCAAGGAGAAAAAAGGGTGCATGTAGGTTTCTTGCAGCTATATTACCACCTAAAAATGACGGAGGTTCATACCTCCACAGAATTAATGTCAAGAATGGAGTGACCAAGCGAAAATGGGAAAAAAATGTCCTGGTGTCATCTGAAAACCCGCCCCAAGCCACAAGCCCACGACACAAAAGATGAAATTCGAGCTAAAAAAAAAACAAGGACAGCTCACACCACCGCTACTACCAGTTACAGCAATAGCTAAACAGCTAGCTAGGGTTCTCCCAAAAACGGGGTGAAACGCCGGCCAAACCGCTTGCTAGGGGGATTACCGCGAGCACACCAACACACGAACCCCCCATCCCGAGACCATACACGCACGTCGCCCGGCCCGTACGACCCGTGCCGCCGCGGCCCCCAATTCCCACTTCCCAGCCCGCGCCCCCCGCCACGCACGCGCGCAGGGGGTGAAACCAGACCGCCGTGGGAGCGAGCGCGAGCCAAGGACCGCAGCGAATTGGGGGAGGAGGAAGGGGGAGGGGGGGGGGGTTGGCGTGGCGTACCTCGCGCCGGAGCGGGGGGGTGCGGTGGTGGTGGTGGTCAGGGAGGGGGCGCTGTCGTCCCTCCCTCCTCCCGCCGAGGGAGGGGCGCGTGCGGGACGGCGGCGTCGCCGGCGAGCGGCGGAGAAGGGAGGGGGGTTTGGGCGGGGGTTGTGGTGGTGGGGGATCTGCGGACGAGGGTGGTTAGGGTTTGGGGGGAGCCATGGGATGGAGTGGAAACGATTCGAATCGGCTCGAGCGGTGGCGTGGCGTGGGATTGGGTTGGGTTGGTGCTCTCGTGCGCGGCTGGACGCACACACGGACCCGGACCCGGACCGGGACGAGACGACGGCAACCTTTTTTCCGCTGGACTACTACTGCTGACTGGTCAGTTCGTTCGTCCTTTCCGTTGGTTGCGCGCGGCCTGCTTTGCTTTCTTGTTTGCTTTGCTTTGCTTCCTAGTTTTCCCGTTAGTGCTTTGCTTTCTTGGTTACTGCTTTGCTTTGCTTTGTGAGAAAATTGAGATTAAGGCATAGTAGTTCTATTCTTCACCTTCAAATTTTAGCTTCCTGGTTTTCCCGTTAGTATGTTTTTCAAACTATAAAATAATATGTATTTTGTAAAAATTTTATATATAGAAGTTGCTTTAAAAAATCAAAGAAATCTATTTTTCAAGTTTATAATTATTAATACTTAATCTTATCTTATATACATATATATTTCATCCCCACTAAGTGTAGTTAATGTTATTTCTCTCTTCTGTTATTAAGTCACATCATCCCAATTATTTTTAATCTTTGGATGATAGATCTATGGTCCAAATTGTCCCTTCTTTCTTCTTTCATAAAAACATGCAATCTTAATTAGTTTTAGGCTCAGAATTGTATCCAATTGTTTTAGTTTTGATAATCAAATTACATCTTATTTGTACATATTATGCAACTTAATTTTCCGCAGCAACGTGGCGGGGTATTCATCTAGTTAATCATATGCTAATGAGCTTTCTCGTTTTGCGTGCACTAAAAATATCTCTTTTGCAAAGGATCGAACACAACAAAGCCAGCATTACGAACGGTTTTTCGCTAAAATATTATTTTATAAATAGGTTTATTTAGTTAAATTGTTATTATTAACCAGTGTGTCATTGCTAAAATACTTCCTTCCCTACTTCTTCTCTTCCTTGAGCTCCAACCAATCCTCTCTTACTACTCCGCGCTCTTACTACTCCGCGCATTGTCACGACCGCAAGCTCCGCCTCTGCTCAGGTTCTTCTCGCCGTCCCTGCTTCCCACTTCGGCCATTGCACTGGGGCTAGAGGAGGTTGTGACGGTGCAGGAAGTGGAGGAGGTCGACCATCGCGTTAGGCGTAATCTCAAATTTTTGAACTTCTGCCTCCTCTCTTTCCTTCACGAGGAAGACACGGAGACCAAGAACATATTTGTGTGTGCTTAATATATGTAGGAAGTTGGATTTAAACAAGGTGAGTAGAATACATGACTCCATGGACACATCGTCGATCGACTAATGTTTCGCCCACAATAGTGAGTATTGGTGATGACTCGGTAAGATTATTGTCTCTATTATAATAATTTGATGCCATAAGAGTATGGAGAACGATTGGCATTGACATTTGAGCGATGGATTGATGACAGGTAAGGTTATATCGCTTTCTATAAATTATATTTTAGCATTATTCGAACCTACAGTTTTTAGGTACCGAGTCTAATGGGTCGACTAATTTCTTTACTAGTCAACCCCACTTCTTTGTTT
Organism: Oryza sativa Japonica Group; assembly: GCF_034140825.1. Lineage (NCBI taxonomy): Eukaryota > Viridiplantae > Streptophyta > Magnoliopsida > Poales > Poaceae > Oryza > Oryza sativa. The sequence goes on from NC_089045.1 coordinate 6,186,531, forward strand.
GTTTTTTAAAACTCTTATTGCCGAGATTATGTACTTATGTTTCATTTTATTTCAGTTTACTCTTGGTGTGAGACACTGTGTTCTGTTCATATAAATTATTCTAGAGCTTAGGATAGCATTCATATTTGGATGAACTTATATGTTTAACCCTCTGTATATATCAAAATGCACTGGCAATATTATTTAAAACACACTCATAAAATGTGGCAAAGTATTGAACATGTTTAAAACTAGGTGAAACCCCGCGCATTGCTGCGGGGATAATAATAATAAAATAACGTGTAAGATAGCTAGATAACATCAGATTAAGTAAATTAATGTGGTTTATGATAATTTATATTTAAATAGTATGTAGAATGGTGATTCAAACATAAAAAGTAAGATGGTATGACTTTATGGAAGAAGAAAAGTAGGGAGATAGTTTGGACCGTAGATTAATCATCTAAAGGCTAAAAACAATTGATGTGATATGACTTAATTAGAGGAAAAAAAGGAGAAATATAATTTGAACCATAGATTAATCATTTAAGCACTAACTAAGTGAGGATGAACTATATAAGTATATAGGATATCATAAAACATAATAAAGATATACATTGACACATTATGTGAATTATATTGGATGATAATTTAACGTGTTTGTATTTGAAAAGCTCTTAAATTATAAAAACTATAAAGATATATCATGTTTGCATGATGTTTAAATGTGATGATTATTAGTGGATGATGATGTGGTATCTTATTAATTAGTGGATGATGATGTGGCATCTTGTTAGTGGATGATGATCTGTCATCTTTGTTGCATGTTAAGCTTAAGGAGTTAGTTAGAGAAAAAAAAGGAGAAAGATAATTTGGACCATAGATTAATCATTTAAGCACTAACTAAGTGAGGATGAACTATATAAGTATGTAGGATATTATAAAACATAATAAAGATATACATTGAAACATCATGTGAATTATGTGGGATGATAATTTAACATGTTTATATTTTAAAAGCTCTTAAATTATAAAAACTATAAAATTATAGATAATACAACATGTTTGCATGATGTTTAAATGTGATGATTGTTAGTGGATGATGATGTGGCATCTTTGCATGTTAAGCTTAAGCTTAATAAGTTAGTGAGGGATAACTTTATAGTAAGATAGGACACAAAAGAGGAACTGAAAGGGTGTATTACTATGCATCTCTCCCTAACCCCGAACTCAAATCTGAATCCTAAACCCTAGCTCAACTTTTTCTATAGCATTTTATATAGTTTTTATATTTTTAGCAAATATTCATTGGTTAGCTCCAATGAAGCTTCATTGTATATGAAAGGAATAAGTTCATTTTAGGTCCCTCAATTTTGTTGTCGAGTCTGAAATTCGTCTGTGAACCGAAATACTAATTATAACACATTCCCCAACTCACAATATCGTGTTAACTTTGGTCCCACACAGTATAGTGGTCGGTTTTGGCTAATGTGGCGAGTAGGATCCACGTGGACCCCACATATTAGCGACCAACTCTTCTCCCTCATCTCCCTCTCCCTCTCCCTCTGCTCCAGCAGTCTGCGTGGCGTTGTCGGCGTCTTGTTGGAAGAAGCTACCCTTGTGGTAGTACCTCTGCATGGATCTCATTTGCTTCTTGGGATGATCAGCAACCGGGTTCTCATCTTCCATCGACTTGTCATCAAGCTGCTTTGTTCCCTGCCCCTCTTGATCCTTGCCATCTCCCGGCGTTGCCATGACTCATGCTCCTCGGCTTGGTCTGTCTCGTCGTCAATGTTGACAACACAGTTGATGGATTCGTCGTTTGAAGCTGTGTTGTAGGTGAGGAGCTCTTCGTTGATGATCTCTTGGAGCAAGATCTGCCTCGTTAGAGCCTTCCTGTCATCAACCCTCTTGACCTCTTCTCGTGCAGCTCCAACTCAAGCTGTCGTCATCGCTTCCGTTCTTGCTCTTTGAGCTAGATAGTGTCACGCAATGACTTAGGTATGAATAGGGGCATGTCCATGTAAAACGACGGCTATCTTCTCATCGTTGGAGTCTCTTTGAAGTCTGATTTCCGTCGTCTCTTTGGACTCAAATGCCTTCTCATCCTCATGCTCCTCCTGATGTCGGTGGTGAAGAAACTGCTCCTCCTCATGTTGCCTCAGGAGCATCATCTTTTGAAACTGCTCCTCCTCATGTTGCCTCAGGAGCATCATCTTTTTCTTCCTCATCAATCAGCAGTGCCGGCACAATCCTAAAGATAAGAAAAGAGAAGAGAAGAGGAAGAGGGAAAGGAGGAAGAAAAGTTAACAACTAACATATAGGCCCACGTGGGTCTCACTCGCCACGTCAACCGAAATCGACCACTATACTGCAGAGGGATCAAAGTTGATACATGATTGTAAGTTAAGGGATGTGCTATACCTGATATTTGGGTTCATGGACGAATTTCAGATTCAGTAACAAATTGAGGAACCTTAAGTGCACTTATTCCTATAGCAAAAGCCCATCGCTTGATAGATGTGGATGGATGGGCCTTCTCGTCGTTCCCACCCTAACCATTTGAAGCCCAAACAAGCGACTAATGGGCCATATGCAGCCCTTGAGTTTCCTTATACATTTGGGCCCTATAAAGTACTTCTTTTTCTTGATCCTTTTTCTTGCTGCTATTTTGATCTGAACAATTTCAAAGCAACCTGTGGAAGAGGATAAGAGTTTGTAAAGATCATGTAAAATCAATATCAACCAGTTTACACGCGAAATTTGAACGAATAAAAAAATTGCCCAGATCTCCAATAAGCTCAAAATACAGGCAAACAATTCAATTAACTCACTCAAAAGCTACAATAGACGCCTATAGCTGATCATACGCATACTTTGTATCAATCAAGCTGTCATTTTAGTGTCGATTCATTACAAGCACGTCACCGCATGCATCAGTGCGAGATAACCTGATTTCTTTTTCACCCGTTTCATTTCCTCTCTTTTTCACCCATTTCATTTTCCGACTTGTGTCTGCACTGCGGTTCTGTGTGGAAGATCGATGATGGCAAATTGGCAATGTAGCGAGAGCGAGGAGCATCGTCAGCCACACAAATTAGAACTGTTCATTCATGTTCTTTCTTTTTTTTTTAGAAACATTCATGTTCAGTCGTATTTATTACGAAGTGATGCAGGGGTGGAGCTAGAGCCAAATAGAGAGGGGTGTCACATGTTTGCTTTACTCTGTTTTAGACCAAATTTAAACTAATGTAGGTGCTTAATTTGTACTGAGGGGGTGCACACTATAGTGAAAATAGATGAACTATAGCTAAAAAATTTTTCTGAGTTCCTGGGCACCCCCTTTGAACATGTAGCTCCGCCCCTGAAGTGATGTATAGCTACATGATTTTAGCATAGAAAACTGAACAAAGAATCAAGAAAAATTTGTATGTGCACATATTTTAAGGAAAATGTCATGTTTTCCCAGTTTTAAATTATTGTCGTTTTAGGCATGTCATAAGTCAAACAATTTTAAATTTCACCATAAAGTTTTTAAAAATTTATATAGTTTAACGACATGTGAATTATAAATTATGAAAGTATTTGTTATGGTAAATTAGAAAACATAAGTAAACTATACAGATTTTTAGAAATTAATGGCTAAAGTTAGTAAGATTTGTAATAATAAAGTTATAAAACAATAAGTAATTTCATAATATTAGGCTCCCTGCCCAAATTCATAGTTTTAAGAAATGTCACATCCTCCATAATCCCTTATATTATGGGACGGGGGAGTAGCTCATACAGTAGGAGGCAAGAAAGTTTGAATTTTTCACTGATAATTAGGGCCTTTTTGGCACAGCTCCAGCTCTAGCTCCACCCCTCCTGGAGCTGGAGCTCAGCCAAACAGTTTCAGCTCCACCAAAACTGAGAGTGGAGTTGGGTGGAGCTCTCTCACAAAATGAGCTGGAGTTGTGGAGCTGGGTTTAGGCAGCTCCACAACAACTCCTAAATTTAACTCCAGGAGTTGGGTCTGGAGTGGAGTGTGGAGCTGCCTAAACCCAGCTCCACAACTCCAGCTCATTTTGTGAGAGAGCTCCTAAATTTAACTCCAGGAGTTGGGTCTGGAGTGGAGTGTGGAACTGCCTAAACCCAGCTCCACAACTCCAGCTCATTTTGTGAGAGAGCTCCTAAATTTAACTCCAGGAGTTGGGTCTGGAGTGGAGTGTGGAGCTGCCTAAACCCAGTTTCACAACTCCAGCTCATTTTGTGAGAGAGCTCCACGTCCAGCTCCACTCCCAGTTTTGATGGAGCTGAAACTGTTTGGCTGAGCTCCAGCTCCAGGAGGGATGGAGCTGGAGCTGTGCCAAACAGGCCCTAACTGTCACCACCGCTATCAACAGCTACCAACAGTAGTATAAAAATTTAAAATTCTCTCTTATTAAGCTTACCTTTGCAAAATTCCAAATTGTTAGCGTAGATGATCTGGCCCCTTTAATTTAAATTATTGAATGGATTATTATCACAAACTATCTCCTTTGTTACGAGGATACATTAAGTATTTTAATGAATAAACTTGTTAAATAGTCTAAAGCCCTGTTCGTTCTCTAACTATACTGCATGCGAAACGAGAAAACTCATTAGCACATAATTAATTAAATATTAATTATTATAAAAAAAATAAAAATTGATTTATTTAATTTTTTAAACGACTTCTACGTAGAACCTTTTTTTTAAAAAAATTAATAGTTTGAAAAGTATGCTAATGGAAAACGAGAAAGATAAAGTTTGGAGTTAAGGAAAAGAACGGGGCCACATAAGACAAGTCACAAGTGGTCTAATTAATGCAATGCAGTAAAAAAAATCTTTTACTAAATATATTTTTTAAAACATGAAACAAATAATCTGTTTTATTAATCTGGTGAATAAGCTAAAACTACAACACGGTGTGCCGGGAAATTGACAGAGAAATATGGTCAATATGCTGATGCCTGCAGGCTGCAGTGAGCACGACCACTGGAATTTTCTTTGGTCCTAGATGATGTGAGCGATGGTGTTGTGCGGCACAAGGGTACGTGCTAATCAAAAGTACTCCAAGTAAACACAGCACAATTGGACGGCATCACAATCTCATTCTCGAGTGATGCTTCGCCAAATTTCAGTACGTGCTTCGTGTAATAATGTCCCATCTCACGCGTGCTAAATCAAATCACGCCATGTATTACCAGTGGCATGGGTGGTTATAGTCAATTATTGTCTAACTTTTAACTTTGTATAAATATCCCCCAACTCTCTCTCTCTCTTGATATCACAGCCATTTGGTTCCTTAATTGTTGTGTCCTATAGGGTCTATTTGAGAAACTTAACATCCTGAGAAACACAAACAGCTGGTTGGTAGTCAGTAGTTGTTTCTCTGGAAAAATTAAGCTTCCCAGCTTCTAATGTTGTGGGTTCTTAGCGCGCGCGTACGCGTCAGCAGTTTAGCTGGCGCGCACGCCAGCTGGGCCTAGCTGGGCCCGTCCCTGCGCCGTTTTTTTCTTTTTTCGCACTTTTTTTCTCCTCCATCGTGTTTTTCTTTTTTCTTTTTTCCGTTTCTCCGATTTTTTTTCAATCTTTCACACACCTCTTTATAAATGTAGAGTTGAAAGTTTTTAATTTTGACTTGAAATTTTTCAAATTTTTTGTTGAAAGTTTTCAAATTTTGGCGCGCACGCCAGCTGGGCCCGTCCCTGCGCCTTTTTTTTTCTTTTTTCGCACTTTTTTTTCTCCTTCATCGTGTTTTTCTTTTTTCTGTTTCTTTCCGATTTTTTTTCAATCTTTCACACACCTCTTTATAAATGTAGAGTTGAAAGTTTTTAATTTTGACTTGAAAGTTTTCAAATTTTTTGTTGAAAGTTTTCATATTTGAGTTGAAAGTTTTCAAATTTTGAGTTGAAAGTTTTCAAATCTAGGTTGAAAGTTTTAAATATGGGTTGAAAGTTTTAAATTTGAGTTGAAAGTTTTTAAAATTTGACTTCAAAAAATTCAAATTTTGAGTTGAAAGTTTTAAAATTTTGTGCTGAAAGTTTTCAAATTTGAGTTGAAAATTTTCAAATTTTGAGCTAAAAGTTTTCAAATTTGAATTGAAAGTTTTCAAATCTGGGTTGAAAGTTTTTAAATCTAGGTTGAAAGTTTTCAAATCTGGATTGAAAACTTTTTAAAATGACTTAAAAATTTTAAATTTTAATTTGAAAGTTTTAAATATGAGTTAAAAAGTTTTTAAATTTGTGTAGAAAGTTTTCAAACTTTAACCGAAATAATAATTACGATCTAATTACTCGGAAAAAATCAGCACGCTAATCCTCGCACTAATCGTATTTTACTCCGTAACGGGCCCGTCATGCTTTGTGAGCGACGTGGACCGTGCACGCGTACGCGTGGGCCGGGTGGGCTGGAGTGCGCGCCCGCGGCACGTATGCGCGAATTAGCAAATCCGTCTAATGTTCTAATTTATTTTCTGGGTTTTACAACTACAGCTTTCAGAATCTTAACTCTAGGAAACTTCTTATTTTAGGAAAAGTTGCCATAGCTAGAAACTCTGCCAAACATCCCAACCAGGCCCATAGTCAACTAGTCAAGCCCTGAGATCGAGAATGCCGAACTTATTCACTCTTCGAAGCCCCCACCACCTTCTTTCTTTGAGCTGAGCACTTTACTTCGGCTTCACTTCTTTTGGGTCAACTGGATGTGATGCTCAGTTAACTACTTAATCGGAACATAGAATTCATGTAATCACCTGTTTCGTCAAATATATATATATATGTACATCCTTTGTGTTATAGGAAACAAAAAGAACATCTAGAGCTATCATAGTGGAATTAAGATTCTGTAACTTACTTCCCTCTAACTTTTATCACTGACATGTGGGCCCTCTACTCGGTGACTCAAAGTCAGTGGCCCCACATGTCAGTGACTCAAAGTCAGAGGGAAGTAAGTCAGATGATCCTCTTCCCATCACAGTGACCAGCCGAGGGCTGAGAAAGCTCTGAGAATCAACTTGTGAGTAAGTCAGAGGATCCTTTTCCCAACACAGTGACCAGTTAGTGAGAATGAACCTCGTTTTATCTGCTTTCTACTACACCCGTTTTATATTATAAGTTATTTTGACTTTTTTCTAAGTTAAACTTATTTATGTTTGATAAAATTTATAAAAAAATATAACCTTATTTTTAATACAGGACAAATAAACTATCAAACTATGTTTAATGTTAGATGTAATGGAAGTAATTTGATGTTATAAGTGTTACTATATTTTTCTATAAACTTAGCTAAACTTTTAATAATTTAACTTAAAAAGAAGTCAAACTTATAATATGAAATAGAGGGATAGTTTATATTTCAATAACTACAACTTTTTGGAATTTATGTGAGAATTTAAATTGTTTGGAAAGCTGAATATTCTAAAAGAAGTTACAACTCTTCAAAAACTAATAATAAATTGCAGCTACAAGCTTCCTAAAGAGGACCTCGGTACTCCTATCTTCTGCTTAGGCTGTGTTTAGATTTAGGGGTGTAAAGTTTTGACGTGACAATCGGATGTACAGATACACATTTGAAGTATTAAACGTAGTCTAATAACAAAACAAATTACAGAATCCGCCTATAAACCGCGAGATGAATTTATTAAGCCTAATTAATCTGTCATTAGCAAATATTATTGTAGCACCACATTATCAAATCATGGCGCAATTAGGCTTAAAAGATTCATCTTGCAATTTATACGCAATCTGTGTAATTAGTTATTTTTTTCGTCTATATTTAATATTCTATACATGTGTTCAAACATTCGATGTGACATGGTGTAAAATTTTACCGGGCCTTGAACACGTACACCTGCAGGCATAGATCGATTAAAACAATTCTCAATTATGTCAATTAGACACAGAGACCATGATAAATATCAATGACGGTACACAAGCCAGGGATTATTGGCCTATTTAGTTGGTGAAATAAAAATTTTTGGGTGTCACATCGAATATTTGACCAGATGTCGGAAGGGGTTTTCGGACACGAATGAAAAAACTAATTTCATAACTCGCCTAGAAACTGCGAGACGAATCTTTTGAGCCTAATTAATCCGTCATTAGCACAAGGTTGTTACTGTAGCACTTATGGCTAATCATGAAATAATTAGGCTCAAAAGATTCGTCTCGCAGTTTACATACAAACTGTGCAATTAGGTTTTCTTTTTATCTATATTTAATGCTCCATACATATATGCAAAGATTTGATGTGATGTTTTTGCGAAAAGTTTTTGGGAACTAAACAGTGCCTATATATATATATATATATATATATATATATATATATATATATATATATATATTCTGTTCCTGTTCCCACTATAACAATTTTTTTAGTGTTCTCGTTGAAATGTCGTGCACTTTGCTACGAAATTGGCACGGGCACTACTCCATGCATGCTAGAGTTGAAGTTGTTAGAATATTATATAATTATATTCCAATTCATGCACATTTAAAAACACAAGAGAGTTATTCTTAAAAAAAAACACAAGAGAGTTTTAGTCTGTCCGAATACAAAGGAAAAAATGTATGGCAGCTATTTTTACATCAAAATGTCTAGCGAGTGTAATTCGCTTTCACTCGGTGGTAGTGACACCTTCTATTTTGCTATGTGTAGGTCGTATTCAGATATGGACTTTATATATAGACAAATATTTTAAACATTTCTTTAGTCAACCAGGAAAAACATGAGCCTCTAATTTACAAGAAAATGTGATATTCTAGTCTAATAAAACACAAACCGGACGATGTTTACTGAAAATGGCATCACGATCTTAGAGTGAGACTTGATGCCAAATTTAAGAAGTGCTCGAGACTAACTATTTTGAGAGGGACACGTATATTTTGGTCTTGTTGCGTGCCATGAGACGGCACATATTGTCCTTGTATTTCTCTCCTCCAACTTAAGTTGTGGTAAGGTTGTAAAGACAACTATTATAATATTATCTCGGTTTTTAATATATACCACCGTTTGACTTTTTGATAAATTTTTGATCATTCATTTTATTGCTACTTGATTTAAAACGTTTGCCTTTTCTTTTTTCATATCTCGTATTTCATTTTCACTTTAGTCTTAGCTCAAAGATTTTGTTTACCCATATTCTTGTCTTTTTGAAGAATTCCTCTATCCAACTGAGTTGAAAGTGTCATCCAACAAATTCTTAGTCTTTTAGGGTGTCTTTTAATCGTGACATATTCGGAGACGAATTTGGATACTTTTTTTCGAAAATGAAAACGAATATGATATAGGTGATATCCGTTGGAATCAGATAACGGTCGAATACTATCCGGTATTTTTCATCGGATATATGGTATTCTTATGCAAAAATAAAAATCCAAAATACAAAAATAAAGTCTTAAAAAAAATCATGCCGGCATCGCGCCCTCCGCTACCGCTGTCGTGGGAGCCACCGCCGTCCGCTCCCGCCACCATCGGATCTGGGCGGGACGAGGCCCGCCGCCGCTGGATCTAGGCGCAAGGAGGCCCGCCGCTGCCGGATCCGGGCAGGACGAGACCCACCGCCGCTGCTCCCATCAGCCCACCGCCACAGGGCCAAGCCGCCGCCGCCATGTCCCATCGCCTCCTCGCCCGCCACATCGCCGTCGCACGCTCCCGCCGCCGCCGCCCGCCGCCCGCCATTATCGCTCCCGAGGGCGTGGGTGGCAGATCCGACACCGCCGACCCTTCCCATCGCTGCCGCCGCCGATCCCGCCACATCGCCGTCGCTCCCGAGGGTGTGGGTGGCGGATCCGGCGCCGCCGACCGTCCCCACCGCCTCCGCGACTCCCTGCTGCCGCCGCCGCTCCCGCCACCCTGCCGTCGCCCGCCAAACTACTGCCCGGCCACCGCCGCCGCCTCCACCAGCCGTCGCGGGCGTCAAGCCCGCCGTCGGGCGCCGGTTGGCGAGAGAGAGAGAAAAGGAGGTGAGAAAGAGAGAGAGAGAGGACTGAGAAGTGAGAAGTAGTGAAGAGAAGATGAGAAATATTGGTGGAGAGAGAGGACTGAGTGTGAGGGAGAAGAGAAGATAAGTTGCTGAAATTTTGAATCGGTGGAGAGGGAAGAAGAGGCAAATCGGACTTCTTTGGCAAAAATAAATGTCGAATTGAATTATATGATGCTAAATGAACAAATATGAAAAATTTGTCAAAAACAGAGTTGTACAACTCATTAAGATCTACAAATTTTATTTTGGTCATTTCTCCATCCGAGTTTGTTTGAACTATATAAAATTTGAATTTTAAAATATAAGATATTCAAATAATTTTTCGGGTAGTAAATGATTTCCAATGGAATAATTCTCAAAAACAAAGTTGTATAACTTATCAAGATCAACAACTTTTATTTTGGTCATTTTTCTATATGACTTTGTTTGAACAGTTTGAATTTGAATTTGAAAATATGATAACTTCAAACAACATTTTCAAATACTAAATGATTTCAACTGAAAAAGTCATCAACAACAAAGTTGTATAATTCATCAAGATCTATAACTTCTATTTTTGTCATTTCTTCATCCGACAAAGTGATAGTAACATTGTACACAAAATTTCATATCTCTCATTTGGTTTTATAAACTATAGTAGAGATATATAAATTTTGTAAATAATATTACTACCATTTTGTCAGATGAAGAAATGATCAAAATAAAAGTTGTATGTCTTGATGATTTCTACAACTTTTATATTCATAACCTTTTCAGCTGAAATTATTTACTGCTTCAAAATATTATTTGAAGTTTTAAAATTCAAATTTTTAATTGATAAAACAAATTCACAAGAAAAAATGGTTAAAATAATAGCAGTAAGAACTTAATAACATGATAGAGTATGATTTTAGAAACATTTAGGAAAAATAATTATCCAATTTAGAGTTCATATGAGTGAGATAAACTAGTTTTAAATTTTATTTTCGCATATGGCTTCTTAAGACGCCAGTATGGAAAAATCGATTTTTCCATACGGACTCTTAAGTGGTCCATATGCTGAAGAGCCCGCATGGAAAAATCAATTTTTCCATAGGGGTGTATTAAGGAGCCGTATGTGAAAATGCTACTTGATTTTTCCAGACGCGACAAGTTGTAGTCTATTTGCAAAAATCGTAGGGTCTCGTACATAAAAATCGTTTATTTAGTAGTGAGAGGTTTTTATATTCCGATTAATATTCGTCACCGTATTCGTTTCGCTTCGTATTCGCTTCGTATTTGTATTCGATAATATTCGATTCCGTTTTCATATGCGGGTTTCCGATTCCGATTTCAATTAAAAAAAATAAAAAAGAATATGATAGAGCTAGTTTCCGACCGTATTCGATCCGTTTTCATCCCTAAATATCATGTAGCAAATTTTGCCATATTGTTATGAGATTATTGCACTGTGACACTGATGAGCCAACATACTCCAACCGTGACATCCAACCGAACGGCTAGCTAACTTGTCCTCACGTCGATGATAGCAGCAGGCTGGACTCAAGCAGGATAAGCTCTACATGTCACACATCTCTTTTGCAACGAAATCTGATTTTTTTTTAATGAACCCTGTCAACAATGAGCCAGTATATAAAACTAAACGTATAAATTATCATCGCATTTAGATATATAACTCTATTTGAAGTAGTTATTCGTGAAAATATAAATTGTGTGATAAATTAAAATGTGTGTCGTTATCATTCTCTTATAGACTTTCATGAACATCTGCACACAAAGTTATATAAATATAACCTTTAAAGAACACATACTTACCCCTATATTATAATGTACTCGGTCCAAAAGTTAAGAACATATTTCAAACATATAATGAACTCTTTCTTTTTTTTTCTTTTTTTCTTTTCCCCGAGGATGTGGCAGTTAGCTAGCCTAGGAATACAGTTGATTAGGTTTACAACTAGACAACCATATCATAGGGCAGCATTAAAAACCTGAAGCTAATAGCAGGTAGGAAAAACATAAGTGCATCGTTGTCAAGCACAAATCTTCAGTGGCAGAGTTTAAGAGGTATAGTTTGGATTTGGTAATGTAACTGTCATCTTTTTACAACTAATAAACTTGGTGCGTATGCAACCATGATCTGCCGGCTGTTACCTCAGTTGCCCACAGCTAAGGTCACCCCAAAAGGCAAGAGTGTAGGGGCAGCAAAAGGTGATCCAATAATGTTACCAAAAATCATTTTCCCCCTCATAATTCCAATCTCATAAATAATGTAAATATTTAGAGCCAAGAAATGAAAAAAAAATAGAGAAAAAGATCAAAGTAGCAAACAATGAAAACCAAACCAAACCTTCCAAGCAACACAGCTATTGCCAATATACCTCCACCCAATCCACATCCACTATTGAGTATCTGAAAAGAAATACAATTGAGCTAATTCTTTTCTGTAAACAATTTATGTATATGCCATATTATTCTTCCACATAGTACAAGATAACATTTGACATTTCATAAATAAGATGAATGGATAGCTATTACATTATCTTCACCAATTCATTCTAAAGAAAATAAAATAGAAATGCCACTATACCACATACAATTATTCGTTGCATGCACATCATACTCATTCATCAATCATGGGATCATTTTTTTTAGGGTTATGTCTCCTCCTTTTTGTTGCCAACATGCATGATCTCCCTACCAAAAAAAAAATGCATGATCTTTTCTTTTTGGTTCTTTCACCCAATCAGGTCAGCCAAAGAGATGGTCACAAGGGAGAAAGAATTAACAAGCTAGAGATCAAGGAGGGGGGAGAATAAAGATGGGGTTTAATTATAATCAATTAATTAAAAACAAAACAGCACGACAGAGCCAACAAATGGTGGTGTGGTCGCAGCTGGATGATCCATCCCTGAGCTGTCCTGCTGTTGGCATTAGTTGTTTTCTGCTCTGCTCGCTCGCTCACTCGCCCCCACTACCCAATATGGGCTGCATAAAGAAAGGCCATTCATATAGCTGGTGTTTTGCCACATGCACCAACTGCATTTGCTATCTATGTACCTCTTGGATATTTTCCTTCTCGCCCTTTATCCACTCCCCCTGATCTAGAGTTTTTGGTAAAGATGAATCTTTGTGACTTTTGGCCCCATCGTTGGCTGATAAGAGGAAAATGCGAAACGATATATTTGTAAATAAAAAATAATTATATATATAGAGCAATAAGGCTCTAAAAATATTGCAGGCGTAAGTGGTAAACTAAAATAAGCCAACCATAGTCTATAAAAAATATATTTTATTGTGGTCAATATTATGGTTTTAGCAGTAGAAATCTAAGAAACAACTAATGTTAATAGCTTAGGCACTAAGGAGAACAATTTATATGCATGAAAGCATAAAGGTATGAAAAAGAGAAGAAAATTGGCTATTGTCAATGTCATGGGGCTTTATATGCTAGGTTTCATAGCAGGCACCATGGCAAAAATATTACATTTGTCAACTGCCCAAAGCTCAGTGAACAAACGGTCGTACCTATACCTGTTACATAGACGTAATTTAATACATACAAGATAACCGAAATGGATGAGACAATATTAATTATAATTGTACTTTCTATTACTTACTAAACTCACAACACCTAAATTATAGTAATATTTTAAATATTCCTTACGGCCGAAAATAAGAAGTTATTTTTTTTTGGCGCGAATTGCCAACGTAAACATATCAACGGATAACCCGAATTTCTCCTCATGTACACTACAGTAGTACGCTTAGCATTTCACGAGTCACTAGTGTCCCAGTGTTGGGCTGTTGGCCACCCCCACCCAAATATCATCGCATTGAAAAATAAAATAAAATAAAATAAATCCTCATCACCTTCACGTGCCGTCGGATCATCAGATCCAACGGCCACGCTTCGCCCAAAAATTCGCCGCCCCGAAAAATCTCTCCTCCTAAAATCTAGTAATTTAAATCCAAGTAATTTTTATTTAAGGACACTATTTATTTCGATTCTCCCTTCTCTCCACGATTTCTCCATTCTTCTTCTTCTCCTCCTCTCCACTACTCTATCCTCTTCTTCTTCTTCGTAGCCTTCGAGCTCGAGCTCCTCCATAGATTAGCTTGGCTACCACCGGAGAAGAGTCCGGGGAGTCGGAAACTCGTAGCTGGGGTTCGTTGCGGCGGTCGGGGCGGCCGAATTGGTGGGTATCTCGTGGGGGGTTTTTGGTGTTTGTCGCTGCAATTCTTGGCGTTGGCTGGGGTTCTGTGGTTCTTGATCCGTGCTCGGTTTGCGCTGTTTTCGTTGTGATTCGGGGTTTGGGAGCCGCGTTTCTGAGGTTAATTTGGGTGTTGCTGCTTGTGCTTTGGTGGATCTTGACTGTGTCCGTGTGCTGTTTCGCCTTGATTTTTCCGCTCGGGGGGTGGATCGAATCTTTGGCTCGAATTCGGGGGTTTGCTTTGAGCGAACTGGTCGCTGAGATCTGGGGGGTGGGTTGGGGGAGTAGCCTGCTTCGATTCGATGCGAGTTCGTGGTTGCTCGGTGCTTGAATTCGCTCAAATCTCGAGTTGATGTTGGGTTTAGAGTCTTATGGAGGAGAGGTGTTTGTTGTTTCAGATTGGTTGGGTCGGAGCGGATGATGATGGCGAACGCGAAGCTGCCCAAGCAGGCGCTGCTGCCGCCGCGCAGCCCGTTCCCGACGGCGGCGGCGGCGGCGGGGCCGTACGCCGGCGACCACGGCCCGATCGCGCGGCCGCAGGGTGCGCCGCACCACAGGCACGGGCACGGCCACGGGCACCACCAGCGCACGTCGTCGGAGAGCTTCATCGAGGAGCAGCCGTCGTGGCTCGACGACCTGCTCAACGAGCCCGAGACGCCGGTGCGGCAGCACGGCCGGGCCGGCCACCGCCGGTCGTCGAGTGACTCGTTTGCGATGTTCGACGGAGGCGCCGCCGCCGGCGCTTACGCCAATGGCTTTGAAGGGATGGGAGGAGGAGGAGGAGGAGGGCAGGCCGCGCCGTGGGGTGGTGTGCAGGAGTACTATGCGAAGCCAAGCTCGTTTGGTAGGCACCAGGGCCGGCCATGGGAGCAGGGCATGAACAATTTGGTGAATTACAGGCAAAGCGGCGGTCCACCGATGCCGGCGAAGGAGAAGGTTGGTGGGCACCATGGGTCGCCGAGCGTGTTGAGGGATCATGATCATGGTATGGACAGGAGATCCTCGGACGAATCGGGGCATGATCAGAAGGTTGGGCCTGAGAGGAAGGAGGGCGTGCCGCCGAAGCATGCACAATCCGAGGCGGACACCAAGCGCGCTAAACAGTGAGTTCAAATACTGTCGCATTCACATTATCGCTTTCAAAAGTGTGTTCATATTGTAGGATATCACATGTGAAATTTGATGATGATAATCTGAAGAGATCAAATAATGTTTGCTTTAACACATACAAGAAGGATCAGGCCTTCACTTAGAATATGCAATCTGAATATGCTTTTGGAGGCTTTGTTGTGGAGTTCATCTATCAACCAGTAAGCCTTGAGAATGCAGTATGCGTCACATGAAAGTGAACAGTGCATTTGGTGGATGTCAATTATTTTGTATAGTTGCACTCGTGCGCAGTTTGTGCGTATGATTCATGGGACAGGATGGCACGAACAATGCATTCATTTCTGTGTATGCATGTGCATAGACTGTGGATTGTATTTTGGATATGGTCAAACCTTCAACGTAAATCTTAGACAGCCCATCAAAGTCTCCAAACTTACAACATACGTAATTAAATGTTTCCTCATATGGCGTGATTAAATACTTCTCATGCTATATGTTTTGAAGATTTTTCCCCATGTTTGTTGCAGGCAATATGCTCAAAGGTCCCGCGTTCGGAAGCTTCAATATATTGCAGAGCTTGAGAGAAAAGTTCAGGCATTACAGGTGAGGTTGCTACAACCTTTTTTTCCCCTGCTATCTCTTCAACACTCCAATTCTATATTTGACACTGATTTTTTTTTTGAACAATACAGTCAGAAGGGATAGATGTGTCTGCTGAAATGGAGTTTCTTAGCCAACAGAATATTATGCTTGACTTGGAAAACAAAGCCTTAAAGCAAAGGCTGGAAAGTCTAGCTCAAGAGCAACTAATTAAACGCTGTAAGTATGCTCCATTTTGATTTGGTGTACCTACTTTGTTGTTCTTGTCTGCACTTAAGTGCTAGTAAAAATCATTTTAGCATGTGTCAAAGTTTCGCAGTTAGGAAGAAATGAAATTTAATTCTCAAGTTTTAAGATGTACTAATCATGACAAAAATACCTATAGTTGAGCTTTTAGCCAAACTATTTGTAGAATGTTTTTTTGGTCTATACATGGAGTATAAACTCAGTTGACAAACCATTTAACCGAAGATTTCAAATATAGAAGCCAAACAGCCTACTACTTAGCTCCTTTAGTAAGAATGATGCTACCCTTGGCCAAGATGTGCAAAGGTCAAGTAATTCCATATCCACTTCTATAACTTATGAACTTGGCAGAAACATACAATATCTGACTTCTGACTGCTGGTACATGAGTATTTGAAGTCCTATAAATGTTTGGATAGTTGCATAATCGGTATGCCAGTGATTGTATTATATAAGGGCCTGAACATATTGTTAAAGCTTCTTTTCTTATCACAAGATAGAAACTAAGCCTCATATGTTCCTAAACTAGAAAAATTCTGCCCTAATGATGAACTATAGGATTATTTTAGCATCATCACTGCCTTTCAGTCCAACGGAATACCGTATATCAATTTATTTACTGATGCTAAAAATAAACCAAAAGTTATGCTGACAACAAATTATTAAGTGCTCTAAAGATTTTTTCCTCTGATTTTTCAGTTCAACAGGAGATGTTTGAGCGGGAAATTGGTCGTCTCAGATCATTGTACCAGCAGCAGCAGCAGCAACAGAAGCAGCCGCAACCTACTACTACCCTCAGTCGAAGTAACAGCAGAGACCTGGATTCACAGTTTGCTAATCTGTCTCTGAAACACAAAGACCCCAACTCTGGGCCTCTTCGTACTCAGTCCTCGTCAATCTTGTGAGTTCCACACAAAGTTGCCACAACTCCTAGATAACTCTTTGTGGCTGTCATCTGCATCAAGAAAGGAGCAGGCGCACCTGGAATCGTGTACCCCCATCTATGGTGAATAATAACACTGGAAAGGCTAATAACTGTGGATCTGATCTTTATTCTTTTGGAATATGCACCTGGCGGTCATCCTCAGCTCACTTCCATTGTTGATGCTCGACCAGTCGGAGGTGTTTAGGGTTTTTCTTTGTAGTTTGATGCTTTTATTATCGCATCGTTGTACCATTTTCGAAATGCTAGGGTTCTAATTTGTTACCGTCCTGTTCCCTGTGATCATGCATTATGTTAGCGATATTTGGATTAGTCTTGCCTTTATCAATGGAATGTGGAGCACTAGTCAGCATCTGGTACATACAGATGTTTTGAAATTGTGCCACATCCTTGAGAAACCGTATGTGTTGTAACATTGTTATTCAATAAGCTAGTGCAAATGAAGTATTAGCGTTGTTCAGTGTTCCAAACCATGATGTGAGAATGTTTGCAATTTCCTTGTGAAATCCTGTCAACTGCTGTGTCATTTTATCATTAGGTGCAATGCCTGTTTGAGGATAATTCACAGCAGAACATAACGAAAGCAAAGTTCTCTTAATTCTCTATGTTCCTACCTGAAACATGAATGGATGATAATGCATTTTGGAACAAGTATTTAAGCAACAACCACGGAAACATTTTACTGTTCACATTGTCAGGCTAGTTTTAGTACATAGACTGATTTTCCAAAAATTGAAAAGCAGAGCACTGACTTTCCACAACTCAGTCAAAGCAGATTTCTAGTAAAATCGCCTTATAGCCAAGAATCACACCTAATCAACGTTCCAATAATGAACTGGTTACACAAAGTTCTGATGGAAAACAATGGAGCAGAGGGCATACGGAAATTTCATTTCTACTTTGAATCTATGTCCATTTGCTGAGCAGGTACCTTTGATCTAAAATCTACCACTGCATTGTCAAAAGTCCCTCTAACATGTTGGCACATGACTATCAAGTCCTGTAAACCATCCTTGAATACATCAATGGCTGGATCCCCTGCCAACATAAAAACGCGTCAGAAGAGAACGCACACTTTCTTCAGGGACAAAAGCAGTGAAACCATAAAATATCAAGAAGGCAATGAGATCAAGTCGACCATAATGGTACAAGTATTTCTTTGAGATACATCTATTTGAATTTAACTTTTGGTTCAAACATGAATATCGATGTTAGAAGTTACTAACCATTTTGGTAGTCGAATTATCTTTCAACAGAAACATGCCCATAACATTCTATTTAGATGTAAGACCTATCTATACCACAAGTGGGAAAAAATATACAAGATAATGGGACTATTTACCATTTTGAAAATATATGTTAGGTGACAATCTAAACAATATTAAATGCCAAAAGACAAACTTTGAGAGGAAACATAATTTAATTAGTTGATTAAGTTGCACAAATTAATCTAATATGCATTCAAGATAAAAAAAGGTCTGAAACCAACAACTTCAGTCCATCTTACAGTATTAAAAACATCAGGATAATATAATATTTTAAATTACCTGTAGTCTGAACTCTTATGTTGACTTTGTTGTCAGCAGGGTGAGGGATGCTAGGTGTGTTTGGTTGCCTGCATAGTCCTTGGCTCGAATGCGTGGATGCACTATGTGGTCGTTTGGTTGCCTGCACGTAGCTCCCAGCCTGGCCGAGTGGATGCAAAAAAGCCCCGTGAGCCAGGCTGAGCAGGAGCGCTCGATTTGAGCTTCGCTGCTCAGCCAGGCCCGCGCGATGCAACGCCATGCACCCGCGCGTGCAGCGCCGCACCCGCGCCTGCAAGGGCAGGCGATGGGGTCACCACCCTGCCCCTCTCCCCCTCCTCATTCTCCCAGCGAGCAACGAAGCTACGGACATGGCGAAGCAGCAGCGAACAGCTCAAAGGCGACGAAGCTCGACGGGGGCCACAACGACGAGCCCCTAGGCGGATCCGTCTTGCTGCTGCATCCCTCCTCTTCTTCCCGCCGTCCCCCGACCTTCAATCGCCGGCCACCGTCGTCTCCCACCTTCTGTCACCAGCCTCCGATCCAGATCTGATGCAGCGAGCGACGGGCAAAGGGAAGAAGCGCGGGGAGATGGGAGGAGTGACGAGCAGCAGGGGGAGGGGAGCGACAGGAAGATGGGCGCACCGGCGGCGGGCGGAGGGGAGCGACAGGCGCGCATCGGCGGCGGCGAGCGGAGAGTTGCTGAAGGCGACGACGCAACGCCGATCCCCTTTCCTTTTTCCTCTCTCGTTTTTTCGCTTTCTTTTTTCTTTCGTAATAAAGAAGTCGCTGTAGTATCTACTAATGGTAGATTAGTACACCGCGGTCTACCTTAATAAAAATCTACTTTTTTTTCTTTTTTTTATCACAAACTCGTAAAGTTGATGACTTATTTTATTTTATATAGAGAAGACAATGATTTTGCACTTCTAATATTATCATTTGCATATGTAAGAGAATATTTAATTGTTAACTAAAAACCCAATATAATTATATATATATTGTAAAGGTAATCTTACCCAGCTAAATAAAGAGGTAACCACACTCGATCAGTGCAACCAACCAAAAAAGATCCCTTCCAAACCGTATTTCTCATACGAGTAACCAAACAAGATCTCATACCAACCTAGATAGACTAATGCAAACAACCAACCTAGATAGACTAATGCAAACAACTAAACAGCTGCATATGTATCCTCTTAGCCAGGTCAAACTCAGCCAGGATGAGAGAGACGGACCAGGCTAGGGGGATACGAGCAACCAAACACACCCCATATCCACAAAACGCTACCCTTGGGCTGCAATGGCAGAAAGAGAACCGGAAGGAGAAAAAATAAGAATCTTCATGTTCATTAATACTTTTGTACACATCAAAAGCACAAGAGAGACCTTCCACAATCTTTTCAACTCAACGCAACCAAATGGTCCAAGTGAAACAATATGGCTTTTTGATTGCTAAAACACATCTCAAAACTTCACTTTAAAGTTGTACAAGAATGAGTATCGTAAAAAAATAAATAAATTTGCTCTGGTCCACTTGACATGTGCCTGTGATTTCTGGTTTTCTAATCTCAGGGTACTTAAGTCCATACATATAATCTGAAGGGCATGGATATGATGATAATGGAGATACAAATACATAAAAAATGACGAGATGCAAGCTGCAAAAGCAAGATAGACATGGTGACACTGATGTTAGATGGATCTCCCTCCCCTTGAGCCCAACGGCTCAAGGGGGCCTTGACCCGCGCCCTGATCGGGGGCGCCCAGCCCAATGGCTGGTGGGCCCCCGTCACACTGTGCCATATAAAGAGGGGTGGAGGACGGGACGGCATAACGACACAAGGAACGAGGTTCGTCGCCGCCGCCACTCCACCCCATAAACCCTAACCGATCGAGGGGGCGCAGCCAGTGACGGGAAGTCCACCGCCGCGCCACGCCTCGTCGTCGACACCGTCGCTGCTGCAACCGCATCACCGCCATCGGAACCGAGCACATCGTCGCCGCCGTCCACGTCAAGCCCGCGACGACAACGACGATGGCCGGCCGGACTTCCTCTTCCTCAACAACGACTGGTCACAACCCTAAATCCTCTCACTCCCTCTTTGTTCATTCATCTATTGTTGTTCATCCATTGCAAATAGAACCACCCGACTAGATCTAAACCTAGGTGATCCAATAGACAACCCTATCAATGGTATCAGAGCCAGGTTAGCGTTTAGTTTGGTTCGGGGATAGACATCCACAGAGAAGAAAGAAATCCAAAGAGAAAAGCAAACGATCCAACGGATCAAAAAGATCGAAACCCTAACCCTAATCTTACCTCGTCGCCGGCCGTCGATGACGCCGGCCACGGAGGGGGGAGGGGCAAAGAGGCACCGCCGAGGAGCCACTCGACGGCCGCGCGCGCACCCGCGGGTGCACGCGCGCGCCGGCGAGGGGGCCCGCGGCGGCGCCGCCATCTCCGTTTTTCGGCCGCCGCTCTCTCTCACACGGTGGGGGCTAGAGACGGTGGAGGGAGCGGAGAAGAGAAAATGAAGAGGGCGCAAGGGCCGCTGGCGGCGGCGACGCCGCTCCGCTCGGCCGCTCCGCCCGGCGGCGCGCTAGAGAAAAAGTGGGCGCGCGGCAGCGCGAGGTCGCCGGCCATGGCGCGGCGGCGCAAGGGTCGCCGGCGTAGATGACGCCACTCGGCGCGGCCGCACCCGCCCGCAAGAGAGAAGAGGCTAGGGTTTCGGCCGGCCGGCGGCTGGGGTCGGGTTTTTGTCCCTCCGATCTCAGCGCCCGGCCGTCCGATCGAAACCCTAGCGATCGGACGGCCGACGGCGGCCGGGCCGAAAGCGGCCCAAGTGGGGAGCGCGCGGCGGCGGCTTTCCCGGCCCAGGCCCAGGTTGCGGCCTGGGGGAGGGGAGGGGGCGCTCGCCCGCGCGCAAGGTGGCCATGGACCGACCGGCAAAGGCCGGAAAAGTTCAATTTAGGTCCCTCGGGGCCGAAAGAAAAAGAAAAGAAGAGTTTAATAATAGGTCCTCTCAGAAGCTTTTTCAATTATGTATAATTATTGTGATTATTTCTAAGCAATTTGAACCAACGTGAAAATTGTTTAGAGAATAGATAAATGTGAGAAATGCTTCTGAACATGTATTTTGTATATTTTCATGCAAATTACAATAGAATTTTGAATTGTTTTTGCATGTTTTACCTCTATTTAAATTTGAACCAACGGGAGAATTTTACAGAGAGTAAATAACAGAGTTTTGTTATTGTTTATACGAATTGTATATAGATCTTCCGCTGCAAATAGATGAAATTGATGAAAATTAGTGTTTCTAAAATTAAATTTCGAACCAACGGGAGATTTTAATTTTAGGAACATTAATTATGTGCTATGATGTTGTAATTTTTCTGACCAACGTTGATAATTGCAATGTTATAGTTATGGCTTTATGTGTTATGTCTATTTTCTGCCCAACGGTGATGTAGACTTAATACATAATAATTTTAATGTTAATTTTGTTCTCACAATACATGATTATCTCAGGTGGCTACTCCTTGATGGGTTACATTAAAGATATTCCGACCCTGAAAGGAGATAACTACGAAGAATGGAAAAGAGAACTCGACCTTGCCTTTATCTTGGGAGAGGTGGACTGGGTGTTGACTACCCCATGTCCTATAGAACCTGCTGAAATTTTCAGAGGTGAAAAAGAGTCAGATGCTGAATGGAAAAAGAGAGAGAGGGACAATGCTTCCCTCATCATGTCGTATGACATTGAGCATGCGAAATGGTCTTCAGCTAACAAGAATTGTTTGGCTGCGGTAAAGAACACGATTGAGCCAACCATATTGGGCTCAATCCCAGAGTATGACACTGTCTCTAAATACCTCGAAAGTATAAAGAGCCAGTTTACTGGTTCTTCAAAGTTTTATGCGACACAGCTGATAAAGCAGCTTGTTACAGAGAGGTACCATGGAGGTGGTGTAAAAGACCACATTCTTAGGATGAGCAACATGGCTTCCAAATTGAAGCAAAAAGATTTGGGCATCTCAGATGACTTTCTGGTCCATCTGGTTTTGTCCTCATTGCCAAAGAACTTTGACAACCTTGTTGTCAACTACAAAATAAGTACAGAGAATTGGAATATTGAAGAGCTCATCTCTAATTGTGTGCAAGAGGAGGAAAGACACAAAGAGACCAATGGTGACTCCATTAACCTTGTCAAAGATAACAAGGAAAAGAGCCACAGGTCACCCTCCTCAAAAGAAAAACAGCCTCAGCATCCGCCTCAGAAACAACAGTTTACAGTTGAGACAAGATCAGTGTCTACACTGCAAGAAGACAAGACATTCCAAGAAAGATCATCCTGACTTCCTGACAGTGATCATGGCAAAGAAAGGTGAGAACATTATTACATTTGTAAAGAATCTCATTATGATTGGTTATTCTAGATCCACATGGTGGATTTATTCTAGAGCAACTATTCATGTGTGTAATTGTTTAAAGGGATTCCGTTCAATGAGGACTACGCAAAGAAGTGAAAGATCCATTAGAGTTGCCAATGGAGTTGAAGCAAAAGTTGAAGCTGTTGGAGATTTTCGCCTAGAACTCGCGAATGGCTTCACACTTTTACTTCCAGATGTTTTTATGTCCATTCTTTGCAAAGAAACTTGATAATAAGAGTATCCAAATTGGATTCTGATAGATATGAAATGGCAAATGTGAACTATGGTATAATAATGAATGTATTGGTCTTGTGTTGCAAGATCAGCTTTATTTGTTATCTCTTTCTGAGAATGTGAATGTTGTGTCCTCGTTGACAAAAGAAAAGAAAAGCGAACTTCTGATGTCTCATCGAAATTATGGCACTGTTGTTTATGCCATATTTCGAGGGGGAGAATTGAGAGACTGGTTAAGAATGTAGTTCTTCCTCCATTGGAGTTCTCAGTTTTAGAACGATGCATACAATGTATAGAATGCATCGGTGCCCAAAACACCGTATGAGCTATGGATCCTCCGTGTGTGGGGAAGTCCTGCAAAGGATAAAGTATTTAACCCAAAACAGTAAGCTGCCATTTTATTGGCTATTCTAAAAGATCAAAGGGTCATCGTTTCTACTGTCCAAACAGTTATACAAAGTTTGTAGAAACGAGACACGCCGTCTTCTTGAAAGACGAAATGATTAGGGGGAGCTCGGTAATTCGAGAAATTGATCTTGAGGAGAGGCGGGTGTCTGTACCCGCTCCGTCGACTCAGGAACCTTTCTTCTCTCTACCTGCTAATGTTGTGCCAGCAATGCATGCCGTTGCGGTACCAACACCTGTTGTTATCTCTCCTGTGGCAACAATGAATGAAAGTGAGGAACCTGTTCTACAGGATTCAACAGAAATTATTGCCACATCAGAGGAGGAGCTGCAACAGCCTCAAACAGATAATGTGCCAGAATAGGAGGCCCCTAGAAGGCCTGAAAGAGTCGCATATGGAGGATGATCCCATCTCATATGAAGAGGCCATGAGAAGCCATGAAAGATGAAATGAAATCAATGAAATTAAATGATGTCTGGGATTTAGAAGAAATTCCTAAAGGAGCCAAAACAGTAGGCTGTAAATGGGTCTACAAAACCAAATATGACTCCAGAGGGAATATAGAAAAGTTTAAAGTGCGACTTGTGGCAAAAGTTTTCACGCAAAGAGAAGGCATTGATTACAATGAGACTTTTCTCCAGTCTCTTGTAAAGATTCCTTTATGATTATAATGGCACTAGTGGCACATTATGATTTGGAATTACATCAGATGGATGTAAAAACGGAATTTCTAAATGGTGATTTGAAGAAAAAAAGTATACATGGCACAACCGAAAGGTTTCGTCATGAAATGAAACGAAAATATGGGATGCCGTATAAAGAGATCCATTTATGGGTTAAAAGCAAAGCTTCGAGACAATGCTACTTGAAGTTTGATGGAACAATAAAGAAATTTGGGTTTTCAAGAGAATGTAGAGGACAACTGTATTGATTCAAAGTTAAGAATGGGAGACTCATTTTCCTAATTCTGTATGTAGATGACGTTCTACTGGCTAGTAGTGATGTCAATCTACTGCAGGAAATAAAGAAATTCTTGTCCTCAAACTTTGACATGAAAGACCTCGGTGAGGCTTCATATGTTTTGGGCATAGAGATTCACCGAAATAGAACAAAGTATGCATTGGGATTTTCTCAAAAGGCATATATATAGAAAAGGTGTTGAAGAAATTCAATATGTACATATGCAGTGCTACACCTGCTCCTATAGTCAAAGGCGAAAAGTATGGGGCATCACAATGTCCTAGAAATCAGTATGAGCTCAATGAAATGAAAATAAAGCCATATGCGTCAACTGTAGGAAGCCTACAGTACGCTCAAGTGTGCACACGACCTGACTTGGCATTTGTTACCGGGTTATTTGGCAGATTGCAAAGTAATCCAGGCCTAGAGCACTGGAATTAGTAAAGATTATTTGCAAAGAACAAAAGCCTCATGCTGTCTTACAGAAAATCAGAATCGCTCCACATAGTGGGGTATTCGAATTCTGACTTTGCAAAAGATAATACAAAGTTAACATCGGGATACATGTTTACCCTGGCAGTAGGAGCTATTTCATGGAAAAGCTCAAAACAGACTACCACTGCAGGGTCTACCATGTATGCCGAGTTTATAGCATGCCATGAGGCTACGGGGCAGGTGAACTGGCTAATGAAGTTCATACCCGGTTTTAAAGGTGGTTGATAGTATTGAGAAACCACTAAAGTTATAATGCGATAAAGAACCCACAGTAATGTACTCTCACAACAATTAGTCAAGTGGTGCTGCCAAACACATTGACATAAAGTACTATGTTGTGAAAGACAAAGTCCGGGATCAAACAATCAGTCTCGAGCACATAAGAACAGAAAGGATGCTCGCGGATCCGCTCATGAAAGGCCTACCTCCCAACATGTTCAAGGAACATGTAGCATGCATGGGTTTTAAGGGAAGCCTTATGAATCCTGGACTATAGGGCCCAAAAGTTAAAGTATCTGTTTCTGAATAGAGATGTGTATAGTGGCTGTCGAATCCATCGGTAATTAACCGTGATGATGAAACATGCTCTATATGTAAATCTGTGATGGAATAGAAAAAGCTAAAGGAAATAGTGAGATCAAGGGGGAGAATGTTAGATGGATCTCCCTCCCCTTGAGCCCAACGGCTCAAGGGGGCCTTGACCCGCGCCCTGATCGGGGGCGCCCAGCCCAATGGCTGGTGGGCCCCCGTCACACTGTGCCATATAAAGAGGGGTGGAGGACGGGACGGCATAACGACACAAGGAATGTGGTTCGTCGCCGCCGCCACTCCACCCCATAAACCCTAACCGATCGAGGGGGCGCAGCCAGTGACGGGAAGTCCACCGCCGCGCCACGCCTCGTCGTCGACACCGTCGCTGCTGCAACCACATCACCGCCATCGGAACCGAGCACATCGTCGCCGCCGTCCACGTCAAGCCCGCGACGACAACGACGATGGCCGGCCGGACTTCCTCTTCCTCAACAACGACTGGTCACAACCCTAAATCCTCTCACTCCCTCTTTGTTCATTCATCTATTGTTGTTCATCCATTGCAAATAGAACCACCCGACTAGATCTAAACCTAGGTGATCCAATAGACAACCCTATCAACTGACACTAATATCAACAGGTCAAGATGGTTGTTTGCAACATTACCCCACAAATATTTCTCCCTATCTTTGTAATTTTACTTAGTTAACAAAAAAAAAGTAGGCTTCACCATTTTCAACACTCACAATGCCCTCATTCTCCAAAAACCCAAAACAAAATCTTGCCCACTTAATTTCATCAGAATTCCTATCGATAACTGGAGATTCAACTGCTACAGCCAATCGGTT
The DNA here is from genome assembly GCF_034140825.1 of Oryza sativa Japonica Group. NCBI lineage: Eukaryota > Viridiplantae > Streptophyta > Magnoliopsida > Poales > Poaceae > Oryza > Oryza sativa. The sequence continues at coordinate 6,213,024 of NC_089045.1, forward strand.
TACTCACTAAAATAAAATCGATCTAATTGCCTAACAAATCCACATCTCTCCTCTCTTCCACTGTAAACCCCAAGATTGATAGAAGCTAGAACCAAGTTTTTGCCTCCTCTCCTAGGGCTCTAACCACAGATTCATCTACCGCACAAATTCAAAATGTTGGCCGGAAATACGATCGAATTTCACGGAAACCAACAAAGGGGACACAGGAAAAATAAAAGGAAAAAACAAAGGGGACAAGAAACAAAGGGTACACAAGAACTCTCACTCCTGGTTGAGGACGAATCTGGCGGGGTTGGCGAGGGTGTGTTCCTCCTCCGCGATGGAGAACGTCGACGCGCTCGAGTCCTCCACTGTCCCGTGCTCCATCGCCGCCTCCTCGAACGGTCGAGCTGCTCCCACGGCGGCGGCGGTGGCGCGGGTTTGGGTGTGGCTACGGCACAGTCTGCAGTTGTCACAGATCTGGCCGTCCACATTTGATCCAACGGCCGTATCCCACTCAAGCCCGCGACGCATGTGCGGATCGTCCGATCGAGCGACACATGTGCGGGGCCATCCGATCGAACTACTAAACGGTCCGTTAAAGTTGTTTTTTTTAAAAAAAATCATATTAATCTATTTTTTAAAAACAAAAATGTATTACTACAAAATACTCTACGATTGTGTTGTGCCATACTTTAAATTCAGCATAAACCTAGAACCGCGAGAGTTGTGCTAAATAGAACTAAGGCTGGCGTTCGGGAGGAGGGGTTGGGAACCCTCCTCCCCGGCACACAAAACGAAATAAGTATTATTGCAATCAACTCTATGATTGTGTGTTTCTCTCTGTGTGTGTATGGTCGAACGCCCACATGCGTGTCGGTGATTGGAGCAGGAGCATCTTGACCTAAAGCTACTGTGCCGGGCTCCGTGGTGTGCAATCCCCGATGAGGGAAGGCCAGGAGGTAAGAACGCCCTTGCCCATATGATTAGGCCATGCAACATGAGGAAGTTGTAATGCTTGACGTGCCTCGCGTGCATCTCCTGGACGACCATAGTGATAGCGGTGTACATGGCCTCCACGTTCCGAGCATTGACGTGTATCGAGCTGCTTAGCGATGATAAGCACCTGACGAATTCGGACAACATGATGGAGTTGTGCTGCACTAGTTAGAAGGGGATCAGGTTTTTTGAAAGCTTCTAGCTAGGTACAAGATTTTTGGAAGGCTACATGACTACTAGTGCTACTGTGAGAAGATGCAGACACATCTGCTGGTGGTAAATAATTGGAGGATTGAATTATGCCATATGAGGGAAACCAGAAGTGATTTTAGACTAAAGATTTTGCTAAACAAAAGTCAAATGATTTTTTGGACTTATTTTTTTTATCAATTTTGCTCACGGCATAATAAACCCTATGATTTTGTGTGTGTGTGTGCGCGCGCGCGTGCGTGTGTGGTCACGTGCTAGCATGTGTGTTGGCAGCCGAAACAAAAGCACCTTGACATCCAGTGACAATGTCGGGCTCCACGACATGGAATTCCTGACGAGGGAATGGTAGGAGGATAGATCAACGGCAAACTACCTTGCCCATATGATGATGCCATGTAGCGTGAGGAAGGTGTAGCGCTTGACGTGCCTCGCGTGCTTCTCCTAGACGTCCATAGTGATAGCAGTGCACATGGCCACCACCATAGCCTCTACGTTCTAAGCATTGATGTGTATCGTGAGCGCTTAGTGATGACGAGCACCCGACAAACTCTCACAACACGATGTTGATGTGCCTCACTAGCTAGAAGGGGATTGGTTTTTGTGAGAGCTTCTGGCTAGAAGATATTTGGGTGGCCACATGCCTACTAGTGCTTGGCTTGTACTATGAGAACATGTAGACACATTTGCTTGTACTAAATATTTGAGGGGAATAAGAAGTGGTTTTAGATTCAAGATTTTGCTAAAACAAAATCAAATGATTTTTGGAATTGATTTTTATCGATTTTGCTCACCGCATAAAAAACTATGATTGTGTGTGTGTGTGTTGGAGTGTATGTGGTCGCGTGCCCGCATGTGTATCGGCGATCGGAGCAGGAGCACCTTGACATCCAGTGACAATATCGGGCTCTACGGCATGGGATTCCTAATGAGGGAAGGCCAGGAGGACCGATCGACAGTGAATGACCTTACCCATATGATGATGCCATTAAGCGTGAGGAAGGTGCAGTGCTTGACTGCCCTCCCGTGCTTCTCCTGAATGTTCATAATGATAGCAATGTACATGGACACCGCCATGGCCTCCATGTTCCAAGCATTGATGTGTATCGTGCCGCATATGATGAGAAGGGCAGGAGGATAGATTAGCGGTGAAAACCTCACCCATATGATGATGCCATGCAGCGTGGGAAGGTGTAGCGCTTGACTGCCCCGTGCTTCTCTGGGACGCCCAATGATAGCGGTGTTCATGGAGAGACCGACAAAGGAGTTCATGGAGAACCCTAGCTCTAGCCATGCACCAGAAAACACTCTAGCCCCGCCAAAACAACATTTACATTAGGCATGGCGTTGTTGAAAATGCGATCATTCCGATGCTTCCAAATAAATATATAAAAAAAGAAGATTAATAACACATGCAAATGTGAAAAGCAAGAGTGAAAATCTACCTCCTCCGCATCAGGATGGTGTGGTCTCTTTGGTTCATTCATATCACATGGACCCACTATACGAACCCCAAGATCTTTCTCCATTTAGCACTGTGTTTACTCAAGAGAAAAGCTCTATTCCTACATGGGAGTCCTTTAGCTGATCTCTCTAGAGTTGGGAAACAAAAGTGTGTTGATGAAAAACACGAGGCCTGGGAGATCTGCTTAACTCCAGTGCAGGTCCAAAGCTTGCCTTCGTGTGTGTTAGCGTGCCAGTTGATTTGATCCTGCAATCAACAAGAAATAAAGACAAAGAAACCGCGGTTAAATCTATAAACGATAGCCGATCGGCTATGTGCCGATGGCATATCATTTATCTTTGAGCCGATGTCATATGTGAATCGATCGGCAGTTATAAGTAGATAATAAAGAACTAAATCTACTCGATCGGCTGTAGATATTACCAATATATAACTCTTATATCGATATATACTTAAATCAAGTGATTGGGATAGATCGGTCGCCATGCCGAGACAGTATAAATCACTTAGATCAGAATATATATTAATAACAGGACTATATATGTTTATAGCATAGCCGATCAGATAGATTTAGCATGTATCGGCTAATACTCCGATACTACTCTATATCAGGATATTAAAACATGTATAATATATCAAACAAAAGCTTAATATACTTAGATGCGACAATATCTTGATATAAAGGGCAGATTTAACATGTCAATGAAGCATATAGAGCAAATATAGTTAAATCAGATAAGATCGGCTGAAACTCCGATGCTACCCTAATTGGCAACCAGAAGGCAGGCTAGAGATTGTGTCACGCCCCGAACTAGTCCCGACTGGAACTAGCCCGTGACGCTCCAAATTAACCTGTTAATCGATACCAGTCCCAGGAAACAGTGCTGGTATCACAGGGAGACAGAATATCACAACAACAGAGGTCTCTTTATTATAGAGTAGAGGTACAGTCATGTTGGGCTGCGGACAGATCCCGAGCTCACAACTGCATTACAAAAGGGAAACGGAAGCCAGGACTTGGACCAAACAACACAGGCGCGACTTGGGAACTAGGCCGAAACCCTAAAACTCATCGTAGCCGGCTTGCTCCTGGAAGAACTCCTCATCAGCAGGTTCCGCTTCATCTTCTTCAGCAACTGGGGGGGGAATTATTTATATAGAGCAAGGGTGAGTACGGGAGTACTCAGCAAGCCATGGGAAATAAGTGTTTAATGCAGGCTTCAAGGAAAGGCTGTTGTTTTTGCAATTGATTTTATTTGAACCCTTTTCTAAAAACAACTAAGTGAGTGCTTCTCAAACGACGTGGATGAGACAGTGCGTCTCGTCCGGTCGGAGTATGTGCAATGTATCAGTCTTTAGAATTGATCCAGATTGGCACCCGGCCAACAACTTTCAAACGGCCACCCGGGCCAACAACTTTCAAACGGCCACCCGGGCCAACAACTTTCAAACGGCCACCCGGGCCTAGCTGATCCCGTCAGCTGCTGGTTTTTCAAACATCGAACCCCTTTCCACAACAGCAATTTCACAAGCAGTAGTCGAACAAAACTACGCTAGGAATCACCTCACATCCGCCCATGACCGTGGGCACGGCTATTCGAACAGTTTGTTAACCTCTGCAGAGGGGGTACACTTTACCCACACGACATTACTAACCCGGATCACCCAGCCCGTGGGGATCAGCCACGTCGGGAGACCTCCAAGCTTTCATGACAAGGTATTTCCAAAGCCGACACAGGTTTACCATATGCCGACGAGAGGGATCCCAGACCAACAACAGGTTAGGTCCCAGACCATACTGTGCCAGGAAGCCCAGGGGTCCTCCCCGACACCACCCCGGCGAATCCACATGTCTCTTGGCATCAAGGCTCCCCTGATAAGCTAGTTACTCAGCCAGGGGTGTCCCATTCCACCCATGTGGTCGTACTTGACTTATGTTTGGATGAAATTCCAAGGAATCGGTCCTTAAGTGCGAGAGCGGGAAACCGTACACCCGGTACGTTCCCCGGTCCGCGGTTTTGGAAATTCATTTAGTTCGCAAGCACCGTCCCAGGTGTCGGGTTTTCCAAGTCTTTTGTAAAACCCAAGTTTTACCCAAGATGTTTTTCAGATTTTAAGTTTGAAGGCGACCGTCGATACTCGTGCAGAGTGCACGATTTCCGAGGCGCAACTGGGTGGTTACAAGGGAACATGGTATGACAATTAACAGAGGAAGGATCAAATGCAACAAGCTAGGTAGGTCCGCCAATCTGCCTTGCAGACGGGACAAACAGATTAAGTGCGATCCTATCAATGCATAATATTTTTCAAGCAACATAATTAAATTCAAATATAGGCTCAAGATGTTCAAAGGTGGTTTGCCTTGCTCGAGATCTGGAGCTTGATCCTCGAAATCCTCGCACTGCGGGTCTTCGGGCTCCGAAACTACACGCGAAACGGGACAACTCAACAAACGGCGAAAATAAAGCCCTATTAATGACCTCTAAGCGTGCCATTAGATAGATCTCGAGATTTGAGGAATTTTGGAAGTTGAACGGAGTCAAACGGATTTACGGTTGGGAAGATATTGAATTTCTAAGATTATTGGATTTTTGGTCTAAAGGAAAAGGATTTAATTAAATCCTTTTTGGAAAAGAAAAGAAAAGAAAAGAAAAGAGGGAGGGAATATAGACTTTTCTCGGGCGGCTAGGGCGTGGCCCATGAGAAATGGAGCGGTCCGGCCGAGCTAAATGGGCTGGCCGGCCCAAGGCGGCCCAAGACGCGCGCGCGCGGGAGGGGAGGAGAGAGAGAGCGCCGGTGGACCGGGCTCACCACGAGTGGTCCCGGGTGGGACCCGCTTGTCGGTGACACGGTTCACCGTGCGGAGCGAGCACGCGGTGCACGCGCGCGGGCGGGGGAGGGACGCGGTGCACGCGCGTGGTTCGCGGAGGAACGGATGCGGCGGGCCCACGCGCAGCCTCATGGCTCGCGGTGGAACGCGCGCACGGGAGGGGCTGACCGGGGTCGGCCCGACCCGATCTCGGCCGAGCTGGCGCCGACATGGCGCCTACTTGGCGCCTACGTGGCTGCCACGCGGGCTGGCGGGAGGAAGACGAAGGCGCCGGCCGCGAATGGACGGCGGGCGGTGGCGGTTTCTCCGGGGCGCCTTGCGACGATGAGGGGCGACGGGGCGTACACCGGGATGACGAGGAAGAAGGAGAGGGAGCGAGCCAACGGCTCGGATTCGCCGGAGGGAGTCCGTCGGTGGCGGATTTTGGCAGCGGCAACCGGCGGAAGGCAAAGGGGGAAACGGCGACGAGGTCACGAGGGGCCAATTCCCGGCGGTGAGAGCATCTATGCGGCCACGGGAATCCGTTGTTAGCATCGGATTGGGCGGAGCTACGCCGAGCGAGGCCGGCGACGAGCGGGTGCTACGGAGCTCGGGCGGCGATGGCGGCGAGCACACGGCGAGCGACGGCAACGGTCGGGGCGGCGCCGGCTAGTTACGGGGAGGCTACTCGAGCTACTACTGAAAACTAAGGGGGAGAGATGGAGCGAGGAGGAAGAACGGAGGGAGGCACTACCGAGATGAGGAGGGGCGCTGTGACGAGAGGCCGACGGCGCGGGAGTAATCTCTCCGGCCTCGGGCCGGGGAAGAGGAGAAAGACGAGCGCCCGGAGTCCCCTTCCGCGTCCACAAACGCACAGGCTCTCCCGGCGCTTGGCGATGAACGGCGGAGGCGAGACAGAGCTCGGAAGGCGGCGGCAACAATGGCGATGGAAGGAGAAGAGAGGGAGGGTGCCTGGGCTTTAAGGGCGGCAATGTCGGTTTGGAACCGACTTGGGCGGTCAAGGCGCGAGCTGGCGCTCGGCGCTCGCGTCCAATCGGCGACAGGGCGGAGGGAGGATGACGCCGGCGGGAGGAAAAGGGGAAAAGGAGGGATGGAAAGGGGGGCTCGCCCCTTTCTTCTTTGGGAAAAGGAGGAGGGGAGTGGGGGTGTCACGGCAGAGGGAGGAGGGCTCTGCCTCCGTCCCTTGGCGGCTTGCACGCGGGGTGGCGGGGCCGAGGCGATGACGACGGCGATGACGGCAGGGCGGTGTGGAGCGGAGCGGCGACACGGGCGATAGGCGCGGGCAGGCGCTGACGACGGCGGGCAGGCGCTGACGACGGCGGCTACCAGGCGGTTGGCCACTCGGCACGCGCGCGCGGCTTGCAACACGAGGCGCGGCGGATGGAGTGGTGCGGCTCGGGCACGCGCGCTGGCTGCGGGGCCGAGCGGCTGCAGGCGCGGCAGGGCAGCGGGGCCGGGCGGCGCAGTCGCGACGCGGGCGACGACCACGCGGGCGCGCGCGCGAACGACGCGCGGGGAGCGGCAGCGAGGGAGCGGAAAGGAGGGCTCGGCTCGGCGCGGGCGGCTCACGCGCTCGCGCGCGGGCAGAGCGGAGGGGGAGGGAGGCGCTCGGCGCGGCGGCTCACGCGCTCGCGCGCGCAGCGCGCGGGCGGAGCGGAGGGGGAGAGGGAGAGAGGGAGCACGCCGGGGGGAGAGGGCCGGGGAAGAGGGGGAGATGGGCCGAGAGAAATTCGGCCCATCGACCCCGGGGGAGGCAAAATAGACTTTGCGGAGGAATTTGATTTGGAAGGATTTGGATTCGGGATTGAACTCGACGATAGATCGGGGATTTGAGATCTTGAGATGGCACGGGCACTAGACAACAAGCAAAGAAACAAATTTCGCAATTAGGGTTTTTAAGAGATAATTTTCCCGCTAGGCGCCACGACGGAACGGGCGCTACAGATTGATATTCTAAGCACGACTTAATAGATCAAACTCAACTGATGCAGCATTAAGTATGAAAAGAAGAACAATATCTAGACAATCAAGCCGCTGGACATTTCATAGAGTGGTATATATCTTATATAATCTAAACCAATATCGATATTTAACCTAACCGGCTGCCCTCTTTTAACAGATGTTAGCCGATTGTGGGTTAGATGGCAATATTGCTAGAGATTATGTAAGATATATGATAACTCGACGAATTACGTAAACAAGATTAGAGTGTCATAAAGATGGAAGCACTAATCCCGAGAATGCAAACCGTCATAACAAGTTTTACCTCTTGTTGAAGATCGAAACCGATGCAGCTCAACCCGAAAGCAATAACTCGTCGAAATAAAACAAAAGCAAAAAGGTGGCGATGCGCCGAAATTGTATTGAACGTGTGTGTTAGAAATTACATAGGGCTCGGGGTCTTATTTATACCCGAGAATTACAAGATATGTCCAAACCGGACACGACTATTATCTCTAACAAACTCTAATATACCATAAGTCTTTGCGGCAGACTTTTGCTCAAGCATATCTCTAAGGAAATTACATAAAATATCCTAATTAATAGATACAATTGCCTTCTCAGGACTCTATCCATGTGCGGTAATCATCTCGAAGCACCTCAATTCAACCCGATGTCATACACCAAGTTGTATTGTCGGAATCGGCTGCATCAGCCCACCTAGTCCGACTCAGACTCAGCCGATCCTAATCGTAGCCGATCTGGACTCTAGCCGATTCCTGCTCTGTTCCCGAATCGATCTCCGCCTTCAACTCCACTTCGATCTAATCTTCTTTTCCGATGCCAACGTTACCAAATTTGGTTGTTAACACATGCCCCCCAAGTCCGGAACATTTGGTAATGTTTCGGATTTGCTATAAATCGACCCCGAACGAGTTTCGCAATCTGCCGTTTTCTGACCGTTATCCCCAACGCTTTAAATACTAACCGCCGCCCTGAAAAATCTTCACCCCGTTACTTCCGTTTTCACCGCTGAAACCAACCTTGCCTTCTCTTTCTTCGGCGACTCCTTCGATGCTCGAGGCGACTCCCAGGCGATTTCATTCTCGATCAAATCTCCGCCCGCAGCAATGTCATCTTCCGCCAGCTCATCTGTCGCGCCATCGGCCGAGTATGCCGAGGTAAGTTCTCATCGGCTAGATCCCCTTTCTTCGTATGAAATCGATTTCCCCCTTTTCACCGTGTTTTCTTCTTCCCAATTCCCTTGGATGTGCAGCACTTTTCCAACCTAATCGCAATTCCCAGCCTGTCACACGAAAACCACTACTTTCTTGGTCCAATCGGCAATCTTGACCCCACTGATTTCATCATCGGTGAAACCAACAGAATCCCCTTTAGATTAGCCAACCCTAATCTGGGTCACTAGAAGAATACTTTCAAGTCTTGGCCATCTCTTGGATATCTTTCAACCCTAATCTGGGGCAAAACTATCGGCCGAGCTGCTCAAAGACTGGTTCTGCAGCTTTTATGAAGGCTTCCAGAAAGATGCCCGAGTTTGGTTTCCTTATGAAGACTCAGCAAACCTTGAGCTCCCATCAGACTTTAGATTTGAAGATATCAACCATGAAAGATATCAAATATCCAGGGAAGTCTTTACAGCTGCAATTAGCCCATGCATCTTACCTGTTGGCATCCACTAAGGAAGAAATATCCAAGTCTCCTACGAATTCTATCACCCTATGAGTTCAGCTCGACAACTTGGATTAGGCCAACTTCCAATCGGCTTATTCTTTGCTGACAAGATCCATTGCCGAGGAGAAATTTCTTCAACTCTAATGATGGATCGGCTGCTTAACCTCCAAGGACCTCCTCTAGGTAGTATTAACAATATTGAGTTGGCCGGATTTAAAAGCAGAAACTTTGACAGATGGTGGGGCGAATGGAAGTTGCACTTGTTTCATCAATCGGCCTCAATGTACATGACAGATCTATTCCCTGATGTCGTACCCAAGGTAAACTTTGTCATTTAAATTTTGGATGATTGTCAGCCGATTCATTACTTGATCAATTTTTCTTCTGTTTTACAGACAATCGACTCTTCTCCTCCACATCAGAGCAACAGCGGCAGAGATATTGAATATGCTCCAGGTCTGATTCCTAATGGAGGCGGACTGTCTCCCACTGTCATTGGCTATCATGCCCCCAAGGTCTCAACCCTCCTTCAAGGCGCAATCAGGGAACCAACTGATGCAACCAAGAAAAGAAAAACTAGATCATCGGCTGTGAGCACTTTGATTCTAGCTCCAAAGAAAAAGGCCAAGTCTAGGAAAATCAAGCCAACCGACGACCTGCCTGCCTTGGATCCATCCATTGAACAAGCTCTGGATGAAGAAGATATTGAGGATGATGTTGATCAGGCTGCAGCCGAAGTAAGCGATACTAAAAAAACGCCATTGGCTTCGCCTAAGCAGACACCTCCAACTCTTTCTGCCCCCACTCACATCTTAAGAGTAAGCCGCTTTCTTTGCATCCCCTTTTATAATTATTACTTTTCAGCCGATTACTCATAGACTTTGTAGCTGCAGAAGAAGAAAACTGCTGTAAAGAAGAAATCGGCAGCACCAATTCTCAAACCAGCTTCACTAGTAAGACACTCTCAATTCTACTAGTTGATTCCAGCCGATTTTGTCTAACACTTGTCTCTTTTACAGCCTCCTCCTCCTCCTTCTTCCCCTGTACAACAATCATCGAGTGACCGAACTCCATCGGCTGTGGGGAGTCATCATATTGTGGAAGAATAACAACCAGCTGCTCCTGCTATCCCAGTAAGTTTTCCTTTGATGCAAGAATTTAGATCGGCTGTACCTACCTAACTCTCAATCTTCCTGAAATTGTCTGCAGGTTTTAGCCGATCTCTTTTCTTTTGACATCAGAGATTATCTTAATGAGGCAGAGGAAGATACTTCAAGCAAAGCTTTAGCTCCCTTATCCGATGATGTGAAGAAAACACTTGAAGATATCTCTCATCGGCTGGAAGCATCATCATTAGATAGTCTGGTGGTAAACTGTGGGCCAATTAGGACTCGACTACATGAAATCCAAGCTCTAATCCCAGATGAGCTAGCCGATATCCTTACTCCAGTAGTATACCTTGAGCAACATCAGTTCAAGCTGGAGAAGGCCAAGCTAAGACTAGCCGAACGTCGGGAGCGCAAGGATATCGAGGCCACAATCCAAGCCAATCGGCAGCTTGTGCATGAAGAGAAGACCAAACTTGATCAACTATCTAAGGGTCCGATCAAATCCAATATTGATCGGCTCGAAGCTCGCAAGATTGAGCTCTTGGCACAACTTGAAGAATGCAACACCGAGCTAGATATGGAACAGAAAAAGTTAGCCGATTTCCCAATGTCTATCGAAGAACAAAAAGCCAAACTCAAATTGGCTATCAAGAATGTTACAGATTTGACCAAATGTTTGAAAGTCATCCCTGGAACCGATGCTCAAGATGCCCAAGCTATTGAAGTAGAACAAATATAAGCAAAGGGCTATTTCGGCTATCCAGCGATACTTATCTCAATGACTTTCTGTATAATAAGCCTTAGAAATTTTGACTTTCTGTGTAATAAGCCTTAGAAATTGCTGTAATCGGCTAAGATACTCTCATACTTTATTGTCTTTTTGAATATATATATATGCTCCCCTAATTTTACAATGTCAAAAGCATTGATAAAATTATAAAAACAACTAAGGGCAATATAACAATATCGGCCATTGTATATCGGCAAACCACATCCGAGTACAATATGAAAAAACAACTAAGGGCGATATAACAATATCGGCCATCTCAAGACGATGAAAATACATCGGCTATCATGTATCGGCAACATCAGCCAATCATGCATTAACCCAGATACTTGGGTAATATTTCTTCAAGTATTTGCTATTCAATGCTCTTCCATAAACTTCACCATTGAGTCCTTGCAGCATGTAAGCCCCTTTAGACACTACTTTATGAATCTGGAACGGTCCTTCCCAATTCGGCGACCACTTGCCGAATTTGCTATCCCGGGTCCCAATCGGCAAAATCAACTTCCATACAAGTTCACCTTCCGAAAAATCCTTGGGTACCACTTTCTTGTTATAGTGTTGAGTAATTCGCTCCTTATCCCTAGTAACCTTTGCAAGGGCTCTTAATTTAGACTGAACCAAGTCTTCCCTTTCATCAGCCATAAGGTTATAATACTCATCGGCTGTTAAATCATCTTGCAACTCAGTTCTCCTTGAGCCGATTCTAACTTCCCATGGCAAAACAGCCTCATGTCCATAAACAAGTTTGTAAGGGGGGACTTGGATCGATCCATGACAAGCCATCCGATAATACCGAGCAACAAACTATAAGAACCCTTCCCATCGATGACAAAGAATGTTGTAGGGATGGTTTTGTTGCCGACCGTCAGCTCCACATTCAAAACTCCCTTGGTCTCTGATGGATTGCCACTGAAGTCCTTGAGTACCATGTTTGTCTTGATGAGATCCTCAGCGTTCCTGCCCAACTTTCTGAAAGTAGCATAAGGCATCAAATTCACTGCAGCCCCACCATCGACCATCATCTTGGACATCGGCTTCCCATTGACATAACCATTTATATACAATGGTTTAAGATGCCGATTCTCTGTCCCCTCTGGCTTCTCAAAAATTGCCTGCTCCGGTGACAAAATCAATTTAGCCGATTCTTCTTCAACTTCATCGTGCTTGACCCCAAACTCGGCAGACAATGTGAAAACCATGTTAACCAAAGCAGTTACAACACTTTTCCCTTTAGCCAACCTTTTCGCCTCATCGGCTGCGGCTTCATCAGCTACAGGAATTTGATTCTTGACACGCCACTCTTGCCTCGACTTTGTCTTCTTCAGCCGTTGGTTAATTTCCTACTCGACCTCCTGAAAGCGCTCCCTGTTCCTCAATCTTTGAACCCTTCTCTTTTGATTCTTCGTAAAGATACCAGAAGGACACCATTGACTTTTCCTATTTTCATTGTCCTCTTGGCCATGATCTTGATTCACTGGACCCAATCTTTGTTGAACAGGAACTCTTGTCTGCCTTAACCGATTGCCCCTACTATATGATCGGCTTGAGCTCTCGGCAATACCACTGCACCCAGGACAGTCTTCAATAGATGGTAGCCTCATACCTTTATTCCAACAGAATCTAAAGAACTCACAACCCCAATGAGGATCAAAGCCACCGTCATCTTCTTCATAATGCTTCTCCTGCTGCTTGTCGTACTTCTTCTGATATTTGTTGATAATCTTAGCCGAATTTACCTGAAAACCCCTTGCACGGCCCCTATCGGCTGTTCGGCCAGCTGTATGTACCATATTAATAGGAAAAGGATTGCCATCAATTTTCATCGGCCTCTTGTAGTCATCAAACTTGATTTTGCCTCCCTCAATAGCAGCTTGGATCTGCTGCCTGAACACCTTGCAATCATTAGTAGTATGAGACCCAGAATTGTGCCACTTGAAATACCTTTTCTTGCCTAATTCCTCAGTCGATGGAATTGTGTGACCAGCAGGAAGTTGAATTTGCTTCTCTCGGAGCAACAAGTCAAAAATCTTGTCATCTTTAGTGATATTAAAGTCATACCTCTCCTCTTTTCCTGAGCTCTTTACCCATTAGCATGGTATAACCTTTTTACTTCTCACCCATTCAGCTGTAGCTACTTCAGAATCATCATCTTCATTGTCTGACCCATACATATAAGGGCAGACGTGGTTAATTTTCTTGGAATTCCTCCTCGCCTCTGCAAACCTTTGCTCATGCAATATCACCTTCTGTGTGAGATGAGACAAGCTTTCAAAATCTTCCGACGAGAATTTCTCCCTGATTGGAGCAATCATACCCTGAAAAGCCAAATCGGCTAATTGGGCATCAGTCAGACTTAAGCTGTAACACTTATTCCTCATCTCTCTGAATCTCTGAATGTACTCATGTACCGGCTCATCATGTTTTTGCTTGATCGATGTCAGATCGGACAGTTTCATCTCGTGAACCCCACTATAAAAGTAGCTGTGAAACTGTTTTTCTAAATCAGTCCAACTGTTGATTGTTCCATATGGTAGAGAAGAAAACCAAGTAAAGGCCAATCAAGACAAAGACAACCGGAATAATCTAACCCTCAAAGCATTCACGGCCGATGCTTCACCGCATTGAGCTAAAAATCGGCTAATGTGCTCATAAGTTGATGTACTATCTTGCCCTGAAAACTTTGAAAAATCCGGAACTTTGAACCGATTAGGTAGAGGAACTCTCTCGAACCACTCAGGATATGGCTGTCGATATAGATTTCCAGCATCTTTCGGCCTAAGCCCAAACTGTTCCTTCATGACATCTGCAATCAAATCGGCCCATGGTCGCTGTTGAGGTGCCCCTTGAGGTTGTTGTGGCATAGGCTCGAATTGGTTGTATTGAGGAACAAATTGGGGTTGAGCCGATTGTCACGCCCGGAAATTCACTAGTAATTTCCGAACTTATTTGTGCATAAAATCCTCGTCCAGGAATCAGCCGAGGTACACAAACTGACAATTTAATATACAAATCCATCATAATAATAACGTTACACACTTACAAAAGAAAAGAAAACAGCAGCGGAATTAACGGTCTAGCGATGGCTTCAGCTCCACTCCCACAGGCAGCTCAACTGGGGTATAAGCCAAACGTCTTCTCCTTCTGGATCCTTTTTCTTCAACTGAGGTTGATTGATTATTGCAAGAATGAGCATATGACATACTCAACAAGCCACACAGCAAATATGCAAGTGCACAAGGATACCAAAGGATGGCATAATATAGGCTCATTTGCGAAAGCAGCATTTAGCAAATAGTTAAGAGTAGTAAAACAGTAGAGTAATTAATTAAAAATTTTAATCAACACTGAACAGCACACCCATGCTGCACAGGCCCAACCATCCTGAACAACCATACCCGGCTGTACAGATCTAACTCCAAACCAGGAGCTAAGCAAATTATTACCAGTTATAACATCCATAACTATTGTGAGAGGTGTGAGACTAATCACGAAAAACATTGCTCAACCCGCCCATAACCGCGGGCACGGCTATTCGAATAGTTTTACTCTGGCCAGAGGTGTACCACTGTACCCACAAGACACAACCCCACATCATGTCACCATGTGCCTCAATACCACCACGGTACCTCGGAAAGGAGTTGTGACAATACCCCTTGCACAACATAATCCATTACAGCGCACCTTTCCTGGATCATAATCACCCCCTCAAAAACCAGAGGCATGGACTCCCCAGCGACCCCCGTGGACTTCTCGCCACTTCTCAGTCTGGCGCACTATAATGAATCACGCTATACAAAAGATAAAGCCGTTGCCCACGCTGGCTTGTGGTTGGCACGATAAATGTTTCACAACAGTAGCTCGCGAACCGGTCCTTAATTGTCATGAGCACGACTCTCAAAACCATGTGCTCACAACCCACCATTATCAAGTTTTAGTTGGCAAGTAATTAATTAACCAATCACGATTGACCATCGTGAACTATCATTAAGCCATCCTTAAATAATAGTGAGTCATAAGTTATTCCAATAGTGTGCTAATGTTTCTAAGCATGGCTAAGCAATCATAACTAATATCTAGCTGAACCAATATATAAAGCCCAACTAGTCAAGTTATAATAACCCAAGGTATCAAGGAATAGGGTAATCAATGCAAACTGGCCATAACAAAGGAATAGGTTCACACCACCCGGTGACATTCGAAAATAAATGCACAGTTGAAATAAATAGAGAATTTAAATATAGGATCAACATGCTCAAAGGATTGTGTTTAGGATCTGTGTGACTTGCCTTGCAATAATCGGTCTTCAATTAATCTTCTTGAATACTTCCGGCGCACTCACGAACCTTCGCAACGACGGAAACGACAAGCTAACACGCAAAACGAAGAAAAAGACTAATAAAAACCAAATAAACAGTACATATAAAGTAAACAAACATGTAGATCATGATTTTAGATGAATTTAGCAACTTGAACCACTCAAAACCGAGTTACGATGATTTAGTTATGAATTTCCGAAGATTTAATCTATTAGAAAAAACTGGAAAAAGAAAAACGATGATGACATCATCAATGGCCGGACCAAGATGGCGACCTCGCCGGATATAGAGCGACCGGCTGCGGATTTGGAGGACATGAACACGTAGAGGACGACGAGACGAACCCAACGATACTCACCCTCGTGCCAAACGACGACCGACGACGGCCGGCGACGAGGAGGCGACGGCGGCGGCTCGGGTTGCACGGGGCGGCGGAGCTCCGATGACCGGCGACGGAAAAGGAAGGGTGGCCGAGCTTCCCCTCACCACGGCGCACCCAACGGTGGTGACGGCGACCGGCGACGACGATGGAGACGGCGGCGCGGCGGCACCGGAGATGGCCGGCGGCGGCGGTTTGCTTGGCGGCGGTGGCGACGGAGCTACGGAGCACGGAAGAGGACGGGAGAGGGGGCAAACGAAAGAGGAGGACTAGGGGGTCCTATTTATAGCCTTGGATTGAAGAGATCGGACTCCTCCCGCAAGAAATCGATCCGGGAAATCAAAAACTCGGTTTTGGAGATAAACTCGAAAACGAGTTTGATTCGGATAAGATACTCAACGATTTGCTCCGATTTTTGGGGGTAAAGATAGAGGAGGATAAGAGGAATATTTCCCCTCAACTAAATTGGAGAAAAAGAGCAACGGGGAGGCGAGATTTGGAAGGAAGAGGCGGCGGCACTGTGCACGGCACGGCTGGCTCGGGCTCTGCCTGAGTTGGAAGATGAACAGTAGCGCAGGGAGGGAAAGTAGACTTTTCCGGCTGAGCTGAGAGGAGAGGAGGCGGCTCAGGTTGGGCCGGCGGAAGAGAGAGGAAGGAAAGGAAGGAATGGGCCGAAAATGGCCCAAGCTGAGGAGGAGGATTTTATTACTTTCCCAATTAAAATAATCACTTAAATGATCTTTGAATTATTAAAAATACTTCCAATGCTCAAATAATTTCAAGAAAAATCCTGAAAATACTTGGACACTCAAAGTACTTAATAAAATTACAATTAGACCATTTAATGATTAATTTAATATGTGGTTAATTACTGAAATGCTCTTTGTAAGATTAAAAATTAGGAATTGAGCTCCGAAAAATCCGAGAATATTCCAGAGAGTATAATTAACCATGGAGAATTTAATAAAAATTAAATCCATCCATGCTTTATATTTAGGAAATTTTATTTCCCACATTTAACTTCACTTGTAAATTAATGAACATTTAATATAAATTCTATTATTAATTTATTAAATAATTTATAAATCCTGAAACGAAAATCAGGATGTGACACCGATCCTGCTTGCTGGTTCTGAATATGAGGTGATGGTGGCTGATATTGATAATTCAAATTACCCCCCTGGTAATTTTGGATATCTGGTTGAATATTGCGCACCAAATGCTCAGGAATAACTTGAGGAATTACTGTGCCATCTGGTTGTACGTGATGAACCAAGTGTTCTAGAACAACCTGATTTGCAACATGCTGCACGGGCTGACCACCAGGTATTGCAGACCCAGCCGATGCATTCATCGGACCTTGCTGCTGAATCGGCTGAACGACCTGTTGCCTTAGTGGCGTCTGCTGAATCGGCTGCAAGATCTGCTGTCTTGGTGGTGTCTGTTGAACTGGTTGCACAACCTGTTGGACCGGGGGCGTTTGTTGAATTGGTTGCACAACTTGTTGCCTTGACGGGGTGTGTTGAATCGGCTGCTGCTGGGTTGGATCAATAGTGTGTTGAGGGTGCAAGAACATAGATGCAACCTGGTCTTGCGTTAGCCGATTCACATTCTGTCCAGCGTGTTGTGGTTGTTCTCTTACCAACAACTGGGGATTAACTAATTGTCCTGGAGCCGAAGGTGGCGCAGCAGGTGCTGGAGTCGATGCTGGTGCCGTCGGCTGAGCCGATGGTGCATTGAGAGGAATTGACTGGACAACTGGTTGATTATTAGTGATTAATGGCTGATAATTGGGGAACACTCCTCCTGGTAGGTATACTGGTCCTGTAGCTTGATACTCGGCCATTGAACCATCAACCATTGACTTCACCATATTTGCCAAAATGTTAGTTAATATCCCAGATTGGTTGATCAAAGCATGGTGTACATCATAGTCAACCTGATCTTGAAAGTTGTTAAACTGCAACTGTGCTGTATTACTGTCTTGATTAACACCTCCACCTTGAACACCCTGAGACCCATCACCTTGAACCCCGTGCACTCCTGGCAAGTTGTCACCTTGATTTGCTAAAAAACCCTCTGTGGCATTCTTGTCACTCGGTTGAGCCAAGCCATCTGGAGCTTGTTTCCCTTCTCCATCATTGGAAGAACTAGTCCTGGGGTCATCAGGAAACACTTTTAGTTTATACTTCTGAACAAGTGTTCCCTTTCGGGTCTGCATGAACGAGTTCAAGAACTGATCCCGTGCTTGCTGCATCACCGCATCAAAATCTTTCTTTTGATCAGGTGTGAACTTTTCTGGATCGATAGGCATGACGTTTCCTTCATTGACGTCAGTAAAACCTAACTTCTGGATTGTTTCCTTGACAGTACCTGTCACGCCCGGAATTTCTATGTGTGTGAACCCTCGTCCAGGAATCAGCCGAGGCACACAATAACAAATTGATAATAGAGTACAATTATTACTCTAATTAATAAGCGAATAAAATGTCATTACAGAGGTAGATAGTTCCTCTCAATCAATAAAGATCTAAGCAGCGGAAAATAAGATAAACGGCGCAGACGACTCCACTCCACAGGCAGCTTGACCAGGGCTACACCTAATCCTCCACACCATCAGCATCATTGTAGAACTCTTCCTCTGATGAACGATTGCAAGGTGAGTATATGACATACTCAGCAAGCCACGCAGCAAATATGCAAGTGCACAGGATAACAAAGGATGGCATAATAGGGTTCCATTTGCATAAACAGCATTTAGCAAACATTTGAGAATTTAATAAAACAGTTAAGTAATATTTAAACAATATTAATCCAACGCTATACAACATACCCTGTTGTATAGGCCTAACCATTCTGAACAACCATACCCGGCTGTACAGATCTATCTCCAAACCAGGAATATACCATTCCAAACCAGGAGCTAAACAAATTATTACCAGTTATTGCATCTTTTATTATGATGAGAGATGTGAGACTCATCACGAAAGACATTGTTAGACCCGCCCATAACCGCGGGTACGGCTATTCGAATAGTTTTACTCTGATCAGAGGTGTACCACTGTACCCACAAGACATAGCCCCACATCATGTCACCATGTGCCTTAATACCACCACGGTACCTCGGAAAGGAGCTGTGACAATACCCCTTGCATAACACAATCCACCGCAGCGCACCATTCCTGGATCATAATCACCCCCTATAAACAAGGCATGGACTCCCCAGCGACCCCTGTGGGCTTATCTCCGCCACTTCTCAGTCTGGTGCCCCGCAATAAACCATGCTACACAAAAGGTAAAGCCGTTGCCCACGCTGGCTTGTGGTTGGCACGGTTAATGTTTCACAACCGAAACTCGTGAACCGGTCCTTAATTGTCATGAGCACGACTCTCAAAACCATGTGCTCACAACCCACCATTATCAGGTTTTAATTGGCAAGTAATTAATTAACCAATCACGATTGACCATCGTGAACTATCATTAAGTCCTCATTAAATAATTAATAGTGAATCATAAGTTATCCGAATAGTGTGCTAATGTTTCTAAGCATGGCTAAGCATTCATATCTAATATCTAGCTGAACCAATATATAAAGCCCAACTAGTCAAGTTATAATAACCCAAGGTATCAAGGAATAAAGTAATCAAGAACAAAAGGGCTATAACAAACAATAGGTTAATTCCACCAAATGACATTCGAAAATAAATGCAATAGTTGAATAGAAACAATAGCTTTAATCGGGATCAACATGCTCAAAGGGTTGTTTGGGATCTGTGTGACTTGC
The DNA here is from genome assembly GCF_034140825.1 of Oryza sativa Japonica Group. Lineage (NCBI taxonomy): Eukaryota > Viridiplantae > Streptophyta > Magnoliopsida > Poales > Poaceae > Oryza > Oryza sativa. Next base: position 6,232,515 of record NC_089045.1, read on the forward strand.
CTTGCTGGCCTTGGAACTCTTCAAATTCTTCTCCTGCGAAAACAGACTCTCCGGAAACATCGGAATCTAAGCAGAAAAGAGCAAAATCACCAAAACAGCACATAAACAAGCATGAACAATACATGTGGATATTTTTAACATGTAGATCTCAATTTTAGAAAAATTTAGAGACTTGAACCAACTAAATCCGAGCTAAGATGAATTAGTTATGAATTTTTAAAGATTAAATCGGATTAAAACACTTATATGGATTTTAATTGAATTATGACGCAATAATGAATTATTTTTGAAAAGGAAAAGGGAATTATTGCGTCAGCGGCTAGGGTTTGCGGTGGACCGGGTGCACGGCAGCGGTTCACGGGAACGAACGGCCGAGATCGATCCATCCAAAACGGACGGCCGAGATCGATCGGGTCTACGGCGGCTCACGGCAAACGGCCCCGATGACGTCAGCGGCGACGTCACCTCCGGAGGCGGCTCGGCGGCTCGGACGGCGCACGCTCGCTGGCGAACGATGATGCTTCGGCACGAACGAAAGGCACCAGGACGTAGAGCGCGACGCGACGAACTCACTGGTGACCAAAACGGCGGCGGAAGATCAACGGACGGCGACGGCGACGAGGTCGAAGCGGCGGAGAAGATCGGGTCGACGGCGGCGACGGTGCTCCGGCGGTCTTCGGCGACGACGAAGGGGCGGACAAGGACGGCGACGACTTGGCGACCACGATGGCGACCTCCCCGAGCGACGGCGACGGCTGGAGCGACGACGAAGCACGGCTGGAGCGACGGCGACGACGGCGACGCTAGGTCACACGGCGCTAGAGCTCTTCCGACGGCGAGAGACGAAGGCGAGGGTGGCGGCGGGTAGAGGAGACACCGGGGGTCCTTATATAGGGGTTGGAGGGCGGCGGTGAAGGCCCACGGCGGCCGGCGACGCGAAGGAAACTTCGGGAAAAATGAATCCGAATCAAACTCGAATCCATGAATTTCCAAAGCGATTTAGACGATGATTCCAAAAGAGAAAAGGTAGAGGAGATCTCGGGAAACAATTCCCCTCAATTGATTTCACCGGAGAAGGAAAGGGGCGGCCAAATTTGGAAGGAGACGGCGGCGGCGCGGCGCTAGGGTTTCGGGCGGCGGCGGCCGGAGGTAGACGAAGACTGTCAGGCGGACCCCACCTGTCAGCGAGCGAGGGCGCGCGCGCTAGAGGCGGACTGGGCCGACTTGGGCCGAGGGAGAGAGAGAAGGTTTTGGGCCGACTTTCGGCCCAAAGCCAAAAGAGACTTTTAAAAACCTTTTTCAATTTAAATTATTCATGAAATGCAATTCCATTTATTAAAAATACTTCCTTAGCTCAAATAAAACCTAGAAAAATCTAGGAATTATAGAATTAAGCAAAGTATTTAATGAAATTTTATCTGGCCCCATTTTATATTGGAATTTATTAATTAAAATTAGATCTTCTCTTCTAGACTTTTAAAATAAATTCTAATAATTCCAATTAAACAACAATTTATATATTTAGGATTTTTAGGGTGTGACAAACCTACCCCCCTTAAACAGAATCTCGTCCTCGAGATTCGGAAGAACTGGCGAACAGATGCGGATGAGCTGACTTCAATTCATCTTCTCGTTCCCAAGTTGATTCTTCTTCCGAGTGATTACTCCATTGAACATTGCAAAAACGGATAACTCGATTTCTGGTTCTTCTCTCATCTATTTCCAAAATACGGATTGGTTTCTCAATATAGGTCAGATCCTCTTGGACTTCTATCTGTTCAAGATTAGTTTCCTCGGTAGGTACCCTTAAACACTTTTTCAATTGCGAAACATGGAACACATTATGGACTCCTGCCAAAGATTGAGGTAACTCCAACTGATAAGCAACCTCTCCTCTTCTATTGACAATCTTATAAGGTCCCACAAAACGCGGTGCCAATTTTTCTTTGGTGTGAAAACGATGAACTCCTCGAAAAGGCGTGATACGAAGATACACATAATCTCCTTCGCCAAAACTTAGATCTCTACGACGATTGTCGGCATAACTCTTATGACGAGACTGGGCCACACGCAACCTTTCTTGAATGATTTTCACCTTTTCTTCTGCTTCCCTCAGGATATCCGTCCCGAAAACCTGACGTTCTCCCGTTTGATCCCACAAAAGCGGAGTGCGGCACTTCCGACCATACAGTGCTTCGTACGGAGCCATCTGAAGACTAGCTTGATAACTGTTGTTGTACGAAAATTCTGCATAAGGTAGATTCTTATCCCAACTTCCACCGAAGTCTAAAGCACAAGCTCTCAACATGTCTTCCAAAATCTGATTCACCCTTTCGGTTTGTCCGTCTGTCTGCGGATGATAAGCAGTACTAAAGTTCAGCTTAGAACCCATCTCTTCCTGAAGCTTCTTCCAAAAATTTGAAGTAAACTGACTGCCTCAATCAGACACTATTTTCTTAGGGACGCCATGCAAACACACAATTCTTGCCATATACAATTCCGCCAACCGACTTCCGGAATAGGTTGTCTTTACCGGAATGAAATGAGCCACTTTGGTAAGTCTGTCGACTATCACCCAAATAGAGTCATGGCCTGATGACGTTCTGGGTAGACCAGTGATGAAATCCATACCAATTTCCTCCCATTTCCATTCAGGAATCTTCAAAGGCTGCAACAAACCGGCGGGTTTCTGATGTTCTGCCTTGACTCGCTGACAAACATCACATACTGCTACGTACTCTGCGATTTCACGCTTCATACTTGCCCACCAAAATCCTTCATTGAGATCCTGGTACATCTTAGTACTACCAGGGTGAATGGAGTATAAGGTATCATGGGCTTCCTTTAGAATTGCATCTTTTAAATCTTTGTTGTCGGGGACACAGATTCTCTCGCCCAACCATACAGTTCCTTGCTCATCTTTCAAGAAACCGATAGCTTTCCCTCTCCTCATATTCTTCTTGATCTCTTGAATATCAGGATCATTAATTTGGGCTTCTCTAACTTGATCAATTAGAGTGGGCTTCGCTTCTAAAGCTGCAACGAAACCTCTACTGACAATTCCCAAATTCAATCTTTCAAATTCCTTGCATAATTCCAATGGCAACTGTCGTCCTTCCGTAGCATTGCAATAGCCTTTCCTGCTAAGAGCATCTGCTACAACATTAGCCTTTCCCGGGTGATAATGAATTCCCATGTCATAATCCTTAATTAATTCCAACCATCTCCGTTGTCTCATGTTCAGATCCGGCTGAGTAAAGATATATTTTAAACTCTTGTGATCGGTATACACCTCTGTACGAGTACCGAAAAGATAATGACGCCAAATTTTCAACGCATGAACTACTGCAGCTAACTCAAGATCATGAGTAGGGTAGTTCTTCTCATGCGGACGTAACTGACGAGATGCATAGGCAACCACCTTCTCATCTTGCATCAGAACACAACCTAACCCAAATTTGGATGCATCGCAATACACTTGGAATCCCTTCTTTGGATCAGGTAAAATCAAAATAGGAGCTGATATTAAGCGATTCTTCAACTCTTGAAAACTCTGCTCACATTCTTCTGACCACTTGTACTTTACATCTTTCTGAAGTAATCGTGTCATGGGCTTAGCAATCTTGGAAAAATTCTCTATAAACCTCCGATAATATCCTGCGAGGCCTAGAAAATTGCGAATCTCTGAAACTGTCTTTGGTTGTTTCCAATTGGTTACGGATTCCACATTACTAGGATCGACGGCAACTCCTCCTGCTGAGATGACGTGACCAAGGAACTTCACTTCGGACAACCAAAATTCACACTTGCTAAACTTAGCATACAGTTGATGTTCTCGCAGCTTCTCCAGTGCAAGGCGAAGATGTTGTTCATGCTCTTCTTTGGTTCAGGAGTAGATAAGAATGTCATCAATAAAGACCACCACGAACTTGTCTAGGTATTCCATAAACACCTTATTCATCAAGTTCATGAAGAAAGCGGGGGCATTGGTAAGTCCAAAAGACATAACAGTACATTCAAACAACCCATACCTAGTGGTAAAAGCTGTTTTAGGTATATCTTCCTCTTTGATTCTCAACTGGTGATACCCTGATCGAAGATCTATCTTGGAGAAAATAGTGGCACCTTTAAGCTGATCAAACAAATCATCAATTCTGGGTAGCGGGTACTTATTCTTGATAGTCACATCATTTAGTGCACGATAGTCCACACACATCCTTTGGGTATGATCTTTCTTTTCCACAAAGATAACTGGAGCTCCCCATGGAGATGAACTCGGTCTGATGTACCCTTTCCGAAGCAAATCGTCCACTTGCCTCTTGACTTCTGCCAACTCATTGGCTGCCATTCTATAAGGTCTCTTATGGATTGGAGTTGTTCCTGGTACCAAATCTATTCTGAACTCTATATCCCTTTTAGGAGGCATACCAGGTAAATCATCTGGGAACACATCAGGATACTCCCGGACTATAGGAATCTCTTCCAAAGTTATTTGGTTTAGTCTTGACCTTAAAGACTCAGAAGACAATGCATAAACAGTTACAACTCGACCATCATTGCTGGTGAGAGTTACTTTTCTGTTAGCACAGTCTATCACACCTTTATATCTGGCTAACCAGTCCATCCCTAGGATGACATCAAGGTCTTTGGATTCTAATAGGATAAGATTGGCCAGAAATGGTACGCCTTGAATTTCTATTCTGACAGAGGGGCTACGTTGCAAAGAGAGTGCCTGATTACTTGGGGTACTAACCATCATAGGACGTCTAAGATCTTCTACTTCCATCCCATGATTTCCCGCAAAACTCATAGATAAGAATGAATGTGTAGCACCAGAATCGAAAAGCACTGTTGCAGGAACTAAGTTAACAAGAAACGTACCCAAAATCACATCTGGAGCATCTTGAGCTTCTGCAGCAGCAACATGATTGACACGGGCCTTTGATGCTGGTGCGGTAGAGTTGCCCTGGGTAGGGACAACCTTCACACGTCGGGGCTTCGGACACTTGTCAGCGTAATGTCCTGGGTCTCCACAGTTGAAACACACCACGGGCTTGCTGCCTTGCTCCCTCTTGGCAGGTTGTTGCTGTGTCGAGGCTGCAACAGGGCATGGAGCTTGATTACGGATGTTGTTGCCGGCATTGTTGTTGAAGAACTGACGCTGCGGACGAACAACAGACGAAGAACCTCCCTGTGGCATGGACTGGGGTCCTAAAGTAAGACGCGGCTTTTGATTATTCCCCTGTTGTGTCTTGAATTGAGCAATCCGGCGTTTCTTTTGCTCCATGCGGTTGTACTTGTCCTCCTGGCGAATAGCCTTATCCACTAACTTCTGGAAATCAGGATAATCTCCAGTCATAAGTGGATAAGAAAGCTCATCATTAAGTCCTTCCAAGAACTTCTCCTAGCGCTCTTCATCAGTGCGTACCTCTTCCGGAGCATAATGAGCCAGACGATTGAACTCGTGCAGATACTCCGTAACAGAGCGAGACCCCTGAGTGAGCGACCTGAATTCCCTCTTTTTGAGAGACACCACTCCCGATGGTATATGCGTCTTCCGGAAAGCAGCGGTGAATTCAAGCCAAGTGATAGGTTCAGCAGTAGTCCGATGCAGGCGGAAGTGATCCCACCATTCAGAGGCAGGGCCATGCAACTGGTGTGATGCAAATGAGACCTTCTCCTGATCAGTGCACTGAAGCAAATCCAACTTCTTCTCTATGACATGCAGCCAATCACCAGCTTCAACAGGATTAGTGGTACTGGAGAAAATGGGCGGCCTCACACGAAGAAATTCGGCTAACTTGTTCTGGGGAGGTGCATGGTTATTTCCCTGGTTCTGCTGGTTCTGGAGTTGCTGCATCATCATGTTCATAAGCTGTGCCTGTTGAGCCAGGACTTGGGCAAGTGTGGGATTCTCTCCATTGTTGTTGTTATTGTTATTGTTGTTGTTGTTGGGGCCATTCCCGTTGCTGCGAGTGAGCACCATCTGGCATGAACAGGAGCACAAGAAGAGAAACCGGGGAAAACTACTTAGGACAGAGAATTAATTTAACTTTTATTGATCTTAAGTGAGTTTCATTATTACAAACTGAAGACTCTCACACCACTAAACTCACCAACTACCTAACACTCGAAAGCAAACCAACGCATGCACTTACATCCCACCACTGATGTAATCACATGCGAGACACACACAACCAAACTTAAAACAAGCAAACTAACACAACGATCTAAGACAACGGTTTGACAAGGCACTCTAGGTCTTCCGGGCATCGGAGTTGATTGAAGGCTCGTTCGGCTCATCTTCATCATCTTGAGTGGCTCCCCACTCGATTTTGGAATGGGTGCGCTTGGATTCTTCTACTTCATCATCACTTACGTTGACGACCGGAGGATCTGCTAGGGCTGGGGTAACTTCTTTTTCCACCACACGAACCTTTGGCGCCAATTGATAGCGAGGGACAAATAGAGCTCTCTTCCTTGCGGTAAGACGAATCCTGGCCTTCTGCGGTGGTGCTTCTCCCTTCAAGGCGGCTAGTTCCTTCTCCAAATGATCCACTTTGTCCTCTAGCTTGCAAATCTTACCACGATTCCGATCTTCACGATCTTGAGCTGCTAACACAGTCTCTGCACGGGTTTCATCCATAGCCCACAGCATCTCAACCAAATGCTATGTGGTAGCATCATTCTCAATTCCTTCAGTCTCAAGGTAGCTGCCACGGTCACTTCCCTGTGGTTGGCGAGGATGGTAGCGATACTCGGTGTCGGCCAACTGATCACTGTAGCGATCGCGCAGCTCTCCTATGGCGATCCTTGCCACCTTCTGACATGCATGGATGTAGTTTTTTCCTCCAGCTTCGAACATCACTGAGGGGATATCTTCGCTATTACTGTTTAAGGTGACTTTGACCCGGCACTTCTCTTCATGACGATCATGAGGAATCTGGGCATAAAAAGGGGCAGTCCCAAATCCTATGGCAATGGACATCGTACGCAACTCCTGGACAAATCCCTCAACACCAAACAAGTACTCAGGCTTGTAGCGCGGCATCTAAAGACAAGTGAAAGGAGGGAGTTAAGACATTTATCCAATCAATAGCACAAGTTTTTGGATTAATTTGAATAAAGTTAGAAAAAAAAAGTAAACCAAACTTGCAGGATAATTTGAAACAGTTGGAAACAAGGCCACAAATTTTGTGCTTTTGAATAACAGGTTTCAAAAGAAATAAAAGAAAGTCATAAAATCAACATGCTAAATTTATTTCCTTGCAGCAAGATTAAATAAAACAATGTTGTAGAACTTTTGCTGGTAAATGAGCCATTAGTACAATAATAGATGTACAGTACTAATAACACTGGAATAAATTTTGAATGAGAACCACTAAAAGAGATTATGAAGTGCATGTGCCATTATTTTGGTTTAATTAAAAGAGAAGGGGAGGAGAACAGTTCTACTTTTCCAATATTTTTAGAGGGCTTCTATGGGTAACCATTTGGCATAACCTAGGGTCAAGGAGGCTCTGATACCAACTTGTCACGCCCGGAATTTCTATCCAAAATTCCAAACGCTTACATGTGTGTGAACCCTCGTCCAGGAATCAGCCGAGGCACACAATAACAAATTGATAATAGAGTACAATTATTACTCTAATTAATAAGCGAATAAAATGTCATTACAGAGGTAGATAGTTCCTCTCAATCAATAAAGATCTAAGCAGCGGAAAATAAGATAAACGGCGCAGACGACTCCACTCCACAGGCAGCTTGACCAGGGCTACACCTAATCCTCCACACCATCAGCATCATTGTAGAACTCTTCCTCTGATGAACGATTGCAAGGTGAGTATATGACATACTCAGCAAGCCACGCAGCAAATATGCAAGTGCACAGGATAACAAAGGATGGCATAATAGGGTTCCATTTGCATAAACAGCATTTAGCAAACATTTGAGAATTTAATAAAACAGTTAAGTAATGTTTAAACAATATTAATCCAACGCTATACAACATACCCTGTTGTATAGGCCCAACCATTCTGAACAACCATACCCGGCTGTACAGATCTATCTCCAAACCAGGAATATACCATTCCAAACCAAGAGCTAAACAAATTATTACCAGTTATTGCATCTTTTATTATGATGAGAGATGTGAGACTAATCACGAAAGACATTGTTAGACCCGCCCATAACCGCGGGCACGGCTATTCGAATAGTTTTACTCTGATCAGAGGTGTACCACTGTACCCACAAGACACAGCCCCACATCATGTCACCATGTGCCTCAATACCACCACGGTACCTCGGAAAGGAGCTGTGACAATACCCCTTGCATAACACAATCCACCGCAGCGCACCATTCCTGGATCATAATCACCCCCTTATAAACAAGGCATGGACTCCCCAGTGACCCCTGTGGGCTTATCTCCGCCACTTCTCAGTCTGGTGCCCCGCCATAAACCATGCTATACAAAAGGTAAAGCCGTTGCCCACGCTGGCTTGTGGTTGGCACGGTTAATGTTTCACAACCGAAACTCGTGAACCGGTCCTTAATTGTCATGAGCACGACTCTCAAAACCATGTGCTCACAACCCACCATTATCAGGTTTTAATTGGCAAGTAATTAATTAACCAATCACGATTGACCATCGTGAACTATCATTAAGTCCTTATTAAATAATTAATAGTGAATCATAAGTTATCCCAATAGTGTGCTAATGTTTCTAAGCATGGCTAAGCATTCATATCTAATATCTAGCTGAACCAATATATAAAGCTCAACTAGTCAAGTTATAATAACCCAAGGTATCAAGGAATAAAGTAATCAAGAACAAAAGGGCTATAACAAACAATAGGTTAATTCCACCCAATGACATTCGAAAATAAATGCAATAGTTGAATAGAAACAATAGCTTTAATCGGGATCAACATGCTCAAAGGGTTGTTTGGGATCTGTGTGACTTGCCTTGCTGGCCTTGGAACTCTTCAAATTCTTCTCCTGCGAAAACGGACTCTCCGGAAACGTCGGAATCTAAGCAGAAAAGAGCAAAATCACCAAAACAGCACATAAACAAGCATGAACAGTACATGTGGATATTTTTAACATGTAGATCTCAATTTTAGAAAAATTTAGAGACTTGAACCAACTAAATCCGAGCTAAGATGAATTAGTTATGAATTTTTAAAGATTAAATCGGATTAAAACACTTATATGGATTTTAATTGAATTATGACGCAATAATGAATTATTTTTGAAAAGGAAAAGGGAATTATTGCGTCAGCGGCTAGGGTTTGCGGTGGACCGGGTGCACGGCAGCGGTTCACGGGAACGAACGGCCGAGATCGATCCATCCAAAACGGACGGCCGAGATCGATCGGGTCTACGGCGGCTCACGGCCAACGGCCCCGATGACGTCAGCGGCGACGTCACCTCCGGCGACGGCTCGGCGGCTCAGACGGCGCACGCTCGCCGGCGAACGATGATGCTTCGGCACGAACGAAAGGCACCAGGACGTAGAGCGCGACGTGGCGAACTCACCGGTGACCAAAACGGCGGCGGAAGATCAACGGACGGCGACGGCGACGAGGTCGAAGCGGCGGAGAAGATCGGGTCGACGGCGGCGATGGTGCTCCGGCGGTCTTCGGCGACGACGAAGGGGCGGACAAGGACGGCGACGACTTGGCGACCACGATGGCGACCTCCCCGAGCGACGGCGACGGCTGGAGCGACGGCGAAGCACGGCTGGAGCGACGGCGACGACGGCGACGCTAGGTCACACGGCGCTAGAGCTCTTCCGACGGCGAGAGACGAAGGCGAGGGTGGCGGCGGGTAGAGGAGACACCGGGGGTCCTTATATAGGGGTTGGAGGGCGGCGGCGAAGGCCCACGGCGGCCGGCGACGCGAAGGAAACTTCGGGAAAAATGAATCCGAATCAAACTCGAATCCATGAATTTCCAAAGCGATTTAGACGATGATTCCAAAAGAGAAAAGGTAGAGGAGATCTCGGGAAACAATTCCCCTCAATTGATTTCACCGGAGAAGGAAAGGGGCGGCCGAATTTGGAAGGAGACGGCGGCGGCGCGGCGCTAGGGTTTCGGGCGGCGGCGGCCGGAGGTAGACGAAGACTGTCAGGCGGACCCCACCTGTCAGCGAGCGAGGGCACGCGCTAGCGGCGGACTGGGCCGACTTGGGCCGAGGGAGAGAGAGAAGGTTTTGGGCCGACTTTCGGCCCAAAGCCAAAAGAGACTTTTAAAAACCTTTTTCAATTTAAATTATTCTTGAAATGCAATTCCATTTATTAAAAATACTTCCTTAGCTCAAATAAATCCCAGAAAAATCTAGGAATTATAGAATTAAGCAAAGTATTTAATGAAATTTTATCTGGCCCCATTTTATATTGGAATTTATTAATTAAAATTAGATCTTCTCTTCTAGACTTTTAAAATAAATTCTAATAATTCCAATTAAACAACAATTTATATATTTAGGATTTTTAGGGTGTGACAGTACCCGGGCTAGCCGAGGATGGTCATAGAGGTGGTTTCTCGGCCATGAGAAAGAATGGCTTGTTCACTTCTTATCGGTCCCACCGGGCGTGCCAAAAGCGTGTTGATGAAAAACACGAGGCCTGGGAGATCTGCTTAACTCCAGTGCAGGTCCAAAGCTCGCCTTCGGGTGTGTTAGCGTGCCAGTTGATTTGATCCTGCAATCAACAAGAAATAAAGACAAAGACACCGCGGTTAAATCTATAAACGATAGCCGATCGGCTATGTGCCGATGGCATATCATTTATCTTTGAGCCGATGTCATATGTGAATCGATTGGCGATTATAAGTAGATAATAAAGAACTAAATCTACTCGATCTGCTGTAGATATTACCAATATATAACTCTTATATCGATATATACTTAAATCAAGTGATTGAGATAGATCGGTCGCCACGCCGAGACAGTATAAATCACTTAGATCAGAATATATATTAATAACAGGACTATATATGTTTATAGCATAGCCGATCAGATGGATTTAGCATGTATCGGCTAATACTCCGATACTACTCTATATCAGGATATTAAAACAGGTATAATATATCAAACAAAAGCTTAATATACTTAGATGCGACAATATCTTGATATAAAGGGCAGATTTAACATGTCAATGAAGCATATAGAGTAAATATAGTTAAATCAGATAAGATCGGCTGAAACTCCGATGCTACCCTAATCGGCAACCAGAAGGCAGGCTAGAGATTGATATTCTAAGCACGACTTAATAGATCAGACTCAACTGATGCAGCATTAAGTATGAAAAGAAGAACAATATCTAGACAATCAAGCCGCTGGAAGTTTCATAGAGTGGTAGATATCTTATATAATCTAAACCAATGTCGATATTTAACCTAACTGGTTGCCCTCTTTTAACAGATGTTAGCCGATTGTGGGTTAGATGGCAATATTGCTAGAGATTATGTAAGATATATGATAACTCGACGAATTACATAAACAAGATTAGAGTGTCATAAAGATGGAACCTCTAATCCCGAGAACGCAAATTGTCATAACAAGTTTTACCTCTTGTTGAAGATCGAAACCGATGCAGCTCAACCCGAAAGCAATAACTCGTCGAAATAAAACAAAAGCAAAAAGGTGGCGATGCGCTGAAATTGTATTGAACGTGTGTGTTAGAAATTACATAGGGCTCGGGGTCTTATTTATACCCGAGAATTACAAGATATGTCCATACCGGACACGACTATTATCTCTAACAAACTCTAAAATACCATAAGTCTTTGCGGCAGACTTTTGCCCAAGCATATCTCTAAGGAAATTACATAAAATATCCTAATTAATAGATACAATTGCCTTCTCAGGACTCTATCCATGTGCGGTAATCATCTCGAAGCACCTCAATTCAACCCGATGTCATACACCAAGTTGTATTGTCGGAATCGGCTGCATCAGCCCACCTAGTCCGACTCAGACTCAGCCGATCCTAATCGTAGTCGATCTGGACTCTAGCCGATTCCTGCTTTGTTCCTGAATCGATCTCCGCCTTCAACTCCACTTCGATCTAATCTTCTTTTCCGATGCCAATGTTACCAAATTTGGTTGTTAGTAAAGTGGAAGCACAAATTTGGCCGCTCATCAAAACAACCAACCACTGCCCATGCTTGATAAGGAACAGAAGAGTGATGTTTACGAACAATGATTTTTTGCCTTGGTTTTTATCGATTTTGCTCACTGCACAGTAAATTCTATGATTTTGTGTGTGTGTGTGTGTGTGTGTGTGTGGAGTGTTTGTGGTCACATGCCCGTGTGTCTATTGATAATCGGAACAGAAGCACGCTGACATCCAGTGAGAATGTCTGGCTTCGCGGGATGGAATTCCTAACAAGAGAAGGGTGGGAGGGTAGATTAGTGGTGAACAACCTCGCCCATATGATGATGCCATGCGGCGTGGGAAAGGTGTAGCGCTTGACTGTCCCGTGCTTCTCCTAGACGTCCAGTGATAGCGATGTTCATCGAGAGACCGACAAAGGAGTTCATGGAGAGCCCTAGCTCTAGCCAAGCACCACAAAACACTCTCCCTCGCCAATGCTTTCAAAACAAAATTGACATTATGCATGGCGTTGTTGAAAATGCGACCGTTCCGATGCTTCCAAATAAATATAAAAAAAAGAAGACTAATAACACATGCAAATGCGGAAAGCAAGAGTGAAAGGTTTCCTCCTCCGCATCAGGATGGTGCTGTCTCTTCGGTTCCTTCATATCACAAGGACCCACTATACGAACCCCAAGATCTTTCTTCATTTAGCACCGTGTTTACTCAAGATAAAAGTTGTTTAATCAAGAGAAAATATTAGTTCCTACATGGGGGTCCTTTAGCTGATCTCTCTAGAGTTGGGAAACAAAAGTGGAAGCACAAATTTGGCCGCCTCATAAAAACAACCAACCGCTGCCCGTGCTTGATAAGGAACGGAAGAGTGATATTTACAAACAATTATTTTTTCCCTTGATTTTTATCGATTTTGCTCACCTCACAGTAAATTCTATGATTGTGTGTGTGTGTGTGTGTGTGGAGTGTTTGTGGTCACGCGCCCGCGTGTCTATTCATAATCAGAACAGGAGAACGTTGACATCCAGTGAGAATGTCAGGCTTCGCGGCATGTAATTCCTAACAAGAGAAGGGCAGGAGGATAGATTAGCGGTGAAAACCTTGCCCATATGATGATGCCATGCAGCATGGGAAGGTGTAGCGCTTGACTGCCCCGTGCTTCTCCTGGACGTCCAGTGATAGTGGTGTTCATGGAGAGACCGACAAAGGAGTTCATGGAGAGCCCTAGCTCTAGCCATGCACCACAAAACACTCTCCTCCGCCAATGGTTTCAAAACAACATTGACATTATGCATGGCATTGTTGGTAATACAATCGTTCTGACGCTTCCAAATAAATATGAAAAAAGAAGATTAATAACACATGCAAATGCGAAAAGCAAGAGTGAAAAGCTTTCTCCTTCGCACCAGGATGGTGCGGTCTCTTTGGTTCCTTCATATCACATGGACCCACTATTCGAACCCCAAGATCTTTCTTCATTTAGCACCGTGTTTACTCAAGAGAAAAGCTCTGTCCCTACATGGTCGGGTCCTTTGGCTGATCTCTCTAGAGTTGGGAAACAAAAGTAGAAGCACAAATTTGGCCGCTCATCAAAACAACCAGCCACTGCCCGTGCTCGATAAGGAACAAAAGAGTGATGTTTACAAACAATGATTTTTGGCCTTTATGTTTATCGATTTTGCTCACTGTACAGTAAATTCTATAATTGTGTGTGTGTGTGTGTGTGTGTGTGTGGTCACACGAACAGGAGCACGCTGATATAAAATGAGAATGTCAGGCTTCGCAGCATGGAATTCCTAACAAGAGAAGGGCAGGAGGATATATTAGCGGTGAACGACGTCGCCCATATGAAGATGCCATGCATCGTGGGAAAGGTGCAGTGCTTGACGTGTGTGACTCTTGGACGTCCATATTGATAGCGGTGTACATGGCCTCCACCATGGCCTCCACGATCCAAGGATTGATGTCTATCGTGATGCTTGGCGATGATAACCACCCGACAAACTCGGATGACGGATGGAGCTGTGCCGCACTACGTAGAAGGGGATTGGTTTTTGTGAGAGCTTCTAGCTAGAAGATTTTTCTGTGGCTAACTACCTACAAGTGCTTGGCTTGTATTGTGAGAAGATTTAGACATTCTGCTGGTACTAAACAATTGGAGGGGTGAGTCATATGCCATACAAGGAATATTAGAAGTTGTTTTGGATTTCAGAATTCGCTAAAAGTTAATTGATTTTTGGACCTTTTTTCATGAAACACAAGAGCCTTGTGTTTCATTTCATTAAGAAGAGGGAAAATAAGCTCAAAAGAGAAGTTCACAGAGGAACCATCTTGAAAAAAAAAACATCACAACAAGCGATGTGTCACCAAAACACAAAACACACTCTCAGACAACAACCGTCCAACAGGAGAGACCGACAAAGGAGTTCATGGATAGCCCTAGCTCTAGACATGGACTACAAAACACTCCCCTGCCACTGTTTCAAAATAACATTGACACTAGGAATGGCATTGTTGAAATGCAATTGTTCTGATGCTTTCAAATAAATATCGATAAAAGAAGATTAATAACACATGCAACTGCAAAAAGCAAGAGTGAAAAGTTTCCTCCTCCACATCAGGATGGTGTGGTCTCTTGGTTCCTTCAAATCACATGGACCCACTATGCGAACCCCAAGATCCGACTTCATTTAGCACTATGTTTACTCAAGAGAAAAGCTCTGTTCCTACTTGGTCAGGTCCTTTGGCTGATCTCTCTATAGGTGGGAAACAAAAGTGGAAGCACAAATTTTGCCGCTCATCAAAGCAACCAGGCATTGCCCGTGCTCGGTAAGGAACTGAAGAGTGATATTTACAGACAATGACTTTTGGACTTGATTTTTATCGATTTTGCTCACCACACAATAAATACTAGGGTTAATTGGATCCATACAATTACAAATATGTCAGTTCAGAAAAATGCCACTATAATTCGTCTATTCATAGCCGTGCCACTAAAATTTTACAAAATTGGAACTGTGCCATCGCCGTCATGTTTTCCATCCATCTCTTCTTTTTTCCCTTTTTTTCTTCTTTCTCCTGTCTTCTTCCCGCACTGACGAGCGGCGAGTGGCGGCGAGACCGGTGAGTGACAGGGCGTGAGGCGACAAGGGCAGACATAGTCGAAGGTGCTGCAGCAGTCCCGCTCCTTGGCACGCACGAGCATTGTGGCGACGAACTCGGTCTGTGGCTTGACGTCGAAGAGGGAGCCGAAGTAGATGAGCGCGAGGAGATCCTCGATAGACAAATCGACACTAGAGGACGAGGAGGACGCGACGGTGGATGGGGAACGAGCGGGACGGGAGGAGAGCTCCTCAGCAAGTGCGGTGGCGAGCGGGGCACACATCCGCTTGAGCTCATTGATGAGCATGACGACGACGAGCTTGGATCAGGGCACCTCTTCCTGCTCCTTGTTCAGCTTCCTCCCGTCGGTGAGCGACTCCTCCATCTGGAGGATCTTGTTGTGCTTCTTCGTCCTCCACATCAGGATGGTGTCGTCTCTTGGCTCCTTCAAATCACATGGACCCACTATATGAATCCCAAGATTCGACTTCATTTAGCACTGTGTTTACTCAAGAGAAAAGCTATGTTCCTACTTGGTCGGAGCCAACGGATCCTTTGGCTGACCTCTCTATAGGTGGGAAACAAAAGTGGGAGCACAAATTTTTCCACTCATCAAAACAACCAGGCATTGCTCGTGCTTGGTAAGGAACTGAAGAGTGATATTTACAGACAATGCCTTTTGGACTTGATTTTTATCGATTTTGCTCACCACACAATAAATACTAGGGTTAATTGGATCCATACAATTACAAATATGTCGGTTCAAAAAAATGCCACTACAATTCGTCTATTCGTAGCCATGCTACTAAAATTTTACAAAATTCGAACCGTGCCACCGCCGTCATGTTTTCCATCCATCTCTTCTTTTTCCCCCTTTTTTCCTTCTTTCTCCTGTCTTCTTCCCGCACTGACGAGCTGCGAGTGGCGGTGGGACCAGTGAGCGACAGCGCGTGAGGCGACAAGGGCGGACATAGTCAAAGGTGATGCAGCAGTCCCACTCCTTGGGACGCACGAGCATGGTGGCGATGAACTCGGTCTGTGGCTTGACGTCGAAGAGGGAGCCAAAGTAGATGAGCGCGAGGAGATCCTTGATAGACAAATCGACACTGGAGGAGGAGGACACGACGACGGATGGGGAACGGGCGGGACGGGAGGAGAGCTCCTCAGCGAGTGCGGTGGCGAGCGGGGCACGCATCCGCTCGAGCTCGTCGATGAGCACGACGATGACGGGCTTGGATTAGGGCACCTCCCCCTGCTCCTTGTTCAGCTTCCGCCCGTCAGCGAGCGGCTCCTCCATTTGGATAATCTTGTTGTGCTTCTTCCGCAGCGCGTGGAGCCACTTCGAGACGACGCTAAGGGTTGGCCCGTCAGTGGGCTCGGCTGCCGCTGCCATCGTCGCCACGGCAGTGGCCGAGGAGGAGGAGCCAGTGGGAGATGCGACCATGGGCTATGGTTTTGGGATTTGGGCTTGGAGATGGAGCAGTGATGGTAGGGAGGTAGGGAAATCAGGTGAGGCCATGGGGTCCACGCGGAGTTTGTGTGTGTGTGTGTGTGTGTGTTTTGGAGTGTTTATGGTCACGTGCACGCATGTGTGTCGTTGACTGAAACAGGAGCACCTTGACATCCAGTGAGAATGTTAGTCTTCGCAACATGTAATCCCTAACAAGAGAAGGCTAGGAGGATAGATCAGCGGTGAATGACATCGCCCATATGATGATGCCATGCAACGTGGCAAATGCGTAGTGCTTGACTTTCCATTCGTGTGTCTCTTGGACATCCATATTGATAGCGGTGTACATGGCCTCTGCCATGTCCTCCACGATACAAGGATTGATGTGTACCATGGCGCTTGGCTATGACAAGCACCCAACAAACTTGGACGACGGATGGAGCTGTGCCGCACTACATAAAAGGGGATTGGTTTTTGTGAGAGCTTCTAGCTAGAAGATTTTTCGGTGGTTGACTGCCTACTAGGGCTTGGCTTGTATTGTGAGAAGATGTAGACGTTCTGATGGTACTAAACAATGGGAGGGGTAAGTTATATGCCATACAAGGAAAATTAGAAGTGGTTTTGGATTACAGGATTCACTAAAAAGTCAAATTGATTTTTGGACTTCTTTTTTCATGAAAACGCAAAAGCCATGTGCTTCATTTCATTAAGAATACTCAAAATATGTTGAAAAGAGAATTTCACGAAGGAACCCTCTTGAGAAAGAAAACATCACAACAGGCGATGCGTCACCAAAACACAAAACACACTTTCAGGCAACAAATAACCAGTCAACAGGATAGACAGACACAGGAGTTCATGGAGAGCCCTAGCTCTAGCCACGGACCACAAAACACTCTCCCCTACCACTGCTTCCAAAACAACATTGACACTAGGCATGACATTGTTTAAAATACAGCCGTTCCAATGCTTCCAAGTAAATATCGTTAAAAGAAGATTAATAACACATGCAACTGCGAAAAGCAAGAGTGAAAAGTTTCCTCCTCCGCGTTAGGATGGTGCAGTCTCTTTGATTCCTTCAAATCACATGGATCCGCTATACAAACCCCAAGATCCGACTTCATTTAGCACTGTGTTTACTCAAGAGAAAAGCGTTGATCCTACTTGGTCAGGTACTTTGGCTGATCTCTATATATTAGGAAACAAAAGTGGAAGCACAAATTTGGCCGCTCAACAAAACAACCAGCCACTGCCCATGCTCGATAAGGAACTGAAGAGTGATATTTACAGACATCGATTTTTGGACTTGTTTTTTTTTATCAATTTTGCACACCGCATTAAAATTTGTATGATTGATTGTTTGGGAGTTTGCGTGTTAGTTTCTGTTTGTGTATGTGTGTGTGTGTGTGTGCGTGTGTGTGTGTGTGTGGGTGGGGGGGGGGGGTTCACGCACCCAAGTGTGTGTCGGTAACCGGCACAGGAGCACCTTGACATGCAGTGACAATGTCAGGCTTTGCAACATAGAGTCCATGACGAGAAAAGGGCAGGAGGATAGATTAGCGGTGAACGACCTAGCCCATATGATGATGCCATGCCACACAAGGAAGGTGTTGTGCTTGACATGCCTCTCTTGCGTCTCTTGGATGTCCATGTTGATGGCGGTGTACATGGCCTCCGCCATGGCCTCCACAATTCAAGGATTGATGTGTATGGTGACGCTTGGCGATGACAAACACCCGACAAACTCAGACAACAAATGGAGATGTTCCGCACTATCTTGAAGGGGATTGGTTTTTCTAAGAGCTTTTAGATAGAAGAATTTTCGGTGGCTAAATGCCTAGTAGTGCTTGGTTGATGTTCCGTTGGATTTAAACAATTAGAGGGGTGAGTTATATGTCATAAGAGGGAAACTTGAAGTGGTTTTGGATTAAGCATTCGCTAAAACAAAGTCAAGTGATTTTTGGACTTCATTTTTTTCAATTTTGCTCACTGTACAGTAAACTTAATTTATATGATTTTGTGTATCTGAGTTTGCGTGTGTGCGTGCATGCGTGTGTGTGTGCACGCGCATGTGTCGGCGACCAGAGCAGGAGTACCTTGACATCTAGTGACAATGTCGGGCCTAGCAGCATGGAATCCCTGATGAGGGAAGGCCACGAGGACAGATAAGCAGTGAACGACCTCGCCCATGTGATAGTTCCATTCAGCGTGTGGAAGATGTAGTGCTTGACGTGCCTTTTGTGCTTCTCCTGGACGTGCATAGTGATACATGGCATGTGCCATGGCCTCCACGTTCCAAGCATTGACATGTATCCCACCGCTTAGCAATGACAAGAAGGTCTGGAGGACAGGTCAGTGGTACATGGCCTCGCCAGATGATGTTGTTGTGTACCATGAGGAAATATGTTGTGCTTGACGTGCCTCACTTGCTTCTCCTTGATGTCCATGGTGATGGTGATGTACATGGCCTTTATGTTCCACAGGTTGAGCGTATCACGTTGCTTAGCAATGACAAGCACCCGATGAACTCATATGACACAATGGAGCTATGCCACACCAACTAGATTGGTTTGATTTCTAGTAGAGTATTTTTCGATGGCTAACTGCCTACTAGTGATTGGCTTGTAGTTGGAGTGGACACATGTGCATTTGCTGATATTAAATAATTAGAGGGGTGAGCGATATGCGAAGCAAGTGTAATAAGTAGTGGTATTAAATAAATGATTTCGCTAAAACATAGTCAAATGATTTTGGACTAGATTTTTGTCAGTTTTGACACAACACGGTCAACTCTATGATTGGTAGGTGTGAGTAGACGTCCAATGGCATTGTTGGGCTACGTGATGATGACTCCTTGATGACGCATGGCCATGAGGACAGGTCAGTGATGAACGACCTTGTCGAGATGATGATGCCATGTAGCTTAAGGAAGGTGTAGTGCTTGACATGCCTCGCCTGCTCCTCTTAGACATCCATGGCGATGTACGTGGATTTTGTGATGGTCTCGACATTCCATGGGTTGATATATATATTGTTGTGTAGTGGCTGGTTGGTGGCACCCAGCATGATGGAGCCCCTCTTCCCGGCATACCGTGTAGAAATAGGGTATCTAGTTGAGCCCGTTGCAGATGGCGTGGATGACGCAACACTCGACAACAGCACAATAAACCAACTTACTAGCCATGGTAGTTATTGCCCATGCAGCCATGGTGGGAGGTTAGGTGAGGCCGGGGAAGTTCCCTCGTTGATAGGAATGGAGCAGAAAACCACGACGAAGAGGAACGGCAAGTGGGGGGAAGAAGCTGATGCAGGAGAATGTACACCTATGGCGAATGAAGAGGGGAGCAGCCAGAGGTACTAATTGACTAACAATGGACGAACACAAGGTCACCATCATCTAGATAGAGCAACTCGATGATGCCAACTTGTACTTCCAAGTGTGGCATTGAGAGAGTGGTATCGATGTCCCTAAAGGGTGACAAAGAGAGGTTAACGGAGGAGGCAAGGGAAGAGACTAGAGAGGATGAAGATGGGCTCACTGAGATGTGGGTACCACTATATATTTTTTATTTTTTTCCCTAATTGCAATGCCACATGAGTGACATGTAAGGCATCACATCATATGAAGACCAGGTAAACGTGTCACGTAGGCACTACATAGGATGAAACCACAATCCACGTAGCTTGCGGAGGCAAAACAAACCATTTCAATAGTTGAGGGATCCTTCATATCTAGTTTAGAGGTCTGAGGGAAGCGAATGAGGCTCGGCCCATAGCTGAGGAAGGCAAAATAGACTTTTCCAAAATCAAGACCAACCTAGAGGGTCTTCAGCCTGTTAGTCAACCAGTCAACCAGCCAACCAGGCTACACTTCACGCATAAACCTGACAACACATCATGAGATTTCCGGAAGAGGATCACTCAGCCCTAACATTTCCTGGGTGTCACATCTCGCTCACTGTGACGTGCTGCACAATGGCGTAGCATCGACCGGTGGTGTGGGGTTAGCCATCTTCATCAAAAAGCCTAATTCGCGAACACACACGCCCATTGAATGCATGAACACGTTCTGGACGCATAACAACAATCTCCAGGTTAGTGTTAGGGTATTGGGGGTGGGTTGGGGAGGGTGTGGTGCTAGGGAGGGGAAGTGGGGGATCAAGCTTAGAGGGATAGTGCAGGAGGCGATGGACAAGGGCATACAACGAGTGTGGATAGTATGGGTACTAGATACCCACAAGGCCTCTTATCAGACTAGTGATAGAAGGTGAACCAGATCCATGTAATAGGAGATAAAGTAAAACTCGATTGCCATGTAGCCTTGTACCCTAAGATAGGATATAGAATCCAGGCCGAAGAATACTATGTACAGATTAGGAAACTGAAACCGTGTCCGGCTAAGTTTTCCCCCTTTGTAACCCTGTCCACCAAGGTATATAAAGGAGCTCTTTTAGGATGGGCCAATCGTTCGTACGAACTCCTCCACGAACGTTCGCGCAACGGCCATTCTGGCATGAACCTATTAAACCCTTGTTTTCCACATCCATCTGCTTTGAGATCTCGTGCGTAGCCTTCTTAAATTATTGCCGATACAAAACATCAACAACAAGGCGGTGGTAGTGCCTCCGGAGCCACGGGTCGGCAACTGACTGTGGGCTGGTGTTGGTGCGGAGGCAAAGCGAGGCAAAGGGGAGGGGAGGAGGCCAGCACTGCAGGGGCGCGCCTGCACATTGATTCCCTTTGGTGCCGCCAAGGCCAGGCGACTGCATTGTAGGTGGGTGGCAGTCGAGGAAAGGGCTAACCTAGTCGCCAGATCAATCTCGTCAAGAGAAAGCTCGCCATAGGGAGGGAGCTGGGGCTCACTAGAGGAGGCCTTTGCCGTCATCATCACCAGAGGGAAGCTGCTCGACTACGTCTTGTCTTCTCAATCGGAGGAAGCTCACCGGATGGATGTGGAGCAAGCTCGCTGGAGGAAGGCTGCTCGTCCGCGACTTCTCTTCTCACTATGTTGCATGCGCGGATGGGTGGCTTCCTATCCGTATGTACCAGACAAAGAAAGAGAGTTTGGGAGGGGGGGAGCTAATTAATATGTTGTGGGCTGCCGTTTTGTGGTAATTCCATGCATGTCATAGTTCATCACTAATTAACAAACAAAGAAATCAATCCAAAACTGGGTGAATCCATTCTCTATGGCCGAGCAGTAGTGCTAAGAAGGGAAATTACCTTCTCTATGGAAGACGGTGTGGTCTCGCGTTAGCTGCTTTGCGGTGGATGGCACACGATCAGCTAAAACCCTACAGCAAAAGCATCAATCATCAGTCAAACAGCTCGGCGAGCTCAAATCCTGTCATCCTGATCAGATAAATACATCAAAATTTAAATGGAAGAAACTAATTCGTTAATCTTGGATATGATCTTTTGGAGAATCAATTTACTTACCAAAATAAATACTTGATATATTCTGTCTATCCTAAACTCGATTTCTTCCATGAAGAAGCACTAATCTAATTTTCCATGATATCACCTCAAAACATCACGCAAATGGAAAGGTCTTACTTTGCAACGCAATCCAAATTTGAGAGAACAAATAAATTCAGCGAGAGGTACAGTTAGATTTTCCTGTAGAATGGGGGGGGGGGGTACTTACCGTGCACGATCACTCCACCTCACGAGCTGATCCGCTGCAAATTTCCAGTCATCCACACTGTAAAACAACTTAGAAAATTTAAGAATGGCAACCAATGCCAGAAAATCGCACTGAGCTAACACAGTGACGACCAACACACAACGGCTTACACGGATCTACCTCCCAACGAGGCCATTGACCATGACGATGAGGTGCTCCAGGAAGCCCCCCTCCCTACACTACCTCGGCCTCGGCCATCCGCGTGCTCCACTCGTCCTCCCCTCCACTACACTCTGTCTCCCCCTCCACGGGTCCACCTCCGGCCGCTTCCCTTTCACCTCCTTCACGGCCACTGCCAGCCAGAAACAGCTCATCCATCCCGAGCTACTAGCTGCTCACCATAGCCACAGCCGCGGCCGCGGGGACAGGAACATCAGGCGGAGTGGTCCGACAGCGCGTGGTAACTATGACCGGGTCCCAATGTTAGAGTAGGTGGGGCTGTGGTATATATATAAAGGTGGCACCGGCAACGATCATCTAGCTAGGAGGGGAGGATGTGGCCGCCTTGGCTACCGTGGCTGCTAGATCCACTCTGCATCGATGAGCCAGTCCAGATCTGGATGGGCAGATCCAAGCACCAATTCAAAGGCCGCCACCGTTGAGCATATGCACAAGGGGATGGGGTGCATGATATGTTGGGAAGGGGGGGGAGCGGTGACAAGGAGGGGATGGGAGGAGCCGAGGAGGCAGCGTGCTGGGTAAGGAGGGGATGAGATGAGATGGCGGCGTAAGGGAGGGTGGGGGAGGAGTTAGAGGAGGGGAGGATAAGAGAGGGTAGCGGGCGGCATGGAATAGGAATACCAGATGCACACATGTGGGGGCGGCACGCCGGTGAGGATTGGGGCAAGCGGATTGCGGCGTAGGGAAACCCTACTCTTGATGAGAGGGAGAGGGGTGGGGGAGGGGGGGATGATTAGTAGAGAGTTTTGGTTGGTGGAAATGCAGGTGTCAACCATCCGATTAAATACTATGGACCACCAAATCAATCATAAGTGTATTCGAGGGAGGATGTGGGTAGTGGACTGCATGTTAAAATTGACGGACGATTAAAAAAAGATGACGAAACAGAAGCACTTTGATTTGTTCAGGTAGGTAAGTTGATTTTTTAGGTAGGTAAGGTAAGATATGGAAGTGAACTAACTTGTAATATTTTTATTTGTTATTATCGAGAAGTGATAGCTCATATTATTTTTCATTGTTCTTTACTACAATATTACGAAATGACAGCTTGTAATTGATTCCCTTGTTATTTAGTATAGGGAAAAACTCCTAATATGCCATTTGATAAATGACAATAAACAGATACACTGTCTACAGTATCTCACAAACATGTAAATTGTAGGATTAATTTGACTAGCAATTTTCTATCACATACATTCCCACAGTTTTCATCTAATCTATTATTGTTATAAGGAAATATCTTATATTATCAAAATTGATAACAGTAAAACTAAGTTACTTCCAAACAATACTAGCAATTTGCTATTATATTTTGCACATCTGTCATCACATTTCTTATATAAAGATTATCTTATGTCTTCTATGGCTGCGTTCGTTTGTGAGACATAGGGTGAGAAAGCATCTCGTTTTCCTCGCGCACTTTTCCCAAACTATTAAATGGTGCGTTTTTGTAAAAAAATTTTATAGGAAAGTTGCTTTAAAAAATCATATTAATCCATTTTTGAAATTTAAAATAGTTAATACTCAATTAATTATGCGCTAATGGCTTACCTCGTTTTACGTATCTTCCCAATCTCCCCAATTTCCTTCTCCTCAAAGGCTCAAACACACCCTATGTTGCCATATATTGGTAACACAACTATACAACAGCCTATCAAAACTAATATATTTCATTGACTTTTTCTTACATGTTTGACTATTCGTCTTATTCAAAAAATTTACGTAATTATAATTTATTTTGTTATGAGTTGTTTTATCACTCATAGTACTTTAAGCGTGATTTATATCTTATACATTTGCATAAAATTTTTGAATAAGACGAATGGTCAAACATGTGAAGCATAAAATTTTTGAATAAGACGAATGGTCAAACATGTGAGAAAAAGTCAACGGCGTCATCTATTAAAAAACAGAGGTAGTATTTAACAAGATATACCAGAAATATGAGATAAATAGTTTTTTTTATTTTCTAGAAATGTGCATAGTACTTGCATGTAAACTAGTAGTTATATTTTTTATAAAAATGTTAATTCTTGAACATTTAAGAAAATGAACTAGGCGTGTGTTCAAACAATATAACTTTCAGCGTGCCATATAAATAATATATTCTTTTATAGCAATGTGGAACTATATTAGTTGAGATTTTTTTTCACCAAAAAGAACTGTATTACATTAGAAAAAAATGAGAAAGGACAACCAATTAACATACTTAACAATTATAGCAACAGGTAGAAAGATAGTTTGTCAAAATAGTTGGTTATACAATATCATATTCACAAAATAATATCTCAACCATTCATTTGTTTTATGAATGCTTGTGAGCAAGGAGGGCCATGAATCCAGGAATTCACACATACTTCTTTTGAATAGGGTGATACATATGCACGTACATAAAGTCAGTAAACATGTGCCAACAGACAACACAATTCAGGTGAAAACCGGTAGAGTATGATCTTGGTCCTCCATTTTCGGGCATAAACACATAAAATTTGACAAGAATTTTACAGTCGTATGGTAGAAATTTCACAAATCTGTTGATTAATAAGATATTACTTACAAATGAATCAAATATCGACCCAAAATTATTAAATATTTGTTAATAAGATCTCTTGGAAACGTTAATTTTTCAACATTCTATTCTTACCTTTTGAAATTGTCAGCAGCCTAAAGATTTAGGGGAAAAACTGAATGAAGATCTATTCACATTCCTCTATTCTTTGTCTCATATATATCTCCTTAATGAGCGGGTGCTGCATTGAATCACATTAATCTGTGTGGTTCCCGATTAAAAAACAGCAACGCTATGAACACAGAAGAAAAGGTCTGGCAGTTTCGGTACTCCATCCCAGATGAAAACCCCATATATGGCCTTTATTGGTTAGATCGAGCGATGACGTTGAGAGTGATATGTCCTTCTTGAAGGTGTTCCTTGTAGAACCAGTACCTATAATCCAAGGTGAATACCTTTGACCTGACCTTCACTCGTCGAATCTAGTATCGATGATGCAAGTCGTGTCGATACGAAGGTGAGGGTTCCCAACCCTCATCTAAGAACAAAGCCTAAAGCCACATCATTTTTTTTGTCACACAATTGTCATGCTCTTGTGGATGGCATATTGTTTAGTTTCGATGCCAGATGATTTTTTTCCCTTTTGGCTAATTGGTGTCTTGAAATTTACTCCCTCCGTTTCAAAATTTACTCCCTCCGTTTCAAAATGTTTGACACAGTTGACTTTTTAGTACGTGTTTGACCATTCATCTTATTCAAAAAATTTAAGTAATTATTTATTCTTTTCATATCATTTGATTCATTGTTAAATATACTTTCATGTACACATATAGTTTTACATATTTCACAATTTTTTTTGAATAAGACGAACGGACAAACATGTGCTAAAAAGTCAACGGTATTAAACATTTTGAAATGGAGTAGTTTGTAATGTTTTTTTTGGCTTTTCTGGCTAAACTTGTACTAAGATTTTAGCATGGTGGTAGAATGGTTGTGTGTATCTCTAGTTGCTGCAACAGCCAGAAGTTGTACTTCTGTTTTCTAAAATTTTTTCCTGCCAAGGGCAAATTGATTTTTTTTTCATTACACATAGTTCTGTACACTCAATACCCATCCTTAAAATTCTGGCTCTGCAAATGCTTCAACTACACCTCACATCATAGGCACGATCAGTTATATCAAATAAGTAAATATCACTTCCCTGATGATAATGTTACATGAGTGACAGCATAGTGAGGATCATATATTCTGAATTGCCAGTCTTGCAGCGATCATACCAATATTATGTTCTACATACTCAATCCCACTGTTTAGTCTTTCAAGAGTGTTTGTTGAATCCATTGCTTGTATCTTATATTTTTGCAGGGAAAGAAGTTCTGCTTCTGACATACCTGTAGTGCATGATTTTGATGTTAGATACTATCTCCGTTTCAGGTTATAAGACTTTCTAGCATTACCCACATTCATATAGACGTTAATGAATTTAGGCACACATATATGTCTAGATTCATTAACATATATATGAATGTAGACAATGCTAAAAAGTCTTATAATATGAAACGGAGGAAGTATGATCATAGGACTACATGAAGCTGCTGCACACACTGTGCGCAACATCTGTTTTTGTTGGTCATTCCATGAAAGATTGGCATACCTCATTGAAATTGAAATTTCAAATAAAAAGCAAAATTCAACATTGCAAGCTATATATTTAGGCGATAATGATCTGTTGTCACCTGAAACAGTCTGGTACGCAGCAAAGGAGAGACGTTCGGGTAGCGCAGGGATAAAACCTTCATTATACTCCTCAAAAATTTCTTTTTCAGACCACAACAGGGAGGCCTTGATGTTAGTTTGCAATGGTTCATCCTCAGGTACCTATGTGGCAAAAATGAAGTCTCACGACTTACGACAAAACCATTGTTCAGCATTCGCAAATTGCTGAAATTACAGTGGTAGTGGCCAAACCTTCAGTTTCATCTGTAGACTGTGTAAATTACACATAGACTCTCTTAGCTTGGAAATTCTTAATCCCAATTCAATACTCTCGGAAGATATGTCCATAATGGGAGAAACATCACCACGCAAGTAGGGTTCCATCTAGATCAATGAAGTAAAACAGGAGAAGGACTGTGAATCACAACTGCTCAAATAAACGTACAGTTTTAAAGAGCATGTGCCTGAAAAGTCATTTGTTTGTACCACTTCTTATTAGTATAAATACGTACTTCAAGACCAATGCAAAAAAAAAAAACATTATATAATGTTCCATCAAAATATACCAAACCAGAGCTTTTTTTTAGACAGTAGAAGTAGTACTTTCGACTTGCACCAACTAGGGATGTATACAATCACATGTATGGACACCAGGATTTAAACCTTGATGGATGGAGACGCCCATGACTCCATCACCACACTATAAACAATGCTTCCCCAAATCAATCTTGAGAAAATATGGTCATCACAATTACAAAGGAACTTTTTTAAACATGTTTGACCGTTCGTCTTATTCAAAAAATTTAAGTAATTATTAATTCTTTTCCTATCATTTGATTCATTGTTAAATATATTTTTATGTAGACATATAGTTTTACATATTTCATAAAAGTTTTTGAATAAGACGAACGGTCAAACATGGCTAAAAAGTCAACGGTGTCAAATATTTAGAAACGGAGGGAGTATGAAGCATTGAATGGCACATGAGTTCCTATCGGTGACACAATGCCCTTACAGGATCAATGCGGCAATGTCTGGTGGATTATACAGACAACTCATGGAATTTATATTGATTAGGTATGACATGTTATAAGTATAAACATTGAAAAAATATTTCAATCTACAAAATTGCAATGAGGTTACCTGCAAAAGGTTGATAATGTTTACACGGCAAACTCCTCTAATTGATACTAGTGCTCCAATATCAAGCCTTTCAACCTATACTAAAGAAAGATCATTGAGTAGAAAATGTAAATAATCCTATGCAGAATCCTGTCATAAAAAAATTGTAAAAAAAAAGGGTATGAACCACAAGAACTTTACACTTTCTATCTGGACCAAACAACCATGTCTTACAGCAAAGGAAGCTTTAGGTGAACCTGATACAACTGGGTCGAGCACCAAATGCACAAAAGAATTGTTTGTCCTATACAAGGCCTGTTGAGCAAAAAGGTAGAAACAGATGAGAAATAATTATATTTTCGCATAACTACAACAACACTGGTGCGGTGTGTGTGTGTGTTTTTTCTATAACAAGCAAATTACCCGGCTTTGGGAGAAAGCCAAAAACAGAGACAGTCTTACATAACGGAAATTGGTGTGGTGTGTCACTCAGCTGAACTACTGAAGGTCTCGTTATAACTATTAATCTAGTGATAGAGATATACAGTTTTTGTAATTCTGTTACGTCATATTATGTCATAATCCCATTTCCACCGAGAAATTCTTCCCTTGCCTATTAAGGGTAACTAGAGCACCTTAGAAGAGCTTAGAGCTGAAATCAAAATATAGCGCAATAGCAATATAATTCAAACTTAAGGGATTCAGCAAATGGTAATTACCTCTTCTAGCAACGCCAGATACCTAGCCTCATACAAGTGTAAAGTCTTGCACTCCGATGGAATCAACACCTACAATATTTTTACTGTCTTAGCAGCACCCTAGTGATTTAGTTGACAGTAAAACGTGCAGATAGTAAGCATTTGTGGCAACCCTGAAAACCAAACACCTCTGTTAGAATGCAGATATTTGACCCAATCGGCCTTTGCCGAGTAATGAGCCAGATACCTACATGCTACCAAATTAAGATACTGGCTAGCTTGCTTAGTCGCTGCAGCATATGACGAGTAACTGATCAAATTACTTCTTATTCATTATAACCAGTAACAATTCAGAGAACTGTTACTATCACAGATACTGCAGATTCAGATATGTTTCTTCACATGTAATTCCCAAGTGGGGTGAAAGAAAAATTATACAGACGTTACACAAAGGCAGCTGAAGGTAAACAATTGGCATCGTGATCAAGTTAGTGCTAATCATGGCATACAGTGCACAGACACTGGTTGCTAGAAACAATCGTAGATACATGCCAGCCACTGCCACTATGTCAGGGACGGCCTAAGCTGCGAAATTTTTTTGGTGGCTCCTCATCTTAGCCTCTTGCAAGAAAGCAATAACTTTCTTTCACTTGAATTAGCTACAGATAATTAATCCAGCTCGATTCGAACACTGCTATTGACCTATTGTTGTGTCAAACTGACGGTATGCATGTGCGTCCAATTTCAAATCACCATAGCCATAGGTAGGGGCGGCAGCTTTCTTGTTGTTCAGAGGTCATGAGGTCGTACCTCTGCGGGCTGGAACGGGAGGAGGGGGAGGTCGAGGGACGCCGGCGACGGCGACGAGCAGCGTACTACGGCGCGGGGATGGCGGCGGCGCGTCGCGCGCGCGTGGAGGGATGCTGGGGACGAGGGAGAGAGGAGGCGGAGCAGAGCCGAGGCGGCCATGGATGGGTGGGAGTGGGAGCCGTGGGAGAGAGATAATGCGCACCTGTTTCCTCTCCTCTTCTTTTCTTTTATTTTCTTTTGTTTTATTTTCTTGTTTTCTTTTTAAGCCTCAACCCTTCAAGTACAAGTAGTAGTGTCTGAACTCACGCACAAACTCACACCACCACACCGCACACTACACACTCACACAACAAGATCTACGCAAATACCCAAAGGCTGCACGTGGCTGAGAGATATGCGAAGTGAACTGGCTTCGCACGTGACAAGCATGTCACCTTGACCATTGTGGCACATTCACGTGTGAGGCTGCAACAGAAGGAAAAGGGGAATAAAACCCCAATGCGAAACCCGCGTCGAGCGGCGCTCGAACGCGGGTGGTGGGCGCTCCACCGAGCAGCCCAACCACCGAGCCAACGGCTCGTTCGCTCTTTTCTTGTTTTGTCTTGGAGAAATCGTGCAAATCCTCTCTTACTATATATATAAAAAGTTATAACATTTAAGGATCACGTAAGTATGCTATATTATCTATAGTTTTATAATTTTTTTTTAAAAAAAGTTAGAGATTCAAAATGCAAGCATGTTTCATCATCCCACATAATTCATATAATATTTTGATATATCTCTCCATCATTTTTTTATAATATCCTATAAGTTCATCATCACTTAGTTAATGTTATTTTATTTTCTCTCATTAAGCCATATAATATCAATTGCTTTTAGTCCTTATATGATTATTCTATGGTTAAAATTATCTTTCTCCTTTTCTTCTCATTAAACCATATTATCTCAATTTTTTAAGCCTTCAGATGTATAGTCTAAATTATCTTCCTTCTTTTGTTCTCACACCATCTTACTTTTACATTTGAATCATCATTCTATATACCATTTCAATTTAAATCACATCAACTTATGTAGTCCTCGTCACCGGCCTCCTTCTTGCACTGCGCCGCATCTTTCGGTCCTTCCACTCCTTCGCCCACATCGCGCGCCCACCGCCGCCGCGGGAGACGACGGGAGCCATGGATGGATGGAGGTCAAAGGGCAACACTGCAACACAACTCTTTGGCTGCAGGGATGATTAGCATATAAGCTCGACGTAGACCTTATGATCCAGTGGTTCATATGCAATCTCATCCATCGATCGAACGGCTGAGAATTAGTGATAACGTGGAATGCTGAGGTTTCAGCTTTAGATCTTAACTTTATAGAAAGAAGGGATTTACGTGAGGGAGGTGGAGAGCCGGAGATGATTTTTGGGAGATGGGATTTTGGTTTTATATTTAAAATAGATCTAATGGTGTAATATAATGGGCCCACTGTATTAAGGGAAAATAAGAGTAAGATGTTTTGTTCTCTTTTTTTTAGAATTTCTTGGGTTTCTCTAATTTATTAGAGCGCCAAGTGACGTCCTAGAGTGTTTATAGAAAGTTTAATGGATTTTTAATATATAATAGATAATAAAAAAGTAATCACATGCTCTACCCATTTTCTTTTGTTCCAAACACGTAGAGACCAGATGCGTGGAGATTTTGAGCTCGGTTTGACAATAAATACCAGTGCATAAACCTCATGCACATAATCTTTCAATCGCAACATAAAATTTTCGGTGTATAAACTTTATACGCATAAAGTTTCAATGTGTAAACTTTATAAAGAGAAAGTTTCAAATATACTCAAACGAATTCAAAAATTGAAAAGTTTTTCACTCAAAATCATAATCATTCAATCAAAGATCTAAAAATTTCTTTTTTATATATAAAAAAAACTTTGTTCAACTGAAATCTCTAAATGTCCCGCTCCAAATCATGAACTTTCAACTGAGATATAGCAAAAGATATAGGAGTAGGAAGAACCTGTTGAAATAATAAGCACATAATGATTTAATTTATTCCATAAATAAATTATGACATTACAGATGTAAACTAGAATAATCGCATCATTGGATCTACACATGTAAACTAAGCAGTAAAACATGAACAGATCGAATATGCGCAACATGTTGAACGCGTATCGAGGTTGCCGAAAGATCGGTTGCTCAGCAGGAATTACTCGCGGTTGTGGACATTGACGAAGCGTGAGCAAACAGGAAGACGAGCCGTCATGGACAAACAAGGAGCGGTCGTGTGAAGCGCGCGTAGTGTAACTGAACTGGATAAGTCGCGCGTAACTTATCCGGACTCTATGCCATTGTCACACATGAGTAACCAATTTTGCAGACCATTCGACGCGTAACATCGTGCACGCGCCAAGCGAGGCGAGCGAGCGCATGTGTTCCCCCTCTTCTCTCCACCTCACATGCTTTAAGTGGCTAGGAGGGCATCCTCCCATTTAAGGAAGTCCCTCTCTCCTAGAATAAGCAAGGTGGTACTAAACTCCCTATGCATGCTATCCCATGAGGTGAACTTTTGTGATTTTTCAAAGAATTAATCTTTAAGTGGGGTAAGGCCTATCTATTAATTTCAACAGAACCCGCACCCATCTAGGATGGGGTTTCACGTGCTATGGTCTATGGCTCAATCACATTTTTTTCTGCCCTCATATGTATAGGAGAAAGCAGAGATTAGGGGAGAAGAGTGGCTGCGGCTTCACTGTTCCGTTGTTGTGTTTCCATCCGTGTTCCGTACCATGTGGAGGGCATCGGTTTGTCGATTCTTTTTGGTGGTGGGGTCGGCTTCTATCTACCGTGCAGAATATGACGCCGTCACTACTCCGTCAAAACAAACCGGGTACTAGTACTTTTCACTCCGCGCTGCACAACTTGGAAAACCACTGCATCCTTATCTCTTGTCCCCAAATCAGAGAGTTCATCTGAAGTTCTGCTCATCTGCTGCTCTCCTCATCTTCCTCTTGGCCGCACGCAACCATGGTTGCTCTCGCGTTGTCGGCGGCCAGGCTCGCCGGCTTGGCGTGGTCTGCACTCCGCATACTCGTCGGCTTGGTGTAGTTCAATGGTCAGTACCAAATGTGGAACTCCCTTGTTGCTGGCAACTACTATTTGCTATGGTGAAGAAGTGAAGAATTGAAGATCGAAACTTTTTTCACCATACAGCTGCATTAAGGTAGTTTTATTTGATAAGTTCATTTTTGCAAACACCTCTTGTGTTTTGATGCTTCTAAATTATTATGATTTTTTTCACATGAGCCAAACAACATGTTTGGTGGGAACCATATATTTGATGCTAATACAAGAGAAAGTACTAGTATGATTTGACAGCTTGAATCGACATGGGAATTCAGATTAAGATCCAATCTTACAAGTTGTAATGTGATTGGAAATTGGTAAAGGTGCTAATTAATATGAAAAAAAGGTGGGGATTTTAATTTAAATGGGCAAACATGCTATAGGGATATGTATCAAATGTCTGTGCAGTCTCTTCATGCTGCATCCCTTGACTTTGTTTAGAAGTTCGAAATAACCAGATGACTGAAGTAATGAAGCACCTTCAACATGATAGTAGTCTGGCATTTGCATGTGATTGTAGTTAGTGGGAATCTCTGAACGACCCTGAATCTGTATAAGGCAAATAATAATCAGTAGCACTGATAAGAGAGTCTCTGCCAAGTGTGTGTGTGTGTGTATATATATATCTTGAATCTACTAACCTGCATCATGGTGTATGGCAGTGATGGTGTTACCACCTCTGCTTGTACTGGACACTTTGATGTGCTTGAATCACTCTTTTTCTTTTTACTCCATTGTGTTGCCTTGTCAAAACCACCAATTGGTCTCCTCGACCCACGAATGGCTTTCTCCTTAACCTTTATGCCTCTTGCTTTACTCGGGCCAACATTTTCCTCTGTGCCTATGATAAAATATTTTTGAGATAGCTGATTTAGATTATAACATAGTAGTCACTAGCATAAGTACTATTCAACTCAGAGTAGGATACAAACCTGATTTATCCAAATCTGGATCAGGCCTTATACTCAAGTATTTCTCCACATCTTCTGCTAACTTTTGTGCATTGTTGGCAGCCATTAAGTATGTTTCATCAGATTCTGCAGCTCGAGATGCTATTTTAACAAACATTCTGCACAAGTCTCTCCTGCGCGTTGATAACTTTATTTTAGGATCTTCATGAGTACTGCAGTTGCTCTTTATATGTAGAGATTTTGCATCAATGGTCCATCTTTGTAGTATGTATTGCTTAGGAATTTCTTTTATATTGTTAACATCAAGTATCTTCAATGCATGGCAACATAGGATTCCGAGAAATTCAAACTTCTTGCAGCTGCACCTGACTTTACCTTCTGTTGGAGAAAATTTTATAACATGCTCATGGTGCTTACCGTGAACTTTTAATTTGTACATTTCAGCATCAATATCACCACAGTAGTATAGGTCACAGTTCAATGTTTGCAACACTTGTTCCTGAAACACTTTAAATATTGCTGGAGTATAAATTCTTGTTGCTTGCCTTAATATTGTCAAATCTACTTTTGGCCATGGTGTACTTTGTGTTGTCTTAAAGTCATTTTTGACTTCCTCATATCTTTTGTCTGACAACAACCTGTCAAAGTGTTCCAAGAAGGTAAGTATGTCATATTTCACACTGATATAGCCCTTCAATTCATTGTTCATGCTCTCACTTCTCTGTGTTCCACTCATATCAGCAGAAAATGTGTTTCTCCCATACACTAATGCCCATTGCTCTTTTTTCTGAAATAGCCTCTCAAGCCATTTGTTCTCCTGCAGATCATACTTTTTAAGCATTCTATTCCATGCATTTATAAATTCATCTTCCTCCTCTTTGTCATAAATACAATTCTGAAAATCTGCATTGAATTTCTTGTACTCCTTCACAACTCCAGCAAGGTGTTTGCAGGCATTTTGGTTCATATGCCAAACACAAATTCTATGATGACTTTCTGGCATGACTAACTTGATTGCTTTGGCCATTGCTGCGTCTTCATCAGTCAATATAGTCTGTGGCTTCTTTCCAGACATGGCTTTTAAAAATGTCTTGAAAAGCCAAACAAAACTATCAGCAGTTTCATCATACAAAAGTGCAGCACCAAAAACAACGCTTTTCTTATGATTATCCACACCAACAAGCAAACCAAATGGACGACCATCATTTAGTTTTCTCTATGTTGTGTCAAAACAAAGAACATCACCAAAAACTTCATAATCAGCAATCATTTTAGAATCAGTCCAGAAAATATTTGTTATCAAGTCATCCTCATCAACCTGAATGGAATAGAAAAAATTAACATCTTCCGATGATTTTTTCTCCATATATTCCAAGACTCCCCCTGTGTCACCTTCGTTTACCTTCAATGACCTCTTTGAATATAATATATTCTTCATGTCTTCACGAGTAAATCCAAGATTCTCATATCCACCCGCTTCTTTTGCCATTAAATCAATAGTAGCCTTATTAGAAATGCCTACTGATTTTGCATTTTCAGCACTTGCCATCTGTGCTTCAGTTATTTTTCTTTGAGATCTTAAGTAGAGGGCCTGACTTCCAGTAGCAAGAATGTGGTTATGCTCGTGCAAGAATTCATATATGCAATACAATCCATCATCCCTAAGACTTATCTTCATGCATGCTCGGCACATACATCGTGTTTCTGGCCTACTAAAACACTGACCGTAATTTGAAATTTGGTCTTCTCTTTTATCATGACCACGAGTACCTATTGTTAAATAAAACTAACTTAGTATATGAATTCTATATGAACACTGAACTTTGTAAATATAAGTTGGAACTAGTACCTGCACGAGAACAACAAAATGTCCGATTCTTTATTATGGTGGAATCTTTCACATAATGGTAACTGCTTCTTCGAATGCTAAAACCCATGTCTCGAGCATAGGCATTATAGAAATCATATGCCTCTTGTTCACTGTTGAATTTCATACCAATGATTGGTGCCTTCCCTTTGGAGGGATCTGCTTGTGGAGTAGCTTCAATTTTACTAGGATCCTGATTAATATACCCGTTTTTTATTTGAGACAAATTAGAAAAGAAGAAAAACTTTCATGAAACTTACAGAAAAAAAGGGCTAATAGAAAAGAAGCAAAACTTCTATGAGATTTACTGAACGGAGATATGATGTGCTTGTAGTGATCAAGTCTCAATGATTACTAATAAAAGAAAGTGAAAACATTATGAAGTCTTACTGTCTCTAATTCCCCTTCCAGGTTACCATGAAAGCTTGTCCCTGGATGATGCAGTACAAACGTTCCAGCAGAGGCAGCTGGTTCCGTCGGCATGGTTGTCACTTGTTCATGCAGTGAATCGGTGACCTTGATTGACCTTGGAAGATTAGATAGAGAGGCCATTGTTGTTGCGAAGAAGATGATTGTGATCCGATAATAATGTGCCATATGTAAAGCTTAATCTATTTTCTGAAAAACTGTCTAATGGTTTGGCGCCTTAATTTTTATTTGGCGCCTTTGTTTCCCTGGAGGGCCACGCTAATTAGGATTAATCGCTAACTGCGTAATCTGGTAATTGACGGAGAGAATAATCATGTAATCTCCGTTTATGGTGGGGCCACACAAAAAGAATCGACAAACGGATGCCCTCCACATGGTACGGAACACGGATAGAAACACAACAACGGAACAGTGAAGCCGCAGCCGAGAAGAGTGGAGGAAGATGAGATGTTGGATGACATATGGGCCT
The DNA here is from genome assembly GCF_034140825.1 of Oryza sativa Japonica Group. Taxonomy (NCBI): domain Eukaryota; kingdom Viridiplantae; phylum Streptophyta; class Magnoliopsida; order Poales; family Poaceae; genus Oryza; species Oryza sativa. The sequence goes on from NC_089045.1 coordinate 6,268,701, forward strand.
GGCTTTTTCTTATTTTATGGATGACGGGACTGCTAGATAAGCAGATGAATAGCCTGACATTTTCTTATTTCAGCCCTGTCTAGTTCACCCCAACTATCCCAAACTTCTAACTTTCCATCACATCACATCATATCTAAAATTTTTTTACACATATAAACTTTCAACTTTTTTTTCAAACTTCCAACTTTCCCTAAACTTCTAATTTTTTTTAGGAACTAAACATAGCCTTCGTAGATGATTGGACTGGTATTTAGGCGAAGAGCCAAAGAGGCCTTCATCAACTACCCAGCAAAGACATTAATCAACTGGTACTGGCTAGAAGAGTTGAAGGGGTCTTAAGTTGTGTTCGGCACAGAAAGTTTTCTGCTAAATGGTGAGTTTTTTTTTCAAAAGAAAAATCGATAGGAAAGTTGCTTTGCTAATCCATTTTCAATCTTTTAGCTAATACTTAATTAGTCATCATTAATTAGTCATCAGCTAATGAGTCACTTCATTTTGTGTGCACGGGCTAATTAGTCAACAGCACGTACGCATTCTAAAATAGTCGTGAGAAATGAGTGACTTCATATTCTAATTAAAATACTTATTTAAGCCTATCTTAGCCGTTGGGACCAGATTATGGCCCTCTTTGTTTAGGCTTAAATTTATTGGCTTAGACTTTTAAGTCAGCTTATTGGCTTATAAGATGTATTTAATGTCCTAAATTTAATGGTGGAGTCATGCATCTACCTCACATAAACCAAAAAATCTTATCCAACCTAACTTTTGGCTTAATAGTGTTAGAGTGGCTTATGGCTTCAAAAAAGCCAAACGAGAAAGCTGTTTGTTTATTTAGGCTTAGACTTTTCATCTTATAAATTGACTTATAAGCCTAAACAAAGAGAGCCTATATACAGTATATTTAAGCATCACTTTCCTTTTCTTTCGTATGCCTCTCCGCCCCACCTCAGCCTATGTTAGGCCATTCCCAACCCAATGACTAGGATGGAGTCATGGAGTCTATAGCATTAAATAAGCTGCCACCTAAAATGAAAAATGATGTGGCAAGTGAATAAATGAGGAAAGAGAATAAAACCATGTCTTGCATGAGACTTGGTTTCTACACGATATCCAAAACATCATGTGAGATAAGTAGCATTAAATTTAAGTATAGAATAGTGGTGTTTGCATTGGAAGAGTAGTGTCTAGTACTAGTTTCTTGATGATGTGGAGTTTATGGAAACTATGTCTAGTATCTTGGGTTGGGAATGGCCTTAGCATGTGCAGATGTGCTTCATTGTAGAGCTCTGCATGCAATTAGAAAGTATGCATGCATGCTAAACATGGTTGGTTTAATTTTTTTGGCAACTTCATACTATTTTTTCTCCTAAATTACTTCTCCAAACTATGATCCAATTACACTATTAAATTTGTTGCTATTAATTTTTTACAACAAGACCACATGTTTCGATGAAAAAAAGGTATTTAGCTTTGTTAATTCTTTTAAATGTTGCACGTGGATTAATTTAAATGTTTCAATAAGTATTTTAGAATGTTTGACTAGTTAATTTACAAATGTTGTACGGTGCTCTTTGAATATTTCGGCAAATATTGTGTAATGTCTCTATAGTTACAACTTAATGTTCCTACATGATAAAACATGTTCAATATAAAGTTTTTCAAATATATCATATGTCCCCCATGATTCTTTTTATGTTTTACTCGTTGGGACTCAATGCTTCATATATTGGTTGACTATTTTTAAATGTTGCATATCTCTGAAAGTGAATTAAAAACAATATTTTACAAGTGGTGAAACAATGTTCGATTTTTTTTTATCAAAATATAATCATGTGATATCATGTTATAAAGATTGAATTATAAGTAATATAACACTGTAATCGGATAATAGACCAAATAAATATTTTAAGAAAAAAATCAAAAGAAAGGAAAATGTGTAAATGTACCTGCAAAGACCTTGCTGCAGACATGCATGGGCACATTGACATGCACTTAGGGATGAAACTGGTTCGGATAGTTTCCGTCCGTCTGGACCAATTTTCGGATTCGGAAAAATTCGGTCGGAACTATCCGGAATTTCTCGGATTCGGAAACGTATTCGGATTTTTTTCTCGCATACGAAAACGAATACAGTAAGGTGATATCCAACGGAATCGGAAAACGGTCGGAAACTATCCGGGATTTTTCATCGGATATCCGGAGATATTTTTCAGCAAAAAAAATAAAAAGAAACCCAGAAACCCTAGCCGGCTAGCCGGCCGGGCCAGCTGCCCGCTGCCGCCGCCCGGCGCCGCCCGCCGTGTGAGCCCACCAGCAGGCTCTGCCGCCCACCGCCGCGCGGTGCGCCGCTCGAGCCCGCCTGCCGCGCGGCGCACCGCTCTCGGCCGATCGCCGCCTGCCCCGCCCCGCGTTGGCTCATCCGGCCGCCGCCCGCCTTGTGCCCTGTGGTGTGTGGATGAGAGGAAGTGAGAGAGAGAGAGAGAGTAGAAAGTGTGTGTGAGAGAGAGGAGAGGAAGAGTCAAGAGGATAAGGTTGGGGTGAAAAAAAATTGGTGGATTTTTTTTCAATGTAAAAATCAATTTTTATTTTATATGTGGCTCTTTAAAATGAATTTAAAGGCACTAAATCAACTCATTTGAAAAAAGTTGTTAAAAACAAAGTTGTATAACTTATTGAGATCTATCATTTTTATTTTGGTCATTTCTCCGTCCGAGTTTGATTAAATTATATAAAAATTTGAATTTAAAAATATAAGAAATTCAAATAATTTTTCGGGTAGTAAATGATTTCAAATGAAAAAATTGTCAACAACAAAGTTCTATAACGCATCAACATGTACAACTTTTGTTTTGGTCATTTTTCTATATGACTTTGTTTGAACCGTTTGAATTTGAATTTCAAATCTATATGACTTTGTTTGAACCGTTTGAATTTGAATTTCAAAATATGACAACTTCAAATAATATTTTGAAATACTAAATGATTTCAACTGAAAAAGTCATCGACAACAAAGTTGTATAACTCATCAAGATCTATAACTTTTATTTTGGTCATTTCTTCATCCAACAAAGTGATAGTAATATTGTTAACAAAATCTACATCTATCTTATTTGGTTCTATAAACTATAAGAGAGATATGTAAACTTTGTGAACAATATTACTATCACTTTATTAGATAAAGAAATGACCAAAATAAAAGTTGTATGTGTTGATGAGCTCTACAACTTTTATGTTCATGACTTTTTCAGCTGAAAATAATTACAGCTTCAAAATATTATTTGAAGTTTTGAAATTCAAATTTTTAATTGATAAAACAAAGTCACAAGAAAAAAATGGCCAAAATAATAGCGGTAAGAACACAATAACATGATAAAGCATGATTTTAGAAACATTTAGGAAAAAGAATCATCTAATTTAGAGTTCATATGAGTGAGATAAATTAGTTTCAAATTTCCAAATTTTATTTTTGCATACGGCTTCTTAAGTCCCTTAAATGGTCCACATACAAACAAATGAAAAAAATTCAATTCTGAAAAATAACCACTCAAATTTTTAAAAACTTTCAATTGAAATGTTCAACCCAAAATTTAAAATATTCAACCAATTTTCAAAAATTTCAATGTGCCTACGAAAATTTCGGTGATACACATTAATTTATTTGTTTCATGATAACATAAATTTATATGGAAAGTAAACATAACATTTTCTATCTCCCCCTTGCCCTTATAAATAGAGATAAAATTTGAAAATAATGATGTTTTGATGGCTACATCTCTTTCTCGTTTTAAGAAGCTTATTTTGAGGGGTCTTCATATTTTGATAATTATTCGTTATCGTATTCGTTTCGATTCGTATTCGCTCCGTATCTGTATTCGATAATATTCGATTCCGTTTTCGTATCCGGGTTTCCGATTCTGATTTCGATTCCGAGAAAAAATATGAAAACGAATATGATAGAGCTAGTTTCCGACCGTATTCGATTCGTTTTCATCCCTACATGCACTGGATATAGTTTGATCAATAGCCTAACATGCATTCAGCCACATCATTTAGAAATAAGAGCTAGCCATTGGATCATTTCCATGTTTTAATCACAACCATTCATTTTGTACCTATTATTCCTCATTAATTAGTATATAAGTCAGAATAAAATGTTATTGCCATAAATAAGTTACACTATCACCATCTTTGGCACCATTGCATAACACTTTTTCATCTCAGCCTATATATACTCATAACTATATTTTGAAAATTTATAACTGTATTGCAGCTGCACCTCGCGGGGTGTCATCTACTATCAGAAAATAAGAAAAGAAGAGAGAGGAGGAGTTAGGCGTGAGTTGGGCATCCGATTTAAGAAAAAGTGCATTTTGACTCCCTTAACGTAGGACAAATCTAATTCGTACTCTTTGACCAGAAAATTGGATAGGACGACTCCTTCAATTATTAAAACTGGTGTAATTTGACTCTCTTAGTGGTTACGGAAAACAGTTTTGCTGACGTGGCCCTGTGACCCGGTCCAATCGGCGGACTCAACATGTGGGACCCATATGTCAGTGTCATATTTTCTTCTCCCCTCTTTCTTTTCTCATTTTCTCCCCTTTTTCTTCAGGGCGGTGGTCGGTGGTCTGCGAGGAGAGGAGCGAAGTGGCGAGAGGGTCTCGACATGATGTGCTCGAGCAGCACGTCGGCATCGGCGGGCAGTGGGTGTAGTACACAGCGACCGACGGCGGCGACCCGCTCGGCGTGGCCGGCGTGCATAGCATGTACATGTCGGAAGGAGGTGGGGACGGGATTCGCGACGGGTTCCTCGGGCGGTTCCTACTTGGGGAGGGTGGCCAAATTTACATATTAAGAAAAATATCATTACAATTTGTCTATTTGTAGCCATGTCACTAAAATTTTACAAAATTAGAACCGTGCCACTGCCGTTACTTTTCCCATCCTTCTCCATCTTTCTCCGTCTTCTTCCTTCTCGCTTCCGTCTTCTCTCTCCATCTCTCTGCTGTCATGCCTCTGTCGCGCCTCATCGTGGAGGACGAGAACCGCACAGCCATCGGCGTGCTCGGCGCCATCCCGCCACGCTGACGGAGTAGCGGACGTGTGGAGCGGTGGCAGTAGCAAGAGAGACGGCGCTGACGGCGCGTGAAGCGAGCCATCTCCCGCAGTGAGGCGAGATCGGAGGAGAGAGAGCTTGCCGGCGACCCAACCATGGCAGGCGGCGGCGGCGCATGGCAGCTCCGCTTTCTCCTCTCCCTCCTCTTCCGGATTTGGCGGCAAAACCCAAGCGGGTGAAATCCCCAAATCCCCTGTCTCCTCCTTCTCCGCCACCACATGGATCCAGCTGTTGGCTTGCCGATCTGGTGGTGGGGGCAACCTCCTCCACAGCAACGACCATCCTCCTCCGCCACCTCGACACCGCCACCGTGCTCTGGCCTGCCTCCCGCACCCCCGGCTTCCTCGACGGTGATGGCTTCGTCCTCTTCTCCATGGGCGGCACCATAGCCGCCGCTGTCCTCCACCGCATCGACGCTGCCACCGCACTCTGCGCTCTGGCCTGCCTCCCGCGCTCCCGGCCTTCTCGGAGGTGATGGCTTCGTCCTCTTCTCCATGGGCGGCGCCATCGCTGCCGCCGTCTTCCGCCACCTCGACTCCGCCACCACGCTCTTGCCTGCCTCCTACGCCGGTGAGGATTGAAGGCGACGGCACCACGTGCGGCGGTGAGGACGGAACGAAGGAAGAAGACAAAAAAAAATGTAGGGGATGGATAAAAAACATCACGGCAGTGGCACGGTTTTAATTTTATAAAATTTCAATATCACGATTATGAATAGACAAATTATAATGATATTTTTCTAAATATATAGGAAAAAATTACAATTGCAGGAATCCAATTAACGAATTAAATTTGAAAATATACTGTTGATTAGTTTTTTTTCTCAGAAATATTTGGGATGTAAATTTTTTTTTGGCAGAAATATACTATCAGTCTCGCACAACCGTTACGCGAAAATGACGTGAGCATGATGATACAGACGTTCTCACACGAGGAAAACGCGAGACTTTGCAGTATCGCGTAACGACGTCACGAGACCGTGCGGTGTCGCGCAACGGAAAACGAAACCACGCGTCCTCGGGCGCACGGAGAAGCCACATCACAAGCGCGTGAGCGAACGGCTTGCTTAGAAAGTAGCCGCATTATTAGTGATTAATTAATAATAATTAGTAATTAATGAGGTTGATTAGCGATTAATTAATCGATAATTAAGCCATTCGGTCTCGCTCCTTCTCGCTATTTCCTCGCGGTCTCGCGTTTTCTTCGTGCGAGATCGTCCATATCATCATGCCCACGTCATTCTCACGTGACTGTTGTGCGAGACCGATAGTATATTTCTACCAAAAATTTACGGCCCGAATATTTACGAGAAAAAAACAAATTAAAAGTATATTTGCAAATTTAATTCTCCAATTAATAACCCAGATAATAATACAGTTCCATTCCTATTGGGCTCATGAGGCCTGTTATGTCGGTGGCCCACGTGAGGAACGCCGGCCTGCACGCCGCACCTCTCCCTCTTCAGGCGTTTCCATCCATACACCATACCCACCCACACTACTGCCCCTCATTCCCTCTATAGATGGCCATATGGCCCGAGGCCCACGGCCCGGCACGAAGCCCGCAATTTTGGCCCGGCCCAAGCACAGCCCGGCCCGACTAGGGTCGTGCCCGTGCCGGCCCGGCCCGACAGCCGGGCCGTGCCTGGGCTGCACCCTCGGCACGGTGGGCCGGCCCGGTACGGCCCAATCAAATAAAAAAATACAGGGATGAAAAATAGACTTATATAATCGTATAAGGCATGGCCCAAGACAATAGGTATACAAAATAGACTTATTATCCAGCCATTTAAACACAGCCCACAGAGTTGAGGGACCAAAAATAGACTTATTTCCAGCCATTTAAACACAGCCACTGAGTTGACGGACCAAATATAGACTTTTTCTGTGAGGCAGCACAATAGCCCATCATACCTTCGGGCCGGCCCGGCAAACCCCGAGTAGTATTGGGCCGTGCCTGGGCCGTGTATGCCACCCGTGGGCTGGCACGGCACGGCCCGGTGCGTCGGTCGAGCCGTGCCGGCCCGACAAGCCTCGGCCCAGGCACGGCCGGGCTTGGGCCGTGCCGTGCCAGGCGGCCCAGATGGCCATCTATAATTCCCTCCCTCTCTTGTCCTCATGCACGACCACGAGGAGGCGACCGCCGCCGCACCTCTCCTCCTCTTCCACGACGAGGCGCCGGTCTCGCCGGCGGAGCCCAGCATCGCCGGCAGATCCACGTCGAGCATCGCGGCAGGAGCAGGACAGGGAGAGGCCGAGGACACAGCGAAAGGGGATCGATCGATCGATCGATCTAGGGTTTTTTGAGCTCCGCCACCCGCCCCCTCCTTCCCGATGGAGACCCCCTCCGCTCCCGCTCCCGGGGATGGAAACTCGGCTCCCGCATCATCTCGGGTGACGTTTGAGGATATGCTTCGCAGCTGCGATCAGAGTTATTATCAAATGCTCGGGTTCCCTGACGCTGCTTCCTACTTCGAGGCAAAGGAGCGGGTAGGTACCCAGATTATCCCTTCTCCGTATGGATCGATCGATCGATCGACCGAATTGCAATATCTTCCCTTCAGACATTCATTTGGCTCACTGGTTATGCAATCATTTTGCGACTAACTATAAATATGGCGACATGTTTTTTGGGGAAAAAATACTAGTCTGTTGCTGATAACAGGTCGGCAACACAGCAAAGAGACATATTTGGTTGGCAAAACAGTTAGATTAAATTTCCTGCAACATATAATATTTAGCAAGAATATAACCTAGACTAGATCGGTGGTAAGAATTCATATGAACAAGCTCCAATCAAATTTCAAATTTTTATTATCTATCTATATAAAAGTTACATCAGAGTTACAGTGCAATTACAATGTAACTTTGTTGTAATTATATATAATTATGGTGTCATTGTGCTGTAATTTTAACCAAACAAAAAGCAAGCTAGTGCTAGCTGTCTGTTCCCGGTGTAAAATGTTGATTTAGCTACCTGTTTCACACTGCTACATGCAGGGCCCTTATGGAGTGTAGAAAACTAGTGTTGTCTTCTTTAGTTGGATAGAAGCATGAATCATAACACAGATCAAACGGTCAAACAACTTACTGTGATTAAGCAAAAAATCTGTTGACACAACTATAGCAACTCCAATGATTTTTGGCTTCCTTTGTAGAATTTGTTGGGTCAGTATATTGATTACGCAATGTTTCTTTTTGGGCTTCCTTTGTAGAATTTTTGGGTCTGTACTGATTATGCACTGTTTTCTTGGCTTCCTTTGTAGAATTTGTTGGCTCAGTACTCGCGTCAGGTATTCCCTCTGCTATGGCCTATACTGGAGAAGGATAGCCTCACGCGCTTCAATCGACTTTGCCAAGGGTGGTCGCGCTTGATGGGCCTTCGTGGTTTCATTTACCCGGAGATTCTCAGCTCCATTGTCGCCAACAACGCTTTGCGCTGTGCCAGAGTGGCCCTGCAAGGCAGCTCTCCGTTGCGCGGACGTCGTGCCGATCCCAACGGCCTCCATCCTTATGGCTACACGGCTCTCCACCTGGCCGCTGAGACGTTCAGCGTCGAAATGGTCAAGCTCCTCCTCCGCCACGGTGCGTCAGCAAACCACCGCACTGAGGGCGACTACGTCATTGAGGGCCTCCTGCCTCTTCACGTCGCTGTTGAGAATGCCAGCATGCACAAATACCTGGAGGACAATTGGGCTGATGGCCACTCTCCTAACAACCTCATATCTCTCCTCTGTCTGCCAGAGATGGTTAGTGTGCATCTACTATAATAATTTATCGCGAACATCCATCAAGCTACCACTATTTTGTTTCTTTTAGTCTGCTTACATTTACTTCATATGCCATTACTCTCGCCGTTTTGTTCAGTTAACTATGTCCATGAATGCTTACATGTAAGGCAAAAATTATTTACTAGTGGTAGGGTAGCTACCGCCATGCCTCATTTGTTAAGTGAACTTTATCTGATTTCAAGATTTTTTTAAAATCTTGTGCATAACTAAGCCCAATCATTTCTCCTTATTTGTTGCATGCATCCATCGAAACTTGTTTACAGATTTTTCATGTTGCCTCCCATTTGCAGAAGATGTATTTGGACACAACTAGATTAATTGCCCAACATACGCATAACATTGTCGATGAGTTGTGGGATTACATCGATAAGAAGAAGTTTGTCCAGTTAGCAATTTTGCTGCTGGCTTCTCAGAAGCAGCTCCATGGCCCCATAAATAGGAGCCGTGGCAAGGCTAATCTGAATGGGTTTGAATCTATTAGACGGCGCACTTATGAAGCTATCAGTGGCCTACATCTCCAGATGATAGCTATGGTGAATGAGGGGAAAAATGGCAGTGCGCTTAAGAAGCTGAAAGAGAAGAAGGAAGCCCTTCTTACAGCAGACGCACTAGTTGGTATTATAGACAAAGCTGGTCAAGATCTTGAGGATTATATTCAGACTAACTCAGAGGTAGTTCCTAAATGATACCCCCCTTTGTGATACTAATGAGTTTTCATTTTCTATTTTTATGTATGCTTCAAATTTCTGTGATGTTGTGCATGCATGACTTCGTTCTGCTAGGGATGCTCCAATTAGTAAAATGCTTTCTTTTGTGACTTGTCAACAGTAGGAGAGATTCCTATGCAGTTTACCATCTAGTCATCATCCCATAAAAAAGAACTAAACATATCTTTACATAAACCCAAGAGATTGTCAGTGCTGCTTTAAAAGTTTATGTATTCCTGTTTGACAGTAGAATATTTTTTTTTAAAAAAAATGTGTTCAATTTGTAACTTAGTAACTATTTTTATTGATATAGGATAATTCTTTTTGTCACAATGTAGTTCTTTTGTCAGTCATCTAAAAATTAACTAATACAATTTAGGGGTAATTTCGTTCATACCCTTGTTTTGATGTTCAATATCGATTTTATCCTCATTTTTTAGGGTTTTCATTTTTACCCCTGTTTTTTTGAAACGAAGTTTTATTTTACCCCTACTCTGGATGGTCAAGTTAACAAAATGACATTTATACCCTCAGTTGTGGTTGCACATTTGCCCCAATATTTATTCATTAATTCTGTTTTTACCCTGGTTTGGAACATGATTTTGGTTCGGAACATAATTTCGAAACTCAAATGATTTTGACAAACTTTTACTAATACATATGAATGAATGAACAATTTGTAGCCCACCGTATGCACCAATATGTACAGGCAGAAATCACAATGGATCCTAGACAGAAGTGATTCTGTTCTGCAAAATAGGGGCAAGAACGAAATTATCCCTACAATTTAAGATCACTTTCATGGGCTGTGTTTGAAATGTGTACTGCAGGAAATGTAAAAAGGGGTAAATGCCTAGGAATAGGCCTAACATTTGAAGATCTATTTGGATCACATGTTTTATTTTGGGCGAGTGAAACACCTGATAGTTGTTCATATGGCCAATAGCTAAACAAAAAGAAGTTTCATTAAAAAAATGGAGAATTTTGGGATCCATTTGGAAGGGAAGATACATAAAGAGTGGTAGATAGGAATCTCATACTATCTTTCCTGTAAAATTCCTTTGGAATGCAAGAACAACAAAGAAAACCAAGATAGTAAGAGCGCCAAGAACATGCGATGATTCTAGAGCTTCCTCACACATAGGATCACTACTGCCTATCACATCATGAAGTGCCTGTGACCACTTAATCATTAATCATTCTATCACTGTCATGGTTGGCACTGCTGTTGCCATTCATGGTGGTGGTTGTGATGGAAGTAATGGGATGACGGAGAGTAGTAGCCTGGTTGGTTTAGGCAGCCCCAACTTTCCATCACCTTTTTTTTATAAAAAAATGTTTTCTAATTTATTGTCTCTCAGTCTCAGTTGTGTACAATGTGGCCTTTGTAGTGGTAACTAGGTATGAATATCTTCTTTGCCGTCTTGTTGTGTAAAATCGGTTGTGATTCGTGTTTTGTGATGTTTTTGTTTTTTGTTTTTTGGTGTTTCCAAGGGTCCTCCTGTGTTTTCGAAAAAAAAGATATATCTTCTTTGGCTATTTCCACGAATATTTACAGCAAATACAGCCAGTAGGCTACTAGCAGTGGTGCAGCCAGGAACCAGTCCTAGAACTGCCCTTGCCTACTAGCGCGAAGTAGTAGTGTATACCATGTTGAGAAATCTAAAGTAGTGAAAATACTAAAGTTTTTCACCACCACAAAGCGCCAGGTCATCGGATATTTAGGACCGTCGGATGCAGCCACGAATTCAACCGCTGCCATCAGATCTGAAGTGAAGAGGAGTGCAAAATCCTGGTGAATGGTAGAATACTCCAGAGTCTGGCCAACCAATAATAGAAGCCACACCACCATGTATATATAAGAATCACTGAGTGCTCCACCAAAAAAGAACGCAAAACCCAGTGAACAAAAGAAAAAAAAACAACACATCCATTGGAGTAGGTGAAAAAGGTACAAAAAGAAAAAAAGAACGCAAAACCCATCTCCCTAAACGCATCCATTCCACCACTGCCTGCCCACCTCCTCGCCTCCTCCTCACCTCTTCCCCCATTGCTGTTGCCTCCTCCGCCGTGCGCACTCGCCCTCTCCATATCCCCGTCGCCGCAGCAAGCCCACCACCTCAGATCCTCCCCATCCCCTCCGGTAAAGTTCCTCATCCTCCTAGTGCCCGTGACAGCCTCCTAGTCCCCAGCCCCATGCCGTCGCCTTCTCCTCTCTACCCCCGGCGTCTTTTCCCCTCTCTGCACCCGGCATCTCTTCCTCGCACAGTCCACCGCCTCCTCCCCCATTGACGCTAAAGCCTTGAGCTACGCGCTTTCTCATCCCCATCCCAATCACAGCTCCAGAAAATATCGAGGTTCACAACGGTAGATCAAGGCGGGCAACGATAAATCGGATCGCAGCTTCCAGTCACCCCTCGTCAACGGGATCAACACGTCAATAACCCTTGGTATTTGGTGAGTCACAAACTTAGTAAATCCCATCGCCTCCTATCTTTGCCTTCCCAAGCTGTAGCCAGGAACCAGTTGGGGTCAATAAAGAACAGTGATGGGATGGATTGATGAAGAGCAATGTTATAATAATATATTAGAAAGCACATGTCCAACTGTGTTTCGTAAAAAAAAAAGGATTGTTCCTGTGTTTTGTTCAGCAAGGGAATATTAATGTGATAAGCTGATAGCCAACTCAAATGATTTTTTTTTCATGGACAATAGGGTCTTTTTAATTTTTTTTGCCTTCTGAGTTCTGAAGCTGAAAGCCAAGCGCAACAGTTCATGGTCACCATGTGACAATAGGCCCTCTGGTGTGTCCTTGAAGCCTGAGGGCACGTTAACCTTAACCTGTTTAAGTACAAAAAAATTTAGGTTCTACTTGATATATCTTTAAAGCCAACATCGATAGCACCTGTTTAATTGTACACCAATCACCTGAATACTGGAGTTTCTGACTCTGCATTTAGCCTATGTAAATGTCAATCATATATTGCAAACTGTTTATGCACATGTCAATATAGGATTTTAGCGTGAATTTGAGAAACAAAATGTAAATGACTGCATCTGTAATTACTACATACTAGGTACTTCTGCATTTTTGGCTTGCAATATGCTGACCACAAATGGTTGTCAAGCCTGAAATTTATGATGACTTTCTTCACTCATTCTGATAGAGCTTCTTTGATAGAAGAAGTTATATCTTCTTACTCTTTAAGATTCTAGATATTCCTACCCTCAACAGCATATTTCTTCTTACTCTTTACGATTATAGATATCCGTACCCTGTTTAACCTTTACGATATTATATACACTTTGCACCAGCGTATACATATATCTTAAATAGACCATCACATACTAATTTTACAGGTCATCATGGTCGTGCCACGCGCGACCTACGTGGCTAGTGTTATTTGAAGTTATGAACTCAGTACCATGGCAAACAATGTTCTTAAGGTGGCGGCGCCTAGGCAACAATGCACTCCCAGCGCGATGTAGAGCTGCAGGAGATTCAGAAAGGTCAATCTTGTGTTATCAATCTATATAAAACTGATGGTCAAATGTTAAAAGAGTTGGACTTAGGACAAACCTAGATGGACTTATATTTGTGGTAAGAATTTAGTACTTAGAAGACGATCTTTGTGTTTTTACTGTGCTGTACTGTTTGTCTTGAGAGATGTTCTGTTCAAGGGTTATTATGTGCCATGCAGCCACCACCACCCTTGAAATGTATCTGTATAATTGTTGGAATAATGTCTTGAACATTTTTTTAGTGACTTACAAATATTTTGATGAAACGTAGGTAAACCATGAGGAGGTCCTTGAACACGTTTCATCAATTCTAAACAGCAAGGGCATTGTTCCTTCTGGGAAAGGGATAGACACTGCAGACCTTAAATGGTATGTCATCTATTAGCTTCACCTTCACTTATATTCATTCCGTATCTTCTAAAGCACATCCGACATATAGTTGATGAGGCGTTCTTTTCCTAAAATATTCCTTCTTGTTTTGAAGCTACCGATATCCTGGGCAAACATCAATTAATATGTCACATTCACGAGGTTTGTTACTTCTTGGTTGATTTTATTTCTTAATACTAGAAATGAGAAAAATTTATACTTCCACCTGTTGTTTGTGGTGATGCACTACTTTCCAATATTGCAGTATAAAAAACCTGATCTTATCCAGTAAAAAAAGGGGGTGCAACGTAATGTAAAGTGAATCAAAACTGACTGGACCACCACTCTGCTGCTGACCGACAAGTATCAGCTGTGGTGCTCGTAATATTGTCTGCAGATTCTTTTTTTTATTCATGTATGTATTGCTGCTGCCAAGATGCAAGGACAACGATTTTCCTCCATATCGCTAACACCCATAACAATCTTAGCCATTGCCTATTGATTAGATTTCTGGCTATGATTAACTTTCTGTTCCTTTACACTGTGCCTTTATTGAATATAGTTGACCCCTAACCAATTCCTTTATTGAATATAATGGACACTGGGGGAACTAATGAAGCTGACAAGTCATATACCCTTAATGCTGAAGGTTGTAAAAGGGTAAGGTGATACTTTACTAAATTGGAATTGTGGATTATCTTTCTTTTCCCATGTCAAAAATATGTTTACTTCAACAAACATATAATTGCTATGCCGTTTTTTTGCAAGTACTTGACAGCAAAAGCCTTTCAGTTTTGTTGAAAAAAAAAGTTTTAGTCTGATCACTGTAACTTCTTGTGATCCTCCAAATGGCACCGTCAATTCTTATCTTAGTTGTTCAAGTACAGTAGTGTTGTAGTCTACTCCCTTCGTTTCACAATGCAAGTCATTCTAGCATTTCCCACATTCATATTGATGTTAATGAATTTATTAACATCAATATGACTTGCATTTGTAATCTGTTGAGTCTAATTTGTACTTATAGATATTTATAGTGGCATTATTCTTCTGAAGTAACATATCCTATCAACTTGGTCGATTAAATATTTAAGGTGGTATTTGATATAAATTAAATAAACATAACACGTAACCTCTAGTTGCCGCCATGCTGTTTAACAAGTTACCATGTATACTCATTGCTTCCCAGGTGTTTGTTGTTTATACATTCAGATGCTACGTCTCATGTAAACAGATCCCTTCAAAGCGACCATCTAAACTACTGGTCCTAAAAGAAGCGAGAGATAAGTTCTTTCCATACTGGAAATCGGTGCTGTCTGCCCGTTTGCCGGTGAAGATAGTTCCACCCTGTGAACCAAGCAGCAATGACATACAAAGGACTGAACCAAGGAAGGACATCCTAAGTACTGAAGCAAGCAGGAAGGACTTGCAACCCCCAAACAAATCAATCGCGAATCTTGTTTCGACGTCAAAGCCCCGATTGGCAAGCAATTATGAATGCAGGAGGCAGCTTTGTGCTCTTGCTGCGATGTCTCTTAAGGTGTTGAGGCGCACGTGAGTGAATCTATATGGTAATATACCTGTTAAAATACTCCTTTTTTAGGCTACTGCATGATCGTTTCTTTTGTTATAGAATCTTTTATGCTCAATGTTGCTATAATCTTTGTGCAGGCTTGGTAAAGACGAAAGTATCGGCGGCATGAGAGTAGCTGTGCTAGAATCTGTGTTCGTGTTCTTTTGACCTTCGTGGCCGTGTTATATTAACATGTATGTACTTGTCATGAAAATAAGATATATATATACCAGATGTAATGTATTTCAGGCTTGATGCAACCTGGTAACTTGGTAAGATTTCTAGCTGAACACATTGTGCTATCTTTGGGAGTGCCTTAATTTTATGATTAAATGCTGTGGTGCCTTGTGCAATGTGAAGATCGATTTAGGTTTTACTGAAGTATTTATATAGTGGCGCTGCGAATTGTTGTATTTAGTGTAGTCGCTAGTCTCCTGTAACATAGCTATAGAATGGGTATGGCTGCTTGGCTATTTGGCCTTTGGGAAGAAAGCACATACTCTCGTACTGGGGACGTGGAGTATATGCTATGTGACGTCAGAAAATGTATTATTACAGCATACGCTACTAAGTACGGTATTTCGCAGTCTACTTGGCAGGCAGTATTAGCAGGTCTCGTGGACGATCCGCACTAGCTCCCATGTATTGAAATGTGGCACATTAGCTTTGATCCCATCTACTAATTGGCTCTATTGATTTGCGTGCACACATGACGCACGTACACGTACCCATGCATGCATGCATGCATCCTAATTAATTAGTTAGTTAATGCATGCATCATCCTAGCTAATTAGTAATTAGTTATATGTATGCATGCATATAGCCGAACTTAATTAGTTACTACTAGGATGTTAATGATTCAGCTATATGTGATGTATGTGTATGCCCGCCGATGCGATGCATGGTCGCGCATCCGACGATCCGCTCCGGCCGCCTCCTAACTCCACCGATTTCCTTTCCTCCAACCCACCGGCCGTCTTCTTTTGTTTGTTTGGTTAGCTTAATTAGTCCCTCAACCTCAAGAGACGCGGAATTAATCCCTCTCAAGTTACTTCTTGACAGGTAAATATGTATTAATGTTCTCTAATCATCCTTAATCTCTATCTAGCTATTATTATAGGAAAAGAAGCTGGATCCCTACCACCTCAACCGCAACCGCACCGGTGTGGTCGTCACGTCTGTCGGAGTCGGAGCCCAAGTTGCATTGGTGCGACCGCGAGTCCGACCGACGCACTAATCTTGCGGCGAATGACCGGGGAAAAAAAATAAAATCAAAAAGAAAAAAGAAGCGCAAAAACCTACTACTACTACTACTTCCCTCACTCCAGAGTCCAGAGGCAAAAACCCTCTCCGCCGTCTCGAGAGCACCGCTGCGGAGGAGGAAAGCCGGGGAGCCGGGGAGGTGGGGGGACGCGGCGGCGGCGCTCTCTCCCGGCCCCCGCTGCGCATCTTCGCGCGCGGCGTCTCTAGCTCTCCCCCCGGCCCGCCCGGCGCCCATCTTCGCCTCCGCCGGTACGCATCTTCTCGACCTTGAGGCCTCTCCCCCTCTCCTCTCCCATTCTCGAGGGTTTTATTTTGCCATGTTGCCTTGCCTGCGCGGTTACTGGCCGAGAGTTTCTTGGTGACGAAATCTTTTGGCTTTTTGATGGGTACGGTTCTGTCTGTGCGCGGGGAACTTCACAATTTCTGGGCCGGTGGGGAATAATATATGACTAGTTATAACACAGGTCTTATGTCTCTTTTCTTATGACACATTGTGGATCTATGTATGACACCATTATGGATGCACTAAGTAGTTTATTAAATGCATTGCTTATTTGTCAGTCTTGCTAATTTATTTCTTTATTATTATTTTTTTTTTGAAAAGAGGGCTTTGCCTCGTATATATAGATAGAGAATCGGGCTAATTTAATTGTAAATGCTGTTAATTTGCAGCCATGTTACTTCGACAAGTGAATCAAAAATCATGGAATCTTCTGAAGCAACATAGCCGTCCAGTGTGCCTTCACTTCTCTTCTGATAGTTCGGCCAATTCAACGGCTAATATTGATCTTGATGCTGAAGCTATCTGTATGAATCCTTTGAAGCCTTACTCTAAGTGTTGGTTTTATGTGCCCCCGTGGATCAACTTGCCGCCCATAAATAAGGATAATGATATTAAGAAGTTGATTAGTTCTAATCCTTCAACAGTAATGAAAGCTTATGAGACTAGCAAGTTAGAAATGTTGTTTGAGAAGAAAGTTCGCTCCTTTCTTGTTTCAAGGTGTATTCTGGCTTGCGAATCTATAAATGGTCCTGACATCAAGAAACTGCATTTTATGAACAAGAGTATCATTGGCCACTTTCCTGTCTATGTGACCTCTCTCTCTTTGATGAAGTGTTTGATCAAACATCGTGAAGAATACTGGATTGCAATCCTTCAATCACTTGCAGCAGAGAAGGTGATGGTATTACCTGACTGGAAACAAGAATTAACTCCTATCGAGGTTTCGTTCTTCGATCATGGACTACAGTTGCCATCCAAGTCTGAAACATCCCTTGACTTAATTACTTGCGAACTAGAATCTGATGCGTCATACTACAAGGTCCCAGACAGTGAAGCAACAAATCCAGACGTAGCAGGAGGACAAGAAGCAGCCATAACAACTACTGAAGGATCAGCATCAGCAGAAGTGGGAATGGCAACAATTGCCTCGATTATTTGGAACAATAGAGCGATTTTAGAAGGCCGAATTACATGTGGGCTTCGTTGTGAGGATTCTGAGCACGCAGAAGCAATTGGGATTTTAAGCGGACTTCAACTAGCAAGAAAATTGAAGATAAAAAAGATAGATGTTGTAACTGATAATATGGAAATCTATGAGGTTCTGATTGGCAGAAAGGATGTGTTTCAGCACAAGCATCGTGATGTTTTGTTGATGGCTATTGAAGTAGCTAAAGAATTCGATGTTTGTAGGTTTAGGTGGGAACCTCGAGAATTGCTGTGCCTTGTGAATGAAATGGCAAATGCAACAAGAGAAGATTACCGGGCAAAAACATTGAGCTTGAGAAGAATTTGGGAGGGCAAAGTAGCATATTGTCTGTGGAGTTTACCGGTCATTCGTATAAACCAATCAACAAAGAAGATTGCACTAAAACTAGGTATGTCAATGTACTATATGCAATTTATGTTGTTTGTTGCAGTTTGCAATTTATGTACTGCACCATATGTACTGTATTTTTTCCTGTTGCACTTTGCACCAGTGGTGGACCCAGGATTTTTATCCTGGGTGTGCCCATGTCACGAGCAAAATCAAAGCCTTCACACATAAATAAGGTTTTAGTTTATCAAAAAGTTTAGCACAAATAGTTGTTATTTTGGTGTTGAACCAACAGTGCATCCTTAGATGGAACTAAACAAAACTGGAACAACACAAATTACAATTTATTCCTATTTTCTTCCGATATTATTCTTCCCTGTTCTGAATTTCCTCATCACCTTCACAGAAGGGAAACCCTGGACATAGCATTGGTGATGTAGAACGAGTACAGTATAGAAAGAGTTAATGCCTATGCTCCTCTTCATAGTTGACTGATTCAATTTGACCTAATCCTACAAATCACGGAACATGCCTTCACTGATTTGGCATTTCAGTTTTCAATTGAAAATATAGCCGTCTAGAGAAGCAGGACGAGAAATTTTGAAACTTCAGATATATATTTTTTTCAGTTTTTCAATTAATCTCTTCCACTGCCAAAGGAGAAAGAGCATACATGCACGGCTGGACCTTGGTCGCCACGGGCAGCCTCCTAGTCCTCGTTGCCTTGCTGATTACCGTGCGATCCACCAGCGGGAACGCATGCACACGCCACCATACAATCTTTTGGTGAGCTATGCGAGAATCATGGCATTGGGCCTTGATCTGTCTACTTCTCGATGAAACAAGTTACACATCCATTTTTTAGGCCAACTAAAGCATAGTTAGATCCTAAAATTTTTTCGTAACTTTTGGGTACCCGGCACCACCTAGGTCTGCCCCTACTTTGCACTAACACTTTGTTTTTTTTATATATGTAGAAAAAGGCTGGGCTGGGGAGGTTAATATGAAGTTGGTTCAATCAAAAGGGTATCATGTGAACGTTCGAGAACAAATGCTTAAAATTGATGCATTGGAGGGATTACTTGACAGTCTGGACCCTCCACTGTTAATTGTATTAGTAGGATCAGAAGAGGCTGCAAGTAAAGTCTCACTTGAGCTGAACTGGAGGTTTCGTTCCGTTCTGTTGAGGGGATCTGGTCAAGTTAGTGGTTCCATAAGCAATGCAAATGGTGACTGCAGTCCTATTCCAGAGGGTACAGCTCTTGTTCTGAATAGTGAAACTAATATCCCACCATTTTCTGCACAAAAGGTCCTTCTAGTAGTTTATGACACGCCATCAAGTGAACTACAGTTCAGTAAAGATCAAGATACCACAGGAGTTATCACAGTCAGAATCGTCGCTCCTCACGAGGAAGATTCTCTTCCAGATACCTCGACTGAGGTCAATCCTTTCGTTTTGGGGTTCTTTAACTCAGGTACATATTTTCTTCGCTTGAATCTGCATTTTGGTTCTTTACTAAATGTTATATTTGTGTATCCCACTTGCAAGTTATTCACTTGAATCTGCATTTCGGTTGTCTTTACTAAATGTTATATTTGTGTATTCCACTTGCAAGAAATTAATACATGTAAAACCATGCAGCTAAAACAAAAGCACACAGGAAGGAAAAGACATCAAATAAATCCTTTGGAGAAATTTGGTCAACGTGGGAAGATAGAAAAGGCTGATGACTCTGTTGTCTTCAATTCGATGCCCTTTACATGCTCTTCAATATGCTTGCTTCTTTTTGGGGGGAATTTTAACTATTTGCCACTTTTCTGTTTGCTAATTATTCAAATACCCCTTTTAGGTTTGTACTTTAATCTGTCATTGGAGAGAGAAGAATTCTTAATTTTATGCTACTTTTGCTTATGTGGCGGGACAAATTAGATTGGCAGCTTGGATGTATGGTGTGAAATGTCTAGACCTCACCCGTCATTTATCTATCTCTCTTCTCTCCGGTCCGGTGTACGGACCACGAGCCCACGACCGATCCATGGTGGGGCGGTAGGTCGTTGTGGCACATCCTGACGCGATGGCCGCTCCATACTTGTAGCCCAGGATTCAAACATACTTGCAGCCAAGAAATAGTCCGAATGAAATCAATCGCAAAGAGACAACAATAGTACGTAATATCGAAGGGAACAGCCGATGAAACCATGATACAAACGAGCATATCGTTCAGAAAAGAAGCGATATATGCAAGAACATCTCAAATCAGAGAGCACGCACGCAATGGATTTGTACATGGATAGAAGAAGATCGATGGATGGATGTGTTTTACCGGAGGAAAGGATATTACGGAGCGATCTGCCAGGGATGGAGCGGCCGTCCGTCGTGCCGCATCGGCGCATGCGCTGCTGCGCCAGGCTGTGCCATAGCGCCGCCTGCCCCAGCAGGAGTGCAGGACGCCACCGCTCCCCCGCGCTTCGTCCGCCGCCCGTACGCTGGAGAAAATAAGGTTGGAGGGATGGTGCTGACACTCACAGGTGAGGTCTACGCTGGCAATCTGATTTGTCTCGCCACATATGCAAAAGTGGCATCGAATTAATAATCCTTCTCTCTCCTGTAACATATTAGTAAGTGCAAACTTAATATGGGTATTTGGATAATTGGCAAACGTAAAATTGACAAATAGTTAAATTCTCCACAAATTTTAGGCTGAAATTCTATTTATTATCCTCCATTTATTTTCCTCCCACCTTCTCAAAAATATATTTGTTAGAGGCATATCACGAGGGCCTTCAATCGGACCTGACGAAACCACCGACACCATAAGACGTCGGCTGAGTCCAAGGGGTGCACCTGGGGCGAAGACCGAAGGATTCGCCACCAAGGTCACCATCCGGCCAAGTCGCTACCTCGACTCAGCAAGCAGCGGCTTCGACCACGCTCAACTCTACTCAAGAAGGCGTTGACCTCGAAGCACAAGCCGAAGCAGAGGTGGGTGCGATGCGCCAAAACATGAATAAGCTGCAAGACATGCTTCGCCAAATGCAAGAGCAGCATCAAGCGCACGAGGCAGCTAGGCAAGTCAAGTAAGTTTCGGCAGCCCCCCCATCCATCTTCGATAGCGATGATCGTCGCCCAAGCTCCAGCTACCCACCAAGCTTTCGGCCAAGCTGTCCCTCCTCATGTGGCGCAGGCATTGAGCATGATTAGGCAGGCCAACCAAGCTCCGACGTACGTTGCCAAGACCGCTCCGACCGTCACTGCACGGCCAACCCCTCACACCACCATGGCGCCAGTACGGCCAGCGGCGATGCAAGTACAGCCAGCGAAACTAGTCCAAATGCCGCATACCACGATGGAAACAACTTCGGCCCTACAAGCGCAACTTCAAGCTTTTCTTCAACAACTCAACCAACCCCACACCATTCCAAGACCAGCCCCTTTGGCGCACGCCATCGGGAGCTCAAGTCTGGCAACCATCAAGTCAGTTCGGCGCCGTGCACCAGGCGAACCAACAAGGACAAGGGGCATTGACCTGGCAGCAGGCGCCGCACTTCGAACAGAATGCCGCGGTCCAAGCACCTTCGACTGACCTTCAAGGGATGATCGCCGGTATCAACACCACGCAACAAGCGAACCAGCCAAATCAGGGCGCCATGACTTGGGCCCACGTACCACAGTTCGACCCAAGCATGGCGGTCCAAGCGGTTTCATCAGATCTGCGTGGAACGCTGTCCAGAACCGGGCCCCAGCCGAACTCAATGGCACATCATCACATGCAACAGCGATGGCTTCGCCATTCGTGGCTCCGTATCAAAGCTTGAACTCACCTTTCCAGCAAGGCATGATGACAAGGGCTGGGGACGAAAAGAAGCTGCCACTAAGCTGGGGGCTCAAGAATCATCCCATTCCCCCAGTTCAAGTACCCACCCGTTGCAAGATACTCAGGCGAAACAGATCCAAGCGAGTTCTTGTTGATCTACAAGTCTGCAATCGAAGCAGCTCATGGCGACGAAAACACCAAGGCGAAGGTAATACATCTTGCGCTTGATGGAATCGTCCGCTCTTGGTATTTCAATTTGACCTCTAATATCATTTACTCATGGAAGCAACTTCGTGATATTTTCATTCTTAACTTCCGAGGTATCTATGAGGAGCCGAAGACCCAACAAGACCTCTTTGGCATTCGCCAAAAGCCAGGCGAATCAACAAGGGAGTACGTGCGACGTTTTTCGCAAGCACGATGCCAGGTGCAAGACATCTCGGAGGCATCCGTCATCAATGCTGCTTCGGCAGGCCTCCTCCCAAGCGAATTGACAAGAAAAATAGCAAGAAAGGAGCCACAAACTGTCGAGCACCTGTTTCGCATCGTTGATGGCTATGCGTGGGGCGAATAAGACACAAAGCAAAGGCTTGAAATTCAAGCTGACTATGACAAGGCCGCCACTGCCACGGCTGCGCAAGCGACGGCGCAAGCAGCCAGAGCCGTGCCTATAGCAAATCGCTAGTTGCAGCTGGTGAATCAAGCGCCGCTCCCAAGACCCAGCCAAGATCCCATGACTTGGAAAAAGTTCAGAACCGAACGCGGAAAGGCAGTGATGGCGGTCGAAGAGGTTCAAACTCTCCGAAAGGAGTTCGACATAGATACATGCTGTCACTATCAATGGCCCACCTCTACTGTCCCGTAGCATATATGCCCAGATAATGATACTTAATAATCTAGACACCACGTCTACATTATTAAATATTACTCTATATCCTCTGGAATGACATGGAGCAACCGAATAATCGGACATTAAACCCATACCATTGCACCTCTCTGGTAAGCTAGCTACACAACTAATACGACACAAATATAACATAAAGCCGATACTTAGATAAAGTAAAGTACCGAGAGTATATAAAGAAGAATATTCTATTAATTCCGAAAATCTTACAAAAGAGGAAAGTAGAACTACTAAAGCCATACCTGAACTCCTCCGAAGACTTCGAGGATTCCGAGAGCTATTCTATTCTACTCCACTTAGCACTAGAGCACTAAACTAAAGTATGGAGAGATCTTGAGCTTGCTTGAGTGTGTGAGGGAGTGAATGAGGCCTCCTCCTTTTATAGGCAGGTAATTACGGTTACTTCTATACAAATTGTCCAAACTACCTCGCAACTGTCATTGGGAAGCAATCAGGATCGTCCACGTGGGACGCCAAGATAAGAGGAGCTAGTCAGGGTTCGCCGAACCTAGGCTGGCCCAACAGGCCTCCAGCTTCGGTAGGGTCACTGACAGGTGGGTCCTTATGACGGTTATGGTAGTTTTTGTGGTTTCCAGGACGGTTACACCTGACATGTGGACCCATATTATCCTTTAGCTTGATTAGGAGTGAGTTTTCCTCATTTTTTCGTTTATTTTATTTGCTCAATTCTAGCAACAAATAATACTACAAGTACAAGTGGAAATATACTATTCTAAAACAAATATGCATTATAAGCATAACTAGTTCTTCTTTATTTTAGTTATATTGACGATCGAAATTGGTCTATAACGACCGTCAACAACCTCCTAGCCTCTCCTTCGGTTGGGAGGCTGCACCAACATCTTGTACCTTTGTTGGGCTCAATCCTATGATTTTGATTAACATCTGGGCCCTTCAATCCATGTAAATGCGTCCCAATTTTTTGTAGGTGTATTTTCGTTGCATGACGGATGCATTGTCTCCTTAATTGACATGCATACATAGATTTACTAAAACTAGTGAAAATGGTTAGTTGTAAATCCCAGTCACTAAGATTTGATACTATATTTTATATTTCTTATGTAGGAGTTGATGGTTAAAGTTTGTACTTAACGACCGTCAACAACACCTCCACACTTATCTTTTACTCGTCCCTGAGTAAAGCTCATGGATCTACTACAGTTATGGCTTTCTGTCCAATGATATGATACACAAAATATTCCAAGACATACCTGTGTATTTGAACCTTGATGTGTCTACCATGTCATCTTGATTGAAGAATGAAACGGTCATCGACTCAAGTCAGCTTTACTCCTTCTGATGAATTACCCTGGGGTTTTCTTTGGTGCTTGTTTAGGATGAAAAATAACGTCCGAGATCTCTCTCTATTTAGAGAGATATGTGTGTGTGGGTGTGCCAATGTACCTAAATACACCATAAACAACACATAGGGAACATGCACTTTATTAATCTCGAGGATCATAAATACAAAATCTCATGTAATGATACACGCTACATAGTCCGTCATTGGACATATCCGAATTGTGCGATGTGGTCTTCCTGGTTCCTAGGGCCTCGATAAGCTCCCATTTAATTACCTCCGCAGGCGAAGGCCTACAGCAGGACCTCGGATTAAGCTGCTTGTGGTCATCTTGTCGTCTTCGTTTCACAATCTCCATGCATGATTTTGGTGGTGTAGATGTGGGCGCCGGCAACGATCCACAACCTCGTCGGTCCGTGCACCGGTGTTGGTGACATAGCCTTCGCATCGGCTTCACTCGCCCTCGTCTAGTCTCGCCGGTCTTGAGCGATGTGTTGGTGTAGATTGCTTGAATAAGACATACATGGATTCGCGTAGCTTGGATGGCTTGACGTCATAGAAGTTCACTACTACAAAACATCAAATAGGTGTTGGCACTATAGGTGCCGGAGTGCTAAAACCGGCACCAATAGGCCTTTTCCCACCTCTGTGGGTTGAAATCGCAAAAAAGGGCACCTTTAACCAATTATAGGTGTCGGTTCTAAATAAAAACCTACACCTATTCTATATGAGTCGGTTTTTTAAAAAAATCGGAACCTTTACTATAAAAACTGGCACCAATAATAAATTATAGGTGCTGTTTTTTTTTCTAAAAAAGGCACCTACGAATTGAGCCGAGCCGATTGGCCCCACCACGACGCGTCGAGGAGATAAGGTCTGCTCGCTCGTTCGAACTCTCTCTTCTCCTCTTGATCTCTCTCGTTCTCTCCGCTCTCTCTCGCCCCTCTATCTCGCTCGCTGGTCTAGGCGGCGGCCTGGTGGAGCGGCGGTGGCGGCGGCCCGGCGGCGACGCCCTCCCCACCATTCTCTCTCTCTTAGTGGCCTGGCGGAGGTGGTGGCGGCCCGGTGGTGGCGGCGGCGGCCGTTGACGTGCCCTCCCCTCCTCCAGATCCAGTGGGAGGGAAGGCGGCGACAGCTCAGCGACTCGGCGGCTGCGCCCTTCCTCGGCTAGATCTAGAGGGAGGCAACGGCCGTGAGGCGGCAACACATCCTCGGGCGACGGCGGCGGTGGTGGTTAAGGCAGCGGGGAAGTGTTCTATGTTGTTAATGTGTTCTTAGATGTCTTCTGTTTTCTGTGCTGTGTTCTTGACATGTTCTTGAAGTTCTTGATGTGCTCGGTTTGATTCGTGCTTGGGTCGGCTTGATTCGAGCCGAGCCGGCATTTTTTTGGGGCTCGTTCATCCTTATAGTTGCCGGTTTTAAACCGCTGGCACCTATTTTGTTTGACATCAGTGTCGCCTCCGTGGTGCCGGTTGGGAAATCCGACACCTATGCCAGGTTCCCAACCGGCACCAATATCCTCTTCTGTAGTAGTGGTTGTTGGAGATGGTCAGTGTAGAGATATCGGACTTCACTCGCAGTTGAGGACTTAGTACACATCCTCATAGCCAAGTGAGTATAGGCTGTATAGCTTAATTAGTACTCCCTCCGTCCCATAATAAGGAATTTTGAGTTTTTGCTTTCACTTTTTGACTATTCGTCTTATTCAAAAAATTTTGGAATTATTATTTAATTTTTTTGTAACTTCTTTATTATTCAAAGTAATTTAAGCACAACCTTTTGTTTTTTATATTTGCACAAATTTTTTAAATAAGATGAGTGGTCAAACAGTACAAGAAAAACTCAAAATTGACAGAGGGAGTAATTAATAAGCCATTTGGTTGGTTTTCTTTTCACTGTAGTACTGTACAGTAGCATGCATGCACACGTAAAACACTAGCATATCAGGTGACACACAATGGCGTGGCAGCGACGACAATGATGAACACGTGAGGAAGGGGGCAGCGCTGGCGAAGAGACCGCGACGAGCGTGAAGGCATCGCATGCATTGCCCGGTGGAGTCTTGGTGAGAGCATCCTCGCTTAGCAAGGCTGCACAACGACGGCGCCGGCAACAGGATCCGAAGATGTGTCATCATGGCTTGTGAACGGTGCAACAGCGATCATCATGGCAACATCCCCGAAGTTTGCGGTCAGTGAAGCGACGGCTTAATTGGAATGGAAGCCATCTTGGATGGGCACACTACTAGAAAAATCCTCACAAATCCTACAGGGACCAGCTCATAGGTGCCGGTTCATTTAAAACCAGCACCTATAAAGCTTTCCCCACCTCCCTATGATGAAAAATTGTAGAACCGGCACCTTTAAACACGCTAGAACCGGCACCTATAATATATTATAGGTACCGGTTAATTAAAGAACCGGCACCTATAATATATTATATGTACCGGTTGTTTTTAAAAACCGGCCCCTATAGCTTTGAGCCGAGCCGTCCAGTCGAGCCTACCCGCACACGCATCTCTCCCTCGGTCCTTGTCTACTTCCTCGGTCCCCTCAATCTCTCGCATCTCTCTCCCTCCCCTCTCTTTCTCACGTCTCTCTCCCTCCCCAGCTCCCCTCTCTCTCTCGGTGGCTGCCCGGCGGAGGCGGCGGGCTCCCGCAGCCGGTGGCTGCCTGGCGGAGGCAGCGAGCTCCCCTCTCTTTCTCTGTCTCAGATCTGGCCGGGCGACAGCGGCAGCGGCGGTGGCCGCGCCCTTCCCTCCACCAGATCCGGCAGGAGGGGAGGCGGCGCACCTCAGTGGAGTGGCGGTGGCCATGCCCTCCCCTCCGCCAGATCTGGCGGGAGGGGAGGCGGCGCACCTCGGTGACGGTAGCGGCGGCGGCCGTCGACGGCAGGGGTGGAGAAGGACGCCGGTGGTGCGGGCGAGGTGGTGGCCGGCGGCTTGAGTTCTTGAGTGTATGAGTTTTTCTCTTTTTGAGTTCTTGAGTTCTTTCTGTCTTTTCTCCTCCTTGATCCATGCCCCAAATATAATGTGAACTTGTTGATTGATCTATTGAATTCTTTTCGGCCGGCCATAGGTTTGTTGTTGATTTGGCCGAGCAGCCGTGGTGTTCTAGGGGATGATGTGATCCAGGAGGCGGTGATGAAGGGGGAGTAGGGCTGGGCTCGAAGGAGACGACGGGTGTGTGGTTGGTGAGTTCGGCTCGATTTGAGTCGGTTCTCTTTTTTTTTTTATGCTCGAGCAAAGTTAACGGTGCCGGTTGTTAGTATTGGTGTCGACCAATAGGTGCCATTTGGGAAACTGGCACCTATAGCCGGTTCCCAACCGACACCTATGATAATTTCTGTTCTAGTGGCAGCACCATGCATGGTGACTTAATTGGCAGCGTCCGCGTGTCATTCTCCGACTTCTAGATCAGCATGGCTTGGCGGCGTCCGCGGTGGCTCTGGCGATCTTCGGCGCACTCCGGCGGAGTGGTGTCACGAGGGCCTTCTCCGGTGGGCAGCAGATGGTGATTTAGTCAACGACTCATCGGAGACAATGTTAGAAATAATCTTGTCATTAGTACTATGCATGTTTATTTTGTTCATTTTCACGTATAGAAAGTGGTTTTGCATTGTAGCAGTGTTTGGCACACTAAAAAAGCATTTTCGTCGATGTTGGGTCTTTTTTTCACAGGCGGGTATGACCCTCGGAACCCAATATCCGCCTACGAAAATATATACCGAGGTGGATTTTCATCATCCACCTGCGAAAATCAATTTTTGCAGGTGGACCACTTAAGAGGTCCGCATGCGAAAATAAATTATTTTCACAGGCGGACCACTTAAGATCCGCCTGCAAAAATATGATTTTTACAGGCAGAACCTTATGTGGTACACCTGCAAAAATCATGCCTATATAAAAAAAAAACTAGTCCCCTCTTATCATCTTCTCTTCCATCTTATCCTCTCCCCCACCACTCATTCCTTCCTCTCTCTGCTCCCTCCCCTCCCCTTCCTTCCTTCCTACCAGCGGAGGGAGTCGGTGCCGTCGCGGGCGGAGGGGGCTGGCGGAGGCGCGGGCGGAGGGCGTAGGCAGCGGCGCGTGCGGAGGGGGCCGGCGAAGGCGCGAGCGCGGAGGGTGTCGGCGACGGCGCCTACGAGCGACAACGACGACTACCGCACAACGACGACGACTACCGAGCGACAACGACAACTACCGCCGGCCGCGTCGCTACCCCTCCCCTCCCAGATCCGGCATAGGGGATGGGTGTCGAGTTGCATGCCCAATAGATGGATACTACATACCCAATAGTAATCGACTAAATTCGGCGGGACCCACCACATACCATGTCTTATACGGAAACAAACCTCGTATATAGGAGTTCCGGATAAGGAAGGATGAGTAGAGTTCTATATGAAAACGACAAGGACTAATCGGATTGTATCTATATTGGTCTCCCTAGTTCTACTTGGACAAGGGGGCATCTGTGGGTATAAATGCAAGCCCCCCTAGGAGGAGAGGGCACACGCCACAAAGTCACGAGCCAACACAAACCAATACACCGCCAGATATCAACATCAGAGATTAGCCTAGACAAACCCAATCCGGTGCCTATGGTAGCCGGTAAGAGGGATCTAGCGCTATCTCTGATCTCGACGGGTTCATATTCAAGGAGGAAAACTACCCCGTCATCGACTACGAGCTGGTTATCTAGCCGCCAAGTCAACGACAGCTAGATAGGTTATCCCAAATATTGTATGTGTGATCTAGATAAATAAAGAGAAACACCGGTTTAGGCCAACAAGATGTAGGGTTATTATCTGTCAGATAAGAGGCCCGAACCTGCATAAAAATCCTTGTCTCCATCTCTTTTACCTCAATCTCGCATATACCCTGGTACCAATGATCCCCATACCATCCAAATACCGTAGTCGCGATCTCAAACGTCGACAGCAGCTGCACAAGGTGGATGGGTCGGTGGCGGCGCGGGCGGAGGGCGTCGGCCGTCGGCCGCGACGACGAAGACTACCGCAGGACGACGACGGCCCTACCGCGCGACGATGACGATGACTAGCGCCAGCCACGTCGCCAGCCCTTCTCTCCCAGATCCGGCCGGAGGGGGGAGGGAGGCGGCGACGGCCACCCCATGCAACGGAGGAGTTCGCTGGCGACGACGACCCGGAGACGACGACGTGTTTTTTTAAGTTTACATGTACATTGATGTTAACTTGATCTGAATTTGAATCCAATGCTTTTGTGTTGCAAGTTTACAATGTTTGTGATTGGATTTATTTTCTTGGATGAGATTTGTGAATATTTATGATTTGTGATTTGAAACCCTAGGGAGGGGTGGGGCTGGCGGGAAATTTTCTTGGCGTCGAGGGTATTTTTCCAAGCGAGGCTACTGTAGCACTTAAGGCGCATGGGAAGATTCGACATCGCTCGGGTGCTTTGGTCTGCCTGTAAAAATTGGGAAATTTTACCGTCGTTTGGATACAGGCGGATGGCTTTGCCGCGTGCGAAAATGTGTTCTGACAACCTGGAAAAACTTTTTTTCTAGTAGTGGCACCAGAAGAAGAAGTACATAGTGGCACCAGAAGAAGAAGTACACAGCAATATGTGTGATACGTACAAGTACATAGGCTTGGCCGGAGTGCAGCCGGATTGTACGAAGCGGCCGGAGAGTAGCGACATTATCTTAGACGTGGAAGTTGCATGTAACAACTAGTGATTAGTGTGGTTGCTTTGAGTAGTGGTTAGTCGTGTGTGATGCATGGCTAGTAGTAGACCTAGTATTAAGGTGTGCTCCCGTGTATGCAGAGCTAGTGGCATTAGAGTAGGAAGAGTTTGTTAGCTTGCTTGCATGAAAGTTTATTTAGCATTTTACATGGTCAGCTTTGCTAGCTCGTAGGATCGTGTGCATGCATGATCAGCTTGGGATCGTGTGAGTGCGTTGCCGTTGTATAGTACGTACCTACATCTTGGCTTAAGTTAATAAGAAAAGAGGAGAAAAAGGACGTGAGCTAGCTGTGATAGCTGCGTAGCTAAAATCTAAATTCGTGTGTTCTTGCTCATTGTGTTTGTGTGTGTGTGTCCACAAGAGAAAAATCTTGAGTATTTGTGATAAACACCTAGAGAGTGAGAGGAGAGATTCCCAACAGACAAGCACTGGTTGGCAGCGCTTTGGCGACTCAACGAAATGGTTGCTGGCACGTACGGATGGAGTCGATGACGCCGTACGTGCGGGCGTGAGTGGTGGTGCTCCGGCCGATGTTCTCCTCGAGTGGTTCGACGATGAGCGTGAAGAAAATAGCAAAGCCGATGAGGGCGAGCGGACGTCGATCGGCGGTGTCACGTAGAGGAGGGTACTGCGACCGGCAAGAGCGACATCACATCGCCATGTAGACGTCGTGAGGTAGAGGTTGCGGCCGGCGAGGCGAGAACGTCCAGCACCCGAGCCACGTCGCAGCATACGGCAGATGCCGTCACCAACGACCAGCGTCCCCAAGGACAATTAAAGCAGTATCTTGTGTCAACTCGGACGGGCGGCAGATGGTTCGGCCGACGCAACTGCTACGTCGCTACTCGATCGCTACGATATGATGACAACAGCGCGCGCGTGCAGACGTTGCATGTATGTGCTGCAAATTAAATACTCTCTCCGTTCTAGTTTGACTAAGTTAAATTGTTTTAAGTTTAACTAATTTTATAAACAAATATAGTAATATTGTAATGTTCCAGCAAATCAATAATTGAATATATTTTTATAATAAATTTGTCTTGGATTAAAAATGTTACTAATTGTTTCTACAAGTATGGTCAAATTTATAAAGTAGTTTGACTTTAACCAGTATTGTATCTTACGGAGGGAGTAGAAGAAGAAACGATCTAATTAATTACCTTGAGCAGCCATCGTCCTCCTTTCTGTGGTGGCTGATGATGATGGTCGATCAGGTGCGCGTCGTCCTGCCGGACACCGCGACGCCAATGCAAGGGCCGGTGGGCGTACGCGTGTGCACTGTTTCGGCGAAGTCGATGGCGTCGTCGGCGTGCGCAGCTCATGCTCCGACGCTGCTCCGACGAAGTCACGCCGGTGGTGTGCGCATCCGGCGAGGCCGAGTCAGCGAGGCTCGTGTAAATGAATTAGAGGTCGATGTGTGTAAAGATGGGATAACTGCTGGTGGTTTTCGATCTAATCTGTATATATATGTGTGTTAGGAACGTGTGTGAAGAGAGGAGCAGTGTATATATATGTTGAGATCAGTGGGATGGCCTCCTTTTTATAGGTACAGGAGAAGCCCTAACCTACACAGCGCATTCCCCGGCGCCGCCTGCACGCGTCACGCATTGGATCGCTCCGAAGCCTCTGCGCGCCATGTTCAGTTTTATCTGAATCCTCCGGATAGACTGAGGCTGTGTTTAGATCAAGGGTACGTGTTTGTGTTTAGATCAAGGGTGTTACATCGAATATACGGATACACATTTAATACGGATACACATTTAAAGTATTAAACATATAGTAATCTAATAATAAGAACAAATTATAGAATCCGCTTGTAAACCGCAAGACGAATTTATTAAGCCTAATTAATCCGTCATCAGCAAACGTTTACTGCAGCACCACATTGTCAAATGAGTAAAGTCCATCACCGGTCCCTGAACTAGTACCGCTGTGTCATTCCGGTCCCTAAACTCGCAAATCGATCGTTCAGGTCCTCAAACTTGTTCGATTGTGTCATCTCATTCCCTAAACTTGCAGATCATTCGTTTAGTTCCTCCAACTTGTTCAGTTGTGTCACCCCGGTCCCTAAACAGGACGGTCTAAAAACTTTATATCAAAAAATAATTCATAACATGTTCATGTGAACTCTAATGAAGATAAACTTTATATCAAAATTGTAGCCCTCGATGCGATCTACAACTTTGTAGTTGAAAAGTTTTTGAATTAAAACTGTTTAGGGTCCCAAAATATTGTTGCATGTTTATAGATTTTGAAATTTTAATTTTAAAATTACATTTTGGGACAAAAAATGACTTAAAATAAAAGAAATTCAACTACAAAGTTGTAGATCGTGTCGAGGGCTACAAGTTTGATATAAAGTTTGTCTTCATTAGAGTTCACATGAAAAGTTATGAATTATTTTTTAAATATAAAGTCTTTAGACCGTTCTATTTGACCCAAATGATATTCAAATCCAAGTTTAGGGACCGGGGTGATACAACTGAACAAGTTGGAGGACCTAAACAAGTGATCTGCAAGTTTAGGTACTAGGATGACATAGTCGAACAAGTTTGAGGATCTGAACGGTCGATTTGCGAGTTTAGGGACCAGGATGACACAGCGATACAAGTTTAGGGACCGGTGATAAACTTTACTCTTGTCAAATCATGACGCAATTAGGCTTAAAAGGTTCATCTCGCAAATTACCCGCAAACTGTGTAATTAGTTTTTTTTCTATATTTAATACTCCATATATGTGTCCAAACATTTAATGTAACAGGGTGTAAAATTTTGCCAGGGATCAAATAGCCTTTGTGTAGTAGTGTGGTTCGTGCATATATATATATTGATCACACATATATAGCCGAATGCATATGAGCCACGTATGGTTAGGCCCTATTTAGTTCCCACGCAAAAACTTTTCACCCTGTCACATCGAATGTTTGGACACATGCATGGAATATTAAATATAGAAAAAAAAACTAATTATACAGATTGCGTGTAAATTGCGAGACGAATCTTTTAAGCCTGATTGCTCCATGATTTGGCAATGTGGTGCTACAGTAAACATTTGCTAATGACGGATTAATTAGGCTTAATAAATTCGTTTCGCAGTTTACAGGCGCGCGGAATTTATAATTTGTTTTGTTTTGAGTCTACGTTTAATACTTTAAATGTGTGTCCACATATTCGATGTGACACGTCAAAAATTTTCATCCCTGGAACTAATTAAACATGGCCTTAGCCAGATAGATACATATACACTAGTACGTGCATATTTTGCATGGCCCATGCATCTTATGCAAATCAACAAACTAGCTTCTTAGCTAAGTAGTAATCTTGCTTGCTTGGTGTAAAATGATAAAATACCATCAAATTAAACAAATGGCCCACACCAAATGAAGTTCCAAGCACGAAATGATCAACGAAATCGACTTGGTCGCCTCATTAATATTATTAGAAGCCTTCGCACTCGCGTCGTGCTGGGCGTGGCTGATGCGCGATTAGCCGCGCGGGGCTACGACCACGCGGTCAGTTCACCCAACTGCCAACTCTAGTATCTCTCCTCTCCTCTTCATCTGTATATAGTATATATATCTTTATCTATTAAATGTTTTTATCGTACGTCGTTCCTGATTGTGTCTGTATCCGTAATATGGCCAATGCACAAAAATATCATAGATCGATTCAAAATCCTAATCGGGCAAATATATTCGTAAGGCTTCCGTAGAGGATTTTCGTCCGTCGCCCAGCGTGCACCTCCTCTCCAAATCCCAAATCATCACAATCCAACCCAAAAACAAAATTCAAATTAGAATCATAACAAAATATCAACTCAAGGGATGATGAGAGGAGAGGCAGGAGCGAGCGGGAGGCCATTGCTGCTCCTCGCTGGAGCTCTACCTCGCCGCCTCGCTGTCATTGAGGTCCCGACCTCAGGACAGATCCTGAGCCACCGCGCTGCCGCTGCGTCAGGGAGTAGTGACCCGCCGCGTCGCCAGGGAG
This sequence comes from Oryza sativa Japonica Group, assembly GCF_034140825.1. NCBI lineage: Eukaryota > Viridiplantae > Streptophyta > Magnoliopsida > Poales > Poaceae > Oryza > Oryza sativa. Next base: position 6,302,608 of record NC_089045.1, read on the forward strand.
CCGTTGACTCGCCGGATATGGTGAGGAGCGGGGCGGCGGCGGCACCTTGACCTGACGAGGAGGAATGGGGCCGACGGTGCGAGGAGGGAGAGCGTCAGTGAGGGAGAGGGAGCAGCGAGATGCTGGTGGGGGAGCAACTCTCCGTGGCCTTGGCGCAAGCAGCGGCACCTCGACGAGCTCTGTGCGCGCACCTGGAACTCATCCGTGCCGAAGCAACCGTGCCCTCATCCACCAGCTCACGGCAGCTCCCCTGCCACCTCAAGACCCCTCTCCCACACTACCTCTAGCTGTGGCCGCAGCCGCCTCTGCACCCCACCACGGAGAAAGCCCTCCTGGTTAGCGCTGGCAGCAAAGTGACCGCGGAGGAGTGGCCACGGTGGAGCACATCCTCGCCTTTCCCGGCCATGGTGGCTGCTGTCATTGGCGAGTCTCTCAAGAGGAGGAGGAGGTGCGCACTGTCGACAGGTGATACCCGTAGACTAGATATAGAGGGTATTGGGGTACGTTGGTACAAGGATCTACGTAGTACGACATCGAGCAATCAAAAGACAAGAATTATACTGGTTCAGGCCCCTTGATAGGTAATAGCCCTAATCCAGTTGATATGGGATTATATGGTGGAAAACACAGGTTACAAAAGGAATGATGGAACTTTTCGGATCCAGCGAGATCGTAGTCGAGTGGATTCGACTAGCTCTCGATGACTTGGCTCCTCGCAGACTCCGGCTTCGTAGGCTATGCGGGTTGTGTTGGCTCTGAGATTCGATGTCCTATGCCCTCCCCGGGGGGTCCCTTTTATATCGCAAGTCTGGAGCTCTCCGAGCAGAACTCGAATATATCAGACCCAATACGATACGTAGATGACCCAGTTCTGTCCTAGAAGGACTCTTCCTATCTGTAGATTTCGTGAAAAGTTTCCTTAGAACATGCAGGAAATATCCGCGTACGCGTGGGTATGCCATGTCGATACGTAACGTATATCGAAGGGTAGAGGGTATGCCTGACTCGTAACCCTGACAGTAGCCCCCGACTTCTGCTCAAAATGAACTCGTACGACCATTCACGACTTCGGGTGTCAAGAACGTTGTCATTCCAGGTGCGAGGACCGTGGAGATGAAGTATAGTCGAGCACACCGTTTGAAGCCCAACGGTCACGAGTGAATTTTGAACTGAAGTCCAAAAAACTGCCGCGCGTAACGGACCCAGAAATTTCCGGCGGGGATCTCTCTCTGTTCCTTGGAATTCGCACCGTCGGTAGTGCGTCTATTTAAAGGGATTTTGGGTGCGCATTTTGAAGTCCGCAAACTCCGTCAAACACACACCGCCTGTTAGCGCTCCTCGCCTTCTCCGCTACCGCAAAGAACCCTAGCTTCGCCAACTTAGGTCCGTTTTCCGGCGATCTTCAAGCAGCAATGGATCTTGGCAAGTCAGCTTCCACCAGCGCGACCTTGAAGAAGCTTCAGGAGGATGGCGCCCTTCCTGGCCGTGAAAACGCGGAGAGGGGAGCAGGAGGTACTAATCCTCAGCCCATCTTAGGTCGCATGGTTACGATTGAAGATTATGTTCTCTGCGGTTTTCTCCCTCCACCTTCCGAATTCCTTCTGCTGGTTTTGAATTCCTATGGTCTTTCTCTTTTGCATTTGAACCCCAATTCCATCACTTTCCTTAGTGTCTTTGTTCATCTTTGCGAGGCCTACATTGGGGTAGAGCCCTTTCTTGATCTCTTCCGTTTCTATTATGAGTTGCGCTGGATGGAACCCAATAGGGTGTCTGGTTGCGTCGGGTTCCGACTTCGTGATGGCTTGAAGTCGCGTTATGTCCGCTTCTAGTGTCCCTCTTCCCGCAGCAAATGGCGGAACATGTGGTTTTATCTTGAAATCAAGGACTCAAATCCGGTCCTCGTTGTTCCCGAGGATCAACCGGACAAGATTCCGGTCTGGACCGCCAAGCCCCCCTTGACCCCCTCTCTTCAATCGTTTATCGACATCATCGATGATCTCCGAGAACGGAGCTTATCGGGGTATGAAGTCGTTGCAGACTTCGTCGGTAGGCGAATCCAGCCGCTCCAGGCTCGGGCCCATCTAGCATATAATTATTCCGGGCCTAAAGACGCGACCCGAGTTTCTCCTCGGGGTATCTTTCTCGCATTCATTTTGACGTGCTTGTACTCATGTTCCTCTCGACTTACGAAAAGTTGGTTCCCTCTTGACAGGTCTGAGCAGCGAAGCCGTGGAGCGGCGCGTCGATCAAGTGATGATCAGCGGTCCGACCACGGCGAGCGACATCCCTGCGCCCCTTTGTGAAAGGGGGGCGACGGAACGTGATGAAGCGATCAATGTGAGTTTGCTCGATAAGCGTCCTGCATTCTCTGTTCGAAATCAGCTTATGACTTGATTTAGCGTAGGCCCTTCCTTTGACTGATGTCGTCGGACCGCTCGCAGATCATCAGGTGGCGACATCTCTAAAGGAGAAGGTCGTCAAGGAGGCGTCTGTCGCTGCGACCACCACTAGTGGTGGCAAAGTTCCGACCAAGGCGAGGAAATTCTCGTCTGTGCTCGGACATCGTCGCAAGGCATTGACTCCCTCGGTAATTTCATCTTGTCGTTAGACTATGTAGCAAGGAAGGTTTCTTCTCACTCCACATTGATTGTCTTGCAGGCTTCAGACGCGTCTCCTCCACCTCCACGACGACAGCGTATTGTGACGAACAGCGAGAAGTAAGTAAATAAGTTTTCGGATTCTCGTGTTTCCTGTTCAAATGGTGTTTGATTCGTGGTCGTTCGTAAGGAGGCGCGGGCGTAGGCTGCTCGGGCCAAGTTCGGGGGGAACTTCCAGCGTATCTCCTGCCACGGCATCGACAGATGTCGTGCCCATGGGCGGGAGCCGGGAGGCGATGCCTAGCGGCCCCGTCAGCGATCCCGCTGGGGGTCGTAGTCTGCCAGAGGCCGTCCTCACCTGGGAGGAGCTCCAAGTCGAGATGGGGCGCCTTCTCGAAGCTGGTGCTCGTGGCATCGGCCGCGAGATCTCGGAGGCGAGGTCGGAAACGGCGGCGGCGAACGCGCGTGCCGAGAGATTGGTTCGCGAACTGGCTGAGGCCCGCGAGGACCTCACGAAGATGAGGGAGCTGGTGGCCGGCAACGAGCGTCAACGCAAGGGGCTCGAGGACCGAATGTCGGAACTCGGGAACAATCTCTTCGAGATCCGTGGCTCGCTGCGCGTCACCTATACTGGCCTCCACCAGCTCGCTGAGGAGTGCGGCATCAAGTCCACAATCTCGGCGAACCCCAACGAGTTCTAGTTGACTTCCTCTCTTGCGGAACTGGCGACGGCGATGGGGGAAATCCCCTCCAAGCATGCGGCCAGGATCGCGGAGGAGACGTCGAACGGCATCTACACCGGGGCGTGTCACGTCCTCGCGTGTGTAAGGTTGTCGCGTCCTGAACTCGATCTGCACGAGATCTTGGATCAGGGGGCGGCAAGCGACACACGTAAGGAGGTGATGGAAGAAGTCGGTGACCTGGGGGAGTCTGTCCTCCCCCTCTTTGAAGAGTAGGATTTCTTGTATTTGTTGCATGATTTGTAAATCTTGAACTCTGGCTACCTTCGTGTGTACAATTACCATCCTTGTTCAATGTTGATCTCGGGAGTTTTTTTGTCGATTGTAGAGATGCTAATGACGAGGATGTCCAGCAGCGGGGGCAGCCTAAGTCACTGGCGATAATTCCAGTACTCGAGTTTGAACCACATGTCTCACCTGATGTCGAGGATCAAACTCTTGATGCGGAGCTCGAGATGGCAACGACTACCTCAAGTGAGTAGCCTTTTTACCTCTGTGTTGTCTTAGGGGTATCCAGCTTGTCTTAGTGGTCGTCACGTTTAGTAGATCTCGAGGATGCCCTTGCAACCCAAGATCGTCGTATCCAATACTGGAAGACGAAATTTGAAGTGGCGGAACTCGAGAGAACCATGCTAGTCGTGAAGAAGGAGCAGGCCGTGGAAACGCTCCGAGGCCGCGAGGTGTGGTTTGCGTCGTACTTAAAAAGTTGCTGCACCTCAATGGCCAGAGTATGCAGGGAACTTCGAGTAGTCCGCGCCGATCCTGGGGAATCGGCGGCCGGGTATATCTGGTGGCTCAACGGGGCTTGTGCCCAACTCGATGGCATCGGCAAGTGTATCGACGAGGCCTTGAAGCAAGAGTGTCATCGAGTGAGCCGATACACCGGAGGACATGTGCTGGCTTGCCTACGAGATCACCGCCCGCGCCTGGACCTCGAATTCCTCCACGAAGGTTTTGCTCGTTCCCGGAGGACTCCGGCGGAGATAGACCATCTTGCGAGGTCGATGTCGCCGTTGGCTGAGAAGGTCTTCCAGTCTATGGACTGGCATTGGCCCTCTTGGTAGTACTCGTGCCCTGTCATAGGTATCTTAGGAAAAATGTAATGTAGTGGGAGATCTATGTAAAAACTGTAAGAATTATTTTGTGAATAAAGAAATATTCCTTAAACAAATGTATCTTACTCTGGATGTTGTGTGTAAGAGTGTGTTCTCAGTTAACGACTTTGGCCATTTGAGTCGTACACTCTCCCTAGCCTCCAGCCTTGTCATCGGAGGAATTTTCTCGGGTGATAAGGCTCTTGGACCCTTGACCTGCCTTGGTTGAATAAGCTCTGATCCTAGCCACCAGCCGTGAGGTTGGAAAGTTGATTTCCGATTTCACGGCTTGGTTAATACGCACGGCGAGAACTCTTACACAACCAGATCTTACATGGTCTTTTGTCTCTACAGGATCTGACAAGGCCTTATCGGCTCTGGGCGTCCCCAGCCGAAGATCCCTTAGGTTCCTCGGAGGCCTTGTTGAGACGGCGTAAAGGGACATAAGGACAGGTTTCAACGCTAGGTGTCATCAGAGTGAGGGATCATCGGGCGAAAACACCTTGATTGTGATATGGGGCCTAGAAATAGGCTTTATTGATACTGTAAGGGTGCTTACAGGTACAGCGGTATTGACTCATACATAGAATTTACGTAGTTGGTCAATGTTCCAAGAGTTTGCTAGTTCGCGACCGTCGCCGTCTGCGATTTTGAATGCGCTTGGCCGCAAGACTTGTGTGATCGTGTAAGGTCCTTCCCATTTTGGTGAGAGTTTGTTTCGCCCTGCTTGGGTTTGAACTCGTCGGAGGACATAGTCGCCGATCGAAAGTATGCGTGCTTGGATGCGCGTCTCATGGTAACAGCGAAGGGCTTGTTGATAGCTAGCTGCTTGAACGGCAACTCGCTCACGATGCTCCTCGAGAAGGTTTACATCGATGTCTCGCTGTTCCTCCTGGTTCTCGTCGGAATACTTCTGTACTCGTGTACTTTGATGTCGTAGCTCGCCGGGGAGCATGGCCTTAGAGCCGTACAGGAGGAAGAAGGGTGTTTCCTTATTGGATGTTGTCGGTGTGGTGCGTACGGCCCATAGTACTGATGGGAGTTCTTCAACCCACTTTTTGTCGTGTGACATGAGTCTGTCGTAGACGCGGGTTTTCATCCCTTGTAGTACTATGCCGTTTGCCCTTTCGACTTGTCCGTTGCTTTGAGGGTGAGAGACCGAGGCGAAACATATTTTGACTCCCAAACCGATGCAGTAATCTTGGAAGTCAGCGCTGATGAATTGAGAGCCGTTGTCGGTTATGATGCGGTGCGGTAGTCCGTATCTGCAGAATATCCCTCTGATGAATTTGATGGCGTTGTTGGCCTTGATTTCCCCAGTGGGTACTGCTTCGATCCATTTGGTGAATTTGTCGATCGCCACAAGTAGGAATCTGTAGCCGCCCTGTCCTCGTGGGAATGGCCCAAGTATATCTAGCCCCCAGCACGAGAACGGCCAAGTCAGAGGGATAGTCTAGAGCGCTTGCGCGGGTAGCTTTGTGTGTTTACTGTGGAATTGACAGGCTTCACATCGCTGGACCATGTCGCATGCATCATTAAGGGCGGTTGGCCAGAAAAAGCCTTGTCGAAAAGCTTTGCCGACCAATGTCCGACCGGCGGCGTGTGACCCACATATGCCTTCATGTATGTCGAGGAGGAGTTGTCTGCCGTCGTCGGTAGAGACGCATTTGAGAAGTACCCCGTTTGGCGCTTTTTTGTATAAATCGTTACCGACCATACAGTAGATCTTTGCTTTACAGGTTATTTTCTCGGCCTCTGTATCGTCCTCGGGCAACTCCTCGCTGCTGATGAATTTGATAAATGGGATGCGCCAGTCGTTTGTGGTTTCGATGTCAGCAATAGCGCGTTCTGCCTCGGTGACCTCCGAGCTGATGTCGGGGGTGTTCGGGCCAACTTCGCCGCTAACTTCTTTTACCGATGGTTTTGTCAGGATGTCGAGAAAGGTGCCGGGCTCGAGCGGTTCTCGTCTGGACGCGCGTCGTGCTAGGTCGTCTGGCTCGACGTTGTCCTTGCGATAGACGTGTCGGACCTCGATCCCATCGAACCTCTTCTCTAGCTTCCTGACTTCTGCGAGATATTTGGATAACTCGGGGTTAGAGCATTTGTAGTCTTTGTGCACCTGGTTTGCGACTAGCTCGAAGTCCCCTTTGACGATTAGTCGCTTGGCCCCAAGTGCGGCTGTAGCTCGTATCCCGGCGAGTAGTCCTTCGTATTCTGCAGTGTTATTGGTTGCCCTGAAGTTGAGGTGGATTGCGTGCTTGAATTGATCGCCGAAGGGAGATGTCAAGATAAATCCTGCCCCTGCTCCTTGGCTGTTGAGTGCGCCATCGAACGCCATTGTCCATGTCTCATTGTCGCCTTGGTTGTCTGATTTGTTATCTGGCATAGTCCAATCGGCAACGAAGTCGGCGAGTACCTGGGATTTGATGGCTGTTCGCGGCACAAAGTGGACATCAAATTGGCTTAGCTCGACTACCCATTTCGCAATGCGGCCGACAACGTCTTTGTTTCTCACGACTTCACCAAGGGGGAAGGAGGAGACAACTGTGACTCTGTGGGCTTGAAAGTAGTGGCGTAGTTTCCTTGATGTCATGATGACTGTGTAAAGCAGTTTTTGGATCTGTGGGTATCTTGTCTTTGCGTCATGGAGAGCTTCGCTGACGTAATAAACTGGTCGCTGTACTTTCTCTCTCGACGACAATGACGGTGCTAACGGAATATGGCGTGGCGGCAATATAGAGGAATAATTCTTCATTAGGTTGGGGAGCAACAAGTACAGGAGGGTTTGATAGGTAGCGCTTGAGTGCAATAAATGCCTCTTCGGCTTCCTGTGTCCATACAAATTTGTCTTGTTTCTTCAACAAAGCGAAGAAAGGTTGTCCTCGTTCTCCCATCCTAGTGACGAATCTGCTTAATGCTGCCATGCATCCGGTTAGCTTTTGTACCTCCTTGAGTCTTGTGGGCGACTTCATGTTCTCGATTGCTTTGATCTTCTCGGGATTTGCCTCTATTCCTCTGCCAGAGACAAGGAATCCGAGTAGCTTGCCCGACGGTACACCAAACGTGCACTTCTCAGGATTGAGCATGAGGCGATATCGTCGGAGGTTGTCGAACGTTTCCCGCAGATCGTCAATCAATGAGTCGTTTGTCTTGGTTTTGACAACGATGTCGTCAACGTAAGCCTCGACATTGTTGCCAAGCTGGTTGCTAAGTGTGCCCTCGACATTGTTGAGGTCGGTGAAGTCGACACACATTCTCCATTTTCCGTTGGCCTTCCGCACCATAACTGGATTGGCTAGCCACTCTGGATGAAGTACTTCTCTGATGAAGCCAGCTTTGAGAAGTTTGTCGAGCTCTTCTCGTATGGCTTGTTTCCGGTCTGGTGCAAATCTCCGCGGTCTTTGCTTTACTGGCTTGGCATCGGGTCGCACCATGAGTTTGTGCTCAATCACCTCCCTAGGGACCCCCGGCATGTCGGACGGCTGCCAAGCGAACACGTCGGCATTATCGCGGAGGAAGGTGATGAGCGCGAGTTCCTATTTCTCGTTTAGTGTCGCCCCGATTTTGACAGTCTTGTTGGGGTTAGCACTAGAGAGTGGAATGATCTTGATGGCGCCGTCCGGCTTTGGCGTCTTATTTGGCTTGCTCACTTTCTTGGGTGGCTCAGTCATGGCGGGTGGGCTGGGCATTTGCTCGACCATGTCGAGGCTCCGCTTGTCGCACTGCACCGCCAGCTTTGTATTCCCCTGAATAGTGATTGTTCCCTTCGGTCCCGGCATCTTGAGCACTTGATACGCGTAGTGAGATGCGGCCATGAACTTCGCAAGTGCAGTTCTCCCGATGATGGCGTTGTAAGCTGTATCGAATTCAGCAACATCGAAGGTGATCTGCTCTGTTCGGAAGTTGTTGGCTTGGCCGAAAGTCATAGGCAACGTAATCTTGCCCAAAGGTCTGGACAATGATTGGGGAGTAATTCCATGGACGGGTTGATCGGTTGGTGTCAACTCACTTTGCGGAATTCCCATTGCGTCCAGAGTGCTGGCGAAGAGAAGATTGATCGAGCTGCCACCGTCGATGAGAACTCGCGCTACCTTGATGTTCCGAATAGTGGGTTCGACCACGATCGGATATCGTCTTGGGATAACGGAGGTTTTGGGGTGGTCTTCCTCTGAGAACTCTATTTTCTGCTCAGACCACTTCATCTTGGGTGCAGCCCCCTGCCACGTTGAACAGACTTCACGTTCCACTTTCTTGTATTCTCGCTTGGAGGAATACGTTGTGGAGCCGCCAAAGATGTGTGAGACGTGGAGGTCGGAGTCTGGATACGCAGAATCCGATTCGTGAGGAGGCGTCTCTTCGTTCTTCTCGACAACACGTACTCGCTTGCCTTTTTCAAACGCCATGTGCTTCTCGAGTGACTTTTTGAAAACAAGGCAATCCTCCAGAGAATGTATGTCCATTTTGTGTATGGGGCACCATAATTTCTTTGTGTCGCTGCCTTGTGGGTCTGGGCGCTTGGGAGGGTTCGCGTATTCTACTGCGAGGACTTCCGCTTGAGCTTTCCTTTTCCCATTTTTGCGATTTTTCTTCTTGCTTGACTCAGATGCATCTGCGGCTGGTTTCTTCTCTCCCCCGGTCTTCGGCTTGTCGTTCTTGCGTCTTAGCGCATCATCCACATGGGCGCATCGCTCAACGATCTCGAATAACCTCCAAGTAGTTGTGATGCGTCTTGTCGCCAACTCCTGGGTAGTGTAGCGATCTCTGACACCGGATTTGAAGGCGTGAATTACAGAAGCGTCGGTGATTTCGGGAATTGTGTTTCTACACTCGTTGAAGCGCCGAACGTATTCCCTCAATGATTCCCCCGAGTTCTGTGTTAACGCGTGTAAGTCATCTTCGATCGCGTGGCGCTTGTATGTTCCTTGGAAATTGGTGACGAATTGTTGCCACAGGTCTGCCCACGAAGAGATTGAGTAGGGAGGAAGATGCATCAGCCATGAACGTGCAGAACCCTTTAACGCGGTTGGTAAATAGTTAGCTAACGCATTGTCGTCTGCTCCGGCAGCATAGAGCACTGTCGAGTAGACTTGAAGGAATTCTTCTGGGTCGGTGCTCCCATCATACTTTTCAATAGCTCTGGGTCGGAATCTCTCAGGCCATCGGACATCACGTAGGGAACGACCGAAAGCCCTACACCCAGCGTTGGGGGCGGTGGGTTGTCGGCGGTCGTGTGACCTTCGTGGATGTCTGTCTGACGATGAAGAGGATGCGGATCATGACGATGACGATGGGTCGCTTGGTTCCGGCGTACGATTACGAGGATGACGACCTGGATCTCGGGAATCCTGTCGTTGTCTCCCGCTGTTGTCTCGGCGCCGATCTCCGTCGTCGTCGTTGTTGCGGCGACGGCCATGACCAGTATTGTCTGGCCCCCGTCGTTCGCGATCGTTGTAGTCTCGGTCCTCGTTTGGGCGGTTTCCTCGATCATGGCGCCGTGAAGAGACATGACGCCGAGAACGATTTGCGTCGTCTCGTGTGCGTCGTGCTTCTCGGCGACCGTTGATTTGGTCTCGAAGATCGCCAGTGCCACGAGGTGGAGGGGTAGCCTATCGAGGTAATTCCCTCCGCTCCGGATCTTCACCATTGGCGTCGTCAATTGGTGGCTAATCTTGGTGTGCTGCGGTAGCGGCTTCTTCAAACGCGTTGCTGAGGTTGGTCACCGATTCCCGTAGTCGTTCTGTCCAACGCTCGAGGTCGTCGTTCAGAACGGGATTGTAAGGAGTTTCCCTTAGTATAACTTGAACAGCCCTGATGTGCTGGGCTAGAGTAGTCGATTGATTCGCCGCTTCTGCGTTGGCTTGCGCTGACGTGCCAACATCATCGATAGCCAATACCTCCCGTGGCGCACTTGTTGTCGATGACCCATAGTCTTCGAGGAGATGCAAGACCGATGGTTCGTGAGGATCGATATCGATTACCCCAACAAATCGATCTGAGGCTGGAGCCGCTCCTTGTTCCTTGCCGTTATCCCTGACAAGGACGTATGACTTAGGAGACGAAGTTTTCATGGCGCCGAGGAGGACTTTGCAACTCAAGAGGTCGTGATTCTTTGTCTTGTGAATAGGACAATAGACATCTCGAGTTAGAGAAGTACGCTGAATTCCACGTTCTTTGCAGGCGCGAATTTCAACGTGGACGTTGAGAAAAACCCAGCAATCTTGAAGGGTGTGTTTCTTGGTTTTGTGGATAGGACACCAAGACCTGGTGGCTTCGGAAGTCATCTTTGTCGGCCCGTGATTTATGTCGGAAGGACAAGGTTTGGCCGTATCAGAATCCTTCCCGAGCTTGGATGTAGTCGGTAATCCGTTCTCCGTTTCGACGGGTGGATTTTTCGACATGGAGTCGCCTTGGTTCGTAGCCACTGCGTTCTCGTTTCCAGTCATTGGAGGACCGGTTGAGATCGGCATCGTGGTGTAAACCGGGAAGATGATTTCGCCGACTTGAGTCCATACCAGCATTGTTGAAGCAGGGAGTGCTTGGCTGAAGCTGGTGTTGACGTTGTTGTCGATGAAGCTGGATGACATAGTAGTAGAACCTTGAGTACCAAGTTCCCCTACCTGGCGCGCCACTGTCGACGGGTGATACCCATAGACCGGATATAGAGGGTATTGGGGTACGTTGGTACAAGGATCTACGTAGTACGACATCGAGCAATCAAAAGACAAGAATTATACTGGTTTAGGCCCCTTGATAGGTAATAGCCCTAATCCAGTTGATGTGGGATTATATGGTGAAAAACACAGGTTACAAAAGGAACGATGGAACTTGTCGGATCCGGCGAGATCGTAGTCGAGTGGATTCGACTAGCTCTCGATGACTTGGCTCCTCGCAGACTCCGGCTTCATAGGCTGTGCGGGTTGTTTTGGCTCTGAGATTCGATGTTCTATGCCCTCCCCGGGGGGTCCCTTTTATATCGCAAGTCTGGAGCTCTCCGAGTAGAACTCGAATATATCAGACCCAATACAATACGTAGATGACCTAGTTCTGTCCGAGAAGGACTCTTCCCATCTGTAGATTTCGTGAAAAGTTTCCTTAGAACATACAGGAAATATCCGCGTACGCGTGGGTATGCCATGTCGATACGTAACGTATATCGAAGGGTAGAGGGTATGCCTGACCCGTAACCCTGACATGCACGGACAGAGAGGTGGAGGAGGATGGACGTAGCGGGGAGGGGGAGGGATCGACCGTCGAATGTCGTTGGGAGGGAAGAGCCGGATCGAGAAGGGGGAGGGAGATGTGAGAAAGAGAGAGAACGACGGAGGAAACAAGAATAGGAAAGAAAGAAAGAACGATCTAATCCATTTGGTTGACCTTATCCGGACTGGGTTTTTTACTATGAAAAAACCGACAGGTCTTTTTTAAAGAAAAACATGAAAATCGAATAAGTCAAACAACCGGTGAGGCCATAAATTTTGCAAAAGCACCAGTCATCTTTAAAATTTTAGAGCACAGTCTAATTTTTGTGATTTCTTCTCCTCTGTATAGTATATCCAAAGAACTGAAGGGACCAAAATAAAAAAAAACAACAAGCTTGATCTAAATGAGCTTACCTTACCCTGATTATTGTAAAGTATCAATACTTTTCTGCTAAAATACGGACAATCCGTCCGGGCGACGTGGATGCACCATGAGCGAATACTTATTTAAATTTAGCCGATAGGTACGTCTATATTTATATCTTTATATCTATATCTATACCTATATACCTAACTAAAAAATACGTAAGGATGCCGGGAATATTTTCATCCGTCATCATCATCATCCGCATGTATAGGTGATTTTTATTTACAAGAAACAGACTCTAAGACTGGAACTCTAAAGCTTGCTATAGGGCTTAATTCTGAGGTCGATAGAATGTGGTTTTTCTCTAATTCTTGGGAAAACGGAAATAGAAAGAGATAAGGATAAAAACCCCTCAATTAATTTTAGATTATCTCCATAGATGCGGACAGATTTTATGGAGGAGGCGGTTTCCCATGGTGTTGGGAAGTTGTGGGACTCGATGGAGGTAGGGAATGACAGTGTAACACTTGGACCCACGCGACAGTGAGATGAGGAGCAGGGGGACACTGATTAGACTGTGGTTGCACCAACCGGATGTGCGCTTGCAGGCCAAGGTGGAAGGGAGCTTAATGGGCCAGCTCGGCTGTGGTCTAAAGAAAAAAATGGGCTTAAAATGGCCCATGGAGAAAGTAGGGTTTTATTTAGATTTTCATTTAAATAAATGTTGAAATGATGTTTGTATTATTAAAACTAGGAAGGTGGCGCGTCGCGCGGGCATTTATTTTGTTGAAAGATAAGATTATAGTTTATTTTGTTGAAATTTTATAGGATTTGGCAACTTTGAGAGAGTTTTGAGGAAGTTTAATTGGCATATGTCGTATGATTTGTTTGAGACACTTATATAAGGATAATATTAACCACGTTTTCTCCCTAAATTCTTTTCGTCAGCTTTGCTTTTATAACTTTGTAACCTAGTAGTTAGCTTTATACTATATCGTAGCTAAGTAATACATAGAAGCTATTATTTATACTTGTATTCATCAACTATAAAGAATGGTAGGCTTATTTTCTTTAATAAAACATGTCTACTAAATTAAGTGTTAAAGTAAAATTAGGACTTTTTAATTGGATATAGGTTATTGTTTTCTATTAATGGATGAATTGTGTAATCCACTAAATGCATTGGTTTATATAATCTTATATGATTGGTGCAGTTCGAGATGCGGCACAGGAATCCAAGAATTGAGAATTTTTTACGGTGGATTAATTTTTTTTGGATTGTAATATTTGTACGTTAAAATTCAGCAGCTATCAGTGAGATGGAGTAACCTGTCAGTTTTGTATTTTTTTCAGAACTGATGAATTAAACATTGGTGCTAATTACATCTAAATTGTAAAAAGTACGTTTAGTTATAATAAGAATGATTAAAAGAAGCAATATTAAACACTTACCTGATAATTGCTGATCTTCGTTCTTTCTACCTCATAATGTTTTCCTATCTGTAAACTCAAAGTAGTAGTCCGAGAAACATTTTTTTTTGCTTTGACCTATTTCATTATTGTATCGTGATAAAAAAAAGATTGAGACTATTTTTCAGTACACAGTACTTATCATGTTCCATAACTTCGAAATTTTTAAAAATGTATAATGAGTTTATGTTAATTTTTGGCCTAAAGTGGTTTGCCAATTGCTTTAGGATTAAGGCATGTATTGAGTTATCATGAAGAAAATAGTATTTACATAGTAGAACAATATATTAAATGATATGTTCGCAACAATCATACCTCTGCATTAGTAGAATCATCCGCGTATACCATAGAACTCATCAGCCGATTAACCGCATCCCATTGCCTAATCACTCTTACTTTAATTGTCCACCTATCATTTTTCTTGTTAACGCAGTAATTAAATTGCAAGGCGCCATGTTATCTGCAAATGCGTATATGCAATATAATGTATACATTTATGTTATTTAATAGATGCAATATAGTGTAGCCCTAATTAATTAATGAAGGATAGCATTATTGTGTTGTTCTGTAGGTGCACGATTACCTTCTTTTGCCAAAGACGATGACCAGCCTGAATTGACTAATGTCACAAAGGTGTCGCACACCTCTTATGCCAAGATGAGTCGCCGAGCCGTGCATCGTGGAGATTAAAATACCATCTGGTCATGGTGTTCCTGAAGGAGATAAATAATCTGAGATTCTCTTGTACTTAGGAGTAACTAATCTTGCCTGCCTCATCGATTTAAAATTTGCTAATCTGCTGACCGGTGTATATATGTATATGTAGAGAAAATCTGAGATTACGTTGATGTAGGGTAACTAATCTTGCCCGCTTTATTGATTCAAAGTAGGAAACTAATCTTGAGACAAATACGCTCCATGTTATGATCACGGCAAATACATGTACTACACGTGTGGGTCCTCGACTCCTATGCGTAGGTTCTCATTGTGCCATGTGGCATGTTGAGAGCGTTTTGAGGAAACCACGTGGCAGTTCGAGAGCATTTGTAGAAAGTTTTATGGGCTTTTAGTATATAATAGATAATAGATTAGCAATGGAGCTCTAATAATTCCAAAACAATTTCACATAGTGTAATTAATCATGGAGAATTTAATAAAAATTAAATCCAGCCATATTTTATTTGGGAAATTTCTCATGTTTTCTTCCCGTTGCAACGCACGGGCATTTTTTTTTTCTAGTAAGTATGTATATATGTATGTATGTATATGTGTGTCTATATATATATATATATATATATATATATATATATATATATATATATATATATATATATATATATATATATATATATATATATATATACACACACACATACACCAAATCTATTCTACGTCCCTCCCTTAGAATAACTATTCTATACCCCCCTCCCATGGGCCAATCCCACCTCCCACACTCTTCCTAGGGCCCAAATCCCCCCTCCCACCTCAGTCAAAGGCTGGTCAAAGCCCCTCCCGCTGGTCAAACCCGCCCATTGACTCCCTCCCTCGCCCACCACTTTATTGTCCTCGTCTCACAGGAATTCCGCAGTAACAGAACAGTCATCGTGCAGTAACAGGACAACTTTCTCGCAGTAACGACATCAAAAAATAGTCATGATGGATCTAGTTTTGTTAAGCACTTTTTACGAATATTATGGTGTAGATGGATTAGAAAAATAATATATAACGTGAGAGATATTGCTCTCTAAAGATTGAGATTTACTATGCATTACTACTATAGTACCACTGTTACTATGCATGTTCTCTGTTACTGCAAATTCCACCATGCTCTCTAAAAAAACATTACTACTGTAGTACCACTGTTACTATGCATGTTCTCTGTTACTGCAAATTCCACCATGCTCTCTAAAGAAACATTACTACTGTAGTACCACTGTTACTATGCATGTTCTCTGTTACTGCAAATTCCGCAATGTTGTTACTGCCAAAAGTGCAGTAACAACCTATAAATTTTGCAGTAATCATGTTACTCCCCTTTTATGATAATGTTACTGCCGAATCATAATAACGAGGTATGGTTCTTGTAGTAACATAACTGATTTGTTCTCACACAATTTGAACATACAAAGCATGCAAACAATATTTTCTATTCACATAATGTCACATGATGAATTGGTTAGGAGAGCTTGCCATGAACTATGAGATCATGGGTTCAACTCTTGATTTCACCAATTTATTTTTAATTTTTATAAAAAAATAAAATGATAGGAGAGAGAGAGATGAGAGGGATAGAACAAATGAAGAAAAAGAAAAAAAAATGTAGAGGAGGTGGGCGCCGGGAGTAGAGAGATCGGGAGGGGAAGGCGTAAAAAAACAAAAAAAAACAAGGAGGGAGAGAGAGATTGGGAGGAGGATATCGGGAGGGGGAGGAGGAGCAGAAAAAAGCGGAGAGGAGGGACGGGCCACACGTGACGACGTGACAGGGAGGGGGGATGGGCTGGGAGCTGGGACTATGGGAGGAGATGGGTTAGGTGGGAGAGCGGAGAGGAGGGACGGGCCACACGTGACGACGTGACAGGGAGGGGGGAGGGGCTGGGAGCTGGGACTATGGGAGGAGATGGGTTAGGTGGGAGGGGAGTGTAGAATAGTTATTCTAAGGGGGAGGTGTAGAGTAGAGCTGTTATATATATATATATATATATATATATATATATATATATATATATATATATATATATATATATAACTATTCTACACTCGAGTATAGAATAGCTATTCTATACCCCCTTCCTTCCAAGGGTCACACCCACCTCACCCTCCTTACCAAAGGCCCAAAACCCACCTCCCACCTCGGTCAAAGGCCCCTCCCACCGGTCAAACCCGCCTACTAACTCCCCCCACCACCCACCTCTTCTCAGCTCTCGTCCCAGGACGGTGCAGTAACTCGACGACCACTATGCAGTAACACTGTGTCTTACGTGCAGTAACAGCGTTAAAATATAGTTGAAACATAGTCATGACGGATCTACTTTTGATAAGCTCTTTTTTTCTAGCATCATGGTGCAAACGGTTTTAAAAACCTTACATCACTTGGGAGATATTGTTCTTCAAAGTTTGACAGTTTTGCAATTTGTCTCTCCACAAGTAGTAATACTATACTATTGCTTGTTACTACTTGTCTGTTGTACGTTACTACAATCGCATCACGATGTTACTACACTGCGTTTTACTGTATTTTTTGGGTAGTGTTACTGCATAAACACGTGGTAACGTATACCTTCCGTGCAGTAACACTTCTACTTTTGTGCAGTAACAAGTATATGATTAGCATCTGAGACTTTTAACCTATATATTTTTGTTTCAATTCCTGATTTACTGTAATTCACCACAATATTACTGTCAAAAGTGCAGTAACGTCATATACATGCAGTAACACTATATTCGAGGGAGGAGACCGATTTTCTTGAGAAGAGGGAGGAAGAACGGTTTCTTGAAGAGGGGAGTACGTAGATGCATTTTGAAGTTTAACCCTCCACATGCAGTAACACTATAGCTTCATGGTGGGAATGATTTTAAAAAATAATACATATCTTGTGAGATATTGCTTTTCAAATATTGGCATTTTGAACTTTAACCCTCCACATGCAGTAACAGAATGTGTAACTTGTAGTAACAAGGGCATATACATGCATTAACATGGTTTTACAAAATGTATAAAATTGTTCAAACAACTCCTACATCAATCAGACCTCACTCAAAGCCACGTACAGACTTTACCTATAGCCCACCTATTCAATATTCATCTTGTAAAAATGACATAGTAAAACTATAATTATCGTGCAGTAACATAGCTACTTGGAAGTGGTAATATGCGTCTATTATGTAGTAACACTTCTACTTTCATACAGTAACAAGTATATTGTTAGCATGTGAAGCTTTAACCCATATATTTTTGTTTTAGTTCTTGGTCTATTACAATTTTACTATGACGTTACTGCATTATTGCAGTAATGTCCTATGTATTATACAGTAACGTCATATGTTACTGTACTTTTACAACAATGTTACTACTAGAGCATAGTAATATGTTATGAGTTTCGATAGTGAAAGATATTAGAATTGATAATCATATTTCTTTCTCATAAAATTTTTAAAACAAATAGTATCATTAGATGAATTGGTTAGAAGAATGTGCTTTGAACTATGAGGTCATGGGTTAGTCTTGAATTTGGCAATTTATTTTTTATTTTTCCAGAAAAGAGAAAAAAATGTTTCAAGGAGAAAAAAAAAGAAAAAAATGAAATAAAAAAAGAGAGATTGGGAAAGAGACAGAAGGGAGGGGATCGGGAGGGAAGGAGGGGGAGCGCGAGAGGGGGGGATCGGGAGCGAGAGAGAGACAGAAGGGAGGGGGAGCGAGAGAGGGGGGGATCGGGAGCGAGAGAGAGAAGGGAGGGGATCGGGAGGGAGGGAGAGGGGTATAGAATAACTATTCTATACCCCGGGTGTAGAATAGTCTTACCCCCCCCCCCCCACACACACACACATATATATAGAGAGAGAGAGAGAGACTACTGTGCTTTAATAAGGCAAAACAGAGAACAAATTTACAAAGGGGAGGGGAGAAAAAAATACAACAAAGGGGAATTTACAAGGGGGTTAAAATAAACTGTGTATCCATGATTGCCAAATTGGTTTATCTGCTTCTTTTACTCTATGCAAATGCAAAGTAAATTCATACTTGAAGTGTGATTTCCATTTACCAAAATGCACTTACACATCGTTAAAGATGAGATCATTTCTTATGCTCTATAAAGAAAGGGTGGGAGAAGCTACTTTTTGCTGTAGATATCATATTCATGAAGTTCAAACTTATGTTCCAGTTTATGACAACGAAGTGCCAGCACTGTTGAGCACAGGGGCAAGTGAAAAAGGGATGCAAAGAATCATCTGTGGTTAATGTGTTGCATGTAACACATCTGATTCCCCCTTGGGTGTTGAAGTGTTCTCTTGGTAGCAGATCCTTTGTGTTTAACCTATCCATTAATAATAACCAAACAAAACTTTCAATTTGAGTGTGCATCTGCTTTTCCAGATAAGGGTGATGGGAACTTCTGGTTGAATATGAGCGAAGAACAGATCATAAACTCTTTTTGATTGATATTGATTTGAATTCCAATGATATGTCCACTGATCCAAGAGATTACCGAAATTCAATTCATGTAAAGTATTGCTCAGGTGCTGCCATTGTTGAACTGCTTGAGTAGTTTTTTTTTTTTTTTTTGGGGGGGGGGGGGTTGAAAAGCTTACTCCAGATTAACCAGTTCTTTGAAACCCTCGAAAGAAATATCTTCATTCTTTGCAAGTGAGAACAGAATGATCAATTCTTCTTGCAAGATTCTGCCATTCCAGTTGTCTTTTCAGAATAGAGCTGTCTCCAATGGCCAATAGCAACAGATGTAATGGCTCTGAAAATTGGTATATTAGCCTAAACACATCCTTCCACCAGAAAAAACCCTTTCCTATGTGTGCATGGGGTGGCATGTTGGAGTGTGAATAATATTTGTTCCAGATTAGGTCTACCCTGGGCAACTCCATTTTGTTGAAATATTTTGTAGTTCCAGATTTATGACTTCTAGTCCCCTTTTTTTTCTTTGGTTGACAAACTAGATCCCAAGCTGCTAATGAATGCACCTTAGCATTAGGGTCATTTGATTTCTTCCAAAGATAATGCCTTCTAGTTCGATCAATATGCTGAATTACCTTTTTTGATAATTTGAGAGTGCACATGTAGTAAGTTGGAAGAGAGGAGAGAGAACTTTGTATACGTATGAATACAAAGTTTGTATACATATGTATATAAAGTTTATATATATATGTATACATAGTTTGTATACATGCCTAATAGAAGAACCGAAAATAAAAACCAGGAAAAAAAGAAAAAAAAAGAAAAAACGAAAAAACCGGAAAAAAACAAAAACTGTTCGCGTATTAGCTTTTCCGGTGCCGCCGTGCGCCGCAATTCCGCAAACACTTGCACCGTCGTTTATCCCTCTCTCTCAAACACCCCTTAAGAAAACAAACTCATCATTAGGGTGTCTATATTCTCGCTCTCACGGATCATTGGACTGTGGGATATATATGGTCCTCTCACCAGCTGCCACATGCAAGCAAGTTCTTCAGGTCGTACTCTCTCTCCTCATCAATCCAATCTCATTAACTCATCACAAGCATGCATATTTGTTTTTAGAGTAAATATCAGAAAACTATAACTTTAGTGACAAAACTATCAGTTTGCTGCAACATTAGTGGCATGTTTCAGTTTACTGCAACAAAAGCGTGGGAAATTATCACAAAACTATAACGTTTACGTTATATACTGCTACAATTGTCACCTATATGTATTGTTGCAGCATCTCTACTCTCTACTACTTAAAAAATTCATAGTGGTGATGGTGAAGCCAACGTAGACACGCGATCCAATATACAAACGTACTTCGACACGTTCAGAGCAAAAAAAAAACGGCGCACGCTCCTCCTCCGCACCACCGTCGCGCAATTCCTACGGATCGCATTCCGCAATAAGCGCCACCCCAATCCAAAACCTCGCCCCCCTCCACCCCACACCCGCCGCTGCTCCACGCCTCCACCACCGGTGCCCCCATCGCCGCCATCACCTCGCGCCGCGCCCCATCCTTATCGTCATGACACGCCTCCACCGCCGGCGCTTCCATCGCCGTTGTCTCCTTCCCGTCACACCCTCCTCGCCGCGACATGTCTCCACCACCGGCGCCCCCATCGTCGTCGTCTCCTCCCCGACTCCCGGTCTCCAACTCTCCATCACGTCGGCGCGCCCTCGACTGATCCCCGCCGCCGGAATCCCTGCCTCGGCACGCAATCGACCGATCCCCGCGGCGCCCTCAACCGATTCCCGCCGCCGGAAGCCCTCCCATCGCGCCTCACGGTCTCCATCACGCCGGCTCGCCCTCGACAGATCCTAGCCGCCGCCCGCTGCCCCTCCCCGGAATTGAATGGCACAGAACAAAAACACGAGCCCTCTGCGGCGATGGATTGGGAGCAGGTAGTGCCGTAGTGGCAAGGCTGGCGGCGTTGGTGCCCGGCGACAGCCACGGTAGACGGAACGCTACTTGATCTGACAAGAGTGGCGTGACCAGGCCATCGCCGCCGCTTATGCATGCCACCCCGCCTCCTGTCACCCCTACTGTGAACCTGCGATCAAGCCTCCGCCGGCGGGCACCCAAGGCTGTCGCCTACAGTGCGACTTCGCCATCCCTGCCTGCGCATGCCCTAAGCCGCTGCTTACAGCGCGACTTCACTGCCGCCGCCTGCACGAGCCCCGCCGACGCCCGACCTGCAATACAACCTCCGTTCCCAAGGCCAGGAGCAGGGGGCAGCACCGAAGGTAGACGGCACCATCAGGTACATTGCTTTGTGCCCATGCTCCTGGACGATCCTTTTCTTTAGGCAATAATTTCTGATCATCCTGTTGCAGCTACCCTGTTAGAGGCTAGAGTATTCTGTGCCAACGTCCTGTCATCCTTCTTGCGTGCCCTTGACAAGCAGGGCAGAAGATTCAACATCTGAACCCCAAAAGGAGTCCACGGTTTGTGTGTCTTATCACGAAATTCTTGATGCTTATTTCTGAGAGATTGAAGGACTAGGGTTTAATTCGGTTCATTGATGTGTTCTCTGTGCACAAATTATCTATGACCTTCATGTGTTTGATGAAATGCTTGACCATATACAGTTTCTGTTCATGATGCCAACGCCGCCTCCCATCCCTGCCATATGAGATCAATCTACCTGCAAGCTATTTCTTTCCTTTTAGGAAGAAGTAATGTGGCTACTCTCTCGGCTCTCGGAGATCTTCTGCCTAGCAACATATGCGTTGAAAAAAGGATGGTGATCAGGAAAGAGGCATTTTTTTCTAACTGAAAGCGCTTCGCTTCGACCAATATTGTTACTAAACATGGTAGGATGATTCTTGTTTTTGGTTATGTTAGTTTATATAATATGGTTTTCAGTATATATGTCTATATTCCCTTTTGGATGAAAACGATTTTAATGAAATCTATCATGGAATTATATTCTCATTTGTGAATTGTGATATGAACCAAATGTAGCTATGGATCACATTGGCATCCTAGGTCTCCTGATTATGGGCAACAAGGAAATTGTGGGCAATAAGTTTACTATCCTGATTACAACAGGATTTGCATTGTGATTGCACTAAAAAACAATAATAAATTATCGTGTTGAAATGCACAGGTACCCTGAAATAATTTTAGGCAGGCAAGGTACCAGGGTAATGTCTGGCCATGCTACAAAAGCAAACAGTCAAGTCTGATATGTATGGTCTATCATGAAATGGATGCCACTGTCTTAACTAAGATTTTAGTAATACTTATTGCATCAAAGCTCAGTTATAGGCATCCAAACTGTAGCTTTTCTCTTGCAGCTGCTATTTAAAAATTTTCTTTTACATTTAGCTACAGCTAATTATTTTTTTTCCTTTCCTGGCAAGCAGCTAGAGTTCAAGCTCCAGGAGAAGGTCACATTTAGGCAAGTTCTACAGTCTTTCAGGTAATTGATCATTTGATTTCCTTGCATATGAGACTATACAAATTTATTGTGTGTTTGACTGTATGTGGTGCCACTACCATAGGGGACGGTAGTGACATGGTGATATATTTATCAATTCTATAACAGAACTGTTGCATGGTGTTATATTTACAATTGCTATAACTTTTGTCCATCTGTATTTTAAGAGCTATTTCAATCAAGTACAATGTAGTTTTGACCATTTAACTGATTTATGAACTGTGGGAATCGAAGGTTCAGAGAATATAATATTTATTTGCTTGAGGCTTTCATGTATGCATCTCCAACTGACAACATGTGATGTGGGATATGATATTGTGCCTTACTTTCAATTTACAATACAAGTAAATACTTTATCCATTCAAATGCAGCTTGAATATATCAATAGTTTTTTTCAGCATGCATATATATATATTTCCATTGCATTTTTGTGTAATTGAATTGTATACAAAGAAAATGTTTGTTGTTCAGTATGAGTTAACCTTTTTAATATGATAGGTTGTGTGCAATGGTCAATGATGTGCAAATTGCAATGCTGCAGAATGAGAGCTGAGCCACACAGTCCATGTGCCATGCTTTTCTTATCCACTTTGTAAGCATGTGCTCCTTTAAAAAAAATTATATGATTCAGCTTGATTAACATTTAATTTGTTATTTACCTAAAAATTAATTCATTCTAATATGATATTTTTGCAGAGTTTCATGCAACCATGCTGTTTCCAACCCCTGCTGAAATGCTGAACATAAGGATGAATAATCTAATTTTATGAGGAAAAACATCTCTGGAAGTGCCTGCTTTGGTTAGTCATAGTTACTCTTACTCCATGGGTATTTTCAATTTTTTGGAGAAATGATATATAGGAAATGAAGGAAACCAGAAATAATCTTATTATTAACCTTCATTCGATTGCAGATACCTGATACAAGATGTACTAGGGAGTTACAGAACAGGTAGGAATTGTAAGAATGTCATGTGCATACTAGGGAGTTACTGTTGCAAAATTAATTGAGGTTAACTATTGACTTATTATCAAGCATACATGCATTAAAAACATAATCAAGCATATATGCATTAAAAACATATTATCTTTCTCTTCCATGGACCATGGTGTATGGTACTATGGTTCCAAGGTTTAACAGGTTACCAATATGTGTTCTTTGCCACTGCTGGATATCAGGATCAAATTAAGTAGGTATTTATTCTACTATATGGTGGTGGAGGGTAATTCTTCTAGGTCAACGGGTACTTTTCTCATTTTCTGAAAACAACACGATGATCATATTTAGTGATAAGAGTATTATGATTTGACACATTGATGCTACATTCTTATTCTTTCTTTGTGCAAACCTGGCTCAAAAGAACATATTTTAGATGAGTAGGAAGCTTGTGTTCTTCGATGGTCTGAAAGGTTAGCGGCTACAAATGGCTTGATTAAGTTTTTTAATCCCCTCTTGCTTAATTGTATTCTTTACTTAGAAACTTTAACTCAATTGACTCAAGCAATGGATGTACTTTTCTTCAGTTTACCTCAATCAATTTATGTTAGCGTGCCTTGTACGTGCACGCTTTTAATCAATAAATTTTCGCTGACTTGAAGAACTCTGTAGAGCAGCGAGCAGCAGAGGTAGGATGTTTTGATAGCAGGTGCTCAACTAAAACCCGAATTGAATCCATCTTTTGGCTTTAAACTGATGTTCAGATCTGGCATTTTGGTGCACAACATGTAGTTGGGGATTTTTTGACATTTCTTAAGTGTTTTTTCATTGAACTTGATCAACCAAAGAAACTGTATTACATCAATATTCATGACCTGTTAGTCTGAAGCTAAAGCAGAATCAGATTCAGCAAATGCGGATGTACAACTATCCAATAAGATTGATCGAGCATAATCTTGCAAGATTATGAGATAATGCATGTACAACTAAATAAAGATACAGGCTTTTCTATACTGAACTGGATTTTATGGATCATCACCCATGGTCCTCTGTACTCAAATCCTTTTTTTCTTTTTTTTAATGGCATACACCCCATGGTAAATGAAAATTGTATTTTCTTTCTTTCTTTTTACCTAAATTCATACAATCTGGATAATATATTTTATATGATCCCTTCTTATACCTGTGGCTTAGCTATTTGTATTTGTAAACCAACGATATACAATAGAAATAAGCCGGTGCGATTTGATGTTAACGTATTAATTTTTTTTCCATTTTCAACGCACGGGCACCCAACTAGTATAACGTAAAAGTTGCAGTTTTGTGATAATTTTTCACGCTATTGTTGCAGTAAACTAAAACATATCGCTAATGTTGTAGCAAACTAATAGTTTTGTTACTAAAGTTGCAGTTTTCTGAAATTTACTCTTGTTTTTAAGCACTCAGGCAGTACAGCATAATTGTTGCTATGCTGTGCGTGCGCCGATCTGGCCACATTCATCTTGCTTGATTCACTAATCTAATCATCGTAGTTTGTTTTTGTTGTTCCAGCTTTCCAGCTTTCTTTTCTCTCTTTTTTCACTATGACCAAGGAAGAGGGAAGGGCTCAAGGAGGTTCTGAGCGGGCTGCTCAGAGCAACAGCAGGTGGCAGGCAACCAGTGCATCGCAGGAGATAGGCGCACAGTGTTAGAAAGAGTTTGTTACATGTGATAATGCGCATGAGATAATAAGATAGAATTAGAGATAGATTTCTGTTTTTGAGTCTTATCTCCTCCTTTGTATGCGCCACTTTGGGAGCTTTTCCCAAACATATATTAACACGTACAGCGACCTCTAACGAGGTGAGAACACTTCTGCCAATTCACATATATATGGTATCACAGCCAAACACCCACGCATAAGATCACATCTACCACAATGGCGAGTTCCTCCAATTCCACCACCAATCCGCTCTCTGGCCAAGCTGTTCTGGAGAAGCTCACAAGGAATAATTTCATGCTATGGAAAACACAGATCCTTCCTATGATCCGTGGTGCCCGCATGCATGGAGGGGTACCTCACCGGTGCGAAACGCGCACCGTCAACGGAAGTCGACGTCAAGGAGGGCGACAAAGTCGTCACAAAGATCAACCCTGCCTACGAGGAGTGGGTTGTTGCCAATCAACAGATGCTTGGGTTCCTCCTTGCATCTGTATCGAAGGATATCCTCACTCAGGTCGTCAATCTGGAGACGGTGGCGGAGACATGGAGTGCAATCATGACAATGCTCTCCTCACAATCCCGTGCGCGTGCGTTGAACACACGTCTTGCGCTGTCCATGACCCACAAGGACAATCTAAGTGTAACGGAGTACATTGGCAAGATGAAGACGCTGGCTGACAAGATGTCATCTGCCGACAAACCTCTCGACGATGAGGAGATGATGTCTTACATCCTCACTGGGCTGGACAATGATTACGAGCCCGTCGTCTCTTCCCTTGTCGGCAAGGCGGAGGCAATTCCAGTTGTTGAGATCTATACTCAGCTTCCCAGTTTTGAGAGCCGAGCCAAGCTACGACAACAGGCGAACGGATCCTCCGTCAACAGCGCAAGGCATGGAGGTAAGGGAGACGGCTTCACCGACAACAGCCCCTTCGGCAACACCAACTCCTTCCGCGCTCGTGGCAACAGCGGAGGCTATGGTGATCGCGGTGGCCGGGGGAGAGGAAACGGAGGCGCGCACTTCTCCAACAAACCATGCCCGACTTGTTAGCTGCGCAGCAAGATTGGACACGTTGTAGCAGACTGTTGGTATAGGTATGATGAAAATTTCATTCCAAATTCAAAAACAGCAGCTGCGGCTTCCTATGGTGTCGATGCAAATTGGTATATGGACACCGGAGCTACCGATCACATCACGGGAGAGTTGGACAAGCTGACGACGCATGAGAAGTACAACGGCAAAGAACAAATTCATACGGCAAGCTATGCAGGTATGGACATTAAGCATGTTGGTCACTCTATTATTCATACCCCTATGTGTAATATTCAATTGAGAAATATCCTCCATGTTCCTAAAGCTAAAATGAACCATGTCTCTGCTCATTGCTTAGCCGTTGATAACCATGCCTTTGTTGAAGTTCACTCTCATTCTATTGCTATTAAGGATCAGGTCACGAAGAATCTTCTTCTTAGAGGGCCATGCCGCAATGGACTGTACCTGTTGCCAACATCTTCATTCTCTACATCCAAGCAAGTTCTTGGAGCCATCAAGCCCACAATTTCAAGGTGGCATAATCGCTTGGGTCACCCATCTTTAGCTATTGTTCAAAAGGTTGTTAGTAATAATAATCTCCCATGTTTAGGAGATGTTAATGAGTCAGGAGTATGTAATGTCTGTCAACAGGCCAAGAGTCATCCGACCCTATCCAAAGTCATCTATCCTTTAGAGCTTTGTGTTTTCAGATGTGTGGGGACTTGCTCCTAAGTCTGTTGGGGGCAGAAAATATTATGTCAGTTTCATAGATGATTTCAGCAAATTTACTTGGGTTTATTTACTTAAGAATAAGTCTGAAGTCTTTCTTAAGTTCCAAGAGATGTTCCAACAATGGGTTGAGTGCCTTTTTAATCGTAAGATTATTTCTATGCAAACTGACAAGGGAGGAGAGTATGAAAAATTGCATTCCTTCTTCACAAAGATTGGCATCTCTCATCATGTTTCATGTTCCTATGCACATCAACAGAATGGTTTTCCAGAACACAAACATAGACACATTATAGAGGTTGGGTTAATTAGCTCTCCTTGCTCATGCCTCTATGCCTCTTAAATTTTGGGATGAGGCTTTCTTAGCTGCCGCTTATCTCATAAACCGCATACCCAACAACGTCATTCAGTATACTACTCCTCTAGAACGTCTCCTTGATCAAAAGCCTAATTATTCAGCTTTAAGAACCTTTGGTTGTGCTTGCCGGCCCAATCTCCGTCCCTATAATAAGCATAAGCTTCAATTTTGCTCAAAGCAATGTGCTTTCCTCGGGTATAGCAATATTCACAAAGGTTTCAAATGTCTTGATATATCAACTGGCAAGGTCTATATTTCTAGAGATGTTGTCTTTGATGACCTTTGCAAAGTTGCATGAAAATGTTGGAGCAAGGTTGAGATCTGAAATCCTTTTGCTTCCTCCTTCCTTATATCCAAATGTTGCAATTAATGGGGTTGAATATAACGATCACTGGCTTAATGCTCCTGATCATTCTAATGGGTCTTCTGAGCATATGACAGATCAACAGGAACAATCCAAAGAAGGTGCTGAAAATACTGGATAGAATAACCAAGTTACTGCAGAAAATCTTGAAGAAGATGCAGCAGATCCAGATTTCACAGAAGATCCCGGAGACAACATCTCTGATGGCTCAAATCCCGAGGGTGATACCCCTGCCTCACTTGCGCACTCGCCTGCGCTCTCATTCAACAATGACGAGGATGTCAATGGTTCGCTTACTCAACAGCAGGGGGATCAATCGTCGGCTATCACGTCCCCAATTCCTAGCAATCATGGCGATGGCAGTGAAGGATCCTTTGTGCCTACTTCGGATCCGACTGTGGCTCAGCCTACATGGCCAACTACTCATCTCCATTGAGGTATAAGAAAACAAAAGGTATACTCTGAGGAAACTTTTAAGGTATGGTCTGTTGACAACTACAGGAGAACCCCAAAATCTAGATGAAGCTTTGTCTAACAAAAGTTGGAAAAATGCTATGGATGCTGAGTTTACTGCATTGTTGGAAAATAAAACTTGGCATTTAGTCCCACCTAGTCATGGCAAGAATGTTATAGATTGCAAGTGGGTATACAAAATTAAAAGAAAATCAAATGGTAGTTTGGACAGATATAAAGCTCGTCTAGTAGCAAAGGGGTTTAAACAGAGGTATGTGATTGACTATGAGGACACTTTTAGCCTAGTAGTTAAAGCAACTACTATCAGATCTGTTTTGTCTATTGTTGTTTTCTAGGGGATGGTGTCTTCGTCAGCTTGATGTGCAAAATGCCTTCTTCATGGATATCTTGAAGAGGAGGTGTATATGAAACAACCCCCTGGTTATGAAAATAAGAGTAAGCCTCGTTATATTTGCAAACTAGACAAAGCTCTTTATGGGTTAAAGCAAGCTCCTCGAGCTTGGTACTCAAGACTGAGTACTAAGTTAGTTAATCTTGGTTGTCAAGCATCTAAAGCTGATATGCCACTGTTCTTTTATAACAAAGGAAGTGTTACAATATTTGTTCTTATCTATGTTGATGATATAATTGTAGCAGTGACTGCATTGCTGGCAGACTTGAGGCAAGAATTTGCACTCAAGGACTTGGGAGATCTTCATTATTTTCTGGGTATAGAGGTCAGTACAACAGGTGATGGTATGGTGATGTTGTACCAACATACCCCAAAATCATCAAGATACGGTCTATGGGTATCACCTGCCGACGAATTTATAAAAAACAATGTCATAGCACTTGGCCGACTGCATTGTAAAATTTGCGCTAAACAATGCTTAACTTAAAATCGCATTGTACCAACTCTCGTAAATAAAAGGTTGTGTAACAACAGAAAAGGAGGATTTTAAAGGTATTGGGCCCTGTCCATGAGCATATTGTGAAAGCAAATATGCTTAAGTCCCTAAAGACACATGGCATGTCGCACCCGAATATAGGCTGCGAACGCTAATGGACTTCGGGCTGTGAACGCTAATGAGCATCGGTTCAAAACTCACTGATACCTTTTAAAAAAATAACGTGAGATAGTGTATCGTCTTCTCCGCCGCTTCATCTTCCTCGAAAATTCCTTTTCGTGCACCTGTTCATCAGTCGCCGCCACCGAAGCTAGGGTTCGCCCTCCACACTTGTTCAGCCACCAAATCGCTTCCAAATCTCATCACACACAAGTGCCTTCCATCCCCTTCCATTTTCCATCCTCAATACCCCATAAGAAAACTTAATCAGAGCTTTCCCCATCTGTAACTCCCCGATTTTCGTTCGGGAATAAAAATCAATCAACAAATCATTTCTAGAAATTATATTAAAATTTAAAGCAATTTCACCAAGTGAAATTATAAAGGGAATTAAAAATTTATTTTAAAAATCATGGCCAGGATATTTTGTAATATTCTTTGTGCCCTAATGACCTCTCTGAATTTTTCCGTGAATTTTCGGAGCTCAAGTAATATTTTTAAAGTCACAAAGTTCATTAACTCAATTAAAATAAAAAGAAAACCAAATAAAAACTCTCCCTCCCCTCCCTTTTTGGGCTCGGCCCAGTTTTCCCTCCCATCGGGCCGGCCTCCCTTCTCTCTCTCCCTTAGCCCGCTAGCGAAGTCTGCTTTGCCCCTCCTCTCCCCGAGCCGCCGATAGGTGGGCCCCACCTGTCGGGCTCTCCTTCAACCTCCAGCCCGAGCTAGCAACCGCCATGGCCGCCCGAGCAGCCCACGTCGCCGCCGCCTCCGGCATCACGCGCCCTCTCCCGTGTGGCCCGGACAATGCCGCCCCTCCCCTCCACCTCACCGCCCACGTCGCCTACCCCGCTCCGTGAAAACCGCCACCGCCAACCTCCCCACGATGCCACCCACGTCGCTAGCCGTTGTCGTCCAAATTCGCCCTGGCTCGGCTCCCTCTCGCCCCCTGGAGCTATAAAAACATTCCCCACACCTCCCTCTCTCTTTTTCCCCAATTTCCCCAAGCTGTTGCGCCCTCTAGCCGCTCCCTTGCCGCGAGCCTGAGCTCCGCCGCCCGTCGGCGTCCTCCAACCACGTGCCGCCGCCGCCCCTGTCCTCGCCACACTGCGTCGTCGCCACCACCGGCTTGGCCGTGCCTCGCCGCACCCCGGGCTCCGCTCCTTTCCCCCGTCCATTGTCGGAGCACCACTACCACCACCACACCTGAGCCGCCTCACCTTCACCGCCTCCAGCCGCACCTCGTCACCGTCCTAGCCGTCGGCACGCCACGCGACAACCTCCACCGGCTTCCCCGCTGCAAGGGAAAGCCAGGCCGCCGCCTCATTTCTCCCATTCGTCACCGGAACCACCTCCCCACCGCAAACCCGAGGTCGCCGCCCTTTTTGCCGCCTCCGGCCGCGGTTTGGCGCTACTCCCGATCACCTCTCGCCACACAACCGCCTCTCACAGTGTCGCCGCGTCCTGTTGTACCCCGGTTGCCGCTCCAAGCCATTGGAAACCCGCCGGAGCTCCATTCCCCTCACGCGCCGGTGAGTTCCATCGCCTCTCCCCTCCCCGGCTAGCGATTCCCGCCGCCTCAAGCCATATCTCCCCCTCCTAACCCCTCCTCCACTTTTGGCAAGTCTCGAGCGAGCCCGGCCACCCCTCCGCGTTCGCCGGTCATCGCCGGAGCTCCGCCGCGCCGTCCCGTGGTCCCGCGGACGCCGCCGCCCCCCGACCGCTCGCCGTCGTGCCCTCTTGGCTGCCGCCCCTCGTTGACCACCCCATCCTCTCCCTCTATCTCCCCTTCGCTGGCTGCCCAGTATCGCGCCGCCATCGCTGGTGGTTGTCCGGCCGGGCCGTCGTTATCGCTCCCGCCGCGCATAGCTCCCTCGCCGCCACCGGCTGGCTGCTTCCCCTTGGTCTCGGCCATGGCCGATCTGGGCCGTCGGATCGGCCTCAGCCTCCATCCGGGCCATCCGCGTGGCATCCCATCTTGGCCTTGCGTCGGTGCCCGCGCGGCGCCACGTGGGCGCCACCTCCGCCCGTTGTCTGCCGTGGCCGCCACGTGGCTGCCGCGTGCTCGCGAGCAGCGTGCTTGTGGACTCGGTCCACCATGCACCCGTCTCCCTTGAGTCACCGACAGGTGGCGCCCGCTTGCCGACGCCACCTATCCCTCGGATGACATCACAATTCATTTAAAATTGTGCAATAATTCGAGTAATAATTATAGAAATTCATTTAAATGGCTCAAAACTTCTAAAACATAACTAATTCATACGAAATCCAAATTGGGCCATTCAACTTGCAAAATTCATCCAAAATTGAGATCTACATGTTTGTTTACTTTTCATGTACTGTTTACTTGGTTTTTATTAGTGTTTTTTCTCGTTTTGCATGCCAGCGTGTAGATCTCACTATTTCGGAAGATCGCGTTCGCGAGGATCAGTGTTCGGAAGATTATTTTGAAGAAGCAAGGAAAGTCACACATTACCCTTGAGAATTTTGAGCCTACTTTACAAATGTTTTACCATTTACAAATAAATATGCATGTTTTGCTGATTACATGGGATTAGGGTTTACCTATCTGATTGCTAGTGCCATATTATTTGATATCTGTCCTTTGTCAACCTTGGGTGATAAATCGACTAGCTTGTATTTCTATGATGACCTAGCTGGAACTATATGCTTAGCCATGCTTAAGCATCTGATGATGGGATAATTACATTATTACACCCCTTAGTATCATGACGAGCTACGCGCTCGAGACATCCGGCCATGTTTCATTAGTCGTAACTATTCAACTAAAATGCGACAGAATGGTAGGCTATGGGTGCATGGTTTTGCTAGTCGCACCCATGGCAATTAAGGACTGGTTCGCGGGATGCACTGGAAGACTTACAGCGCTTGCCACAAGCGGGAATGGGTAACTACCTGACTTGAAGTATAGCTTTCCTCTGGCTGACTCATCTAGGCAAGGGTGGGCATGATGGAGCGGGATGGGCCCTGTGACAGCCTTTGTCACTTCCGGATTCACCTAGGAACGAGAGGGGACTGCCCGCTGCCTGTTGAGGAGTGGGGGTGAAACCTGAGGTGTTGTGTGCTTGGTCAGAGGGGGTTATATGAAGGGTCTTGTCACAATCACTCGACATGGTGACGTGTCTGGCCAGGCGCGGTGACATGCCGGTGGATTGTGTCTTGTCTGTACAGTTGTGCACCTCTGGCCAGAGTAAAACTTTTCGAATAGTCGTGCCTGCGATTATGGGTGATCAACCAGAATCACCGTGATTTGTCTCACACTTAATGAATCGACTCAATGCACTGATTAGTTCAGGTGGGAATGGTTGGGCCTGTTCAACATGGTGTAGCGTTGATCAGTGGAGATTTAATGTTACTTTAATTACGCAACTGTTTTATTGTTTTGCTCAATAAAATGATTTGTAACCGTCTTTATGCAAATAGCCACAAGCCATCCTTGTATCCCCTTGCACGTCTGCATCATTGGTGTGGCTTGCTGAGTATGGTGGTTGTACTCAGCCTTGCTATTGTTCCCCCCTTTTCAGAAGTGTAGTGCTTCTGATCTGAAGACGAAGATAGAGGACCAAGGCTCAGACCCCTGTTGAGTTTTGCCTATGGAGTGGAGCTGAAACCCCACTAGGATCGCCTTTTCCACTGCTATCATTCTCTTTCGGTGTGATGACTAAGCGCCTCTTCTGTAAGTATTTTACGCTTTATTTACGTTTGGAACTGTTTATTACTTGTCGTTTTGTGTACCCTGGCTGATTCCTAGACAGGGATTTAATACACAAAATAGTCTGGAAATTTGGGCTAAATTTCTGGGCGTGACAAAGTGGTATCTGAGCTAACTCGACTGTGGTTCACCACTCATGGCAGGTGAGAGAGAAATCCCCTTTGACCAATGGACGAGTTGTAAGGGAGAGAGTTGTGTGATGCTTCACTTATATCTATGCCACAACTGGTAAACAAACATGTTAATTCTGTAATTGATCGACTATGTATTGAGTTTAAACATGTTATTCACATTGCTAGCGAGAATGAAGAGCTTAGATTGCTATCTTCTTTAAATACTAGAGGGCTATATTCAATTTGATGATCTTTGTCCACTCAATTGTTTAGAGAAGAAATTATTTGCAAGATTTGAACTGCCATGTCCTCCTCAAGTAGTTTTTCATGTTATTGGCACTCATGATAATAAAGGAGAGTATAATGTGCATAGGGTATATATTTGTTCAAATTTGAATATACCACATTTTCATGATGCGATGTATTGTCTAGAGGACCGCATGCACATAAATAATTCTCTGTCTAGTTTCTCTAGTTGTTTAAATGAGTTATAGGTTGGTTTGTAAGAAGGGTAGTGTTGTGGTTTTTCGAGTGTCAAAATTTCAGAATTCAACCATATGGTCATCAAGTCTACCACAACTTGTGATAAATAAAGATAAGTTTAACATGCTCAATGATATGGTGAAACCGAGCACGGTTTCGAATTTAGAAGGGGAGGATGACGAGGATATCACTAGCTCAGATATGATCATGCATACCTTATGTATTTATCAACTAAAGGTGCATGCTTTCTATGTGAGATTTATGTGCTACATATTTGAACAAACATTACTGCACGATGAGTTTGTATCTTCTCGTTTGCAAAAATACTAGCATGGGTGAAGGAAAGGATCGTGGGCTCACAAAGTGTTTGGGTAATCAAAGAAATTGATCGGGGACCAAACAAAGATCTTACCCAAGTCTACTCTTACCTCACCATGTCACTTTTGGTTAATAGAAGGCAAGAAATAAAGTTCTACATGTTTTGGATACGGATTCGGGCCTCCTGACAGCATAAACTTCAAACGGACCTAGCCTCTGATTGAGAAGGAATCTCAAGGTCCATGAGTACTTGTTGGAAAGCTTATGGAGTTTACTTCCATATGGTTTTGGTCCCACATCAAAATTTCTATCAATCTATCATGAATCTGCAAAACAAGCCATATACCTCATCCAATCCAAGTCTGATTTAGACATTGGACCTTTTAATTGTGTCGTGGACATAGGGTGGCACCCTTAGGATAACCCTAAGATGTCCCTAAACATATTTATTCAGTAGCCATCATAATTTAGAGTTGGATTTTGCTTAGATTATTTCTGCTACTACAGGTTTGCCGCTAGTTTGGTTGGTGGAACCCCATTCAAGTGCTTAAATTTTCATATGCAATTGAGTTGCAGTTTACCTTGTTCTTGGCTTCTTGCTTATGTTCTTCGATTCGCATGCAGAAATTAGCCTTCTCAGTGATGTCAACCGGACAGTGTACTGTTGATTACCAGAGGAGACGTGGTATTGCGATTGCAGGGTTCGGATCGTGTTGATCGGAAACCGGATCATGTGTGTCAAGTTTTCGCTAAATCAAGAGTTATCGATATCTATCGGAAGATCGGGACCTAGTTCCTCATCAGGACGGAGTGGGGTCGCCGGAGAGGGGATCGATGGGCGATGGCGTTCAAAAAATGATATAGCGGAGAAGCATGGAGCATGATTGGAGGCATGATTAGGGTTAGGGTTGGGAGTGGCGTGAGAGAGTTAGGGAGGGTTGGGGGAGGTGCGCGGGTGTGTGCTTGGAGACAGGAGAGGTGGGAGTGATATGGGACGTTGAATTTGAGAGAGACGATTCTAACCGTTCTATAATGTACTCCCTCCGTTTCAGATTATAAGACATTTTGACTTTAGTCAAAGTCAAACTGTTTTAAGTTTGACTAAGTTTATAGAAAAAATAATAACATTTTTAACTCAACACAAATTTATTATGAAAATATATTCAATTATTGATTTAATGAAACTAATTTGGTATTATGAATATTATTATATTTGTATATAAACTTAGTTAAATTTAAAGTAATTTAATTTTAACCAAAGTCAAAACGTGTTATAACCTGAAACGGAGGGAGTATGAAGTATGAAAAATGAAGAAGTAATACTGTGTTGATGTCCTATAGAACAGATGATTATATTTGAAAAACAGAGGGAGTAATTAATTGCTAGTTAGCTAATTACTCTAGCTCTGAGCTACTCCACTATAGAGAAAATGGTGATCAGTACAGGCTCGCGATCTGCGAGCTACAGAAGACGAGCACCTCGTCGAGCTCCGCCCTGCTCTCGTCGCCGAACAGGCTCTCCTTCCCGTCCGGCCGCCTCGCGTACGACAGCCCGAGCCGCGACCGCGCGCCGCGGAGGTCGCCGGCGCCGGCGCTGGAGTCGGGCCCCGTGAACACCCCCATCACGGCGGTCAGCGGCGGCCCGATGAGCAGCCCGTCGGCGCCGAACTGCGGCCCGCCCCGCGCGTAGTCGAACAGCGCCGCCCCGCTCCCGCCCACCTTCGGCAGCACCACCACCGCCGCCTCCTTCGCCGCTGCGTCCGTGTCCGTCTCCGGCCAATAGAAGAGGAAGGCGTCGAGCGTGTCGTAGTAGTCGTCTGTGCTCCGGTACCCCTCCGGGCTGAACCCGCCGAACCTGACCCCGCCGCCGGTGCGGCCGACGACTACGCAGGGGCCCTTGAAGTCGCACCGGCGATGGAAGTCCGTCGCGCTGAAGCCGTCCACGGTGGCCTTGTAGCAGCATTTCAGCTCGCGACCTGCACTGCACACGGGAATTAATTAACCAGGAATTAGTTACTGATCAGTAATCGAGCAAGAACTAAATCATCATCAAGAACAAGATGATTTGGGTTTTGCCTCTGAGGTGGGTGTTGGCGACGAGGGACATGGGGAACGGCGGCGCGACGTCGTGGTACTGGAACTCCGGCGGCGGCGCGCTTCTGCCGCCCCAGCTGAAGAGGCTGCGCGGGGTGACGAATCCCGCCGCCGGCCGGCAGCTGCGGGTGGTCGAAGGAGCCACCGTCGACCTGCCGCTCGCCATGAACGCCGCCATGGTGATCGCTCTCTGCTCGGTGTCATGGGCTCATGGCTACGCTGTCGCGCGCACGCGAACCTTATCTGCTTCGGTGGCGGCTGACATGGAGGGGGTTTGATGACACGTGTCGCAGCTTGATTCGCTCTGTTTATCGCGGGCTCTGCTCTCTGGGGCCCAATTGCCCAAGAGCTGCAAAAAATGGGTGTTCATACGTGTAAATTTTTATGCATATATGTAATTTTTGCGGTATCGGAGTGATGAGGACTGGCAACAAAAATATGAATTACACAGCATTTTGTACAAGGCAAAAGTGTGTTAGCCATAACAATTCTTGCAAATAATTTTTTTTTCGGTGTCAACTAGTATATACATTTGGGTGATTCATCTAAAACGAGTGTGTTAGCCATAACATTCTAGAACGAGTGAATTCACATAATTTTCCCCTAAAAAAGAATTCACATTTTTTTTCTCAAAAAAATGATTCATCTAAAATTGGTACACATGAATTATATTTTTTTTCAAGGAAGACCGAAGACAGAGTAGATTGTACATTGTTTTGCTCACCTTAGTTTAGTAGGAGTACATACTTTCGCTTTACCCCAGGGTATACTATAATTTCCACTTTGCACTAGGTTGCATCACATAATTAAAAACAAAACTCATAAAATATGAGCACAACTTATGAAACCTTTTGAATTTAGATCATGTTTTACGAGGTTCCATTAATTTATTATGATTTTTTTAGAGATATGATTATATAAGTCACTCTTTAGCCAGTGTCAGGTGCAATTTATTCTCTCCTGAACTTTGTTCAGTGATGAAATACTCCTTCACAGGCCTATTGGGCCATAATTCCATATCAGACGCCAGCCCAGAACACCAAATGAGCCCAATGAACCCATTTTCAGGCCCATTTTCATACTTGGCCCAACTGCAACATCTAGAAAAAAACATTATTTTTTTTTAAAAAAAACTTAAACCCTACCAAAGCACCAAACCTCGTGACCTCGCCGGAAGCCGCGCCGCCCCAGCCGCCGCCATGCCACCGAAGGCCAAGAAGAAGCAGTCCGCGGCGTCGCCGCAGCCGTCCCCTCGCACCCCTGCATCCCGCGGCCGCGAAGGTGGAAGCGTCGCCGCGGGCGGCGGCGACGGAGGAGGAACTCTCGACCTCCCGTCCGTCGCCGCGGCGGCGGCGGCGCGGCACCCGGCGCTCGTGCCCCGTGGCGGCGAGGGGTGCTTCTCCGGGACCGTCGCGGAAGTGGCCCCCAGGGGCAGGAGCCGCGGCGGGGAGGCGAGGCTCTGGCTCTCCGAGCCCGCCATGGTCGGCGCCGCGCTGCGGCCTGGGTGCCTCGTCTCCGTAAGCTCATGCTTGATGCTCCTCCTCCTCCTTGAGATTTTTGGAATGCTTCGTGTGCCCAACTTGCTTTTTAAGCTAAGGAAGCTATGATTGTTCTGTAAATGTGATCCTTCTGTAGCTAAAGATGCTGCGATTTTAGGAATGTGGCTCGATTTGGCATAGGTTAGTCGATGGTGAGCTGCTGAGCTTACCTTTGATTTGTGTGAGTCCATTTCACTGTTGCTTATTGCTGCAATGTTTGCTTTGATGCTGTATAGCTTGTCGCAGTTGAGAAGTTGAATTTATCTCTTGGTGCTGAAAATCATCGTTTTGTTTACTAGCTTCAGCAAATCTTTTTAATGAATCACTAGTGATCCCAGTTCGTTTCCCATCAGCTTGAGCATTGTCACTAAACAGCCATGTCCAGATATGTGTTATCGTGTCGAGTTATGTTACTCTCATCGTAGAACAAAACTTCCGTGTTTATACTTCATGCAATGATGCAAAAACCGTTTAGTATGCTAGTCTAAATGTCCTTTTTGGTACATAAGCTGAAACTGATCTCCTTATTTCTAGGTATCTCTCATTTCTTCAAATAGGGGTCGATCAGATGGTTCACCACTTGATAGTTTATTTGAGGAGTGCAACGAGTTCTTTGATCTTGATGTGGATAATGATCTCATGCCTAATGAAGCTGGTCGAAACTTTGTGATTGCCAAAGTTTTCCCCTCACGTGAGGTATGTGTGCCTTGTACTTATAAAGCAATGGTTAGAATGCTTAATAACTGATAAAGTTTTTAATCTTGTCCCAGCGAAAAAGTTTTTAATCTTGTTGTTTTCTTAGGTCCAAAAGAATGGTATCAAGCTGTCTTGGGACCTTGCTTGCTCCCTGGGAAATCCTTCAGTAGGTTGTTCCTTGTTTTTTAGCCCCCTATATACATCTCAGGCCCCAAAGGAAACTGATAGTGTTGACATTTTACGGGTGATAAAATGCAGCAATCTTTACCTTAGTTTTGTCCCAGCTAAAGTTGGATCTTCCAGCGAGATTGAATCTGAGTCTGTACACCATCCTATAAGAAATGGAATGGTTATAGAATCACCTAAGAGAAATTCTTCAGTTCTGTCAGGCAGGAATGAGTCCTATGATATTGCATCCCACAGTGGCCCTTCATTGTGTTTGGATCCAGCTACTGCAAGATCATCATTAGCAGATGAGAAAATTAATGAGTTGCTGCAGACTTGTGCATCACGCTGGCTCAGTGGTAGGCACCTACTGAAAGCAAACTATGTTCCCCTCCTGATGTGTGGGAAATTGTCTATGTTTATTGTTATGGGAGCAGAAGTAGATGGTTCTGCTCCTGATGTGGTGCATGATAAAGATAAGTTACCGTCTAATGAAGAGATTTCTGGTAAATTTGGGGAAGCGCCTGTTTCATTCCTTGTTGACAGAACCACGAAAGTGCATCTTTCTGGTCCAGTCTGCTCAGAGGAGATTGCCTTTGTTAAGCCAGGCCCATCAGCACACAATTCCTTTCGTACTGATGCAAGAAACGGAGATTTCAATCACGGTCCAAGACTTGGTGGGCTATCCAAAGAATCAAAAGAAATAAAAGAAATCATTTCATTTTCAATCAAAGACCAAATTGGCTTGCAAAGGTATACTGTGAAATATTGATTCATCGCTCACGTCTAACCATAAAAAAGAAAGTTATTTCCATCACTAATATGTTGACTGGTTTCAGGGTCAAAGATAACCTCTGGTACAGAGGTATCCTTCTTTCTGGTCCACCTGGAACAGGGAAAACCTCTCTTGCTACTTCTTGTGCCTATGATGAAGGAGTCAATCTTTTTACAATCAACGGACCAGAGATCATTAGTCAGTATTATGGTGAAAGTGAGCAGGCACTTTATGATGTTTTCAGTTCAGCTAAGCAAGCTGCCCCTGCTGTGGTTAGACTCTCTAATGCTTTCCTACATTTTTTTCATCATGTCAACTATGCTTTAAAATTAAGAAAATTTGCCTCTTTCATAGTTTTGGTTTTTCACTTATATGTTGTGAAACTGAAAAAATATAATAATTCTTTGTGGTAACTTTTGGAATCTATCTTTACAATGGTATCTCCTATACTCGGATAGTTAGCAAGGTATTGAATATAAAGCATCTTTACTACCTTCTGATAATTTGCTGAATACATTTAAATTTTGAATTCTAGGTTCCTGAGTTGTAAGATGTTCTTTGCAGCTCATATGTTTTAAGTTACATTTTGTTCTCTTAAAAATTTATGCCGCCAAACTGGCCAGTTTACATTGATATATTGAAATCTATGTTTCATATTTCCTCTGTTTATAATGTAAAAACTCCAAGCCACCACATAAAGCCACATTGTCACCATTTTTTCACACTGTTCGATGGCTCTTTGATACTTTAGATCATCACCTATTTTTTCTAATACAAACAAATAATTTTCTTTATGTTGGATTCGGCACTTCTCGATGAGAATGATGACTTCCAGTCCAACATATTTTACAGTGCACCCATCAATGTCCACATCAATGTGCTAGGTATCATCTAGATATGATTATGGCAGTGGTTTACTAGACATATACTATGGATAACAAGTATTGAGTGCCCTGATTAGTTTTCTTCAAACTACATGTTACCATTGTAAAAGAATCAAGGATTGATTACCTATAATATTTTTTTCTTTTAGATATTTATTGATGAATTGGATGCAATTGCTCCAGAAAGGAAGGATGGGAGTGAGGAATTATCCATTAGAATTGTTGTCACTCTGTTAAAACTGATTGATGCTATGAGCCCTAGAGACCGTGTTCTCGTGATTGCTGCAACAAATCGACCCGATAGTATTGATCCGGCATTGAAACGCCCGGAAAGGTTGGACCGAAAAATTGAGATAGGTACAAATATCTGATGCTATTCTTGTACTCAAGTTAATGTTATGGGTGTAATCTACTTTACTTGCTTGTTGTCTGTTCAGTTATTGACACCAAGAACTATTTAAATTCTGAGATTTGTTGAGTACATGGATGGATCATTATATGTTGAATAATCATAACGTTTAAACCAAAAAAAATTTCTAAACAATGGATTATCTTTGAAGAAACATGGTATCATCCCTACCCTATAGATTATTTTATCATTTTCTCCACGTGCTTATAGGTGATATCAAATGTGATATGAGAACAATCAATTCTAATGGTGCAATAGCATGGTTGTCCAGTTGATAAATTGCTTACCTTAAGTCATCTGTTGATTTTTTTTCCCCTGAAATGGCTTGCTTGCAGGAGTACCATCTCCAGTACAAAGGCTGGACATACTTCAACACCTTCTAGTTGGAGT
The DNA here is from genome assembly GCF_034140825.1 of Oryza sativa Japonica Group. NCBI lineage: Eukaryota > Viridiplantae > Streptophyta > Magnoliopsida > Poales > Poaceae > Oryza > Oryza sativa. The sequence goes on from NC_089045.1 coordinate 6,342,931, forward strand.
TCAGCATTCTCTCAGTTGTGAGCAACTTGAGTCCCTTGCTTCCGCTACTCATGGTTTTGTGGGTGCTGATCTTGCTGCCCTCTGCAATGAGGCTGCGTTAAGTGCTCTTCGCCGTTATATCAGCCTAAAGAAGAGTTCTCAACAACTAGGGTATTATGACAATAATGCAGAAAAGCCTGATATTAGAGAGATTAATGATCCTTTGGGGTATCAAGTAAACTCAATAGCATCCTCTCTCTCAAAGTTAACAATGTCAGTGGATGATGTCCTGTGCACCAGTAGGAGCAATGACACAGAAAACAATGGATCTAGTGGCAAGAAAGATGACTTGCTCTTGTTAGTGACCACTGAGGACTTTGAGAAGGCTAAAATTAAAGTGAGGCCGAGTGCAATGCGTGAGGTATCATATTCACCCTCCCGATCTACCCAATTTAGTCTGATGACAATCTCTTCTATAATAATTTGCTATTTTTCCTTTCTCATAACAGTTTGCTGCTTAAGCAATGTTGTTGTTCTCTCTCATCTTTTCTTCTCTTTTTTTTTGTTTGTGTCAATCTTTTCATTCATGAACTCCAATTTAGTCTAGAAGTTGCATATTCGTTGAAAATTGATACAAAGCTTTGTCAAATAGTTCAGTTGATTGTATGTTCCTTTTGTGTTTCATTACTCAATGTGCTTCATAAATGCATTATTATCCTATGGGAAATAAAAAACTAGTGTTTTTTTTTTTAATCTGTAGCTGATCGTCATATTTTGATATCTATGATTTCCTTTACAGGTATCACTTGAACTTCCAAAGATACGATGGGAAGATGTTGGCGGCCAAGTGAGAATCAAGGAGCAGTTAATAGAAGCCATCGAGTTGCCACAGAAAAACCCGAAAGCATTCGAAAACATGGGGGTCAGCCCCCCTAGAGGATTGCTAATGATTGGACCACCTGGTTGCAGTAAGACATTGATGGCCCGGGCTGTAGCTTCCGAGGCAAAACTAAACTTCCTTGCAGTTAAGGGTCCTGAACTTTTCAGCAAATGGGTTGGGGACTCCGAGAAGGCAGTGAGATCACTATTTGCAAAAGCCAGAGATAATGCACCAGCAATATTATTTTTCGATGAAATAGATGGGCTTGCAGTAACTCGAGGCCGTGAAAATGATAGCGTATCAGTTGGTGATAGGGTTCTCAGTCAATTGCTAGTGGAAATGGATGGTGAGTTTTAATACCTCATTGTGTTATCCATTATTTTAGTCCTGCAATTAGCTCAGCAGTTATTTTAATTGGATTATTTCGTTGTTAAGAGTACAATACAATTTGGTGTTTTAAGCTTGTGATTGTGGATTATGAATAATTTTAATTGGTAACTGTATTCATTTGAAGAATATCATGGTTGTTCCCTGCAAAAAAAAAAAAAGGACTGCTTCTGAATATGAACATTGGCTAACAATTGCATGCCAAAAATCCTCTCTTTGGCTATTCCTGTCAATGTCATTAGCTTCTCTTCGTATTCATGTTTTTGTCATGTACAACCTCTAAAAGATCCTATTGATGTTTTGGTTAGAGCATGCATAACTTATTATGGTTGCTACAGGTTTGGAGCAAAGAATTGGTGTTACTGTTATTGCAGCCACAAATCGCCCTGACAAAATTGATTGTGCACTTCTGAGACCAGGTTATTTGTCCGGTTATTCACATTTTGTCTGGCTTACATACATTGGTTGGGTTACTTATATAGTACTTGGTCTGACTTTATGAACAATGTATGCGCTAGGTCGTTTCGATAGGCTGCTTGATGTGCAACCACCAGATGAGGCTGATCGTGTGGATATTTTCCGGATCCATACACGCAACATGCCATGTAGTCATGACGTCAATCTAAATGAGCTTGCTAGACTTACAGAAGGTTACACTGGCGCTGACATAAAGCTTGTCTGCAGGGAAGCTGCTATTGCCGCCTTAGATGTAAGCTATTTGTTCTTTCCCCCATTGTTGCACATGACTATTGGATTGTACTTAGATGTTTGTGATTCACTGATAAACAATTATTTTCTCCAGGAGAACATTGATATTCCAGAAG